>NC_134265.1:149170374-149876793 GCF_031893055.1 Leptodactylus fuscus
CTTCTGGCTCTGACCTCTCAGACTGATTCCGGCTCTGACCTCTCAGTCTGATTTCGGCTCTGACCTCTCAGACTGATTCTGGCTCTGACCTCTCAGTCTCATTCTGGCTCTAACCTCTCATACTGATTCTGGCTTTGACCTCTCATACTGATTCTGGCTCTGACCTCTCAGACTGATTCTGGCTCTGACCTCTCATATTGATTCCGGCTCTGACCTCTCTTACCGATTCTGGCTCTGACCTCTCATATTGATTCCGGCTCTGACCTCTCATACCGATTCTAGCTCTTACCTCTCATAATGATTCTGGCTCTGAATTCTCAGACTGATTCTGGCTCTGACCTCTCAGACTGATAATGGCTCTGACGTCTCATATTAATTCTGGCTCTGACCTCTCAGTCTGATTCTGGCTCTTACCTCTCATTCTGATTCCGGCTCTGACCTCTCAGACTGATTCTGGCTCTGACCTCTCATACTAATTCTGGCTCTGACCTCTCATACTGATTCCAGTTCTGACTTTTCTTACTGCTTCTGGCTCTGACCTCTCATACCGATTCTGGCTCTGACCTCTCAGACTGATTCTGGCTCTAAACTCATACTAATTCTGACTCTGACCTCTCATACTGATTCTGGCTCTGACCTCTCATACTGATTCCGGCTCTGACCTTTCATACTGCTTCTGGTTCTGTCCTCTCATACTGATTCTGGCTCTGACCTCTCATACTGATTCTGGCTCTGACCTCTCATACTGATTCCGGCTCTGACCTCTCAGACTGATTCTGGCTCTAACCTCTCATACTGATTCAGGCTCTGACCTCTCAGACTGATTCTGGCTTTGACCTCTCAGTCTGATTCCGGCTCTGACCTCTCAGTCTGATTCCGGGCTCTGACCTCTCATACTGATTCTGGCTCTGACCTCTCATACTGCTTCTGGCTCTGACCTCTCATACCGATTCTGGCTCTGACCTCTCATACTGATTCTGGCTCTGACCTCTCATATTGATTCCGGCTCTGACCTCTCATACCGATTCTGACTCTGACCTCTCATATTGATTCCGGTTCTGACCTCTCATACCGATTCTGGCTCTGACCTCTCATACTGATTCTGGCTCTGACCTCTCAGACTGATTCTGGCTCTGACCTCTCAGACTGATTCTGGCTCTTACCTCTCATACTAATTCTGGCTCTGACCTCTCAGTCTGATTCTGGCTCTTACCTCTCATACTGATTCTGGCTCTGACCTCTCAGACTGATTCTGGCTCTGAACTCTCATACTGATTCCAGTTCTGACCTTTCATACTGCTTCTGGCTCTGACCTCTCATACCGTTTCTGTCTCTGACCTCTCAGACTGATTCTGGCTCTTAACTCTCATACTAATTCTGGCTCTGACCTCTCATACTGATTCTAGCTCTGACCTCTCATACTGATTCTGCCTCTGACCTCTCATACTGATTCTGGCTCTGACCTCTCACACTGCTTCTGGCTCTGACCTCTCAGTATGATTCTGGCTCTGACCTCTCAGACTGATTCTGGCTCTGACATCTCATACTGCTTCTGGCTCTGACCTCTCAAACTGATTCCGGCTCTGACCTCTCAGTCTGATTCTGGCTCTGACCTCTCAGACTGATTCTGGCTCTGACCTCTCATATTAATTCTGGCTCTGACCTCTCAGTCTGATTCTGGCTCTTACCTCTCATACTGATTTTGGCTCTGACCTCTCAGACTGATTCTGGCTCTGACATCTCATACTGGTTCTGGCTCTTACCTCTCATACTAATTCTGGCTCTGACCTCTCAGTCTGATTCTGGCTCTTACCTCTCATACTGATTCTGGCTCTGACCTCTCAGACTGATTCTGGCTCTGAACTCTCATACTGATTCCAGTTCTGACCTTTCATACTGCTTCTGGCTCTGACCTCTCATACCGTTTCTGTCTCTGACCTCTCAGACTGATTCTGGCTCTTAACTCTCATACTAATTCTGGCTCTGACCTCTCATACTGATTCTAGCTCTGACCTCTCATACTGATTCTGGCTCTGACCTCTCATACTGATTCTGGCTCTGACCTCTCACACTGCTTCTGGCTCTGACCTCTCAGTATGATTCTGGCTCTGACATCTCATACTGCTTCTGGCTCTGACCTCTCAAACTGATTCCGGCTCTGACCTCTCAGTCTGATTCTGGCTCTGACCTCTCAGACTGATTCTGGCTCTGACCTCTCATACTAATTCTGGCTCTGACCTCTCAGTCTGATTCTGGCTCATACCTCTCATACTGATTCTGGCTCTGACATCTTATACTGGTTCTGGCTCTGACCTCTCAGACTGATTCCGGCTCTGAACTCTCAGTCTGATTCCGGCTCTGACCTCTCAGACTGATTCTGGCTCTGACCTCTCAGACTGATTATGGCTCTGACCTCTCATACTGATTCCGGCTCTGACCTCTCAGTCTGATTCTGGCTCTTACCTCTCATACTGATTCTGGCTCTGACCTCTCAGACTGATTCTGGCTCTGACCTCTCAGTCTGATTCTGGCTCTTACCTCTCATACTGATTCTGGCTCTGACCTCTCAGACTGATTCTGGCTGTGAACTCTCAGACTGATTCTGGCTGTGAACTCTCAAACCGATTCTGGCTCTGAACTCTCAGACTGATTCCGGCTCTGACCTCTCAGACTGATTCTGGCTCTGACCTCTCAGACTGATTCTGGCTTTGACCTCTCAGTCTGATTCCGGCTCTGACCTCTCAGTCTTATTCCGGGCTCTGACCTCTCATACCGATTCTGGCTCTGACCTCTCAGACCGATTCTGGCTCTGACCTCTCAGACTGATTCTGGCTCTGACCTCTCATACTGATTCTGGTTCTGACCTCTCATACTAATTCTGGCTCTGACCTCTCAGTCTGATTCTGGCTCTGACCTCTCATACTGATTCTGGCTCTGACCTCTCATACTGATTCTGGCAATGATCTCTCATACTGATTCTTGCTCTGTCCTCTCATACTGATTCCGGCTCTGACCTTTCATACTGCTTCTGGTTCTGACCTCTCATACTGATTCTGGCTCTGACCTCTCATACTGATTCTGGCTCTGACCTCTCATACTTATTCCGGCTCTGACCTCTCAGACTGATTCTGGCTCTGACCTCTCATACTAATTCTCGCTCTGACCTCTCAGACTGATTATGGCTCTGACCTCTCAGTCTGATTCCGGCTCTGACCTCTCAGTCTGATTCCGGGCTCTGACCTCTCATACTGATTCTGGCTCTGACCTCTCATACTGCTTCTGGCTCTGACCTCTCATACCGATTCTGGCTTTGACCTCTCATACTGATTCTTGCTCTGACGTCTCAGACTGATTCTGGCTCTGACCTCTCAGACTGATTCTTGCTCTGACCTCTCATACTAATTCTGGCTCTGACCTCTCAGTCTAATTCTGGCTCTTACCTCTCAGACTGATTCTGGCTCTGACCTCTCAGACTGATTCTGGCTCTGACCTCTCATACTAATTCTGGCTCTGACCTCTCAGTCTAATTCTGGCTCTTACCTCTCAGACTGATTCTGGCTCTGACCTCTCAGACTGATTCTGGCTCTGACCTCTCAGTCTGATTCTGGCTCTTACCTCTCATACTGATTCTTGCTCTGACGTCTAATACTACTTCTGGCTCTGACTTCTCAGACTGATTCTGGCTGTGAACTCTCAGACTGATTCTGGCTGTGAACTCTCAGACCGATTCTGGCTCTGAACTCTCAGACCGATTCTGGCTCTGACCTCTCAGACCGATTCTGGCTCTGACCTCTCATACTGATTCTGTTTCTGACCTCTCATACTAATTCTGGCTCTGACCTCTCAGTCTGATTCTGGCTCTGACCTCTCATACTGATTCTGGCTCTGACCTCTCATACTGATTCTGGCTCTGACCTCTCATACTGATTCTGGCAATGATCTCTCATACTGATTCTTGCTCTGTCCTCTCATACTGATTCTGGCTCTGACCTTTCATACTGCTTCTGGTTCTGTCCTCTCATACTGATTCTGGCTCTGACCTCTCATACTGATTCTGGCTCTGAAATCTCATACTGATTCCGGCTCTGACCTCTCATACTAATTTTGGCTCTGACCTCTCATACTGATTCTGGCTCTGACCTCTCATACTGCTTCTGGCTGTGACATCTCTTACCGATTCTGGCTTTGACCTCTCATACTGATTCTTGCTATGACCTCTAATAATAATTTTGGCTCTGACCTCTCAGACTGATTCTGGCTCTGACATCTCATACTGCTTCTGGCTCTGACCTCTCAGACTGATTCCGGCTCTTACCTCTCATACTGATTCTGGCTCTGACCTCTCAGTCTCATTCTGGCTCTAACCTCTCATACTGATTCTGGCTCTGACCTCTCATACTGATTCTGGCTGTGACCTCTCAGACTGATTCTGGCTCTGACCTCTCATATTGATTCCGGCTCTGACCTCTCTTACCGATTCTGGCTCTGACCTCTCATATTGATTCCGGCTCTGACCTCTCATACTGATTCTGGCTCTGACCTCTCATACTGATTCCGTCTCTGACCTCTCAGACTGATTCTGGCTCTGACCTCTCATACTGATTCCGGCTCTGACCTCTCAGACTGATTCTGGCTCTGACCTCTCATACTGATTCTGGCTCTGACCTCTCAGACTGATTCTGGCTTTGACCTCTCAGTCTGATTCCGTCTCTGACCTCTCAGTCTTATTCCGGGCTCTGACCTCTCATACTGATTCTGGCTCTGACCTCTCATACTGCTTCTGGCTCTGACCTCTCATACCGATTCTGGCTCTGACCTCTCATACCGATTCTGGCTCTGACCTCTCATACTGATTCTGGCTCTGACCTCTCAGACTGATTCTCGCTCTGACCTCTCATACTAATTCTGGCTCTGACCTCTCAGACTGATTCTGGCTCTGACATCTCATACTGGTTCTGGCTCTGACCTCTCAGACTGATTCTGGCTCTGACCTCTCATACTGATTCTGGCTCTGACCTCTCATACTGATTCTGGCTCTGACCTCTCAGACTGATTCTGGCTCTGACCTCTCATATTGATTCCGGCTCTGACCTCTCATACCGATTCTGGCTCTGACCTCTCATATTGATTCCGGCTCTGACCTCTCATACTGATTCTGGCTCTGACCTCTCATACTGATTCTGGCTCTGACCTCTAATACTAATTCTGGCTCGGACCTCTCAGACTGATTCTGGCTCTGACATCTCATACTGCTTCTGGCTCTGACCTCTCAGACTGATTCCGGCTCTTACCTCTCAGACTGATTCTGGCTCTGACCTCTCAGACTGATTATGGCTCTGACCTCTCATACTGATTCCGGCTCTGACCTCTCAGTCTGATTCTGGCTCTTACCTCTCATACTGATTCTGGCTCTGACCTCTCAGACTGATTCTGGCTCTGACCTCTCAGTGTGATTCTGGCTCTTACCTCTCATACTGATTCTGGGCTCTGACCTCTCAGACTGATTCTGGCTGTGAACTCTCAGACTGATTCTGGCTGTGAACTCTCAGACCGATTCTGGCTCTGACCTCTCAGACCGATTCTGGCTCTGACCTCTCAGACCGATTCTGGCTCTGACCTCTCAGACTGATTCTGGCTCTGAACTCTCATACTGATTCTGTCTGTGAACTCTCAGACTGATTCTGGCTGTGAACTCTCAGACCGATTCTGGCTCTGAACTCTCAGACCGATTCTGGCTCTGACCTCTCAGACCGATTCTGGCTCTGACCTCTCAGACTGATTCTGGCTCTGACCTCTCATACTGATTCTGGTTCTGACCTCTCATACTAATTCTGGCTCTGACCTCTCAGTCTGATTCTGGCTCTGACCTCTCATACTGATTCTGGCTCTGACCTCTCATACTGATTCTGGCAATGATCTCTCATACTGATTCTTGCTCTGTCCTCTCATACTGATTCCGGCTCTGACCTTTCATACTGCTTCTGGCTCTGACCTCTCATACTGATTCTGGCTCTGACCTCTCATACTGATTCCGGCTCTGACCTCTCAGACTGATTCTGGCTCTGACCTCTCATACTAATTCTCGCTCTGACCTCTCAGACTGATTATGGCTCTGACCTCTCAGTCTGATTCCGGCTCTGACCTCTCAGTCTGATTCCGGGCTCTGACCTCTCATACTGATTCTGGCTCTGACCTCTCATACTGCTTCTGGCTCTGACCTCTCATACCGATTCTGGCTTTGACCTCTCATACTGATTCTTGCTCTGACCTCTCAGACTGATTCTGGCTCTGACCTCTAATACTAATTCTGGCTCGGACCTCTCAGACTGATTCTGGCTCTGACATCTCAGACTGATTCCGGCTCTTACCTCTCAGACTGATTCTGGCTCTGACCTCTCAGTCTCATTCTGGCTCTAACCTCTCATACTGATTCTGGCTCTGACCTCTCATACTGATTCTGGCTCTAACCTCTCATACTGATTCTGGCTCTGACCTCTCATACTTATTCCGGCTCTGACCTCTCAGACTGATTCTGGCTCTGACCTCTCATACTGATTCTGGCTCTGACCTCTCATACTTATTCCGGCTCTGACCTCTCAGACTGATTCTGGCTCTGACCTCTCATACTAATTCTGGCTCTGACCTCTCATACTGATTTCAGTTCTGACTTTTCTTACTGCTTCTGGCTCTGACCTCTCATACCGATTCTGGCTCTGACCTCTCAGACCGATTCTGGCTCTGACCTCTCAGACTGATTCTGGCTCTAAACTCATACTAATTCTTACTCTGACCTCTCATACTGATTCTGGCTCTGACCTCTCATACTGATTCCGGCTCTGACCTTTCATACTGCTTCTGGTTCTGTCCTCTCATACTGATTCTGGCTCTGACCTCTCAGACTGATTCTGGCTCTGACCTCTCATACTGATTCCGGCTCTGACCTCTCAGACTGATTCTGGCTCTAACCTCTCATACTGATTCTGGCTCTGACCTCTCAGACTGATTCTGGCTTTGACCTCTCAGTCTGATTCCGGCTCTGACCTCTCAGTCTGATTCCGGGCTCTGACCTCTCATACTGATTCTGGCTCTGACCTCTCATACTGCTTCTGGCTCCGACCTCTCATACCGATTCTGGCTCTGACCTCTCATACTGATTCTGGCTCTGACCTCTCATATTGATTCCGGCTCTGACCTCTCAGACTGATTCTGGCTCTGACCTCTCATACTAATTCTGGCTCTGACCTCTCAGTCTGATTCTGGCTCTTACCTCTCATACTGATTTTGGCTCTGAACTCTCAGTCTGATTCTGGCTCTGAACTCTCATACTGATTCCAGTTCTGACCTTTCATACTGCTTCTGGCTCTGACCTCTCATACCGTTTCTGTCTCTGACCTCTCAGACTGATTCTGGCTCTTAACTCTCATACTAATTCTGGCTCTGACCTCTCATACTGATTCTAGCTCTGACCTCTCATACTGATTCTGCCTCTGACCTCTCACACTGCTTCTGGCTCTGACCTCTCAGTATGATTCTGGCTCTGACCTCTCAGACTGATTCTGGCTCTGACATCTCATACTGCTTCTGGCTCTGACCTCTCAAACTGATTCCGGCTCTGACCTCTCAGTCTGATTCTGGCTCTGACCTCTCAGACTGATTCTGGCTCTGACCTCTCATACTAATTCTGGCTCTGACCTCTCAGTCTGATTCTGGCTCTTACCTCTCATACTGATTCTGGCTCTGACCTCTCAGACTGATTCTGGCTCTGACATCTCATACTGGTTCTGGCTCTTACCTCTCATACTAATTCTGGCTCTGACCTCTCAGTCTGATTCTGGCTCTTACCTCTCATACTGATTCTGGCTCTGACCTCTCAGACTGATTCTGGCTCTGAACTCTCATACTGATTCCAGTTCTGACCTTTCATACTGCTTCTGGCTCTGACCTCTCATACCGTTTCTGTCTCTGACCTCTCAGACTGATTCTGGCTCTTAACTCTCATACTAATTCTGGCTCTGACCTCTCATACTGATTCTAGCTCTGACCTCTCATACTGATTCTGGCTCTGACCTCTCATACTGATTCTGGCTCTGACCTCTCACACTGCTTCTGGCTCTGACCTCTCAGTATGATTCTGGCTCTGACCTCTCAGACTGTTTCTGGCTCTGACATCTCATACTGCTTCTGGCTCTGACCTCTCAAACTGATTCCGGCTCTGACCTCTCAGTCTGATTCTGGCTCTGACCTCTCAGACTGATTCTGGCTCTGACCTCTCATACTAATTCTGGCTCTGACCTCTCAGTCTGATTCTGGCTCATACCTCTCATACTGATTCTGGCTCTGACCTCTCAGACTGATTCTGGCTCTGACATCTTATACTGGTTCTGGCTCTGACCTCTCAGACTGATTCCGGCTCTGACCTCTCAGTCTGATTCCGGCTCTGACCTCTCAGACTGATTCTGGCTCTGACCTCTCAGACTGATTATGGCTCTGACCTCTCATACTGATTCTGGCTCTGACCTCTCAGTCTGATTCTGGCTCTTACCTCTCATACTGATTCTGGCTCTGACCTCTCAGACTGATTCTGGCTCTGACCTCTCAGTCTGATTCTGGCTCTTACCTCTCATACTGATTCTGGCTCTGAACTCTCAGACTGATTCTGGCTGTGAACTCTCAGACCGATTCTGGCTCTGAACTCTCAGACCGATTCTGGCTCTGACCTCTCAGACCGATTCTGGCTCTGACCTCTCAGACTGATTCTGGCTCTGACCTCTCATACTGATTCTGTCTGTGAACTCTCAGACTGATTCTGGCTGTGAACTCTCAGACCGATTATGGCTCTGAACTCTCAGACCGATTCTGGCTCTGACCTCTCAGACCGATTCTGGCTCTGACCTCTCAGACCGATTCTGGCTCTGACCTCTCATACTGATTCTGGTTCTGACCTCTCATACTAATTCTGGCTCTGACCTCTCAGTCTGATTCTGGCTCTGACCTCTCATACTGATTCTGGCTCTGACCTCTCATACTGATTCTGGCAATGATCTCTCATACTGATTCTTGCTCTGTCCTCTCATACTGATTCCGGCTCTGACCTTTCATACTGCTTCTGGCTCTGACCTCTCATACTAATTCTGGCTCTGACCTCTCATACTGATTCCGGCTCTGACCTCTCAGACTGATTCTGGCTCTGACCTCTCATACTAATTCTCGCTCTGACCTCTCAGTCTGATTCCGGCTCTGACCTCTCAGTCTGATTCCGGGCTCTGACCTCTCATACTGATTCTGGCTCTGACCTCTCATACTGCTTCTGGCTCTGATCTCTCATACCGATTCTGGCTTTGACCTTTCATACTGATTCTTGCTCTGACCTCTCAGACTGATTCTGGCTCTGACCTCTAATACTAATTCTGGCTCGGACCTCTCAGACTGATTCTGGCTCTGACATCTCATACTGCTTCTGGCTCTGACCTCTCAGACTGATTCCGGCTCTTACCTCTCAGACTGATTCTGGCTCTGACCTCTCAGACTGATTATGGCTCTGACCTCTCATACTGATTCCGGCTCTGACCTCTCAGTCTGATTCTGGCTCTTACCTCTCATACTGATTCTGGCTCTGACCTCTCAGACTGATTCTGGCTCTGACCTCTCAGTGTGATTCTGGCTCTTACCTCTCATACTGATTCTGGCTCTGACCTCTCAGACTGATTCTGGCTGTGAACTCTCAGACTGATTCTGGCTGTGAACTCTCAGACCGATTCTGGCTCTGACCTCTCAGACCGATTCTGGCTCTGACCTCTCAGACCGATTCTGGCTCTGACCTCTCAGACTGATTCTGGCTCTGAACTCTCATACTGATTCTGTCTGTGAACTCTCAGACTGATTCTGGCTGTGAACTCTCAGACCGATTCTGGCTCTGAACTCTCAGACCGATTCTGGCTCTGACCTCTCAGACCGATTCTGGCTCTGACCTCTCAGACTGATTCTGGCTCTGACCTCTCATACTGATTCTGGTTCTGACCTCTCATACTAATTCTGGCTCTGACCTCTCAGTCTGATTCTGGCTCTGACCTCTCATACTGATTCTGGCTCTGACCTCTCATACTGATTCTGGCAATGATCTCTCATACTGATTCTTGCTCTGTCCTCTCATACTGATTCCGGCTCTGACCTTTCATACTGCTTCTGGCTCTGACCTCTCATACTGATTCTGGCTCTGACCTCTCATACTGATTCCGGCTCTGACCTCTCAGACTGATTATGGCTCTGACCTCTCATACTAATTATCGCTCTGACCTCTCAGACTGATTATGGCTCTAAACTCTCAGTCTGATTCCGGCTCTGACCTCTCAGTCTGATTCCGGGCTCTGACCTCTCATACTGATTCTGGCTCTGACCTCTCATACTGCTTCTGGCTCTGACCTCTCATACCGATTCTGGCTTTGACCTCTCATACTGATTCTTGCTCTGACCTCTTAGACTGATTCTGGCTCTGACCTCTAATACTAATTCTGGCTCGGACCTCTCAGACTGATTCTGGCTCTGACATCTCATACTGCTTCTGGCTCTGACCTCTAAGACTGATTCCGGCTCTTACCTCTCAGACTGATTCTGGCTCTGACCTCTCAGTCTCATTCTGGCTCTAACCTCTCATACTGATTCTGGCTCTGACCTCTCATACTGATTCTGGCTCTGACCTCTCATACTGATTCTGGCTCTGACCTCTCAGACTGATTCTGGCTCTGACCTCTCATATTGATTCCGGCTCTGACCTCTCTTACCGATTCTGGCTCTGACCTCTCATATTGATTCCGGCTCTGACCTCTCATACTGATTCTGGCTCTGACCTCTCAGACTGATTCCGGCTCTGACCTCTCAGACTGATTCTGGCTCTGACCTCTCATACTGATTCTGGCTCTGACCTCTCAGACTGATTCTGGCTTTAACCTCTCAGTCTGATTCCGGCTCTGACCTCTCAGTCTTAATCCGGGCTCTGACCTCTCATACTGATTCTGGCTCTGACCTCTCATACTGCTTCTGGCTCTGACCTCTCATACCGATTCTCGCTCTGACCTTTTATACTAATTCTGGCTCTGACCTCTCAGACTGATTCTGGCTCTGACATCTCATACTGCTTCTGGCTCTGACCTCTCAGACTGATTCCGGCTCTGACCTCTCAGTCTGATTCTGGCTCTGACCTCTCAGACTGATTCTGGCTCTGACCTCTCATATTGATTCCGGCTCTGACCTCTCATACCGATTCTGGCTCTGACCTCTTATATTGATTCCGGCTATGACCTCTCATACTGATTCTGGCTCTGACCTCTCATACTGATTCCGGCTCTGACCTCTCAGACTGATTCTGGCTCTGACCTCTCATACTGATTCTGGCTTTGACCTCTCAGACTGATTCTGGCTTTGACCTCTCAGTCTGATTCCGGCCTCTCATACTGATTCTGGCTCTGACCTCTCATACTGCTTCTGGCTCTGACCTCTCATACCGAATCTGGCTCTGACCTCTCATACTGATTCTGGCTCTGACCTCTCAGACTGATTCTGGCTTTGACATCTCAAACTGCTTCTGGCTCTGACTTCTCAGACTGATTCCGGCTCTAACCTCTCAGTCTGATTCCGGCTCTGACCTCTCAGACTGATTCTGGCTCTGACCTCATATTGATTCTGGCTCTGACCTCTCATACTGATTCTGGCTCTGACCTCTCAGACTGATTCTGGCTCTGACCTCTCATATTGATTCCGGCTCTGGCCTCTCATACTAATTCTGGCTCTGACCTCTCAGTCTGATTCTGGCTCTGACCTCTCAGACTGATTCTTGCTCTGACCTCTCATACTAATTCTGGCTCTGACCTCTCAGTCTAATTCTGGCTCTTACCTCTCAGACTGATTCTGGCTCTGACCTCTCAGACTGATTCTGGCTCTGACCTCTCAGTCTGATTCTGGCTCTTACCTCTCATACTGATTCTTGCTCTGACGTCTAATACTACTTCTGGCTCTGACTTCTCAGACTGATTCTGGCTGTGAACTCTCAGACCGATTCTGGCTGTGAACTCTCAGACCGATTCTGGCTCTGAACTCTCAGACCGATTCTGGCTCTGACCTCTCAGACCGATTCTGGCTCTGACCTCTCATACTGATTCTGTTTCTGACCTCTCATACTAATTCTGGCTCTGACCTCTCAGTCTGATTCTGGCTCTGACCTCTCATACTGATTCTGGCAATGATCTCTCATACTGATTCTTGCTCTGTCCTCTCATACTGATTCTGGCTCTGACCTTTCATACTGCTTCTGGTTCTGTCCTCTCATACTGATTCTGGCTCTGACCTCTCATACTGATTCTGGCTCTGAAATCTCATACTGATTCCGGCTCTGACCTCTCATACTAATTTTGGCTCTGACCTCTCATACTGATTCTGGCTCTGACCTCTCATACTGATTCTGGCTCTGACCTCTCATACTGCTTCTGGCTGTGACATCTCTTACCGATTCTGGCTTTGACCTCTCATACTGATTCTTGCTATGACCTCTAATAATAATTTTGGCTCTGACCTCTCAGACTGATTCTGGCTCTGACATCTCATACTGCTTCTGGCTCTGACCTCTCAGACTGATTCCGGCTCTTACCTCTCATACTGATTCTGGCTCTGACCTCTCAGTCTCATTCTGGCTCTAACCTCTCATACTGATTCTGGCTCTGACCTCTCATACTGATTCTGGCTGTGACCTCTCAGACTGATTCTGGCTCTGACCTCTCATATTGATTCCGGCTCTGACCTCTCTTACCGATTCTGGCTCTGACCTCTCATATTGATTCCGGCTCTGACCTCTCATACTGATTCTGGCTCTGACCTCTAATACTGATTCCGTCTCTGACCTCTCAGACTGATTCTGGCTCTGACCTCTCATACTGATTCCGGCTCTGACCTCTCAGACTGATTCTGGCTCTGACCTCTCATACTGATTCTGGCTCTGACCTCTCAGACTGATTCTGGCTTTGACCTCTCAGTCTGATTCCGGCTCTGACCTCTCAGTCTTATTCCGGGCTCTGACCTCTCATACTGATTCTGGCTCTGACCTCTCATACTGCTTCTGGCTCTGACCTCTCATACCGATTCTGGCTCTGACCTCTCATACCGATTCTGGCTCTGACCTCTCATACTGATTCTGGCTCTGACCTCTCAGACTGATTCTCGCTCTGACCTCTCATACTAATTCTGGCTCTGACCTCTCAGACTGATTCTGGCTCTGACATCTCATACTGGTTCTGGCTCTGACCTCTCAGACTGATTCTGGCTCTGACCTCTCATACTGATTCTGGCTCTGACCTCTCAGACTGATTCTGGCTCTGACCTCTCATATTGATTCCGGCTCTGACCTCTCATACCGATTCTGGCTCTGACCTCTCATATTGATTCCGGCTCTGACCTCTCATACTGATTCTGGCTCTGACCTCTCATACTGATTCTGGCTCTGACCTCTCATACTGATTCTGGCTTTGACCTCTCAGACTAATTCTGGCTTTGACCTCTCAGTCTGATTCCGGCTCTGACCTCTCAGTCTGATTCTGGCTCTGACCTCTTATACTGCTTCTGGCTCTGACCTCTCATACCGATTCTGGCTCTGACCTCTCATACTGATTCTGGCTCTGACCTCTCAGACTGATACTCGATCTGACCTCTCATACTAATTCTGGCTCTGACCTCTCAGACTGATTCTGGCTTTGACATCTCATACTGCTTCTGGCTCTGACCTCTCAGACTGATTCCGGCTCTAACCTCTCAGTCTGATTCTGGCTCTGACCTCTCAGACTGATTCTGGCTCTGACCTCTCATATTGATTCTGGCTCTGACCTTTCATACTGCCTCTGGCTCTGACCTCTCATACCGATTCTGGCTCTGACCTCTCAGACTGATTATGGCCCTGAACTCTCATACTGATTCCGGCTCTGACCTCTCAGACTGATTCTGGCTCTGACCTCTCATACTAATTCTGGCTCTGACCTCTCAGACTGATTATGGCTCTGACCTCTCAGTCTGATTCCGGCTCTGACCTCTCAGTCTGATTCCGGGCTCTGACCTCTCATACTGATTCTGGCTCTGACCTCTCATACTACTTCTAGCTCTGACCTCTCATACCGATTCTGGCTCTGACCTCTCAGACTGATTCTGGCTCTGATCTCTCATATTGATTCTGGCTCTGACCTCTCATACTGATTCTTGCTCTGACCTCTCAGACAGATTCTTGCTCTGACCTCTAATACTAATTCTGGCTCTGACCTCTAATACTAATTCTGGCTCTGACCTCTCAGAATGATTCTGGCTCTGACATCTCATACTGCTTCTGGCTCTGACCTCTCAGACTGATTCCGGCTCTGACCTCTCAGTCTGATTTCGGCTCTGACCTCTCAGACTGATTCTGGCTCTGACCTCTCAGTCTCATTCTGGCTCTAACCTCTCATACTGATTCTGGCTTTGACCTCTCATACTGATTCTGGCTCTGACCTCTCAGACTGATTCTGGCTCTGACCTCTCATATTGATTCCGGCTCTGACCTCTCTTACCGATTCTGGCTCTGACCTCTCATATTGATTCCGGCTCTGACCTCTCATACCGATTCTAGCTCTTACCTCTCATAATGATTCTGGCTCTGAATTCTCAGACTGATTCTGGCTCTGACCTCTCAGACTGATTCTGGCTCTGACGTCTCATATTAATTCTGGCTCTGACCTCTCAGTCTGATTCTGGCTCTTACCTCTCATACTTATTCCGGCTCTGACCTCTCAGACTGATTCTGGCTCTGACCTCTCATACTAATTCTGGCTCTGACCTCTCATACTGATTCCAGTTCTGACATTTCTTACTGCTTCTGGCTCTGACCTCTCATACCGATTCTGGCTCTGACCTCTCAGACTGATTCTGGCTCTAAACTCATACTAATTCTGACTCTGACCTCTCATACTGATTCTGGCTCTGACCTCTCATACTGATTCCGGCTCTGACCTTTCATACTGATTCTGGTTCTGTCCTCTCATACTGATTCTGGCTCTGACCTCTCAGACTGATTCTGGCTCTGACCTCTCATACTGCTTCTGGCTCTGACCTCTCATACCGATTCTGGCTCTGACCTCTCATACTGATTCTGGCTCTGACCTCTCATATTGATTCCGGCTCTGACCTCTCAGACTGATTCTGGCTCTGACCTCTCATACTAATTCTGGCTCTGACCTCTCAGTCTGATTCTGGCTCTTACCTCTCATACTGATTTTGGCTCTGACCTCTCAGTCTGATTCTGGCTCTGAACTCTATACTGATTCCAGTTCTGACCTTTCATACTGCTTCTGGCTCTGACCTCTCATACCGTTTCTGTCTCTGACCTCTCAGACTGATTCTGGCTCTTAACTCTCATACTAATTCTGGCTCTGACCTCTCATACTGATTCTAGCTCTGACCTCTCATACTGATTCTGCCTCTGACCTCTCACACTGCTTCTGGCTCTGACCTCTCAGTATGATTCTGGCTCTGACCTCTCAGACTGATTCTGGCTCTGACATCTCATACTGCTTCTGGCTCTGACCTCTCAAACTGATTCCGGCTCTGACCTCTCAGTCTGATTCTGGCTCTGACCTCTCAGACTGATTCTGGCTCTGACCTCTCATACTAATTCTGGCTCTGACCTCTCAGTCTGATTCTGGCTCATACCTCTCATACTGATTCTGGCTCTGACCTCTCAGACTGATTCTGGCTCTGACATCTTATACTGGTTCTGGCTCTGACCTCTCAGACTGATTCCGGCTCTGACCTCTCAGTCTGATTCCGGCTCTGACCTCTCAGTCTGATTCCGGCTCTGACCTCTCAGACTGATTCTGGCTCTGACCTCTCAGACTGATTATGGCTCTGACCTCTCATACTGATTCCGGCTCTGACCTCTCAGTCTGATTCTGGCTCTTACCTCTCATACTGATTCTGGCTCTGACCTCTCAGACTGATTCTGGCTCTGACCTCTCAGTCTGATTCTGGCTCTTACCTCTCATACTGATTCTGGCTCTGAACTCTCAGACTGATTCTGGCTGTGAACTCTCAGACCGATTCTGGCTCTGACCTCTCAGACCGATTCTGGCTCTGACCTCTCAGACTGATTCTGGCTCTGACCTCTCATACTGATTCTGTCTGTGAACTCTCAGACTGATTCTGGCTGTGAACTCTCAGACCGATTATGGCTCTGAACTCTCAGACCGATTCTGGCTCTGACCTCTCAGACCGATTCTGGCTCTGACCTCTCAGACCGATTCTGGCTCTGACCTCTCATACTGATTATGGTTCTGACCTCTCATACTAATTCTGGCTCTGACCTCTCAGTCTGATTCTGGCTCTGACCTCTCATACTGATTCTGGCTCTGACCTCTCATACTGATTCTGGCAATGATCTCTCATACTGATTCTTGCTCTGTCCTCTCATACTGATTCCGGCTCTGACTTTCATACTGCTTCTGGCTCTGACCTCTCATACTAATTCTGGCTCTGACCTCTCATACTGATTCCGGCTCTGACCTCTCAGACTGATTCTGGCTCTGACCTCTCATACTAATTCTCGCTCTGACCTCTCAGTCTGATTCCGGCTCTGACCTCTCAGTCTGATTCCGGGCTCTGACCTCTCATACTGATTCTGGCTCTGACCTCTCATACTGCTTCTGGCTCTGATCTCTCATACCGATTCTGGCTTTGACCTTTCATACTGATTCTTGCTCTGACCTCTCAGACTGATTCTGGCTCTGACCTCTAATACTAATTCTGGCTCGGACCTCTCAGACTGATTCTGGCTCTGACATCTCATACTGCTTCTGGCTCTGACCTCTCAGACTGATTCCGGCTCTTACCTCTCAGACTGATTCTGGCTCTGACCTCTCAGACTGATTATGGCTCTGACCTCTCATACTGATTCCGGCTCTGACCTCTCAGTCTGATTCTGGCTCTTACCTCTCATACTGATTCTGGCTCTGACCTCTCAGACTGATTCTGGCTCTGACCTCTCAGTGTGATTCTGGCTCTTACCTCTCATACTGATTCTGGCTCTGACCTCTCAGACTGATTCTGGCTGTGAACTCTCAGACTGATTCTGGCTGTGAACTCTCAGACCGATTCTGGCTCTGACCTCTCAGACCGATTCTGGCTCTGACCTCTCAGACCGATTCTGGCTCTGACCTCTCAGACTGATTCTGGCTCTGACCTCTCATACTGATTCTGTCTGTGAACTCTCAGACTGATTCTGGCTGTGAACTCTCAGACCGATTCTGGCTCTGAACTCTCAGACCGATTCTGGCTCTGACCTCTCAGACCGATTCTGGCTCTGACCTCTCAGACTGATCTCTGGCTCTGACCTCTCATACTGATTCTGGTTCTGACCTCTCATACTAATTCTGGCTCTGACCTCTCAGACTGATTCTGGCTCTGACCTCTCATACTGATTCTGGCAATGATCTCTCATACTGATTCTTGCTCTGTCCTCTCATACTGATTCCGGCTCTGACCTTTCATACTGCTTCTGGCTCTGACCTCTCATACTGATTCTGGCTCTGACCTCTCATACTGATTCCGGCTCTGACCTCTCAGACTGATTCTGGCTCTGACCTCTCATACTAATTCTCGCTCTGACCTCTCAGACTGATTATGGCTCTGACCTCTCAGTCTGATTCCGGCTCTGACCTTAGTCTGATTCCGGGCTCTGACCTCTCATACTGATTCTGGCTCTGACCTCTCATACTGCTTCTGGCTCTGACCTCTCATACCGATTCTGGCTTTGACCTCTCATACTGATTCTTGCTCTGACCTCTCAGACTGATTCTGGCTCTGACCTCTAATACTAATTCTGGCTCGGACCTCTCAGACTGATTCTGGCTCTGACATCTCATACTGCTTCTGGCTCTGACCTCTCAGACTGATTCCGGCTCTTACCTCTCAGACTGATTCTGGCTCTGACCTCTCAGTCTCATTCTGGCTCTAACCTCTCATACTGATTCTGGCTCTGACCTCTCATACTGATTCTGGCTCTGACCTCTCATACTGATTCTGGCTCTGACCTCTCAGACTGATTCTGGCTCTGACCTCTCATATTGATTCCGGCTCTGACCTCTCTTACCGATTCTGGCTCTGACCTCTCATATTGATTCCGGCTCTGACCTCTCATACTGATTCTGGCTCTGACCTCTCAGACTGATTCCGGCTCTGACCTCTCAGACTGATTCTGGCTCTGACCTCTCATACTGATTCTGGCTCTGACCTCTCAGACTGATTCTGGCTTTGACCTCTCAGTCTGATTCCGGCTCTGACCTCTCAGTCTTATTCCGGGCTCTGACCTCTCATACTGATTCTGGCTCTGACCTCTCATACTGCTTCTGGCTCTGACCTCTCATACCGATTCTCGCTCTGACCTTTTATACTAATTCTGGCTCTGACCTCTCAGACTGATTCTGGCTCTGACATCTCATACTGGTTCTGGCTCTGACCTCTCAGACTGATTCCGGCTCTGACCTCTCAGTCTGATTCTGGCTCTGACCTCTCAGACTGATTCTGGCTCTGACCTCTCATATTGATTCCGGCTCTGACCTCTCATACCGATTCTGGCTCTGACCTCTCATATTGATTCCGGCTATGACCTCTCATACTGATTCTGGCTCTGACCTCTCATACTGATTCCGGCTCTGACCTCTCAGACTGATTCTGGCTCTGACCTCTCATACTGATTCTGGCTTTGACCTCTCAGACTGATTCTGGCTTTGACCTCTCAGTTTCTGATTCCGGCCTCTCATACTGATTCTGGCTCTGACCTCTCATACTGCTTCTGGCTCTGACCTCTCATACCGAATCTGGCTCTGACCTCTCATACTGATTCTGGCTCTGACCTCTCAGACTGATTATCGCTCTGACCTCTCATACTAATTCTGGCTCTGACCTCTCAGACTGATTCTGGCTTTGACATCTCAAACTGCTTCTGGCTCTGACCTCTCAGACTGATTCCGGCTCTAACCTCTCAGTCTGATTCCGGCTCTGACCTCTCAGACTGATTCTGGCTCTGACCTCATATTGATTCTGGCTCTGACCTCTCATACTGATTCTGGCTCTGACCTCTCAGACTGATTCTGGCTCTGACCTCTCATATTGATTCCGGCTCTGACCTCTCATACCGATTCTGACTCTGACCTCTCATATTGATTCCGGTTCTGACCTCTCATACCGATTCTGGCTCTGACCTCTCATACCGATTCTGGCTCTGACTTCTCAGACTGATTCTGTCTCTGACCTCTCAGACTGATTCTGGCCCTGAACTCTCATACTGATTCCGGCTCTGACCTCTCATACTAATTCTGGCTCTGACCTCTCATACTGATTCTGGCTCTCACCTTTCATACTGCCTCTTGTTCTGTCCTCTCATACTTATTCTGGCTCTGACCTCTCATACTGATTCTGGCTCTGATCTCTCATACTGATTATGGCTCTGACCTTTTAGTCTGATTCCGGCTCTGACCTCTCATACTGATTCTGGCTCTGACCTTTCATACTGCCTCTGGTTCTGTCCTCTCATACTGATTCTGGCTCTGACCTCTCATACTAATTCTGGCTCTGACCTCTCAGACTGATTATGGCTCTGACCTTTTAGTCTGATTCCGGCTCTGACCTCTCAGTCTGATTCCGGGCTCTGACCTCTCATACTGATTCTGGCTCTGACCTCTCATACTGCTTCTGGCTCTGACTTCTCATACCGATTCTGGCTCTGACCTCTCATACTGATTCTTGCTCTGACCTCTCATACTGATTCTGGCTCTGACCTCTAATACTAATTCTGGCTCTGACCTCTCAGACTGATTCTGGCTCTGACATCTCATATTGATTCCGGCTCTGACCTCTCAGACTGATTCTGGCTCGGACCTCTCATACTAATTCTGGCTCTGATCTCTCATACTGATTCCAGTTCTGACCTTTCATACTGCTTCTGGCTCTGACCTCTCATACCGATTCTGGCTCTGACCTCTCATACTGATTCTGGCTCTGACCTCTCAGACTGATTCTCGCTCTGACCTCTCATACTAATTCTGGCTCTGACCTCTCAGACTGATTCTGGCTCTGACATCTCATACTGGTTCTGGCTCTGACCTCTTAGACTGATTCTGGCTCTGACCTCTCATACTGATTCTGGCTCTGACCTCTCAGACTGATTCTGGCTCTGACCTCTCATATTGATTCCGGCTCTGACCTCTCATACCGATTCTGGCTCTGACCTCTCATATTGATTCCGGCTCTGACCTCTCATACTGATTCTGGCTCTGACCTCTCATACTGATTCTGGCTCTGACCTCTCATTCTGATTCTGGCTTTGACCTCTCAGACTGATTCTGGCATTGACCTCTCAGTCTGATTCCGGCTCTGACCTCTCAGTCTGATTCTGGCTCTGACCTCTTATACTGCTTCTGGCTCTGACCTCTCATACCGATTCTGGCTCTGACCTCTCATACTGATTCTGGCTCTGACCTCTCAGACTGATACTCGATCTGACCTCTCATACTAATTCTGGCTCTGACCTCTCAGACTGATTCTGGCTTTGACATCTCATACTGCTTCTGACTCTGACCTCTCAGACTGATTCCGGCTCTAACCTCTCAGTCTGATTCCGGCTCTGACCTCTCAGACTGATTCTGGCTCTGACCTCTCATATTGATTCTGGCTCTGACCTTTCATACTGCCTCTGGCTCTGACCTCTCATACCGATTCTGGCTCTGACCTCTCAGACTGATTATGGCCCTGAACTCTCATACTGATTCCGGCTCTGACCTCTCAGACTGATTCTGGCCCTGACCTCTCATACTAATTCTGGCTCTGACCTCTCAGACTGATTATGGCTCTGACCTCTCAGTCTGATTCCGGCTCTGACCTCTCAGTCTAATTCCGGGCTCTGACCTCTCATACTGATTCTGGCTCTGACCTCTCATACTACTTCTAGCTCTGACCTCTCATACCGATTCTGGCTCTGACCTCTCAGTCTGATTCTGGCTCTGATCTCTCATATTGATTCTGGCTCTGACCTCTCATACTGATTCTTGCTCTGACCTCTCAGACTGATTCTTGCTCTGACCTCTAATACTAATTCTGGCTCTGACCTCTAATACTAATTCTGGCTCTGACCTCTCAGAATGATTCTGGCTCTGACATCTCATACTGCTTCTGGCTCTGACCTCTCAGACTGATTCCGGCTCTGACCTCTCAGTCTGATTTCGGCTCTGACCTCTCAGACTGATTCTGGCTCTGACCTCTCAGTCTCATTCTGGCTCTAACCTCTCATACTGATTCTGGCTTTGACCTCTCATACTGATTCTGGCTCTGACCTCTCAGACTGATTCTGGCTCTGACCTCTCATATTGATTCCGGCTCTGACCTCTCTTACCGATTCTGGCTCTGACCTCTCATATTGATTCCGGCTCTGACCTCTCATACCGATTCTAGCTCTTACCTCTCATAATGATTCTGGCTCTGAATTCTCAGACTGATTCTGGCTCTGACCTCTCAGACTGATAATGGCTCTGACGTCTCATATTAATTCTGGCTCTGACCTCTCAGTCTGATTCTGGCTCTTACCTCTCATTCTGATTCCGGCTCTGACCTCTCAGACTGATTCTGGCTCTGACCTCTCATACTAATTCTGGCTCTGACCTCTCATACTGATTCCAGTTCTGACTTTTCTTACTGCTTCTGGCTCTGACCTCTCATACCGATTCTGGCTCTGACCTCTCAGACTGATTCTGGCTCTAAACTCATACTAATTCTGACTCTGACCTCTCATACTGATTCTGGCTCTGACCTCTCATACTGATTCCGGCTCTGACCTTTCATACTGCTTCTGGTTCTGTCCTCTCATACTGATTCTGGCTCTGACCTCTCATACTGATTCTGGCTCTGACCTCTCATACTGATTCCGGCTCTGACCTCTCAGACTGATTCTGGCTCTAACCTCTCATACTGATTCAGGCTCTGACCTCTCAGACTGATTCTGGCTTTGACCTCTCAGTCTGATTCCGGCTCTGACCTCTCAGTCTGATTCCGGGCTCTGACCTCTCATACTGATTCTGGCTCTGACCTCTCATACTGCTTCTGGCTCTGACCTCTCATACCGATTCTGGCTCTGACCTCTCATACTGATTCTGGCTCTGACCTCTCATATTGATTCCGGCTCTGACCTCTCATACCGATTCTGACTCTGACCTCTCATATTGATTCCGGTTCTGACCTCTCATACCGATTCTGGCTCTGACCTCTCATACTGATTCTGGCTCTGACCTCTCAGACTGATTCTGGCTCTGACCTCTCAGACTGATTCTGGCTCTTACCTCTCATACTAATTCTGGCTCTGACCTCTCAGTCTGATTCTGGCTCTTACCTCTCATACTGATTCTGGCTCTGACCTCTCAGACTGATTCTGGCTCTGAACTCTCATACTGATTCCAGTTCTGACCTTTCATACTGCTTCTGGCTCTGACCTCTCATACCGTTTCTGTCTCTGACCTCTCAGACTGATTCTGGCTCTTAACTCTCATACTAATTCTGGCTCTGACCTCTCATACTGATTCTAGCTCTGACCTCTCATACTGACTCTGCCTCTGACCTCTCATACTGATTCTGGCTCTGACCTCTCACACTGCTTCTGGCTCTGACCTCTCAGTATGATTCTGGCTCTGACCTCTCAGACTGATTCTGGCTCTGACATCTCATACTGCTTCTGGCTCTGACCTCTCAAACTGATTCCGGCTCTGACCTCTCAGTCTGATTCTGGCTCTGACCTCTCAGACTGATTCTGGCTCTGACCTCTCATATTAATTCTGGCTCTGACCTCTCAGTCTGATTCTGGCTCTTACCTCTCATACTGATTCTGGCTCTGACCTCTCAGACTGATTCTGGCTCTGACATCTCATACTGGTTCTGGCTCTTACCTCTCATACTAATTCTGGCTCTGACCTCTCAGTCTGATTCTGGCTCTTACCTCTCATACTGATTCTGGCTCTGACCTCTCAGACTGATTCTGGCTCTGAACTCTCATACTGATTCCAGTTCTGACCTTTCATACTGCTTCTGGCTCTGACCTCTCATACCGTTTCTGTCTCTGACCTCTCAGACTGATTCTGGCTCTTAACTCTCATACTAATTCTGGCTCTGACCTCTCATACTGATTCTAGCTCTGACCTCTCATACTGATTCTGGCTCTGACCTCTCATACTGATTCTGGCTCTGACCTCTCACACTGCTTCTGGCTCTGACCTCTCAGTATGATTCTGGCTCTGACATCTCATACTGCTTCTGGCTCTGACCTCTCAAACTGATTCCGGCTCTGACCTCTCAGTCTGATTCTGGCTCTGACCTCTCAGACTGATTCTGGCTCTGACCTCTCATACTAATTCTGGCTCTGACCTCTCAGTCTGATTCTGGCTCATACCTCTCATACTGATTCTGGCTCTGACATCTTATACTGGTTCTGGCTCTGACCTCTCAGACTGATTCCGGCTCTGAACTCTCAGTCTGATTCCGGCTCTGACCTCTCAGACTGATTCTGGCTCTGACCTCTCAGACTGATTATGGCTCTGACCTCTCATACTGATTCCGGCTCTGACCTCTCAGTCTGATTCTGGCTCTTACCTCTCATACTGATTCTGGCTCTGACCTCTCAGACTGATTCTGGCTCTGACCTCTCAGTCTGATTCTGGCTCTTACCTCTCATACTGATTCTGGCTCTGACCTTTTAGACTGATTCTGGCTGTGAACTCTCAGACTTATTCTGGCTGTGAACTCTCAAACCGATTCTGGCTCTGAACTCTCAGACTGATTCCGGCTCTGACCTCTCAGACTGATTCTGGCTCTGACCTCTCAGACTGATTCTGGCTTTGACCTCTCAGTCTGATTCCGGCTCTGACCTCTCAGTCTTATTCCGGGCTCTGACCTCTCATACCGATTCTGGCTCTGACCTCTCAGATCGATTCTGGCTCTGACCTCTCAGACTGATTCTGGCTCTGACCTCTCATACTGATTCTGGTTCTGACCTCTCATACTAATTCTGGCTCTGACCTCTCAGTCTGATTCTGGCTCTGACCTCTCATACTGATTCTGGCTCTGACCTCTCATACTGATTCTGGCAATGATCTCTCATACTGATTCTTGCTCTGTCCTCTCATACTGATTCCGGCTCTGACCTTTCATACTGCTTCTGGTTCTGACCTCTCATACTGATTCTGGCTCTGACCTCTCATACTGATTCTGGCTCTGACCTCTCATACTTATTCCGGCTCTGACCTCTCAGACTGATTCTGGCTCTGACCTCTCATACTAATTCTCGCTCTGACCTCTCAGACTGATTATGGCTCTGACCTCTCAGTCTGATTCCGGCTCTGACCTCTCAGTCTGATTCCGGGCTCTGACCTCTCATACTGATTCTGGCTCTGACCTCTCATACTGCTTCTGGCTCTGACCTCTCATACCGATTCTGGCTTTGACCTCTCATACTGATTCTTGCTCTGACCTCTCAGACTGATTCTGGCTCTGACCTCTAATACTAATTCTGGCTCGGACCTCTCAGACTGATTCTGGCTCTGACATCTCATACTGCTTCTGGCTCTGACCTCTCAGACTGATTCCGGCTCTTACCTCTCAGACTGATTCTGGCTCTGACCTCTCAGTCTCATTCTGGCTCTAACCTCTCATACTGATTCTGGCTCTGACCTCTCATACTGATTCTGGCTCTGACCTCTCATACTGATTCTGGCTCTGACCTCTCAGACTGATTCTGGCTCTGACCTCTCATATTGATTCCGGCTCTGACCTCTCTTACCGATTCTGGCTCTGACCTCTCATATTGATTCCGGCTCTGACCTCTCATACTGATTCTGGCTCTGACCTCTCAGACTGATTCCGGCTCTGACCTCTCAGACTGATTCTGGCTCTGACCTCTCAGACTGATTCTGGCTTTGACTTCTCAGTCTGATTCCGGCTCTGACCTCTCAGTCTTATTCCGGGCTCTGACCTCTCATACTGATTCTGGCTCTGACCTCTCATACTGCTTCTGGCTCTGACCTCTCATACCGATTCTCGCTCTGACCTTTTATACTAATTCTGGCTCTGACCTCTCAGACTGATTCTGGCTCTGACATCTCATACTGGTTCTGGCTCTGACTTCTCAGACTGATTCCGGCTCTGACCTCTCAGTCTGATTCCGGCTCTGACCTCTCAGACTGATTCTGGCTCTGACCTCTCAGACTGATTCTGGCTCTGACCTCTCATATTGATTCCGGCTCTGACCTCTCATACCGATTCTGGCTCTGACCTCTCATATTGATTCCGGCTATGACCTCTCATACTGATTCTGGCTCTGACCTCTGATACTGATTCCGGCTCTGACCTCTCAGACTGATTCTGGCTCTGACCTCTCATACTGATTCTGGCTTTGACCTCTCAGACTGATTCTGGCTTTGACCTCTCAGTCTGATTCCGGCCTCTCATACTGATTCTGGCTCTGACCTCTCATACTGCTTCTGGCTCTGACCTCTCATACCGAATCTGGCTCTGACCTCTCATACTGATTCTGGCTCTGACCTCTCAGACTGATTCTCGCTCTGACCTCTCATACTAATTCTGGCTCTGACCTCTCAGACTGATTCTGGCTTTGACATCTCAAACTGCTTCTGGCTCTCACCTCTCAGACTGATTCCGGCTCTAACCTCTCAGTCTGATTCCGGCTCTGACCTCTCAGACTGATTCTGGCTCTGACCTCATATTGATTCTGGCTCTGACCTCTCATACTGATTCTGGCTCTGACCTCTCAGACTGATTCTGGCTCTGACCTCTCATATTGATTCCGGCTCTGACCTCTCATACCGATTCTGACTCTGACCTCTCATAATGATTCCGGTTCTGACCTCTCATACCGATTCTGGCTCTGACTTCTCAGACTGATTCTGTCTCTGACCTCTCATACCGATTCTCGCTCTGACCTCTCAGACTGATTCTAGCCCTGAACTCTCATACTGATTCCGGCTCTGACCTCTCATACTAATTCTGGCTCTGACCTCTCAGACTGATTATGGCTCTGGCCTCACAGTCTGATTCCGGACTCTGACCTCTCATACTGATTCTGGCTCTCACCTTTCATACTGCTTCTTGTTCTGTCCTCTCATACTTATTCTGGCTCTGACCTGTCATACTGATTCTGGCTCTGATCTCTCATACTGATTATGGCTCTGACCTTTTAGTCTGATTCCGGCTCTGACCTCTCATACTGATTCTGGCTCTGACCTTTCATACTGCCTCTGGTTCTGTCCTCTCATACTGATTCTGGCTCTGACCTCTCATACTAATTCTGGCTCTGACCTCTCAGACTGATTATGGCTCTGACCTTTTAGTCTGATTCCGGCTCTGACCTCTCATACTGATTCTGGCTCTGACCTCTAATACTAATTCTGGCTCTGACCTCTCAGACTGATTCTGGCTCTGACATCTCATATTGATTCCGGCTCTGACCTCTCAGACTGATTCTGGCTCGGACCTCTCATACTAATTATGGCTCTGATCTCTCATACTGATTCCAGTTCTGACCTTTCATACTGCTTCTGGCTCTGACCTCTCATACCGATTCTGGCTCTGACCTCTCAGACTGATTCTGGCTCTGAACTCTCATACTAATTCTGGCTCTGACCTCTCATACTGATTCTGGCTCTGACCTCTCATACTGATTCTGGCTCTGACCTCTCATACTGATTCCGGCTCTGACCTTTCATACTGCTTCTGGTTCTGTCCTCTCATACTGGTTCTGGCTCTGACCTCTCATACTGATTCTGGCTCTGACCTCTCATACTGATTCCGGCTCTGACCTCTCAGACTGATTCTGGCTTTGACCTCTCAGTCTGATTCCGGCTCTGACCTCTCAGTCTGATTCCGGGCTCTGACCTCTCATACTGATTCTGGCTCTGACCTCTCATACTGCTTCTGGCTCTGACCTCTCATACCGATTATGGCTCTGACCTCTCATTCTGATTCTGGCTCTGACCTCTCAGACTGATTCTGGCTCTTTCCTCTCATACTAATTCTGGCTCTGACCTCTCAGTCTGATTCTGGCTCTTACCTCTCATACTGATTCTGGCTCTGACCTCTCAGACTGATTCTGGCTCTGAACTCTCATACTGATTCCAGTTCTGACCTTTCATACTGCTTCTGGCTCTGACCTCTCATACCGTTTCTGTCTCTGACCTTTCAGACTGATTCTGGCTCTTAACTCTCATACTAATTCTGGCTCTGACCTCTCATACTGATTCTAGCTCTGACCTCTCATACTGATTCTGCCTCTGACCTCTCATACTGATTCTGGCTCTGACCTCTCACACTGCTTCTGGCTCTGACCTCTCAGTATGATTCTGGCTCTGACCTCTCAGACTGATTCTGGCTCTGACATCTCATACTGCTTCTGGCTCTGACCTCTCAAACTGATTCCGGCTCTGACCTCTCAGTCTGATTCTGGCTCTGACCTCTCAGACTGATTCTGGCTCTGACCTCTCATACTAATTCTGGCTCTGACCTCTCAGTCTGATTCTGGCTCTTACCTCTCATACTGATTCTGGCTCTGACCTCTCAGACTGATTCTGGCTCTGACATCTCATACTGGTTCTGGCTCTTACCTCTCATACTAATTCTGGCTCTGACCTCTCAGTCTGATTCTGGCTCTTACCTCTCATACTGATTCTGGCTCTGACCTCTCAGACTGATTCTGGTTCTGACCTCTCATACTAATTCTGGCTCTGACCTCTCAGTCTGATTCTGGCTCTGACCTCTCATACTGATTCTGGCTCTGACCTCTCATACTAATTCTGGCAATGATCTCTCATACTGATTCTTGCTCTGTCCTCTCATACTGATTCCGGCTCTGACCTTTCATACTGCTTCTGGCTCTGACCTCTCATACTGATTCTGGCTCTGACCTCTCATACTGATTCCGGCTCTGACCTCTCAGACTGATTCTGGCTCTGACCTCTCATACTAATTCTCGCTCTGACCTCTCAGACTGATTATGGCTCTGACCTCTCAGTCTGATTCCGGCTCTGACCTCTCAGTCTGATTCCGGGCTCTGACCTCTCATACTGATTCTGGCTCTGACCTCTCATACTGCTTCTGGCTCTGACCTCTCATACCGATTCTGGCTTTGACCTCTCATACTGATTCTTGCTCTGACCTCTCAGACTGATTCTGGCTCTGACCTCTAATACTAATTCTGGCTCGGACCTCTCAGACTGATTCTGGCTCTGACATCTCAGACTGATTCCGGCTCTTACCTCTCAGACTGATTCTGGCTCTGACCTCTCAGTCTCATTCTGGCTCTAACCTCTCATACTGATTCTGGCTCTGACCTCTCATACTGATTCTGGCTCTAACCTCTCATACTGATTCTGGCTCTGACCTCTCATACTTATTCCGGCTCTGACCTCTCAGACTGATTCTGGCTCTGACCTCTCATACTAATTCTGGCTCTGACCTCTCATACTGATTTCAGTTCTGACTTTTCTTACTGCTTCTGGCTATGACCTCTCATACCGATTCTGGCTCTGACCTCTCAGACTGATTCTGGCTCTAAACTCATACTAATTCTTACTCTGACCTCTCATACTGATTCTGGCTCTGACCTCTCATACTGATTCCGGCTCTGACCTTTCATACTGCTTCTGGTTCTGTCCTCTCATACTGATTCTGGCTCTGACCTCTCAGACTGATTCTGGCTCTGACCTCTCATACTGATTCCGGCTCTAACCTCTCAGACTGATTCCGGCTCTAACCTCTCATACTGATTCTGGCTCTGACCTCTCAGACTGATTCTGGCTTTGACCTCTCAGTCTGATTCCGGCTCTGACCTCTCAGTCTGATTCCGGGCTCTGACCTCTCATACTGATTCTGGCTCTGACCTCTCAGACTGATTATCGCTCTGACCTCTCATACTAATTCTGGCTCTGACCTCTCAGACTGATTCTGGCTTTGACATCTCAAACTGCTTCTGGCTCTGACCTCTCAGACTGATTCCGGCTCTAACCTCTCAGTCTGATTCCGGCTCTGACCTCTCAGACTGATTCTGGCTCTGACCTCATATTGATTCTGGCTCTGACCTCTCATACTAATTCTGGCTCTGACCTCTCAGACTGATTCTGGCTCTGACCTCTCATATTGATTCCGGCTCTGACCTCTCATACCGATTCTGACTCTGACCTCTCATATTGATTCCGGTTCTGACCTCTCATACCGATTCTGGCTCTGACCTCTCATACCGATTCTGGCTCTGACTTCTCAGACTGATTCTGTCTCTGACCTCTCAGACTGATTCTGGCCCTGAACTCTCATACTGATTCCGGCTCTGACCTCTCATACTAATTCTGGCTCTGACCTCTCATACTGATTCTGGCTCTCACCTTTCATACTGCTTCTTGTTCTGTCCTCTCATACTTATTCTGGCTCTGACCTCTCATACTGATTCTGGCTCTGATCTCTCATACTGATTATGGCTCTGACCTTTTAGTCTGATTCCGGCTCTGACCTCTCATACTGATTCTGGCTCTGACCTTTCATACTGCCTCTGGTTCTGTCCTCTCATACTGATTCTGGCTCTGACCTCTCATACTAATTCTGGCTCTGACCTCTCAGACTGATTATGGCTCTGACCTTTTAGTCTGATTCCGGCTCTGACCTCTCAGTCTGATTCCGGGCTCTGACCTCTCATACTGATTCTGGCTCTGACCTCTCATACTGCTTCTGGCTCTGACTTCTCATACCGATTCTTGCTCTGACCTCTCATACTGATTCTGGCTCTGACCTCTAATACTAATTCTGGCTCTGACCTCTCAGACTGATTCTGGCTCTGACATCTCATATTGATTCCGGCTCTGACCTCTCAGACTGATTCTGGCTCGGACCTCTCATACTAATTCTGGCTCTGATCTCTCATACTGATTCCAGTTCTGACCTTTCATACTGCTTCTGGCTCTGACCTCTCATACCGATTCTGGCTCTGACCTCTCATACTGATTCTGGCTCTGACCTCTCAGACTGATTCTCGCTCTGACCTCTCATACTAATTCTGGCTCTGACCTCTCAGACTGATTCTGGCTCTGACATCTCATACTGGTTCTGGCTCTGACCTCTTAGACTGATTCTGGCTCTGACCTCTCATACTGATTCTGGCTCTGACCTCTCAGACTGATTCTGGCTCTGACCTCTCATATTGATTCCGGCTCTGACCTCTCATACCGATTCTGGCTCTGACCTCTCATATTGATTCCTGCTCTGACCTCTCATACTGATTCTGGCTCTGACCTCTCATACTGATTCTGGCTCTGACCTCTCATTCTGATTCTGGCTTTGACCTCTCAGACTGATTCTGGCTTTGACCTCTCAGTCTGATTCCGGCTCTGACCTCTCAGTCTGATTCTGGCTCTGACCTCTTATACTGCTTCTGGCTCTGACCTCTCATACCGATTCTGGCTCTGACCTCTCATACTGATTCTGGCTCTGACCTCTCAGACTGATACTCGATCTGACCTCTCATACTAATTCTGGCTCTGACCTCTCAGACTGATTCTGGCTTTGACATCTCATACTGCTTCTGACTCTGACCTCTCAGACTGATTCCGGCTCTAACCTCTCAGTCTGATTCCGGCTCTGACCTCTCAGACTGATTCTGGCTCTGACCTCTCATATTGATTCTGGCTCTGACCTTTCATACTGCCTCTGGCTCTGACCTCTCATACCGATTCTGGCTCTGACCTCTCAGACTGATTATGGCCCTGAACTCTCATACTGATTCCGGCTCTGACCTCTCAGACTGATTCTGGCTCTGACCTCTCATACTAATTCTGGCTCTGACCTCTCAGACTGATTATGGCTCTGACCTCTCAGTCTGATTCCGGCTCTGACCTCTCAGTCTAATTCCGGGCTCTGACCTCTCATACTGATTCTGGCTCTGACCTCTCATACTACTTCTAGCTCTGACCTCTCATACCGATTCTGGCTCTGACCTCTCAGTCTGATTCTGGCTCTGATCTCTCATATTGATTCTGGCTCTGACCTCTCATACTGATTCTTGCTCTGACCTCTCAGACTGATTCTTGCTCTGACCTCTAATACTAATTCTGGCTCTGACCTCTAATACTAATTCTGGCTCTGACCTCTCAGAATGATTCTGGCTCTGACATCTCATACTGCTTCTGGCTCTGACCTCTCAGACTGATTCCGGCTCTGACCTCTCAGTCTGATTTCGGCTCTGACCTCTCAGACTGATTCTGGCTCTGACCTCTCAGTCTCATTCTGGCTCTAACCTCTCATACTGATTCTGGCTTTGACCTCTCATACTGATTCTGGCTCTGACCTCTCAGACTGATTCTGGCTCTGACCTCTCATATTGATTCCGGCTCTGACCTCTCTTACCGATTCTGGCTCTGACCTCTCATATTGATTCCGGCTCTGACCTCTCATACCGATTCTAGCTCTTACCTCTCATAATGATTCTGGCTCTGAATTCTCAGACTGATTCTGGCTCTGACCTCTCAGACTGATAATGGCTCTGACGTCTCATATTAATTCTGGCTCTGACCTCTCAGTCTGATTCTGGCTCTTACCTCTCATTCTGATTCCGGCTCTGACCTCTCAGACTGATTCTGGCTCTGACCTCTCATACTAATTCTGGCTCTGACCTCTCATACTGATTCCAGTTCTGACTTTTCTTACTGCTTCTGGCTCTGACCTCTCATACCGATTCTGGCTCTGACCTCTCAGACTGATTCTGGCTCTAAACTCATACTAATTCTGACTCTGACCTCTCATACTGATTCTGGCTCTGACCTCTCATACTGATTCCGGCTCTGACCTTTCATACTGCTTCTGGTTCTGTCCTCTCATACTGATTCTGGCTCTGACCTCTCATACTGATTCTGGCTCTGACCTCTCATACTGATTCCGGCTCTGACCTCTCAGACTGATTCTGGCTCTAACCTCTCATACTGATTCAGGCTCTGACCTCTCAGACTGATTCTGGCTTTGACCTCTCAGTCTGATTCCGGCTCTGACCTCTCAGTCTGATTCCGGGCTCTGACCTCTCATACTGATTCTGGCTCTGACCTCTCATACTGCTTCTGGCTCTGACCTCTCATACCGATTCTGGCTCTGACCTCTCATACTGATTCTGGCTCTGACCTCTCATATTGATTCCGGCTCTGACCTCTCATACCGATTCTGACTCTGACCTCTCATATTGATTCCGGTTCTGACCTCTCATACCGATTCTGGCTCTGACCTCTCATACTGATTCTGGCTCTGACCTCTCAGACTGATTCTGGCTCTGACCTCTCAGACTGATTCTGGCTCTGACCTCTCAGTCTGATTCTGGCTCTTACCTCTCATACTGATTCTGGCTCTGACCTCTCAGACTGATTCTGGCTCTGAACTCTCATACTGATTCCAGTTCTGACCTTTCATACTGCTTCTGGCTCTGACCTCTCATACCGTTTCTGTCTCTGACCTCTCAGACTGATTCTGGCTCTTAACTCTCATACTAATTCTGGCTCTGACCTCTCATACTGATTCTAGCTCTGACCTCTCATACTGATTCTGCCTCTGACCTCTCATACTGATTCTGGCTCTGACCTCTCACACTGCTTCTGGCTCTGACCTCTCAGTATGATTCTGGCTCTGACCTCTCAGACTGATTCTGGCTCTGACATCTCATACTGCTTCTGGCTCTGACCTCTCAAACTGATTCCGGCTCTGACCTCTCAGTCTGATTCTGGCTCTGACCTCTCAGACTGATTCTGGCTCTGACCTCTCATATTAATTCTGGCTCTGACCTCTCAGTCTGATTCTGGCTCTTACCTCTCATACTGATTCTGGCTCTGACCTCTCAGACTGATTCTGGCTCTGACATCTCATACTGGTTCTGGCTCTTACCTCTCATACTAATTCTGGCTCTGACCTCTCAGTCTGATTCTGGCTCTTACCTCTCATACTGATTCTGGCTCTGACCTCTCAGACTGATTCTGGCTCTGAACTCTCATACTGATTCCAGTTCTGACCTTTCATACTGCTTCTGGCTCTGACCTCTCATACCGTTTCTGTCTCTGACCTCTCAGACTGATTCTGGCTCTTAACTCTCATACTAATTCTGGCTCTGACCTCTCATACTGATTCTAGCTCTGACCTCTCATACTGATTCTGGCTCTGACCTCTCATACTGATTCTGGCTCTGACCTCTCACACTGCTTCTGGCTCTGACCTCTCAGTATGATTCTGGCTCTGACATCTCATACTGCTTCTGGCTCTGACCTCTCAAACTGATTCCGGCTCTGACCTCTCAGTCTGATTCTGGCTCTGACCTCTCAGACTGATTCTGGCTCTGACCTCTCATACTAATTCTGGCTCTGACCTCTCAGTCTGATTCTGGCTCATACCTCTCATACTGATTCTGGCTCTGACATCTTATACTGGTTCTGGCTCTGACCTCTCAGACTGATTCCGGCTCTGAACTCTCAGTCTGATTCCGGCTCTGACCTCTCAGACTGATTCTGGCTCTGACCTCTCAGACTGATTATGGCTCTGACCTCTCATACTGATTCCGGCTCTGACCTCTCAGTCTGATTCTGGCTCTTACCTCTCATACTGATTCTGGCTCTGACCTCTCAGACTGATTCTGGCTCTGACCTCTCAGTCTGATTCTGGCTCTTACCTCTCATACTGATTCTGGCTCTGACCTCTCAGACTGATTCTGGCTGTGAACTCTCAGACTGATTCTGGCTGTGAACTCTCAAACCGATTCTGGCTCTGAACTCTCAGACTGATTCCGGCTCTGACCTCTCAGACTGATTCTGGCTCTGACCTCTCAGACTGATTCTGGCTTTGACCTCTCAGTCTGATTCCGGCTCTGACCTCTCAGTCTTATTCCGGGCTCTGACCTCTCATACCGATTCTGGCTCTGACCTCTCAGACCGATTCTGGCTCTGACCTCTCAGACTGATTCTGGCTCTGACCTCTCATACTGATTCTGGTTCTGACCTCTCATACTAATTCTGGCTCTGACCTCTCAGTCTGATTCTGGCTCTGACCTCTCATACTGATTCTGGCTCTGACCTCTCATACTGATTCTGGCAATGATCTCTCATACTGATTCTTGCTCTGTCCTCTCATACTGATTCCGGCTCTGACCTTTCATACTGCTTCTGGTTCTGACCTCTCATACTGATTCTGGCTCTGACCTCTCATACTGATTCTGGCTCTGACCTCTCATACTTATTCCGGCTCTGACCTCTCAGACTGATTCTGGCTCTGACCTCTCATACTAATTCTCGCTCTGACCTCTCAGACTGATTATGGCTCTGACCTCTCAGTCTGATTCCGGCTCTGACCTCTCAGTCTGATTCCGGGCTCTGACCTCTCATACTGATTCTGGCTCTGACCTCTCATACTGCTTCTGGCTCTGACCTCTCATACCGATTCTGGCTTTGACCTCTCATACTGATTCTTGCTCTGACCTCTCAGACTGATTCTGGCTCTGACCTCTAATACTAATTCTGGCTCGGACCTCTCAGACTGATTCTGGCTCTGACATCTCATACTGCTTCTGGCTCTGACCTCTCAGACTGATTCCGGCTCTTACCTCTCAGACTGATTCTGGCTCTGACCTCTCAGTCTCATTCTGGCTCTAACCTCTCATACTGATTCTGGCTCTGACCTCTCATACTGATTCTGGCTCTGACCTCTCATACTGATTCTGGCTCTGACCTCTCAGACTGATTCTGGCTCTGACCTCTCATATTGATTCCGGCTCTGACCTCTCTTACCGATTCTGGCTCTGACCTCTCATATTGATTCCGGCTCTGACCTCTCATACTGATTCTGGCTCTGACCTCTCAGACTGATTCCGGCTCTGACCTCTCAGACTGATTCTGGCTCTGACCTCTCAGACTGATTCTGGCTTTGACCTCTCAGTCTGATTCCGGCTCTGACCTCTCAGTCTTATTCCGGGCTCTGACCTCTCATACTGATTCTGGCTCTGACCTCTCATACTGCTTCTGGCTCTGACCTCTCATACCGATTCTCGCTCTGACCTTTTATACTAATTCTGGCTCTGACCTCTCAGACTGATTCTGGCTCTGACATCTCATACTGGTTCTGGCTCTGACTTCTCAGACTGATTCCGGCTCTGACCTCTCAGTCTGATTCCGGCTCTGACCTCTCAGACTGATTCTGGCTCTGACCTCTCAGACTGATTCTGGCTCTGACCTCTCATATTGATTCCGGCTCTGACCTCTCATACCGATTCTGGCTCTGACCTCTCATATTGATTCCGGCTATGACCTCTCATACTGATTCTGGCTCTGACCTCTGATACTGATTCCGGCTCTGACCTCTCAGACTGATTCTGGCTCTGACCTCTCATACTGATTCTGGCTTTGACCTCTCAGACTGATTCTGGCTTTGACCTCTCAGTCTGATTCCGGCCTCTCATACTGATTCTGGCTCTGACCTCTCATACTGCTTCTGGCTCTGACCTCTCATACCGAATCTGGCTCTGACCTCTCATACTGATTCTGGCTCTGACCTCTCAGACTGATTCTCGCTCTGACCTCTCATACTAATTCTGGCTCTGACCTCTCAGACTGATTCTGGCTTTGACATCTCAAACTGCTTCTGGCTCTCACCTCTCAGACTGATTCCGGCTCTAACCTCTCAGTCTGATTCCGGCTCTGACCTCTCAGACTGATTCTGGCTCTGACCTCATATTGATTCTGGCTCTGACCTCTCATACTGATTCTGGCTCTGACCTCTCAGACTGATTCTGGCTCTGACCTCTCATATTGATTCCGGCTCTGACCTCTCATACCGATTCTGACTCTGACCTCTCATAATGATTCCGGTTCTGACCTCTCATACCGATTCTGGCTCTGACTTCTCAGACTGATTATGTCTCTGACCTCTCATACCGATTCTCGCTCTGACCTCTCAGACTGATTCTAGCCCTGAACTCTCATACTGATTCCGGCTCTGACCTCTCATACTAATTCTGGCTCTGACCTCTCAGACTGATTATGGCTCTGACCTCACAGTCTGATTCCGGACTCTGACCTCTCATACTGATTCTGGCTCTCACCTTTCATACTGCTTCTTGTTCTGTCCTCTCATACTTATTCTGGCTCTGACCTCTCATACTGATTCTGGCTCTGATCTCTCATACTGATTATGGCTCTGACCTTTTAGTCTGATTCCGGCTCTGACCTCTCATACTGATTCTGGCTCTGACCTTTCATACTGCCTCTGGTTCTGTCCTCTCATACTGATTCTGGCTCTGACCTCTCATACTAATTCTGGCTCTGACCTCTCAGACTGATTATGGCTCTGACCTTTTAGTCTGATTCCGGCTCTGACCTCTCATACTGATTCTGGCTCTGACCTCTAATACTAATTCTGGCTCTGACCTCTCAGACTGATTCTGGCTCTGACATCTCATATTGATTCCGGCTCTGACCTCTCAGACTGATTCTGGCTCGGACCTCTCATACTAATTATGGCTCTGATCTCTCATACTGATTCCAGTTCTGACCTTTCATACTGCTTCTGGCTCTGACCTCTCATACCGATTCTGGCTCTGACCTCTCAGACTGATTCTGGCTCTGAACTCTCATACTAATTCTGGCTCTGACCTCTCATACTGATTCTGGCTCTGACCTCTCATACTGATTCTGGCTCTGACCTCTCATACTGATTCCGGCTCTGACCTTTCATACTGCTTCTGGTTCTGTCCTCTCATACTGGTTCTGGCTCTGACCTCTCATACTGATTCTGGCTCTGACCTCTCATACTGATTCCGGCTCTGACCTCTCAGACTGATTCTGGCTTTGACCTCTCAGTCTGATTCCGGCTCTGACCTCTCAGTCTGATTCCGGGCTCTGACCTCTCATACTGATTCTGGCTCTGACCTCTCATACTGCTTCTGGCTCTGACCTCTCATACCGATTATGGCTCTGACCTCTCATTCTGATTCTGGCTCTGACCTCTCAGACTGATTCTGGCTCTTTCCTCTCATACTAATTCTGGCTCTGACCTCTCAGTCTGATTCTGGCTCTTACCTCTCATACTGATTCTGGCTCTGACCTCTCAGACTGATTCTGGCTCTGAACTCTCATACTGATTCCAGTTCTGACCTTTCATACTGCTTCTGGCTCTGACCTCTCATACCGTTTCTGTCTCTGACCTCTCAGACTGATTCTGGCTCTTAACTCTCATACTAATTCTGGCTCTGACCTCTCATACTGATTCTAGCTCTGACCTCTCATACTGATTCTGCCTCTGACCTCTCATACTGATTCTGGCTCTGACCTCTCACACTGCTTCTGGCTCTGACCTCTCAGTATGATTCTGGCTCTGACCTCTCAGACTGATTCTGGCTCTGACATCTCATACTGCTTCTGGCTCTGACCTCTCAAACTGATTCCGGCTCTGACCTCTCAGTCTGATTCTGGCTCTGACCTCTCAGACTGATTCTGGCTCTGACCTCTCATACTAATTCTGGCTCTGACCTCTCAGTCTGATTCTGGCTCTTACCTCTCATACTGATTCTGGCTCTGACCTCTCAGACTGATTCTGGCTCTGACATCTCATACTGGTTCTGGCTCTTACCTCTCATACTAATTCTGGCTCTGACCTCTCAGTCTGATTCTGGCTCTTACCTCTCATACTGATTCTGGCTCTGACCTCTCAGACTGATTCTGGTTCTGACCTCTCATACTAATTCTGGCTCTGACCTCTCAGTCTGATTCTGGCTCTGACCTCTCATACTGATTCTGGCTCTGACCTCTCATACTGATTCTGGCAATGATCTCTCATACTGATTCTTGCTCTGTCCTCTCATACTGATTCCGGCTCTGACCTTTCATACTGCTTCTGGCTCTGACCTCTCATACTGATTCTGGCTCTGACCTCTCATACTGATTCCGGCTCTGACCTCTCAGACTGATTCTGGCTCTGACCTCTCATACTAATTCTCGCTCTGACCTCTCAGACTGATTATGGCTCTGACCTCTCAGTCTGATTCCGGCTCTGACCTCTCAGTCTGATTCCGGGCTCTGACCTCTCATACTGATTCTGGCTCTGACCTCTCATACTGCTTCTGGCTCTGACCTCTCATACCGATTCTGGCTTTGACCTCTCATACTGATTCTTGCTCTGACCTCTCAGACTGATTCTGGCTCTGACCTCTAATACTAATTCTGGCTCGGACCTCTCAGACTGATTCTGGCTCTGACATCTCAGACTGATTCCGGCTCTTACCTCTCAGACTGATTCTGGCTCTGACCTCTCAGTCTCATTCTGGCTCTAACCTCTCATACTGATTCTGGCTCTGACCTCTCATACTGATTCTGGCTCTAACCTCTCATACTGATTCTGGCTCTGACCTCTCATACTTATTCCGGCTCTGACCTCTCAGACTGATTCTGGCTCTGACCTCTCATACTAATTCTGGCTCTGACCTCTCATACTGATTTCAGTTCTGACTTTTCTTACTGCTTCTGGCTCTGACCTCTCATACCGATTCTGGCTCTGACCTCTCAGACTGATTCTGGCTCTAAACTCATACTAATTCTTACTCTGACCTCTCATACTGATTCTGGCTGTGACCTCTCATACTGATTCCGGCTCTGACCTTTCATACTGCTTCTGGTTCTGTCCTCTCATACTGATTCTGGCTCTGACCTCTCAGACTGATTCTGGCTCTGACCTCTCATACTGATTCCGGCTCTGACCTCTCAGACTGATTCCGGCTCTAACCTCTCATACTGATTCTGGCTCTGACCTCTCAGACTGATTCTGGCTTTGACCTCTCAGTCTGATTCCGGCTCTGACCTCTCAGTCTGATTCCGGGCTCTGACCTCTCATACTGATTCTGGCTCTGACCTCTCATACTGCTTCTGGCTCTGACCTCTCATACCGATTCTGGCTCTGACCTCTCATACTGATTCTGGCTCTGACCTCTCATATTGATTCCGGCTCTGACCTCTCAGACTGATTCTGGCTCTGACCTCTCATACTAATTCTGGCTCTGACCTCTCAGTCTGATTCTGGCTCTTACCTCTCATACTGATTTTGGCTCTGACCTCTCAGTCTGATTCTGGCTCTGAACTCTCATACTGATTCCAGTTCTGACCTTTCATACTGCTTCTGGCTCTGACCTCTCATACCGTTTCTGTCTCTGACCTCTCAGACTGATTCTGGCTCTTAACTCTCATACTAATTCTGGCTCTGACCTCTCATACTGATTCTAGCTCTGACCTCTCATACTGATTCTGCCTCTGACCTCTCACACTGCTTCTGGCTCTGACCTCTCAGTATGATTCTGGCTCTGACCTCTCAGACTGATTCTGGCTCTGACATCTCATACTGCTTCTGGCTCTGACCTCTCAAACTGATTCCGGCTCTGACCTCTCAGTCTGATTCTGGCTCTGACCTCTCAGACTGATTCTGGCTCTGACCTCTCATACTAATTCTGGCTCTGACCTCTCAGTCTGATTCTGGCTCTTACCTCTCATACTGATTCTGGCTCTGACCTCTCAGACTGATTCTGGCTCTGACATCTCATACTGGTTCTGGCTCTTACCTCTCATACTAATTCTGGCTCTGACCTCTCAGTCTTATTCTGGCTCTTACCTCTCATACTGATTCTGGCTCTGACCTCTCAGACTGATTCTGGCTCTGAACTCTCATACTGATTCCAGTTCTGACCTTTCATACTGCTTCTGGCTCTGACCTCTCATACCGTTTCTGTCTCTGACCTCTCAGACTGATTCTGGCTCTTAACTCTCATACTAATTCTGGCTCTGACCTCTCATACTGATTCTAGCTCTGACCTCTCATACTGATTCTGGCTCTGACCTCTCATACTGATTCTGGCTCTGACCTCTCACACTGCTTCTGGCTCTGACCTCTCAGTATGATTCTGGCTCTGACCTCTCAGACTGTTTCTGGCTCTGACATCTCATACTGCTTCTGGCTCTGACCTCTCAAACTGATTCCGGCTCTGACCTCTCAGTCTGATTCTGGCTCTGACCTCTCAGACTGATTCTGGCTCTGACCTCTCATACTAATTCTGGCTCTGACCTCTCAGTCTGATTCTGGCTCATACCTCTCATACTGATTCTGGCTCTGACCTCTCAGACTGATTCTGGCTCTGACATCTTATACTGGTTCTGGCTCTGACCTCTCAGTCTGATTCCGGCTCTGACCTCTCAGACTGATTCTGGCTCTGACCTCTCAGACTGATTATGGCTCTGACCTCTCATACTGATTCCGGCTCTGACCTCTCAGTCTGATTCTGGCTCTTACCTCTCATACTGATTCTGGCTCTGACCTCTCAGACTGATTCTGGCTCTGACCTCTCAGTCTGATTCTGGCTCTTACCTCTCATACTGATTCTGGCTCTGAACTCTCAGACTGATTCTGGCTGTGAACTCTCAGACCGATTCTGGCTCTGAACTCTCAGACCGATTCTGGCTCTGACCTCTCAGACCGATTCTGGCTCTGACCTCTCAGACTGATTCTGGCTCTGACCTCTCATACTGATTCTGTCTGTGAACTCTAAGACTGATTCTGGCTGTGAACTCTCAGACCGATTATGGCTCTGAACTCTCAGACCGATTCTGGCTCTGACCTCTCAGACCGATTCTGGCTCTGACCTCTCAGACCGATTCTGGCTCTGACCTCTCATACTGATTCTGGTTCTGACCTCTCATACTAATTCTGGCTCTGACCTCTCAGTCTGATTCTGGCTCTGACCTCTCATACTGATTCTGGCTCTGACCTCTCATACTGATTCTGGCAATGATCTCTCATACTGATTCTTGCTCTGTCCTCTCATACTGATTCCGGCTCTGACCTTTCATACTGCTTCTGGCTCTGACCTCTCATACTAATTCTGGCTCTGACCTCTCATACTGATTCCGGCTCTGACCTCTCAGACTGATTCTGGCTCTGACCTCTCATACTAATTCTCGCTCTGACCTCTCAGTCTGATTCCGGCTCTGACCTCTCAGTCTGATTCCGGCTCTGACCTCTCATACTGATTCTGGCTCTGACCTCTCATACTGCTTCTGGCTCTGATCTCTCATACCGATTCTGGCTTTGACCTTTCATACTGATTCTTGCTCTGACCTCTCAGACTGATTCTGGCTCTGACCTCTAATACTAATTCTGGCTCGGACCTCTCAGACTGATTCTGGCTCTGACATCTCATACTGCTTCTGGCTCTGACCTCTCAGACTGATTCCGGCTCTTACCTCTCAGACTGATTCTGGCTCTGACCTCTCAGACTGATTATGGCTCTGACCTCTCATACTGATTCCGGCTCTGACCTCTCAGTCTGATTCTGGCTCTTACCTCTCATACTGATTCTGGCTCTGACCTCTCAGACTGATTCTGGCTCTGACCTCTCAGTGTGATTCTGGCTCTTACCTCTCATACTGATTCTGGCTCTGACCTCTCAGACTGATTCTGGCTGTGAACTCTCAGACTGATTCTGGCTGTGAACTCTCAGACCGATTCTGGCTCTGACCTCTCAGACCGATTCTGGCTCTGACCTCTCAGACCGATTCTGGCTCTGACCTCTCAGACTGATTCTGGCTCTGAACTCTCATACTGATTCTGTCTGTGAACTCTCAGACTGATTCTGGCTGTGAACTCTCAGACCGATTCTGGCTCTGAACTCTCAGACCGATTCTGGCTCTGACCTCTCAGACCGATTCTGGCTCTGACCTCTCAGACTGATTCTGGCTCTGACCTCTCATACTGATTCTGGTTCTGACCTCTCATACTAATTCTGGCTCTGACCTCTCAGTCTGATTCTGGCTCTGACCTCTCATACTGATTCTGGCTCTGACCTCTCATACTGATTCTGGCAATGATCTCTCATACTGATTCTTGCTCTGTCCTCTCATACTGATTCCGGCTCTGACCTTTCATACTGCTTCTGGCTCTGACCTCTCATACTGATTCTGGCTCTGACCTCTCATACTGATTCCGGCTCTGACCTCTCAGACTGATTATGGCTCTGACCTCTCATACTAATTCTCGCTCTGACCTCTCAGACTGATTATGGCTCTGACCTCTCAGTCTGATTCCGGCTCTGACCTCTCAGTCTGATTCCGGGCTCTGACCTCTCATACTGCTTCTGGCTCTGACCTCTCATACCGATTCTGGCTTTGACCTCTCATACTGATTCTTGCTCTGACCTCTCAGACTGATTCTGGCTCTGACCTCTAATACTAATTCTGGCTCGGACCTCTCAGACTGATTCTGGCTCTGACATCTCATACTGCTTCTGGCTCTGACCTCTCAGACTGATTCCGGCTCTTACCTCTCAGACTGATTCTGGCTCTGACCTCTCAGTCTCATTCTGGCTCTAACCTCTCATACTGATTCTGGCTCTGACCTCTCATACTGATTCTGGCTCTGACCTCTCATACTGATTCTGGCTCTGACCTCTCAGACTGATTCTGGCTCTGACCTCTCATATTGATTCCGGCTCTGACCTCTCTTACCGATTCTGGCTCTGACCTCTCATATTGATTCCGGCTCTGACCTCTCATACTGATTCTGGCTCTGACCTCTCAGACTGATTCCGGCTCTGACCTCTCAGACTGATTCTGGCTCTGACCTCTCATACTGATTCTGGCTCTGACCTCTCAGACTGATTCTGGCTTTAACCTCTCAGTCTGATTCCGGCTCTGACCTCTCAGTCTTAATCCGGGCTCTGACCTCTCATACTGATTCTGGCTCTGACCTCTCATACTGCTTCTGGCTCTGACCTCTCATACCGATTCTCGCTCTGACCTTTTATACTAATTCTGGCTCTGACCTCTCAGACTGATTCTGGCTCTGACATCTCATACTGCTTCTGGCTCTGACCTCTCAGACTGATTCCGGCTCTGACCTCTCAGTCTGATTCTGGCTCTGACCTCTCAGACTGATTCTGGCTCTGACCTCTCATATTGATTCCGGCTCTGACCTCTCAGTCTGATTCTGGCTCTTACCTCTCATACTGATTCTGGCTCTGACCTCTCAGACTGATTCTGGCTCTGACCTCTCAGTCTGATTCTGGCTCTTACCTCTCATACTGATTCTGGCTCTGAACTCTCAGACTGATTCTGGCTCTGAACTCTCAGACCGATTCTGGCTCTGAACTCTCAGACCGATTCTGGCTCTGACCTCTCAGACCGATTCTGGCTCTGACCTCTCAGACTGATTCTGGCTCTGACCTCTCATACTGATTCTGTCTGTGAACTCTCAGACTGATTCTGGCTGTGAACTCTCAGACCGATTATGGCTCTGAACTCTCAGACCGATTCTGGCTCTGACCTCTCAGACCGATTCTGGCTCTGACCTCTCAGACCGATTCTGGCTCTGACCTCTCATACTGATTCTGGTTCTGACCTCTCATACTAATTCTGGCTCTGACCTCTCAGTCTGATTCTGGCTCTTACCTCTCATACTGATTCTGGCTCTGACCTCTCATACTGATTCTGGCAATGATCTCTCATACTGATTCTTGCTCTGTCCTCTCATACTGATTCCGGCTCTGACCTTTCATACTGCTTCTGGCTCTGACCTCTCATACTAATTCTGGCTCTGACCTCTCATACTGATTCCGGCTCTGACCTCTCAGACTGATTCTGGCTCTGACCTCTCATACTAATTCTCGCTCTGACCTCTCAGTCTGATTCCGGCTCTGACCTCTCAGTCTGATTCCGGGCTCTGACCTCTCATACTGATTCTGGCTCTGACCTCTCATACTGCTTCTGGCTCTGATCTCTCATACCGATTCTGGCTTTGACCTTTCATACTGATTCTTGCTCTGACCTCTCAGACTGATTCTGGCTCTGACCTCTAATACTAATTCTGGCTCGGACCTCTCAGACTGATTCTGGCTCTGACATCTCATACTGCTTCTGGCTCTGACCTCTCAGACTGATTCCGGCTCTTACCTCTCAGACTGATTCTGGCTCTGACCTCTCAGACTGATTATGGCTCTGACCTCTCATACTGATTCCGGCTCTGACCTCTCAGTCTGATTCTGGCTCTTACCTCTCATACTGATTCTGGCTCTGACCTCTCAGACTGATTCTGGCTCTGACCTCTCAGTGTGATTCTGGCTCTTACCTCTCATACTGATTCTGGCTCTGACCTCTCAGACTGATTCTGGCTGTGAACTCTCAGACTGATTCTGGCTGTGAACTCTCAGACCGATTCTGGCTCTGACCTCTCAGACCGATTCTGGCTCTGACCTCTCAGACCGATTCTGGCTCTGACCTCTCAGACTGATTCTGGCTCTGAACTCTCATACTGATTCTGTCTGTGAACTCTCAGACTGATTCTGGCTGTGAACTCTCAGACCGATTCTGGCTCTGAACTCTCAGACCGATTCTGGCTCTGACCTCTCAGACCGATTCTGGCTCTGACCTCTCAGACTGATTCTGGCTCTGACCTCTCATACTGATTCTGGTTCTGACCTCTCATACTAATTCTGGCTCTGACCTCTCAGTCTGATTCTGGCTCTGACCTCTCATACTGATTCTGGCTCTGACCTCTCATACTGATTCTGGCAATGATCTCTCATACTGATTCTTGCTCTGTCCTCTCATACTGATTCCGGCTCTGACCTTTCATACTGCTTCTGGCTCTGACCTCTCATACTGATTCTGGCTCTGACCTCTCATACTGATTCCGGCTCTGACCTCTCAGACTGATTATGGCTCTGACCTCTCATACTAATTCTCGCTCTGACCTCTCAGACTGATTATGGCTCTGACCTCTCAGTCTGATTCCGGCTCTGACCTCTCAGTCTGATTCCGGGCTCTGACCTCTCATACTGATTCTGGCTCTGACCTCTCATACTGCTTCTGGCTCTGACCTCTCATACCGATTCTGGCTTTGACCTCTCATACTGATTCTTGCTCTGACCTCTCAGACTGATTCTGGCTCTGACCTCTAATACTAATTCTGGCTCGGACCTCTCAGACTGATTCTGGCTCTGACATCTCATACTGCTTCTGGCTCTGACCTCTCAGACTGATTCCGGCTCTTACCTCTCAGACTGATTCTGGCTCTGACCTCTCAGTCTCATTCTGGCTCTGACCTCTCAGACTGATTCTGGCTCTGACCTCTCATATTGATTCCGGCTCTGACCTCTCTTACCGATTCTGGCTCTGACCTCTCATATTGATTCCGGCTCTGACCTCTCATACTGATTCTGGCTCTGACCTCTCAGACTGATTCCGGCTCTGACCTCTCAGACTGATTCTGGCTCTGACCTCTCATACTGATTCTGGCTCTGACCTCTCAGACTGATTCTGGCTTTAACCTCTCAGTCTGATTCCGGCTCTGACCTCTCAGTCTTAATCTGGGCTCTGACCTCTCATACTGATTCTGGTTCTGACCTCTCATACTGCTTCTGGCTCTGACCTCTCATACCGATTCTCGCTCTGACCTTTTATACTAATTCTGGCTCTGACCTCTCAGACTGATTCTGGCTCTGACATCTCATACTGCTTCTGGCTCTGACCTCTCAGACTGATTCCGGCTCTGACCTCTCAGTCTGATTCTGGCTCTGACCTCTCAGACTGATTCTGGCTCTGACCTTTCATATTAATTCCGGCTCTGACCTCTCATACCGATTCTGGCTCTGACCTCTCATATTGATTCCGGCTATGACCTCTCATACTGATTCTGGCTCCGACCTGTCATACTGATTCCGGCTCTGACCTCTCAGACTGATTCTGGCTCTGACCTCTCATACTGATTCTGGCTTTGACCTCTCAGACTGATTCTGGCTTTGACCTCTCAGTCTGATTCCGGCCTCTCATACTGATTCTGGCTCTGACCTCTCATACTGCTTCTGGCTCTGACCTCTCATACCGAATCTGGCTCTGACCTCTCATACTGATTCTGGCTCTGACCTCTCAGACTGCTTATCGCTCTGACCTCTCATACTAATTCTGGCTCTGACCTCTCAGACTGATTCTGGCTTTGACATCTCAAACTGCTTCTGGCTCTGACCTCTCAGACTGATTCCGGCTCTAACCTCTCAGTCTGATTCCGGCTCTGACCTCTCAGACTGATTCTGGCTCTGACCTCATATTGATTCTGGCTCTGACCTCTCATACTGATTCTGGCTCTGACCTCTCAGACTGATTCTGGCTCTGACCTCTCATATTGATTCCGGCTCTGGCCTCTCATACTAATTCTGGCTCTGACCTCTCAGTCTGATTCTGGCTCTGACCTCTCAGACTGATTCTTGCTCTGACCTCTCATACTAATTCTGGCTCTGACCTCTCAGTCTAATTCTGGCTCTTACCTCTCAGACTGATTCTGGCTCTGACCTCTCAGACTGATTCTGGCTCTGACCTCTCAGTCTGATTCTGGCTCTTACCTCTCATACTGATTCTTGCTCTGACGTCTAATACTACTTCTGGCTCTGACTTCTCAGACTGATTCTGGCTGTGAACTCTCAGACTGATTCTGGCTGTGAACTCTCAGACCGATTCTGGCTCTGAACTCTCAGACCGATTCTGGCTCTGACCTCTCAGACCGATTCTGGCTCTGACCTCTCATACTGATTCTGTTTCTGACCTCTCATACTAATTCTGGCTCTGACCTCTCAGTCTGATTCTGGCTCTGACCTCTCATACTGATTCTGGCTCTGACCTCTCATACTGATTCTGGCAATGATCTCTCATACTGATTCTTGCTCTGTCCTCTCATACTGATTCTGGCTCTGACCTTTCATACTGCTTCTGGTTCTGTCCTCTCATACTGATTCTGGCTCTGACCTCTCATACTGATTCTGGCTCTGAAATCTCATACTGATTCCGGCTCTGACCTCTCATACTAATTTTGGCTCTGACCTCTCATACTGATTCTGGCTCTGACCTCTCATACTGCTTCTGGCTGTGACATCTCTTACCGATTCTGGCTTTGACCTCTCATACTGATTCTTGCTATGACCTCTAATAATAATTTTGGCTCTGACCTCTCAGACTGATTCTGGCTCTGACATCTCATACTGCTTCTGGCTCTGACCTCTCAGACTGATTCCGGCTCTTACCTCTCATACTGATTCTGGCTCTGACCTCTCAGTCTCATTCTGGCTCTAACCTCTCATACTGATTCTGGCTCTGACCTCTCATACTGATTCTGGCTGTGACCTCTCAGACTGATTCTGGCTCTGACCTCTCATATTGATTCCGGCTCTGACCTCTCTTACCGATTCTGGCTCTGACCTCTCATATTGATTCCGGCTCTGACCTCTCATACTGATTCTGGCTCTGACCTCTCATACTGATTCCGTCTCTGACCTCTCAGACTGATTCTGGCTCTGACCTCTCATACTGATTCCGGCTCTGACCTCTCAGACTGATTCTGGCTCTGACCTCTCATACTGATTCTGGCTCTGACCTCTCAGACTGATTCTGGCTTTGACCTCTCAGTCTGATTCCGGCTCTGACCTCTCAGTCTTATTCCGGGCTCTGACCTCTCATACTGATTCTGGCTCTGACCTCTCATACTGCTTCTGGCTCTGACCTCTCATACCGATTCTGGCTCTGACCTCTCATACTGATTCTGGCTCTGACCTCTCAGACTGATTCTCGCTCTGACCTCTCATACTAATTCTGGCTCTGACCTCTCAGACTGATTCTGGCTCTGACATCTCATACTGGTTCTGGCTCTGACCTCTCAGACTGATTCTGGCTCTGACCTCTCATACTGATTCTGGCTCTGACCTCTCATACTGATTCTGGCTCTGACCTCTCAGACTGATTCTGGCTCTGACCTCTCATATTGATTCCGGCTCTGACCTCTCATACCGATTCTGGCTCTGACCTCTCATATTGATTCCGGCTCTGACCTCTCATACTGATTCTGGCTCTGACCTCTCATACTGATTCTGGCTCTGACCTCTAATACTAATTCTGGCTCGGACCTCTCAGACTGATTCTGGCTCTGACATCTCATACTGCTTCTGGCTCTGACCTCTCAGACTGATTCCGGCTCTTACCTCTCAGACTGATTCTGGCTCTGACCTCTCAGACTGATTATGGCTCTGACCTCTCATACTGATTCCGGCTCTGACCTCTCAGTCTGATTCTGGCTCTTACCTCTCATACTGATTCTGGCTCTGACCTCTCAGACTGATTCTGGCTCTGACCTCTCAGTGTGATTCTGGCTCTTACCTCTCATACTGATTCTGGCTCTGACCTCTCAGACTGATTCTGGCTGTGAACTCTCAGACTGATTCTGGCTGTGAACTCTCAGACCGATTCTGGCTCTGACCTCTCAGACCGATTCTGGCTCTGACCTCTCAGACCGATTCTGGCTCTGACCTCTCAGACTGATTCTGGCTCTGAACTCTCATACTGATTCTGTCTGTGAACTCTCAGACCGATTCTGGCTGTGAACTCTCAGACCGATTCTGGCTCTGAACTCTCAGACCGATTCTGGCTCTGACCTCTCAGACCGATTCTGGCTCTGACCTCTCAGACTGATTCTGGCTCTGACCTCTCATACTGATTCTGGTTCTGACCTCTCATACTAATTCTGGCTCTGACCTCTCAGTCTGATTCTGGCTCTGACCTCTCATACTGATTCTGGCTCTGACCTCTCATACTGATTCTGGCAATGATCTCTCATACTGATTCTTGCTCTGTCCTCTCATACTGATTCCGGCTCTGACCTTTCATACTGCTTTCTGGCTCTGACCTCTCATACTGATTCTGGCTCTGACCTCTCATACTGATTCCGGCTCTGACCTCTCAGACTGATTCTGGCTCTGACCTCTCATACTAATTCTCGCTCTGACCTCTCAGACTGATTATGGCTCTGACCTCTCAGTCTGATTCCGGCTCTGACCTCTCAGTCTGATTCCGGGCTCTGACCTCTCATACTGATTCTGGCTCTGACCTCTCATACTGCTTCTGGCTCTGACCTCTCATACCGATTCTGGCTTTGACCTCTCATACTGATTCTTGCTTTGACCTCTCAGACTGATTCTGGCTCTGACCTCTAATACTAATTCTGGCTCGGACCTCTCAGACTGATTCTGGCTCTGACATCTCAGACTGATTCCGGCTCTTACCTCTCAGACTGATTCTGGCTCTGACCTCTCAGTCTCATTCTGGCTCTAACCTCTCATACTGATTCTGGCTCTGACCTCTCATACTGATTCTGGCTCTAACCTCTCATACTGATTCTGGCTCTGACCTCTCATACTTATTCCGGCTCTGACCTCTCAGACTGATTCTGGCTCTGACCTCTCATACTAATTCTGGCTCTGACCTCTCATACTGATTTCAGTTCTGACTTTTCTTACTGCTTCTGGCTCTGACCTCTCATACCGATTCTGGCTCTGACCTCTCAGACTGATTCTGGCTCTAAACTCATACTAATTCTTACTCTGACCTCTCATACTGATTCTGGCTCTGACCTCTCATACTGATTCCGGCTCTGACCTTTCATACTGCTTCTGGTTCTGTCCTCTCATACTGATTCTGGCTCTGACCTCTCAGACTGATTCTGGCTCTGACCTCTCATACTGATTCCGGCTCTGACCTCTCAGACTGATTCTGGCTCTAACCTCTCATACTGATTCTGGCTCTGACCTCTCAGACTGATTCTGGCTTTGACCTCTCAGTCTGATTCCGGCTCTGACCTCTCAGTCTGATTCCGGGCTCTGACCTCTCATACTGATTCTGGCTCTGACCTCTCATACTGCTTCTGGCTCTGACCTCTCATACCGATTCGGGCTCTGACCTCTCATACTGATTCTGGCTCTGACCTCTCATATTGATTCCGGCTCTGACCTCTCAGACTGATTCTGGCTCTGACCTCTCATACTAATTCTGGCTCTGACCTCTCAGTCTGATTCTGGCTCTTACCTCTCATACTGATTTTGGCTCTGACCTCTCAGTCTGATTCTGGCTCTGAACTCTCATACTGATTCCAGTTCTGACCTTTCATACTGCTTCTGGCTCTGACCTCTCATACCGTTTCTGTCTCTGACCTCTCAGACTGATTCTGGCTCTTAACTCTCATACTAATTCTGGCTCTGACCTCTCATACTGATTCTAGCTCTGACCTCTCATACTGATTCTGCCTCTGACCTCTCACACTGCTTCTGGCTCTGACCTCTCAGTATGATTCTGGCTCTGACCTCTCAGACTGATTCTGGCTCTGACATCTCATACTGCTTCTGGCTCTGACCTCTCAAACTGATTCCGGCTCTGACCTCTCAGTCTGATTCTGGCTCTGACCTCTCAGACTGATTCTGGCTCTGACCTCTCATACTAATTCTGGCTCTGACCTCTCAGTCTGATTCTGGCTCTTACCTCTCATACTGATTCTGGCTCTGACCTCTCAGGACTGATTCTGGCTCTGACATCTCATACTGGTTCTGGCTCTTACCTCTCATACTAATTCTGGCTCTGACCTCTCAGTCTGATTCTGGCTCTTACCTCTCATACTGATTCTGGCTCTGACCTCTCAGACTGATTCTGGCTCTGAACTCTCATACTGATTCCAGTTCTGACCTTTCATACTGCTTCTGGCTCTGACCTCTCATACCGTTTTCTGGCTCTGACCTCTCAGACTGATTCTGGCTCTTAACTCTCATACTAATTCTGGCTCTGACCTCTCATACTGATTCTAGCTCTGACCTCTCATACTGATTCTGGCTCTGACCTCTCATACTGATTCTGGCTCTGACCTCTCACACTGCTTCTGGCTCTGACCTCTCAGTATGATTCTGGCTCTGACCTCTCAGACTGTTTCTGGCTCTGACATCTCATACTGCTTCTGGCTCTGACCTCTCAAACTGATTCCGGCTCTGACCTCTCAGTCTGATTCTGGCTCTGACCTCTCAGACTGATTCTGGCTCTGACCTCTCATACTAATTCTGGCTCTGACCTCTCAGTCTGATTCTGGCTCATACCTCTCATACTGATTCTGGCTCTGACCTCTCAGACTGATTCTGGCTCTGACATCTTATACTGGTTCTGGCTCTGACCTCTCAGACTGATTCCGGCTCTGACCTCTCAGTCTGATTCCGGCTCTGACCTCTCAGACTGATTCTGGCTCTGACCTCTCAGACTGATTATGGCTCTGACCTCTCATACTGATTCCGGCTCTGACCTCTCAGTCTGATTCTGGCTCTTACCTCTCATACTGATTCTGGCTCTGACCTCTCAGACTGATTCTGGCTCTGACCTCTCAGTCTGATTCTGGCTCTTACCTCTCATACTGATTCTGGCTCTGAACTCTCAGACTGATTCTGGCTGTGAACTCTCAGACCGATTCTGGCTCTGAACTCTCAGACCGATTCTGGCTCTGACCTCTCAGACCGATTCTGGCTCTGACCTCTCAGACTGATTCTGGCTCTGACCTCTCATACTGATTCTGTCTGTGAACTCTCAGACTGATTCTGGCTGTGAACTCTCAGACCGATTATGGCTCTGAACTCTCAGACCGATTCTGGCTCTGACCTCTCAGACCGATTCTGGCTCTGACCTCTCAGACCGATTCTGGCTCTGACCTCTCATACTGATTCTGGTTCTGACCTCTCATACTAATTCTGCTCTGACCTCTCAGTCTGATTCTGGCTCTGACCTCTCATACTGATTCTGGCTCTGACCTCTCATACTGATTCTGGCAATGATCTCTCATACTGATTCTTGCTCTGTCCTCTCATACTGATTCCGGCTCTGACCTTTCATACTGCTTCTGGCTCTGACCTCTCATACTAATTCTGGCTCTGACCTCTCATACTGATTCCGGCTCTGACCTCTCAGACTGATTCTGGCTCTGACCTCTCATACTAATTCTCGCTCTGACCTCTCAGTCTGATTCCGGCTCTGACCTCTCAGTCTGATTCCGGGCTCTGACCTCTCATACTGATTCTGGCTCTGACCTCTCATACTGCTTCTGGCTCTGATCTCTCATACCGATTCTGGCTTTGACCTTTCATACTGATTCTTGCTCTGACCTCTCAGACTGATTCTGGCTCTGACCTCTAATACTAATTCTGGCTCGGACCTCTCAGACTGATTCTGGCTCTGACATCTCATACTGCTTCTGGCTCTGACCTCTCAGACTGATTCCGGCTCTTACCTCTCAGACTGATTCTGGCTCTGACCTCTCAGACTGATTATGGCTCTGACCTCTCATACTGATTCCGGCTCTGACCTCTCAGTCTGATTCTGGCTCTTACCTCTCATACTGATTCTGGCTCTGACCTCTCAGACTGATTCTGGCTCTGACCTCTCAGTGTGATTCTGGCTCTTACCTCTCATACTGATTCTGGCTCTGACCTCTCAGACTGATTCTGGCTGTGAACTCTCAGACTGATTCTGGCTGTGAACTCTCAGACCGATTCTGGCTCTGACCTCTCAGACCGATTCTGGCTCTGACCTCTCAGACCGATTCTGGCTCTGACCTCTCAGACTGATTCTGGCTCTGAACTCTCATACTGATTCTGTCTGTGAACTCTCAGACTGATTCTGGCTGTGAACTCTCAGACCGATTCTGGCTCTGAACTCTCAGACCGATTCTGGCTCTGACCTCTCAGACCGATTCTGGCTCTGACCTCTCAGACTGATTCTGGCTCTGACCTCTCATACTGATTCTGGTTCTGACCTCTCATACTAATTCTGGCTCTGACCTCTCAGTTTGATTCTGGCTCTGACCTCTCATACTGATTCTGGCTCTGACCTCTCATACTGATTCTGGCAATGATCTCTCATACTGATTCTTGCTCTGTCCTCTCATACTGATTCCGGCTCTGACCTTTCATACTGCTTCTGGCTCTGACCTCTCATACTGATTCTGGCTCTGACCTCTCATACTGATTCCGGCTCTGACCTCTCAGACTGATTATGGCTCTGACCTCTCATACTAATTCTCGCTCTGACCTCTCAGACTGATTATGGCTCTGACCTCTCAGTCTGATTCCGGCTCTGACCTCTCAGTCTGATTCCGGGCTCTGACCTCTCATACTGATTCTGGCTCTGACCTCTCATACTGCTTCTGGCTCTGACCTCTCATACCGATAATGGCTTTGACCTCTCATACTGATTCTTGCTCTGACCTCTCAGACTGATTCTGGCTCTGACCTCTAATACTAATTCTGGCTCGGACCTCTCAGACTGATTCTGGCTCTGACATCTCATACTGCTTCTGGCTCTGACCTCTCAGACTGATTCCGGCTCTTACCTCTCAGACTGATTCTGGCTCTGACCTCTCAGTCTCATTCTGGCTCTAACCTCTCATACTGATTCTGGCTCTGACCTCTCATACTGATTCTGGCTCTGACCTCTCATACTGATTCTGGCTCTGACCTCTCAGACTGATTCTGGCTCTGACCTCTCATATTGATTCCGGCTCTGACCTCTCTTACCGATTCTGGCTCTGACCTCTCATATTGATTCTGGCTCTGACCTCTCATACTGATTCTGGCTCTGACCTCTCAGACTGATTCCGGCTCTGACCTCTCAGACTGATTCTGGCTCTGACCTCTCATACTGATTCTGGCTCTGACCTCTCAGACTGATTCTGGCTTTAACCTCTCAGTCTGATTCCGGCTCTGACCTCTCAGTCTTAATCCGGGCTCTGACCTCTCATACTGATTCTGGCTCTGACCTCTCATACTGCTTCTGGCTCTGACCTCTCATACCGATTCTCGCTCTGACCTTTTATACTAATTCTGGCTCTGACCTCTCAGACTGATTCTGGCTCTGACATCTCATACTGCTTCTGGCTCTGACCTCTCAGACTGATTCCGGCTCTGACCTCTCAGTCTGATTCTGGCTCTGACCTCTCAGACTGATTCTGGCTCTGACCTCTCATATTGATTCCGGCTCTGACCTCTCATACCGATTCTGGCTCTGACCTCTTATATTGATTCCGGCTATGACCTCTCATACTGATTCTGGCTCTGACCTCTCATACTGATTCCGGCTCTGACCTCTCAGACTGATTCTGGCTCTGACCTCTCATACTGATTCTGGCTTTGACCTCTCAGACTGATTCTGGCTTTGACCTCTCAGTCTGATTCCGGCCTCTCATACTGATTCTGGCTCTGACCTCTCATACTGCTTCTGGTTCTGACCTCTCATACCGAATCTGGCTCTGACCTCTCATACTGATTCTGGCTCTGACCTCTCAGACTGATTCTGGCTTTGACATCTCAAACTGCTTCTGGCTCTGACCTCTCAGACTGATTCCGGCTCTAACCTCTCAGTCTGATTCCGGCTCTGACCTCTCAGACTGATTCTGGCTCTGACCTCATATTGATTCTGGCTCTGACCTCTCATACTGATTCTGGCTCTGACCTCTCAGACTGATTCTGGCTCTGACCTCTCATATTGATTCCGGCTCTGGCCTCTCATACTAATTCTGGCTCTGACCTCTCAGTCTGATTCTGGCTCTGACCTCTCAGACTGATTCTTGCTCTGACCTCTCATACTAATTCTGGCTCTGACCTCTCAGTCTAATTCTGGCTCTTACCTCTCAGACTGATTCTGGCTCTGACCTCTCAGACTGATTCTGGCTCTGACCTCTCAGACCGATTCTGGCTCTGACCTCTCAGACCGATTCTGGCTCTGACCTCTCATACTGATTCTGGTTCTGACCTCTCATACTAATTCTGGCTCTGACCTCTCAGTCTGATTCTGGCTCTGACCTCTCAGTCTGATTCTGGCTCTGACCTCTCATACTGATTCTGGCTCTGACCTCTCATACTGATTCTGGCAATGATCTCTCATACTGATTCTTGCTCTGTCCTCTCATACTGATTCCGGCTCTGACCTTTCATACTGCTTCTGGCTCTGACCTCTCATACTAATTCTGGCTCTGACCTCTCATACTGATTCCGGCTCTGACCTCTCAGACTGATTCTGGCTCTGACCTCTCATACTAATTCTCGCTCTGACCTCTCAGTCTGATTCCGGCTCTGACCTCTCAGTCTGATTCCGGGCTCTGACCTCTCATACTGATTCTGGCTCTGACCTCTCATACTGCTTCTGGCTCTGATCTCTCATACCGATTCTGGCTTTGACCTTTCATACTGATTCTTGCTCTGACCTCTCAGACTGATTCTGGCTCTGACCTCTAATACTAATTCTGGCTCGGACCTCTCAGACTGATTCTGGCTCTGACATCTCATACTGCTTCTGGCTCTGACCTCTCAGACTGATTCCGGCTCTTACCTCTCAGACTGATTCTGGCTCTGACCTCTCAGACTGATTATGGCTCTGACCTCTCATACTGATTCCGGCTCTGACCTCTCAGTCTGATTCTGGCTCTTACCTCTCATACTGATTCTGGCTCTGACCTCTCAGACTGATTCTGGCTCTGACCTCTCAGTGTGATTCTGGCTCTTACCTCTCATACTGATTCTGGCTCTGACCTCTCAGACTGATTCTGGCTGTGAACTCTCAGACTGATTCTGGCTGTGAACTCTCAGACCGATTCTGGCTCTGACCTCTCAGACCGATTCTGGCTCTGACCTCTCAGACCGATTCTGGCTCTGACCTCTCAGACTGATTCTGGCTCTGGACTCTCATACTGATTCTGTCTGTGAACTCTCAGACTGATTCTGGCTGTGAACTCTCAGACCGATTCTGGCTCTGAACTCTCAGACCGATTCTGGCTCTGACCTCTCAGACCGATTCTGGCTCTGACCTCTCAGACTGATTCTGGCTCTGACCTCTCATACTGATTCTGGTTCTGACCTCTCATACTAATTCTGGCTCTGACCTCTCAGTCTGATTCTGGCTCTGACCTCTCATACTGATTCTGGCTCTGACCTCTCATACTGATTCTGGCAATGATCTCTCATACTGATTCTTGCTCTGTCCTCTCATACTGATTCCGGCTCTGACCTTTCATACTGCTTCTGGCTCTGACCTCTCATACTGATTCTGGCTCTGACCTCTCATACTGATTCCGGCTCTGACCTCTCAGACTGATTATGGCTCTGACCTCTCATACTAATTCTCGCTCTGACCTCTCAGACTGATTATGGCTCTGACCTCTCAGTCTGATTCCGGCTCTGACCTCTCAGTCTGATTCCGGGCTCTGACCTCTCATACTGATTCTGGCTCTGACCTCTCATACTGCTTCTGGCTCTGACCTCTCATACCGATTCTGGCTTTGACCTCTCATACTGATTCTTGCTCTGACCTCTCAGACTGATTCTGGCTCTGACCTCTAATACTAATTCTGGCTCGGACCTCTCAGACTGATTCTGGCTCTGACATCTCATACTGCTTCTGGCTCTGACCTCTCAGACTGATTCCGGCTCTTACCTCTCAGACTGATTCTGGCTCTGACCTCTCAGTCTCATTCTGGCTCTAACCTCTCATACTGATTCTGGCTCTGACCTCTCATACTGATTCTGGCTCTGACCTCTCATACTGATTCTGGCTCTGACCTCTCAGACTGATTCTGGCTCTGACCTCTCATATTGATTCCGGCTCTGACCTCTCTTACCGATTCTGGCTCTGACCTCTCATATTGATTCCGGCTCTGACCTCTCATACTGATTCTGGCTCTGACCTCTCAGACTGATTCCGGCTCTGACCTCTCAGACTGATTCTGGCTCTGACCTCTCATACTGATTCTGGCTCTGACCTCTCAGACTGATTCTGGCTTTAACCTCTCAGTCTGATTCCGGCTCTGACCTCTCAGTCTTAATCCGGGCTCTGACCTCTCATACTGATTCTGGCTCTGACCTCTCATACTGCTTCTGGCTCTGACCTCTCATACCGATTCTCGCTCTGACCTTTTATACTAATTCTGGCTCTGACCTCTCAGACTGATTCTGGCTCTGACATCTCATACTGCTTCTGGCTCTGACCTCTCAGACTGATTCCGGCTCTGACCTCTCAGTCTGATTCTGGCTCTGACCTCTCAGACTGATTCTGGCTCTGACCTCTCATATTGATTCCGGCTCTGACCTCTCATACCGATTCTGGCTCTGACCTCTTATATTGATTCCGGCTATGACCTCTCATACTGATTCTGGCTCTGACCTCTCATACTGATTCCGGCTCTGACCTCTCAGACTGATTCTGGCTCTGACCTCTCATACTGATTCTGGCTTTGACCTCTCAGACTGATTCTGGCTTTGACCTCTCAGTCTGATTCCGGCCTCTCATACTGATTCTGGCTCTGACCTCTCATACTGCTTCTGGCTCTGACCTCTCATACCGAATCTGGCTCTGACCTCTCATACTGATTCTGGCTCTGACCTCTCAGACTGATTCTGGCTTTGACATCTCAAACTGCTTCTGGCTCTGACCTCTCAGACTGATTCCGGCTCTAACCTCTCAGTCTGATTCCGGCTCTGACCTCTCAGACTGATTCTGGCTCTGACCTCATATTGATTCTGGCTCTGACCTCTCATACTGATTCTGGCTCTGACCTCTCAGACTGATTCTGGCTCTGACCTCTCATATTGATTCCGGCTCTGGCCTCTCATACTAATTCTGGCTCTGACCTCTCAGTCTGATTCTGGCTCTGACCTCTCAGACTGATTCTTGCTCTGACCTCTCATACTAATTCTGGCTCTGACCTCTCAGTCTAATTCTGGCTCTTACCTCTCAGACTGATTCTGGCTCTGACCTCTCAGACTGATTCTGGCTCTGACCTCTCAGTCTGATTCTGGCTCTTACCTCTCATACTGATTCTTGCTCTGACGTCTAATACTACTTCTGGCTCTGACTTCTCAGACTGATTCTGGCTGTGAACTCTCAGACCGATTCTGGCTGTGAACTCTCAGACCGATTATGGCTCTGAACTCTCAGACCGATTCTGGCTCTGACCTCTCAGACCGATTCTGGCTCTGACCTCTCATACTGATTCTGTTTCTGACCTCTCATACTAATTCTGGCTCTGACCTCTCAGTCTGATTCTGGCTCTGACCTCTCATACTGATTCTGGCAATGATCTCTCATACTGATTCTTGCTCTGTCCTCTCATACTGATTCTGGCTCTGACCTTTCATACTGCTTCTGGTTCTGTCCTCTCATACTGATTCTGGCTCTGACCTCTCATACTGATTCTGGCTCTGAAATCTCATACTGATTCCGGCTCTGACCTCTCATACTAATTTTGGCTCTGACCTCTCATACTGATTCTGGCTCTGACCTCTCATACTGATTCTGGCTCTGACCTCTCATACTGCTTCTGGCTGTGACATCTCTTACCGATTCTGGCTTTGACCTCTCATACTGATTCTTGCTATGACCTCTAATAATATTTTTGGCTCTGACCTCTCAGACTGATTCTGGCTCTGACATCTCATACTGCTTCTGGCTCTGACCTCTCAGACTGATTCCGGCTCTTACCTCTCATACTGATTCTGGCTCTGACCTCTCAGTCTCATTCTGGCTCTGACCTCTCATACTGATTCTGGCTCTGACCTCTCATACTGATTCTGGCAATGATCTCTCATACTGATTCTTGCTCTGTCCTCTCATACTGATTCCGGCTCTGACCTTTCATACTGCTTCTGGCTCTGACCTCTCATACTAATTCTGGCTCTGACCTCTCATACTGATTCCGGCTCTGACCTCTCATACTGATTCCGGCTCTGACCTCTCAGACTGATTCTGGCTCTGACCTCTCATACTGATTCTGGCTGTGACCTCTCAGACTGATTCTGGCTCTGACCTCTCATATTGATTCCGGCTCTGACCTCTCTTACCGATTCTGGCTCTGACCTCTCATATTGATTCCGGCTCTGACCTCTCATACTGATTCTGGCTCTGACCTCTAATACTGATTCCGTCTCTGACCTCTCAGACTGATTCTGGCTCTGACCTCTCATACTGATTCCGGCTCTGACCTCTCAGACTGATTCTGGCTCTGACCTCTCATACTGATTCTGGCTCTGACCTCTCAGACTGATTCTGGCTTTGACCTCTCAGTCTGATTCCGGCTCTGACCTCTCAGTCTTATTCCGGGCTCTGACCTCTCATACTGATTCTGGCTCTGACCTCTCATACTGCTTCTGGCTCTGACCTCTCATACCGATTCTGGCTCTGACCTCTCATACCGATTCTGGCTCTGACCTCTCATACTGATTCTGGCTCTGACCTCTCAGACTGATTCTCGCTCTGACCTCTCATACTAATTCTGGCTCTGACCTCTCAGACTGATTCTGGCTCTGACATCTCATACTGGTTCTGGCTCTGACCTCTCAGACTGATTCTGGCTCTGACCTCTCATACTGATTCTGGCTCTGACCTCTCATACTGATTCTGGCTCTGACTGTTAGGAGTATTTTGTGTCGTGGGTATTGGTGCACACCTTCTGACTTGCTCGCAAGCACTGTTGGTAGGCAGCTTGATTTCCTGGTTAATTAGTCTGTCTTCCCATTTGCACCTGGGAGGAGTGGTCTCTACTCTGTATTTAAACCCATGCCTCCCATGGTTCTGTGCTGAGTGTCGCTTTTACAGAGCTAGGCCTTAGCAGGAGGAGTAGGTGGTTATCTTGGATAGAGGAAGTTCCTTGGTTGGTTTTTGGGAGGTTTGGGTGAACGAGTTGGTTTGTGTGTTTTCCCTTCTGTGTTCACCAATCCTCCCTCTGTGTATAATTGACTGTGTGAGTGAATTGCCTTATCCTTTGATTTCTACTCAGTTTCCCTGTGTTTGTTTCCTAGTGTATGGTTCCTTCCCATATTGGTTTGGGGAATTCTTTCCTACATGTTTCCTGTGTGCTGCTTGTGTTGTTAGTCAGCGCACACCCTTGTCAGTCCCTGTCAGTAGCAGCTTCACTTGTTCGTTAGGGGTGACCCCCTTTAGTCTCCAGTCCCTAGAGATCTTATAGGGCATTCCTTCTCCCACTTCCCTCTAGGCCTACGGTGTCAGTGAGAGAGGAGCTGTCGGGGTCAGGCTTAGCCTGAGAACAGCCGACCTACACCCGTGAGGCAGGGCCCGGGTTAGCTAGTGGGAGTAGTGCAGGGCGAGATTTCCTACTGCTATCCCTTAGCCCCGTTGCAGCTACCTGGACTGACATAACAGTACACTCAGCCGGTTAAGAAAAAAAAAAAAAAAAAAAAAAAAGAAAGGTTCGTTTGCATTATGACGGACCTGAAACAGTTGTACCAGGCGGTGCAGCAGATCTCCACTGAGATGGAGGGGATCAAGCTACGAATGGATGCCATCCAAGCTTCTGGCGTATCTCAAGTACAGCAGTTGGCTCAACACACAGCCTCTCAGGTGGAGGGCATACAGAGGCAGGTGAGTAGCGCCCCTGTGGGTCGGCCTCTGGAGCCAAAAGTCAGCTTACCTGAACCCTTCCGAGGTAAGAGGTCAGATTTTTTCCGATTTCAAAAGGACTGTCTTTTGTATTTCCGGCTACGGCCGTTTTCCTCCGGTTCTGAGGTACAGAGAGTTGGGATTATTATTACTTTATTGAGAGATGATCCCCTCATCTGGGCACATTCGTTACCAGCCGACTCAGCTTGCTTACTAACTGTAGAGGCGTTTTTCTCCACAATGGGGTTACTGTATGACGACCCAGACAGGGTACGCACGGCTGAGTATAACCTACGACGTTTGGTGCAAGGGGATCACGCTATAGAGAAATATTGCACAGAGTTTCGTAGGTGGGCAGCAGAAGTACACTGGAATGACCCCGCTCTACTTAGTCAGTTTGAGACAGGGCTCTCAGGCCAGGTTAAAGACCATCTAGTTTCTCACCCTGTTCCGGGAGATCTAGATGAGGCCATGCAGCTGGCAATTAGAGTTGGACGGCGCCTCCGGGAGCGTGGAGACAAGAGTCCTGGGGGGGTTAGCCCTCCTCAATTCTCTGTTTTTGGAGAGGACCCGGGGGACCAACCCATGCAGATTGGGGCCACTGTGCGAAGTGCTAGACCCAAGAGTGAAGGGTCCCGCACAGTACGCTGTTTTGTGTGTGGAGGAATGGGACATTTAGCTAGGGTATGCCCCTCCAGAGAATGGTTCGCCAAGGAGGGTAATAACCCCAGGTCTATTGAGAGTAAAGGGAGAAAACCTACTAAGGAGGGAGGTGTGCATATTTCCTGTACTCAGACTGCCGGGTTGACCCTTGATGGATGGGTAAATGGGCAGAAGTGCCGGATTTTGGTTGATTGTGGTTCGGCAGTCAACCTTATTGACTCAGAGTTTTGCGAGCAACTAAGGGTAAGTCCTTTGGTCTTGAAGTCTCAGATACCGGTGTGGGCTATTGATAAGACCCCTCTACAGCAATCTGTCATCTCCAAACAGGTGGAGGGTCTGGAGTTTATTGTGGGTGGCCACAGGGAAGAGATTGACTTGTTCTTGTTATCTAAATTACCAGCACAAGTAGTGTTGGGGTGGCCCTGGCTGAAGCAGCATAACCCTATTATCAACTGGGAGACCGAGACAGTAGTTTCTTGGGGGCATGGGTGTAATGGTCGATGTCTGCCCATATCCGTTATGTCTTTGTCTATAGACAATTTGCCTCAAGAAATATGTGAGTTCAGGGAGGTCTTTGAGGAAAGGGCAGCCAAGACATTACCACCACATCGCACCTATGATTGCTCAATTAAATTTATACCAAATGCAGTGTTACCCAAGACAAGGTTGTACAATCTCACTATTCCGGAGAGGGAGGCGCTCAAAGAGTATATTGAGGGGAGTCTAGAGGTGGGGCATATTCGCCCATCTAAGTCCCCAGTAGCAGTGGGGTTTTTCTTTGTAAAGAAGAAAGATGGAGGGTTGCGCCCTTGTTTGGATTTTAGGGAGATTAATAAAATCACGGTGCGGAATCCCTATCCCATCCCGTTGATCTCGGATCTTTTCAGCCAGATTACGGGAGCTCGCTGGTTTAGTAAAATAGATTTACGTGGGGCGTATAACTTGCTGAGAATCAAGAAGGGGGATGAGTGGAAAACAGCGTTTAACACACCCCTAGGACACTTTGAGAATCTGGTGATGCCTTTCGGTCTAACCAATGCGCCCGCGTTTTTTCAGAATTTTATTAATGATGTACTAAGTGCCGTCATAGGGAGGGGGGTTGTGGTCTATCTGGACGATATACTCATTTACACCCCGGATTTGGAGACTCATTGGGAGAGAGTGAGAGAGGTTTTAAATCTCCTGAGGGTTAACCAATTAAGTGCTAAGCTGGAGAAATGTGTGTTCGCGGTCAATAAATTATGTTTCCTTGGCTATATCCTATCGGACAAGGGGTTCGAGATGGACCCTGAGAAGGTCAGGGCAGTCTTGGAGTGGCCGCGACCTGAGAACCTAAAGGCGGTCCAACGGTTCTTGGGATTCTCCAACTATTATCGCCAGTTTATTAAGGGATTTTCTGAGGTTGTGAAACCTATCTCGGACTTGACTAAGAAGGGGGCTGACTGTGCTAAGTGGTCGCCAGAGGCGCTAGCCGCGTTTGAAGAATTGAAGAAGCGATTCTCCTCCACTCCCATTTTGAGACAGCCGGATGAGAGGTTGGCCTTCCGAGTGGAGGTGGATGCCTCCTCGGTGGGGGTGGGTGCAGTACTTTCTCAGGAGTTCGAGGAGGGTACGCATCCCTGTGCCTTCTTTTCTAAGAAATTCTCTGCCTCTGAACGGAATTATGACATCGGAGATAGGGAACTACTGGCAATAAAACTAGCGTTCGAACATTGGCGTCATTTCCTGGAGGGGGCCAGAAGGCCAGTCCAGGTATTTACCGATCACAAGAATTTGGTTTATCTTGGGTCGGCGAAGAGATTAAATGCACGGCAGGCCAGATGGGCTCTATTTTTTGCGCGGTTCCATTTTACCGTGACTTATGTGCCGGGTTCAAAGAATGTTAAGGCTGATGCTTTATCCCGGTATATGTCGACCGAGGAGGAACGAGAGGCGCCTGCCACTATTCTTGGGGATGGAGTGGTGGTAGCAGTATTGGGCACGAAATTGGAGAAGGCCTTGATCGAAGCGCAACACGCTGCACCTTCCAAGATACCTAGAAACAAGCTGTTTGTCCCAACTACTCTCCGACAAAGTCTCCTGAGGGAGTGTCACGAGTCGGTTCTTGCTGGTCACCCGGGGGTTTCAGAGACCATGAGATTGGTGTCTAGGAATTTTTGGTGGCCAGGGTGGAGTAAGGATGTCTTGCAGTTTGTTCAAAATTGTTCGGTCTGTGCAAGAGCCAAGGCGTCGCATACCCGTCCCCACGGTCTTCTACATCCGTTAGAACCTCCTAAGGCACCTTGGACTCATCTGTCTATGGATTTCATCACGGGCCTTCCAGTGTCTAAGGGTTTCACGGTCATTTGGGTAGTCGTTGACCGCTTCACGAAAATGTGCCATTTGATCCCGTTTTCCAGGCTGCCATGTGCCAAGACACTATCAGGGGCATTTATTAAAGAAATTGTAAGGTTGCATGGTCTTCCTGAGGAGATCGTTTCGGACAGGGGTCCGCAATTTGTGGCTAAATTCTGGCGGGCTTTTTGCAGCAGGTTGGGAGTTACACTGTCGTTTTCCTCCGGGTTTCACCCGGAGTCTAACGGGCAAACAGAGAGGAAGAATCAGGATGTGGAACAGTTTTTGAGGTGTTTTGTTCGAGAGAATCAGAATAATTGGGCTGACTTTCTTCCCCTGGCAGAATTTTCCTTAAACAACCATGATTCCAACGCCACAGGTACCACACCTTTTTTTTGCTCCAGTGGTAGACATCCTGTTTTCGGAGTATTTTCTTCCATTTCGTCCCCAGTTCCGGAGGAGGAGCTATTTTCTAAAAAGCTGCAAGGGGTATGGTCCCGTATCCGAGAGAATCTGGTGCGGGCGTCGCACCAGGCTAAGGTCCAGGCGGATAGGAGGAGAGGAGAGTTGCAGTTCTTCCCTGGTGAGATGGTTTGGTTGTCCACCAAGAATATCAGGTTGAAGGTTCCTAGCAAGAAGCTGAGTCCCAGGTTTGTGGGTCCTTTTAAGATCATCAAGATGGTAAATGAAGTGGCGGCGCAGCTGCAACTACCTAAAAGGTGGAAGATAAACCGGGTGTTCCATGTCTCCTTGTTAAAGAAGGCCAAGAAGGGAACGTCTCCAGTTAAAGTTCCACCAGTTTCTGAGTCCGGGGAGTATGAGATATCCCGAGTTCTGGATAGCAAATATGTTCGGGGGAAGCTACGGTATCTGGTGGCATGGAAGGGATACGGTCCTGAAGATAATTCTTGGGTTCTGGAGTCGGATATGTCAGCCCCCAGACTCGTGGAGAAATTCCACAAGGAGTTCCCGAAGAAGGATGCTCCTAGAGAATCCGGAGTCTTCTCCTTGAGGGGAGGATCCTGTTAGGAGTATTTTGTGTCGTGGGTATTGGTGCACACCTTCTGACTTGCTCGCAAGCACTGTTGGTAGGCAGCTTGATTTCCTGGTTAATTAGTCTGTCTTCCCATTTGCACCTGGGAGGAGTGGTCTCTACTCTGTATTTAAACCCATGCCTCCCATGGTTCTGTGCTGAGTGTCGCTTTTACAGAGCTAGGCCTTAGCAGGAGGAGTAGGTGGTTATCTTGGATAGAGGAAGTTCCTTGGTTGGTTTTTGGGAGGTTTGGGTGAACGAGTTGGTGTGTGTGTTTTCCCTTCTGTGTTCACCAATCCTCCCTCTGTGTATAATTGACTGTGTGAGTGAATTGCCTTATCCTTTGATTTCTACTCAGTTTCCCTGTGTTTGTTTCCTAGTGTATGGTTCCTTCCCATATTGGTTTGGGGAATTCTTTCCTACATGTTTCCTGTGTGCTGCTTGTGTTGTTAGTCAGCGCACACCCTTGTCAGTCCCTGTCAGTAGCAGCTTCACTTGTTCGTTAGGGGTGACCCCCTTTAGTCTCCAGTCCCTAGAGATCTTATAGGGCATTCCTTCTCCCACTTCCCTCTAGGCCTACGGTGTCAGTGAGAGAGGAGCTGTCGGGGTCAGGCTTAGCCTGAGAACAGCCGACCTACACCCGTGAGGCAGGGCCCGGGTTAGCTAGTGGGAGTAGTGCAGGGCGAGATTTCCTACTGCTATCCCTTAGCCCCGTTGCAGCTACCTGGACTGACATAACACTGACCTCTCAGACTGATTCTGGCTCTGACCTCTCATATTGATTCCGGCTCTGACCTCTCATACCGATTCTGGCTCTGACCTCTCATATTGATTCCGGCTCTGACCTCTCATACTGATTCTGGCTCTGACCTCTCATACTGATTCTGGCTCTGACCTCTCATACTGATTCTGGCTTTGACCTCTCAGACTGATTCTGGCTTTGACCTCTCAGTCTGATTCCGGCTCTGACCTCTCAGTCTGATTCTGGCTCTGACCTCTTATACTGCTTCTGGCTCTGACCTCTCATACCGATTCTGGCTCTGACCTCTCATACTGATTCTGGCTCTGACCTCTCAGACTGATACTCGATCTGACCTCTCATACTAATTCTGGCTCTGACCTCTCAGACTGATTCTGGCTTTGACATCTCATACTGCTTCTGGCTCTGACCTCTCAGACTGATTCCGGCTCTAACCTCTCAGTCTGATTCTGGCTCTGACCTCTCAGACTGATTCTGGCTCTGACCTCTCATATTGATTCTGGCTCTGACCTTTCATACTGCCTCTGGCTCTGACCTCTCATACCGATTCTGGCTCTGACCTCTCAGACTGATTATGGCCCTGAACTCTCATACTGATTCCGGCTCTGACCTCTCAGACTGATTCTGGCTCTGACCTCTCATACTAATTCTGGCTCTGACCTCTCAGACTGATTATGGCTCTGACCTCTCAGTCTGATTCCGGCTCTGACCTCTCAGTCTGATTCCGGGCTCTGACCTCTCATACTGATTCTGGCTCTGACCTCTCATACTACTTCTAGCTCTGACCTCTCATACCGATTCTGGCTCTGACCTCTCAGACTGATTCTGGCTCTGATCTCTCATATTGATTCTGGCTCTGACCTCTCATACTGATTCTTGCTCTGACCTCTCAGACAGATTCTTGCTCTGACCTCTAATACTAATTCTGGCTCTGACCTCTAATACTAATTCTGGCTCTGACCTCTCAGAATGATTCTGGCTCTGACATCTCATACTGCTTCTGGCTCTGACCTCTCAGACTGATTCCGGCTCTGACCTCTCAGTCTGATTTCGGCTCTGACCTCTCAGACTGATTCTGGCTCTGACCTCTCAGTCTCATTCTGGCTCTAACCTCTCATACTGATTCTGGCTTTGACCTCTCATACTGATTCTGGCTCTGACCTCTCAGACTGATTCTGGCTCTAACCTCTCATATTGATTCCGGCTCTGACCTCTCTTACCGATTCTGGCTCTGACCTCTCATATTGATTCCGGCTCTGACCTCTCATACCGATTCTAGCTCTTACCTCTCATAATGATTCTGGCTCTGAATTCTCAGACTGATTCTGGCTCTGACCTCTCAGACTGATTCTGGCTCTGACGTCTCATATTAATTCTGGCTCTGACCTCTCAGTCTGATTCTGGCTCTTACCTCTCATACTTATTCCGGCTCTGACCTCTCAGACTGATTCTGGCTCTGACCTCTCATACTAATTCTGGCTCTGACCTCTCATACTGATTCCAGTTCTGACATTTCTTACTGCTTCTGGCTCTGACCTCTCATACCGATTCTGGCTCTGACCTCTCAGACTGATTCTGGCTCTAAACTCATACTAATTCTGACTCTGACCTCTCATACTGATTCTGGCTCTGACCTCTCATACTGATTCCGGCTCTGACCTTTCATACTGATTCTGGTTCTGTCCTCTCATACTGATTCTGGCTCTGACCTCTCAGACTGATTCTGGCTCTGACCTCTCATACTGCTTCTGGCTCTGACCTCTCATACCGATTCTGGCTCTGACCTCTCATACTGATTCTGGCTCTGACCTCTCATATTGATTCCGGCTCTGACCTCTCAGACTGATTCTGGCTCTGACCTCTCATACTAATTCTGGCTCTGACCTCTCAGTCTGATTCTGGCTCTTACCTCTCATACTGATTTTGGCTCTGACCTCTCAGTCTGATTCTGGCTCTGAACTCTCATACTGATTCCAGTTCTGACCTTTCATACTGCTTCTGGCTCTGACCTCTCATACCGTTTCTGTCTCTGACCTCTCAGACTGATTCTGGCTCTTAACTCTCATACTAATTCTGGCTCTGACCTCTCATACTGATTCTAGCTCTGACCTCTCATACTGATTCTGCCTCTGACCTCTCACACTGCTTCTGGCTCTGACCTCTCAGTATGATTCTGGCTCTGACCTCTCAGACTGATTCTGGCTCTGACATCTCATACTGCTTCTGGCTCTGACCTCTCAAACTGATTCCGGCTCTGACCTCTCAGTCTGATTCTGGCTCTGACCTCTCAGACTGATTCTGGCTCTGACCGCTCATACTAATTCTGGCTCTGACCTCTCAGTCTGATTCTGGCTCTTACCTCTCATACTGATTCTGGCTCTGACCTCTCAGACTGATTCTGGCTCTGACATCTCATACTGGTTCTGGCTCTTACCTCTCATACTAATTCTGGCTCTGACCTCTCAGTCTGATTCTGGCTCTTACCTCTCATACTGATTCTGGCTCTGACCTCTCAGACTGATTCTGGCTCTGAACTCTCATACTGATTCCAGTTCTGACCTTTCATACTGCTTCTGGCTCTGACCTCTCATACCGTTTCTGTCTCTGACCTCTCAGACTGATTCTGGCTCTTAACTCTCATACTAATTCTGGCTCTGACCTCTCATACTGATTCTAGCTCTGACCTCTTATACTGATTCTGGCTCTGACCTCTCATACTGATTCTGGCTCTGACCTCTCACACTGCTTCTGGCTCTGACCTCTCAGTATGATTCTGGCTCTGACCTTTCAGACTGATTCTGGCTCTGACATCTCATACTGCTTCTGGCTCTGACCTCTCAAACTGATTCCGGCTCTGACCTCTCAGTCTGATTCTGGCTCTGACCTCTCATACTGATTCTGGCTCTGACCTCTCAGACTGATTCTGGCTCTGACATCTTATACTGGTTCTGGCTCTGACCTCTCAGACTGATTCCGGCTCTGACCTCTCAGTCTGATTCCGGCTCTGACCTCTCAGACTGATTCTGGCTCTGACCTCTCAGACTGATTATGGCTCTGACCTCTCATACTGATTCCGGCTCTGACCTCTCAGTCTGATTCTGGCTCTTACCTCTCATACTGATTCTGGCTCTGACCTCTCAGACTGATTCTGGCTCTGACCTCTCAGTCTGATTCTGGCTCTTACCTCTCATACTGATTCTGGCTCTGAACTCTCAGACTGATTCTGGCTGTGAACTCTCAGACCGATTCTGGCTCTGACCTCTCAGACCGATTCTGGCTCTGACCTCTCAGACTGATTCTGGCTCTGACCTCTCATACTGATTCTGTCTGTGAACTCTCAGACTGATTCTGGCTGTGAACTCTCAGACCGATTATGGCTCTGAACTCTCAGACCGATTCTGGCTCTGACCTCTCAGACCGATTCTGGCTCTGACCTCTCAGACCGATTCTGGCTCTGACCTCTCATACTGATTATGGTTCTGACCTCTCATACTAATTCTGGCTCTGACCTCTCAGTCTGATTCTGGCTCTGACCTCTCATACTGATTCTGGCTCTGACCTCTCATACTGATTCTGGCAATGATCTCTCATACTGATTCTTGCTCTGTCCTCTCATACTGATTCCGGCTCTGACCTTTCATACTGCTTCTGGCTCTGACCTCTCATACTAATTCTGGCTCTGACCTCTCATACTGATTCCGGCTCTGACCTCTCAGACTGATTCTGGCTCTGACCTCTCATACTAATTCTCGCTCTGACCTCTCAGTCTGATTCCGGCTCTGACTTCTCAGTCTGATTCCGGGCTCTGACCTCTCATACTAATTCTGGCTCTGACCTCTCATACTGCTTCTGGCTCTGATCTCTCATACCGATTCTGGCTTTGACCTTTCATACTGATTCTTGCTCTGACCTCTCAGACTGATTCTGGCTCTGACCTCTAATACTAATTCTGGCTCGGACCTCTCAGACTGATTCTGGCTCTGACATCTCATACTGCTTCTGGCTCTGACCTCTCAGACTGATTCCGGCTCTTACCTCTCAGACTGATTCTGGCTCTGACCTCTCAGACTGATTATGGCTCTGACCTCTCATACTGATTCCGGCTCTGACCTCTCAGTCTGATTCTGGCTCTTACCTCTCATACTGATTCTGGCTCTGACCTCTCAGACTGATTCTGGCTCTGACCTCTCAGTGTGATTCTGGCTCTTACCTCTCATACTGATTCTGGCTCTGACCTCTCAGACTGATTCTGGCTGTGAACTCTCAGACTGATTCTGGCTGTGAACTCTCAGACCGATTCTGGCTCTGACCTCTCAGACCGATTCTGGCTCTGACCTCTCAGACCGATTCTGGCTCTGACCTCTCAGACTGATTCTGGCTCTGACCTCTCATACTGATTCTGTCTGTGAACTCTCAGACTGATTCTGGCTGTGAACTCTCAGACCGATTCTGGCTCTGAACTCTCAGACCGATTCTGGCTCTGACCTCTCAGACCGATTCTGGCTCTGACCTCTCAGACTGATCTCTGGCTCTGACCTCTCATACTGATTCTGGTTCTGACCTCTCATACTAATTCTGGCTCTGACCTCTCAGTCTGATTCTGGCTCTGACCTCTCATACTGATTCTGGCTCTGACCTCTCATACTGATTCTGGCAATGATCTCTCATACTGATTCTTGCTCTGTCCTCTCATACTGATTCCGGCTCTGACCTTTCATACTGCTTCTGGCTCTGACCTCTCATACTGATTCTGGCTCTGACCTCTCATACTGATTCCGGCTCTGACCTCTCAGACTGATTCTGGCTCTGACCTCTCATACTAATTCTCGCTCTGACCTCTCAGACTGATTCCGGCTCTGACCTCTCAGTCTGATTCCGGGCTCTGACCTCTCATACTGATTCTGGCTCTGACCTCTCATACTGCTTCTGGCTCTGACCTCTCATACCGATTCTGGCTTTGACCTCTCATACTGATTCTTGCTCTGACCTCTCAGACTGATTCTGGCTCTGACCTCTAATACTAATTCTGGCTCGGACCTCTCAGACTGATTCTGGCTCTGACATCTCATACTGCTTCTGGCTCTGACCTCTCAGACTGATTCCGGCTCTTACCTCTCAGACTGATTCTGGCTCTGACCTCTCAGTCTCATTCTGGCTCTAACCTCTCATACTGATTCTGGCTCTGACCTCTCATACTGATTCTGGCTCTGACCTCTCATACTGATTCTGGCTCTGACCTCTCAGACTGATTCTGGCTCTGACCTCTCATATTGATTCCGGCTCTGACCTCTCTTACCGATTCTGGCTCTGACCTCTCATATTGATTCCGGCTCTGACCTCTCATACTGATTCTGGCTCTGACCTCTCAGACTGATTCCGGCTCTGACCTCTCAGACTGATTCTGGCTCTGACCTCTCATACTGATTCTGGCTCTGACCTCTCAGACTGATTCTGGCTTTGACCTCTCAGTCTGATTCCGGCTCTGACCTCTCAGTCTTATTCCGGGCTCTGACCTCTCATACTGATTCTGGCTCTGACCTCTCATACTGCTTCTGGCTCTGACCTCTCATACCGATTCTCGCTCTGACCTTTTATACTAATTCTGGCTCTGACCTCTCAGACTGATTCTGGCTCTGACATCTCATACTGGTTCTGGCTCTGACCTCTCAGACTGATTCCGGCTCTGACCTCTCAGTCTGATTCTGGCTCTGACCTCTCAGACTGATTCTGGCTCTGACCTCTCATATTGATTCCGGCTCTGACCTCTCATACCGATTCTGGCTCTGACCTCTCATATTGATTCCGGCTATGACCTCTCATACTGATTCTGGCTCTGACCTCTCATACTGATTCCGGCTCTGACCTCTCAGACTGATTCTGGCTCTGACCTCTCATACTGATTCTGGCTTTGACCTCTCAGACTGATTCTGGCTTTGACCTCTCAGTCTGATTCCGGCCTCTCATACTGATTCTGGCTCTGACCTCTCATACTGCTTCTGGCTCTGACCTCTCATACCGAATCTGGCTCTGACCTCTCATACTGATTCTGGCTCTGACCTCTCAGACTGATTATCGCTCTGACCTCTCATACTAATTCTGGCTCTGACCTCTCAGACTGATTCTGGCTTTGACATCTCAAACTGCTTCTGGCTCTGACCTCTCAGACTGATTCCGGCTCTAACCTCTCAGTCTGATTCCGGCTCTGACCTCTCAGACTGATTCTGGCTCTGACCTCATATTGATTCTGGCTCTGACCTCTCATACTGATTCTGGCTCTGACCTCTCAGACTGATTCTGGCTCTGACCTCTCATATTGATTCCGGCTCTGACCTCTCATACCGATTCTGACTCTGACCTCTCATATTGATTCCGGTTCTGACCTCTCATACCGATTCTGGCTCTGACCTCTCATACCGATTCTGGCTCTGACTTCTCAGACTGATTCTGTCTCTGACCTCTCAGACTGATTCTGGCCCTGAACTCTCATACTGATTCCGGCTCTGACCTCTCATACTAATTCTGGCTCTGACCTCTCATACTGATTCTGGCTCTCACCTTTCATACTGCTTCTTGTTCTGTCCTCTCATACTTATTCTGGCTCTGACCTCTCATACTGATTCTGGCTCTGATCTCTCATACTGATTATGGCTCTGACCTTTTAGTCTGATTCCGGCTCTGACCTCTCATACTGATTCTGGCTCTGACCTTTCATACTGCCTCTGGTTCTGTCCTCTCATACTGATTCTGGCTCTGACCTCTCATACTAATTCTGGCTCTGACCTCTCAGACTGATTATGGCTCTGACCTTTTAGTCTGATTCCGGCTCTGACCTCTCAGTCTGATTCCGGGCTCTGACCTCTCATACTGATTCTGGCTCTGACCTCTCATACTGCTTCTGGCTCTGACTTCTCATACCGATTCTGGCTCTGACCTCTCATACTGATTCTTGCTCTGACCTCTCATACTGATTCTGGCTCTGACCTCTAATACTAATTCTGGCTCTGACCTCTCAGACTGATTCTGGCTCTGACATCTCATATTGATTCCGGCTCTGACCTCTCAGACTGATTCTGGCTCGGACCTCTCATACTAATTCTGGCTCTGATCTCTCATACTGATTCCAGTTCTGACCTTTCATACTGCTTCTGGCTCTGACCTCTCATACCGATTCTGGCTCTGACCTCTCATACTGATTCTGGCTCTGACCTCTCAGACTGATTCTCGCTCTGACCTCTCATACTAATTCTGGCTCTGACCTCTCAGACTGATTCTGGCTCTGACATCTCATACTGGTTCTGGCTCTGACCTCTTAGACTGATTCTGGCTCTGACCTCTCATACTGATTCTGGCTCTGACCTCTCAGACTGATTCTGGCTCTGACCTCTCATATTGATTCCGGCTCTGACCTCTCATACCGATTCTGGCTCTGACCTCTCATATTGATTCCGGCTCTGACCTCTCATACTGATTCTGGCTCTGACCTCTCATACTGATTCTGGCTCTGACCTCTCATTCTGATTCTGGCTTTGACCTCTCAGACTGATTCTGGCTTTGACCTCTCAGTCTGATTCCGGCTCTGACCTCTCAGTCTGATTCTGGCTCTGACCTCTTATACTGCTTCTGGCTCTGACCTCTCATACCGATTCTGGCTCTGACCTTCATACTGATTCTGGCTCTGACCTCTCAGACTGATACTCGATCTGACCTCTCATACTAATTCTGGCTCTGACCTCTCAGACTGATTCTGGCTTTGACATCTCATACTGCTTCTGACTCTGACCTCTCAGACTGATTCCGGCTCTAACCTCTCAGTCTGATTCCGGCTCTGACCTCTCAGACTGATTCTGGCTCTGACCTCTCATATTGATTCTGGCTCTGACCTTTCATACTGCCTCTGGCTCTGACCTCTCATACCGATTCTGGCTCTGACCTCTCAGACTGATTATGGCCCTGAACTCTCATACTGATTCCGGCTCTGACCTCTCAGACTGATTCTGGCTCTGACCTCTCATACTAATTCTGGCTCTGACCTCTCAGACTGATTATGGCTCTGACCTCTCAGTCTGATTCCGGCTCTGACCTCTCAGTCTAATTCCGGGCTCTGACCTCTCATACTGATTCTGGCTCTGACCTCTCATACTACTTCTAGCTCTGACCTCTCATACCGATTCTGGCTCTGACCTCTCAGTCTGATTCTGGCTCTGATCTCTCATATTGATTCTGGCTCTGACCTCTCATACTGATTCTTGCTCTGACCTCTCAGACTGATTCTTGCTCTGACCTCTAATACTAATTCTGGCTCTGACCTCTAATACTAATTCTGGCTCTGACCTCTCAGAATGATTCTGGCTCTGACATCTCATACTGCTTCTGGCTCTGACCTCTCAGACTGATTCCGGCTCTGACCTCTCAGTCTGATTTCGGCTCTGACCTCTCAGACTGATTCTGGCTCTGACCTCTCAGTCTCATTCTGGCTCTAACCTCTCATACTGATTCTGGCTTTGACCTCTCATACTGATTCTGGCTCTGACCTCTCAGACTGATTCTGGCTCTGACCTCTCATATTGATTCCGGCTCTGACCTCTCTTACCGATTCTGGCTCTGACCTCTCATATTGATTCCGGCTCTGACCTCTCATACCGATTCTAGCTCTTACCTCTCATAATGATTCTGGCTCTGAATTCTCAGACTGATTCTGGCTCTGACCTCTCAGACTGATAATGGCTCTGACGTCTCATATTAATTCTGGCTCTGACCTCTCAGTCTGATTCTGGCTCTTACCTCTCATTCTGATTCCGGCTCTGACCTCTCAGACTGATTCTGGCTCTGACCTCTCATACTAATTCTGGCTCTGACCTCTCATACTGATTCCAGTTCTGACTTTTCTTACTGCTTCTGGCTCTGACCTCTCATACCGATTCTGGCTCTGACCTCTCAGACTGATTCTGGCTCTAAACTCATACTAATTCTGACTCTGACCTCTCATACTGATTCTGGCTCTGACCTCTCATACTGATTCCGGCTCTGACCTTTCATACTGCTTCTGGTTCTGTCCTCTCATACTGATTCTGGCTCTGACCTCTCATACTGATTCTGGCTCTGACCTCTCATACTGATTCCGGCTCTGACCTCTCAGACTGATTCTGGCTCTAACCTCTCATACTGATTCAGGCTCTGACCTCTCAGACTGATTCTGGCTTTGACCTCTCAGTCTGATTCCGGCTCTGACCTCTCAGTCTGATTCCGGGCTCTGACCTCTCATACTGATTCTGGCTCTGACCTCTCATACTGCTTCTGGCTCTTACCTCTCATACCGATTCTGGCTCTGACCTCTCATACTGATTCTGGCTCTGACCTCTCATATTGATTCCGGCTCTGACCTCTCATACCGATTCTGACTCTGACCTCTCATATTGATTCCGGTTCTGACCTCTCATACCGATTCTGGCTCTGACATCTCATACTGATTCTGGCTCTGACCTCTCAGACTGATTCTGGCTCTGACCTCTCAGACTGATTCTGGCTCTTACCTCTCATACTAATTCTAGCTCTGACCTCTCAGTCTGATTCTGGCTCTTACCTCTCATACTGATTCTGGCTCTGACCTCTCAGACTGATTCTGGCTCTGAACTCTCATACTGATTCCAGTTCTGACCTTTCATACTGCTTCTGGCTCTGACCTCTCATAATGTTTCTGTCTCTGACCTCTCAGACTGATTCTGGCTCTTAACTCTCATACTAATTCTGGCTCTGACCTCTCATACTGATTCTAGCTCTGACCTCTCATACTGATTCTGCCTCTGACCTCTCATACTGATTCTGGCTCTGACCTCTCACACTGCTTCTGGCTCTGACCTCTCAGTATGATTCTGGCTCTGACCTCTCAGACTGATTCTGGCTCTGACATCTCATACTGCTTCTGGCTCTGACCTCTCAAACTGATTCCGGCTCTGACCTCTCAGTCTGATTCTGGCTCTGACCTCTCAGACTGATTCTGGCTCTGACCTCTCATATTAATTCTGGCTCTGACCTCTCAGTCTGATTCTGGCTCTTACCTCTCATACTGATTCTGGCTCTGACCTCTCAGACTGATTCTGGCTCTGACATCTCATACTGGTTCTGGCTCTTACCTCTCATACTAATTCTGGCTCTGACCTCTCAGTCTGATTCTGGCTCTTACCTCTCATACTGATTCTGGCTCTGACCTCTCAGACTGATTCTGGCTCTGAACTCTCATACTGATTCCAGTTCTGACCTTTCATACTGCTTCTGGCTCTGACCTCTCATACCGTTTCTGTCTCTGACCTCTCAGACTGATTCTGGCTCTTAACTCTCATACTAATTCTGGCTCTGACCTCTCATACTGATTCTAGCTCTGACCTCTCATACTGATTCTGGCTCTGACCTCTCATACTGATTCTGGCTCTGACCTCTCACACTGCTTCTGGCTCTGACCTCTCAGTATGATTCTGGCTCTGACATCTCATACTGCTTCTGGCTCTGACCTCTCAAACTGATTCCGGCTCTGACCTCTCAGTCTGATTCTGGCTCTGACCTCTCAGACTGATTCTGGCTCTGACCTCTCATACTAATTCTGGCTCTGACCTCTCAGTCTGATTCTGGCTCATACCTCTCATACTGATTCTGGCTCTGACATCTTATACTGGTTCTGGCTCTGACCTCTCAGACTGATTCCGGCTCTGAACTCTCAGTCTGATTCCGGCTCTGACCTCTCAGACTGATTCTGGCTCTGACCTCTCAGACTGATTATGGCTCTGACCTCTCATACTGATTCCGGCTCTGACCTCTCAGTCTGATTCTGGCTCTTACCTCTCATACTGATTCTGGCTCTGACCTCTCAGACTGATTCTGGCTCTGACCTCTCAGTCTGATTCTGGCTCTTACCTCTCATACTGATTCTGGCTCTGACCTCTCAGACTGATTCTGGCTGTGAACTCTCAGACTGATTCTGGCTGTGAACTCTCAAACCGATTCTGGCTCTGAACTCTCAGACTGATTCCGGCTCTGACCTCTCAGACTGATTCTGGCTCTGACCTCTCAGACTGATTCTGGCTTTGACCTCTCAGTCTGATTCCGGCTCTGACCTCTCAGTCTTATTCCGGGCTCTGACCTCTCATACCGATTCTGGCTCTGACCTCTCAGACCGATTCTGGCTCTGACCTCTCAGACTGATTCTGCCTCTGACCTCTCATACTGATTCTGGTTCTGACCTCTCATACTAATTCTGGCTCTGACCTCTCAGTCTGATTCTGGCTCTGACCTCTCATACTGATTCTGGCTCTGACCTCTCATACTGATTCTGGCAATGATCTCTCATACTGATTCTTGCTCTGTCCTCTCATACTGATTCCGGCTCTGACCTTTCATACTGCTTCTGGTTCTGACCTCTCATACTGATTCTGGCTCTGACCTCTCATACTGATTCTGGCTCTGACCTCTCATACTTATTCCGGCTCTGACCTCTCAGACTGATTCTGGCTCTGACCTCTCATACTAATTCTCGCTCTGACCTCTCAGACTGATTATGGCTCTGACCTCTCAGTCTGATTCCGGCTCTGACCTCTCAGTCTGATTCCGGGCTCTGACCTCTCATACTGATTCTGGCTCTGACCTCTCATACTGCTTCTGGCTCTGACCTCTCATACCGATTCTGGCTTTGACCTCTCATACTGATTCTTGCTCTGACCTCTCAGACTGATTCTGGCTCTGACCTCTAATACTAATTCTGGCTCGGACCTCTCAGACTGATTCTGGCTCTGACATCTCATACTGCTTCTGGCTCTGACCTCTCAGACTGATTCCGGCTCTTACCTCTCAGACTGATTCTGGCTCTGACCTCTCAGTCTCATTCTGGCTCTAACCTCTCATACTGATTCTGGCTCTGACCTCTCATACTGATTCTGGCTCTGACCTCTCATACTGATTCTGGCTCTGACCTCTCAGACTGATTCTGGCTCTGACCTCTCATATTGATTCCGGCTCTGACCTCTCTTACCGATTCTGGCTCTGACCTCTCATATTGATTCCGGCTCTGACCTCTCATACTGATTCTGGCTCTGACCTCTCAGACTGATTCCGGCTCTGACCTCTCAGACTGATTCTGGCTCTGACCTCTCAGACTGATTCTGGCTTTGACCTCTCAGTCTGATTCCGGCTCTGACCTCTCAGTCTTATTCCGGGCTCTGACCTCTAATACTAATTCTGGCTCTGACCTCTCAGAATGATTCTGGCTCTGACATCTCATACTGCTTCTGGCTCTGACCTCTCAGACTGATTCCGGCTCTGACCTCTCAGTCTGATTTCGGCTCTGACCTCTCAGACTGATTCTGGCTCTGACCTCTCAGTCTCATTCTGGCTCTAACCTCTCATACTGATTCTGGCTTTGACCTCTCATACTGATTCTGGCTCTGACCTCTCAGACTGATTCTGGCTCTAACCTCTCATATTGATTCCGGCTCTGACCTCTCTTACCGATTCTGGCTCTGACCTCTCATATTGATTCCGGCTCTGACCTCTCATACCGATTCTAGCTCTTACCTCTCATAATGATTCTGGCTCTGAATTCTCAGACTGATTCTGGCTCTGACCTCTCAGACTGATTCTGGCTCTGACGTCTCATATTAATTCTGGCTCTGACCTCTCAGTCTGATTCTGGCTCTTACCTCTCATACTTATTCCGGCTCTGACCTCTCAGACTGATTCTGGCTCTGACCTCTCATACTAATTCTGGCTCTGACCTCTCATACTGATTCCAGTTCTGACATTTCTTACTGCTTCTGGCTCTGACCTCTCATACCGATTCTGGCTCTGACCTCTCAGACTGATTCTGGCTCTAAACTCATACTAATTCTGACTCTGACCTCTCATACTGATTCTGGCTCTGACCTCTCATACTGATTCCGGCTCTGACCTTTCATACTGATTCTGGTTCTGTCCTCTCATACTGATTCTGGCTCTGACCTCTCAGACTGATTCTGGCTCTGACCTCTCATACTGCTTCTGGCTCTGACCTCTCATACCGATTCTGGCTCTGACCTCTCATACTGATTCTGGCTCTGACCTCTCATATTGATTCCGGCTCTGACCTCTCAGACTGATTCTGGCTCTGACCTCTCATACTAATTCTGGCTCTGACCTCTCAGTCTGATTCTGGCTCTTACCTCTCATACTGATTTTGGCTCTGACCTCTCAGTCTGATTCTGGCTCTGAACTCTCATACTGATTCCAGTTCTGACCTTTCATACTGCTTCTGGCTCTGACCTCTCATACCGTTTCTGTCTCTGACCTCTCAGACTGATTCTGGCTCTTAACTCTCATACTAATTCTGGCTCTGACCTCTCATACTGATTCTAGCTCTGACCTCTCATACTGATTCTGCCTCTGACCTCTCACACTGCTTCTGGCTCTGACCTCTCAGTATGATTCTGGCTCTGACCTCTCAGACTGATTCTGGCTCTGACATCTCATACTGCTTCTGGCTCTGACCTCTCAAACTGATTCCGGCTCTGACCTCTCAGTCTGATTCTGGCTCTGACCTCTCAGACTGATTCTGGCTCTGACCGCTCATACTAATTCTGGCTCTGACCTCTCAGTCTGATTCTGGCTCTTACCTCTCATACTGATTCTGGCTCTGACCTCTCAGACTGATTCTGGCTCTGACATCTCATACTGGTTCTGGCTCTTACCTCTCATACTAATTCTGGCTCTGACCTCTCAGTCTGATTCTGGCTCTTACCTCTCATACTGATTCTGGCTCTGACCTCTCAGACTGATTCTGGCTCTGAACTCTCATACTGATTCCAGTTCTGACCTTTCATACTGCTTCTGGCTCTGACCTCTCATACCGTTTCTGTCTCTGACCTCTCAGACTGATTCTGGCTCTTAACTCTCATACTAATTCTGGCTCTGACCTCTCATACTGATTCTAGCTCTGACCTCTTATACTGATTCTGGCTCTGACCTCTCATACTGATTCTGGCTCTGACCTCTCACACTGCTTCTGGCTCTGACCTCTCAGTATGATTCTGGCTCTGACCTTTCAGACTGATTCTGGCTCTGACATCTCATACTGCTTCTGGCTCTGACCTCTCAAACTGATTCCGGCTCTGACCTCTCAGTCTGATTCTGGCTCTGACCTCTCAGACTGATTCTGGCTCTGACCTCTCATACTAATTCTGGCTCTGACCTCTCAGTCTGATTCTGGCTCATACCTCTCATACTGATTCTGGCTCTGACCTCTCAGACTGATTCTGGCTCTGACATCTTATACTGGTTCTGGCTCTGACCTCTCAGACTGATTCCGGCTCTGACCTCTCAGTCTGATTCCGGCTCTGACCTCTCAGACTGATTCTGGCTCTGACCTCTCAGACTGATTATGGCTCTGACCTCTCATACTGATTCCGGCTCTGACCTCTCAGTCTGATTCTGGCTCTTACCTCTCATACTGATTCTGGCTCTGACCTCTCAGACTGATTCTGGCTCTGACCTCTCAGTCTGATTCTGGCTCTTACCTCTCATACTGATTCTGGCTCTGAACTCTCAGACTGATTCTGGCTGTGAACTCTCAGACCGATTCTGGCTCTGACCTCTCAGACCGATTCTGGCTCTGACCTCTCAGACTGATTCTGGCTCTGACCTCTCATACTGATTCTGTCTGTGAACTCTCAGACTGATTCTGGCTGTGAACTCTCAGACCGATTATGGCTCTGAACTCTCAGACCGATTCTGGCTCTGACCTCTCAGACCGATTCTGGCTCTGACCTCTCAGACCGATTCTGGCTCTGACCTCTCATACTGATTATGGTTCTGACCTCTCATACTAATTCTGGCTCTGACCTCTCAGTCTGATTCTGGCTCTGACCTCTCATACTGATTCTGGCTCTGACCTCTCATACTGATTCTGGCAATGATCTCTCATACTGATTCTTGCTCTGTCCTCTCATACTGATTCCGGCTCTGACCTTTCATACTGCTTCTGGCTCTGACCTCTCATACTAATTCTGGCTCTGACCTCTCATACTGATTCCGGCTCTGACCTCTCAGACTGATTCTGGCTCTGACCTCTCATACTAATTCTCGCTCTGACCTCTCAGTCTGATTCCGGCTCTGACCTCTCAGTCTGATTCCGGGCTCTGACCTCTCATACTGATTCTGGCTCTGACCTCTCATACTGCTTCTGGCTCTGATCTCTCATACCGATTCTGGCTTTGACCTTTCATACTGATTCTTGCTCTGACCTCTCAGACTGATTCTGGCTCTGACCTCTAATACTAATTCTGGCTCGGACCTCTCAGACTGATTCTGGCTCTGACATCTCATACTGCTTCTGGCTCTGACCTCTCAGACTGATTCCGGCTCTTACCTCTCAGACTGATTCTGGCTCTGACCTCTCAGACTGATTATGGCTCTGACCTCTCATACTGATTCCGGCTCTGACCTCTCAGTCTGATTCTGGCTCTTACCTCTCATACTGATTCTGGCTCTGACCTCTCAGACTGATTCTGGCTCTGACCTCTCAGTGTGATTCTGGCTCTTACCTCTCATACTGATTCTGGCTCTGACCTCTCAGACTGATTCTGGCTGTGAACTCTCAGACTGATTCTGGCTGTGAACTCTCAGACCGATTCTGGCTCTGACCTCTCAGACCGATTCTGGCTCTGACCTCTCAGACCGATTCTGGCTCTGACCTCTCAGACTGATTCTGGCTCTGACCTCTCATACTGATTCTGTCTGTGAACTCTCAGACTGATTCTGGCTGTGAACTCTCAGACCGATTCTGGCTCTGAACTCTCAGACCGATTCTGGCTCTGACCTCTCAGACCGATTCTGGCTCTGACCTCTCAGACTGATCTCTGGCTCTGACCTCTCATACTGATTCTGGTTCTGACCTCTCATACTAATTCTGGCTCTGACCTCTCAGTCTGATTCTGGCTCTGACCTCTCATACTGATTCTGGCTCTGACCTCACATACTGATTCTGGCAATGATCTCTCATACTGATTCTTGCTCTGTCCTCTCATACTGATTCCGGCTCTGACCTTTCATACTGCTTCTGGCTCTGACCTCTCATACTGATTCTGGCTCTGACCTCTCATACTGATTCCGGCTCTGACCTCTCAGACTGATTCTGGCTCTGACCTCTCATACTAATTCTCGCTCTGACCTCTCAGACTGATTATGGCTCTGACCTCTCAGTCTGATTCCGGCTCTGACCTCTCAGTCTGATTCCGGGCTCTGACCTCTCATACTGATTCTGGCTCTGACCTCTCATACTGCTTCTGGCTCTGACCTCTCATACCGATTCTGGCTTTGACCTCTCATACTGATTCTTGCTCTGACCTCTCAGACTGATTCTGGCTCTGACCTCTAATACTAATTCTGGCTCGGACCTCTCAGACTGATTCTGGCTCTGACATCTCATACTGCTTCTGGCTCTGACCTCTCAGACTGATTCCGGCTCTTACCTCTCAGACTGATTCTGGCTCTGACCTCTCAGTCTCATTCTGGCTCTAACCTCTCATACTGATTCTGGCTCTGACCTCTCATACTGATTCTGGCTCTGACCTCTCATACTGATTCTGGCTCTGACCTCTCAGACTGATTCTGGCTCTGACCTCTCATATTGATTCCGGCTCTGACCTCTCTTACCGATTCTGGCTCTGACCTCTCATATTGATTCCGGCTCTGACCTCTCATACTGATTCTGGCTCTGACCTCTCAGACTGATTCCGGCTCTGACCTCTCAGACTGATTCTGACTCTGACCTCTCATACTGATTCTGGCTCTGACCTCTCAGACTGATTCTGGCTTTGACCTCTCAGTCTGATTCCGGCTCTGACCTCTCAGTCTTATTCCGGGCTCTGACCTCTCATACTGATTCTGGCTCTGACCTCTCATACTGCTTCTGGCTCTGACCTCTCATACCGATTCTCGCTCTGACCTTTTATACTAATTCTGGCTCTGACCTCTCAGACTGATTCTGGCTCTGACATCTCATACTGGTTCTGGCTCTGACCTCTCAGACTGATTCCGGCTCTGACCTCTCAGTCTGATTCTGGCTCTGACCTCTCAGACTGATTCTGGCTCTGACCTCTCATATTGATTCCGGCTCTGACCTCTCATACCGATTCTGGCTCTGACCTCTCATATTGATTCCGGCTATGACCTCTCATACTGATTCTGGCTCTGACCTCTCATACTGATTCCGGCTCTGACCTCTCAGACTGATTCTGGCTCTGACCTCTCATACTGATTCTGGCTTTGACCTCTCAGACTGATTCTGGCTTTGACCTCTCAGTCTGATTCCGGCCTCTCATACTGATTCTGGCTCTGACCTCTCATACTGCTTCTGGCTCTGACCTCTCATACCGAATCTGGCTCTGACCTCTCATACTGATTCTGGCTCTGACCTCTCAGACTGATTATCGCTCTGACCTCTCATACTAATTCTGGCTCTGACCTCTCAGACTGATTCTGGCTTTGACATCTCAAACTGCTTCTGGCTCTGACCTCTCAGACTGATTCCGGCTCTAACCTCTCAGTCTGATTCCGGCTCTGACCTCTCAGACTGATTCTGGCTCTGACCTCATATTGATTCTGGCTCTGACCTCTCATACTGATTCTGGCTCTGACCTCTCAGACTGATTCTGGCTCTGACCTCTCATATTGATTCCGGCTCTGACCTCTCATACCGATTCTGACTCTGACCTCTCATATTGATTCCGGTTCTGACCTCTCATACCGATTCTGGCTCTGACCTCTCATACCGATTCTGGCTCTGACTTCTCAGACTGATTCTGTCTCTGACCTCTCAGACTGATTCTGGCCCTGAACTCTCATACTGATTCCGGCTCTGACCTCTCATACTAATTCTGGCTCTGACCTCTCATACTGATTCTGGCTCTCACCTTTCATACTGCTTCTTGTTCTGTCCTCTCATACTTATTCTGGCTCTGACCTCTCATACTGATTCTGGCTCTGATCTCTCATACTGATTATGGCTCTGACCTTTTAGTCTGATTCCGGCTCTGACCTCTCATACTGATTCTGGCTCTGACCTTTCATACTGCCTCTGGTTCTGTCCTCTCATACTGATTCTGGCTCTGACCTCTCATACTAATTCTGGCTCTGACCTCTCAGACTGATTATGGCTCTGACCTTTTAGTCTGATTCCGGCTCTGACCTCTCAGTCTGATTCCGGGTTCTGACCTCTCATACTGATTCTGGCTCTGACCTCTCATACTGCTTCTGGCTCTGACTTCTCATACCGATTCTGGCTCTGACCTCTCATACTGATTCTTGCTCTGACCTCTCATACTGATTCTGGCTCTGACCTCTAATACTAATTCTGGCTCTGACCTCTCAGACTGATTCTGGCTCTGACATCTCATATTGATTCCGGCTCTGACCTCTCAGACTGATTCTGGCTCGGACCTCTCATACTAATTCTGGCTCTGATCTCTCATACTGATTCCAGTTCTGACCTTTCATACTGCTTCTGGCTCTGACCTCTCATACCGATTCTGGCTCTGACCTCTCATACTGATTCTGGCTCTGACCTCTCAGACTGATTCTCGCTCTGACCTCTCATACTAATTCTGGCTCTGACCTCTCAGACTGATTCTGGCTCTGACATCTCATACTGGTTCTGGCTCTGACCTCTTAGACTGATTCTGGCTCTGACCTCTCATACTGATTCTGGCTCTGACCTCTCAGACTGATTCTGGCTCTGACCTCTCATATTGATTCCGGCTCTGACCTCTCATACCGATTCTGGCTCTGACCTCTCATATTGATTCCGGCTCTGACCTCTCATACTGATTCTGGCTCTGACCTCTCATACTGATTCTGGCTCTGACCTCTCATTCTGATTCTGGCTTTGACCTCTCAGACTGATTCTGGCTTTGACCTCTCAGTCTGATTCCGGCTCTGACCTCTCAGTCTGATTCTGGCTCTGACCTCTTATACTGCTTCTGGCTCTGACCTCTCATACCGATTCTGGCTCTGACCTCTCATACTGATTCTGGCTCTGACCTCTCAGACTGATACTCGATCTGACCTCTCATACTAATTCTGGCTCTGACCTCTCAGACTGATTCTGGCTTTGACATCTCATACTGCTTCTGACTCTGACCTCTCAGACTGATTCCGGCTCTAACCTCTCAGTCTGATTCCGGCTCTGACCTCTCAGACTGATTCTGGCTCTGACCTCTCATTTTGATTCTGGCTCTGACCTTTCATACTGCCTCTGGCTCTGACCTCTCATACCGATTCTGGCTCTGACCTCTCAGACTGATTATGGCCCTGAACTCTCATACTGATTCCGGCTCTGACCTCTCAGACTGATTCTGGCTCTGACCTCTCATACTAATTCTGGCTCTGACCTCTCAGACTGATTATGGCTCTGACCTCTCAGTCTGATTCCGGCTCTGACCTCTCAGTCTAATTCCGGGCTCTGACCTCTCATACTGATTCTGGCTCTGACCTCTCATACTACTTCTAGCTCTGACCTCTCATACCGATTCTGGCTCTGACCTCTCAGTCTGATTCTGGCTCTGATCTCTCATATTGATTCTGGCTCTGACCTCTCATACTGATTCTTGCTCTGACCTCTCAGACTGATTCTTGCTCTGACCTCTAATACTAATTCTGGCTCTGACCTCTAATACTAATTCTGGCTCTGACCTCTCAGAATGATTCTGGCTCTGACATCTCATACTGCTTCTGGCTCTGACCTCTCAGACTGATTCCGGCTCTGACCTCTCAGTCTGATTTCGGCTCTGACCTCTCAGACTGATTCTGGCTCTGACCTCTCAGTCTCATTCTGGCTCTAACCTCTCATACTGATTCTGGCTTTGACCTCTCATACTGATTCTGGCTCTGACCTCTCAGACTGATTCTGGCTCTGACCTCTCATATTGATTCCGGCTCTGACCTCTCTTACCGATTCTGGCTCTGACCTCTCATATTGATTCCGGCTCTGACCTCTCATACCGATTCTAGCTCTTACCTCTCATAATGATTCTGGCTCTGAATTCTCAGACTGATTCTGGCTCTGACCTCTCAGACTGATAATGGCTCTGACGTCTCATATTAATTCTGGCTCTGACCTCTCAGTCTGATTCTGGCTCTTACCTCTCATTCTGATTCCGGCTCTGACCTCTCAGACTGATTCTGGCTCTGACCTCTCATACTAATTCTGGCTCTGACCTCTCATACTGATTCCAGTTCTGACTTTTCTTACTGCTTCTGGCTCTGACCTCTCATACCGATTCTGGCTCTGACCTCTCAGACTGATTCTGGCTCTAAACTCATACTAATTCTGACTCTGACCTCTCATACTGATTCTGGCTCTGACCTCTCATACTGATTCCGGCTCTGACCTTTCATACTGCTTCTGGTTCTGTCCTCTCATACTGATTCTGGCTCTGACCTCTCATACTGATTCTGGCTCTGACCTCTCATACTGATTCCGGCTCTGACCTCTCAGACTGATTCTGGCTCTAACCTCTCATACTGATTCAGGCTCTGACCTCTCAGACTGATTCTGGCTTTGACCTCTCAGTCTGATTCCGGCTCTGACCTCTCAGTCTGATTCCGGGCTCTGACCTCTCATACTGATTCTGGCTCTGACCTCTCATACTGCTTCTGGCTCTGACCTCTCATACCGATTCTGGCTCTGACCTCTCATACTGATTCTGGCTCTGACCTCTCATATTGATTCCGGCTCTGACCTCTCATACCGATTCTGACTCTGACCTCTCATATTGATTCCGGTTCTGACCTCTCATACCGATTCTGGCTCTGACCTCTCATACTGATTCTGGCTCTGACCTCTCAGACTGATTCTGGCTCTGACCTCTCAGACTGATTCTGGCTCTTACCTCTCATACTAATTCTGGCTCTGACCTCTCAGTCTGATTCTGGCTCTTACCTCTCATACTGATTCTGGCTCTGACCTCTCAGACTGATTCTGGCTCTGAACTCTCATACTGATTCCAGTTCTGACCTTTCATACTGCTTCTGGCTCTGACCTCTCATACCGTTTCTGTCTCTGACCTCTCAGACTGATTCTGGCTCTTAACTCTCATACTAATTCTGGCTCTGACCTCTCATACTGATTCTAGCTCTGACCTCTCATACTGATTCTGCCTCTGACCTCTCATACTGATTCTGGCTCTGACCTCTCACACTGCTTCTGGCTCTGACCTCTCAGTATGATTCTGGCTCTGACCTCTCAGACTGATTCTGGCTCTGACATCTCATACTGCTTCTGGCTCTGACCTCTCAAACTGATTCCGGCTCTGACCTCTCAGTCTGATTCTGGCTCTGACCTCTCAGACTGATTCTGGCTCTGACCTCTCATATTAATTCTGGCTCTGACCTCTCAGTCTGATTCTGGCTCTTACCTCTCATACTGATTCTGGCTCTGACCTCTCAGACTGATTCTGGCTCTGACATCTCATACTGGTTCTGGCTCTTACCTCTCATACTAATTCTGGCTCTGACCTCTCAGTCTGATTCTGGCTCTTACCTCTCATACTGATTCTGGCTCTGACCTCTCAGACTGATTCTGGCTCTGAACTCTCATACTGATTCCAGTTCTGACCTTTCATACTGCTTCTGGCTCTGACCTCTCATACCGTTTCTGTCTCTGACCTCTCAGACTGATTCTGGCTCTTAACTCTCATACTAATTCTGGCTCTGACCTCTCATACTGATTCTAGCTCTGACCTCTCATACTGATTCTGGCTCTGACCTCTCATACTGATTCTGGCTCTGACCTCTCACACTGCTTCTGGCTCTGACCTCTCAGTATGATTCTGGCTCTGACATCTCATACTGCTTCTGGCTCTGACCTCTCAAACTGATTCCGGCTCTGACCTCTCAGTCTGATTCTGGCTCTGACCTCTCAGACTGATTCTGGCTCTGACCTCTCATACTAATTCTGGCTCTGACCTCTCAGTCTGATTCTGGCTCATACCTCTCATACTGATTCTGGCTCTGACATCTTATACTGGTTCTGGCTCTGACCTCTCAGACTGATTCCGGCTCTGAACTCTCAGTCTGATTCCGGCTCTGACCTCTCAGACTGATTCTGGCTCTGACCTCTCAGACTGATTATGGCTCTGACCTCTCATACTGATTCCGGCTCTGACCTCTCAGTCTGATTCTGGCTCTTACCTCTCATACTGATTCTGGCTCTGACCTCTCAGACTGATTCTGGCTCTGACCTCTCAGTCTGATTCTGGCTCTTACCTCTCATACTGATTCTGGCTCTGACCTCTCAGACTGATTCTGGCTGTGAACTCTCAGACTGATTCTGGCTGTGAACTCTCAAACCGATTCTGGCTCTGAACTCTCAGACTGATTCCGGCTCTGACCTCTCAGACTGATTCTGGCTCTGACCTCTCAGACTGATTCTGGCTTTGACCTCTCAGTCTGATTCCGGCTCTGACCTCTCAGTCTTATTCCGGGCTCTGACCTCTCATACCGATTCTGGCTCTGACCTCTCAGACCGATTCTGGCTCTGACCTCTCAGACTGATTCTGGCTCTGACCTCTCATACTGATTCTGGTTCTGACCTCTCATACTAATTCTGGCTCTGACCTCTCAGTCTGATTCTGGCTCTGACCTCTCATACTGATTCTGGCTCTGACCTCTCATACTGATTCTGGCAATGATCTCTCATACTGATTCTTGCTCTGTCCTCTCATACTGATTCCGGCTCTGACCTTTCATACTGCTTCTGGTTCTGACCTCTCATACTGATTCTGGCTCTGACCTCTCATACTGATTCTGGCTCTGACCTCTCATACTTATTCCGGCTCTGACCTCTCAGACTGATTCTGGCTCTGACCTCTCATACTAATTCTCGCTCTGACCTCTCAGACTGATTATGGCTCTGACCTCTCAGTCTGATTCCGGCTCTGACCTCTCAGTCTGATTCCGGGCTCTGACCTCTCATACTGATTCTGGCTCTGACCTCTCATACTGCTTCTGGCTCTGACCTCTCATACCGATTCTGGCTTTGACCTCTCATACTGATTCTTGCTCTGACCTCTCAGACTGATTCTGGCTCTGACCTCTAATACTAATTCTGGCTCGGACCTCTCAGACTGATTCTGGCTCTGACATCTCATACTGCTTCTGGCTCTGACCTCTCAGACTGATTCCGGCTCTTACCTCTCAGACTGATTCTGGCTCTGACCTCTCAGTCTCATTCTGGCTCTAACCTCTCATACTGATTCTGGCTCTGACCTCTCATACTGATTCTGGCTCTGACCTCTCATACTGATTCTGGCTCTGACCTCTCAGACTGATTCTGGCTCTGACCTCTCATATTGATTCCGGCTCTGACCTCTCTTACCGATTCTGGCTCTGACCTCTCATATTGATTCCGGCTCTGACCTCTCATACTGATTCTGGCTCTGACCTCTCAGACTGATTCCGGCTCTGACCTCTCAGACTGATTCTGGCTCTGACCTCTCAGACTGATTCTGGCTTTGACCTCTCAGTCTGATTCCGGCTCTGACCTCTCAGTCTTATTCCGGGCTCTGACCTCTCATACTGATTCTGGCTCTGACCTCTCATACTGCTTCTGGCTCTGACCTCTCATACCGATTCTCGCTCTGACCTTTTATACTAATTCTGGCTCTGACCTCTCAGACTGATTCTGGCTCTGACATCTCATACTGGTTCTGGCTCTGACTTCTCAGACTGATTCCGGCTCTGACCTCTCAGTCTGATTCCGGCTCTGACCTCTCAGACTGATTCTGGCTCTGACCTCTCAGACTGATTCTGGCTCTGACCTCTCATATTGATTCCGGCTCTGACCTCTCATACCGATTCTGGCTCTGACCTCTCATATTGATTCCGGCTATGACCTCTCATACTGATTCTGGCTCTGACCTCTGATACTGATTCCGGCTCTGACCTCTCAGACTGATTCTGGCTCTGACCTCTCATACTGATTCTGGCTTTGACCTCTCAGACTGATTCTGGCTTTGACCTCTCAGTCTGATTCCGGCCTCTCATACTGATTCTGGCTCTGACCTCTCATACTGCTTCTGGCTCTGACCTCTCATACCGAATCTGGCTCTGACCTCTCATACTGATTCTGGCTCTGACCTCTCAGACTGATTCTCGCTCTGACCTCTCATACTAATTCTGGCTCTGACCTCTCAGACTGATTCTGGCTTTGACATCTCAAACTGCTTCTGGCTCTCACCTCTCAGACTGATTCCGGCTCTAACCTCTCAGTCTGATTCCGGCTCTGACCTCTCAGACTGATTCTGGCTCTGACCTCATATTGATTCTGGCTCTGACCTCTCATACTGATTCTGGCTCTGACCTCTCAGACTGATTCTGGCTCTGACCTCTCATATTGATTCCGGCTCTGACCTCTCATACCGATTCTGACTCTGACCTCTCATAATGATTCCGGTTCTGACCTCTCATACCGATTCTGGCTCTGACTTCTCAGACTGATTCTGTCTCTGACCTCTCATACCGATTCTCGCTCTGACCTCTCAGACTGATTCTAGCCCTGAACTCTCATACTGATTCCGGCTCTGACCTCTCATACTAATTCTGGCTCTGACCTCTCAGACTGATTATGGCTCTGACCTCACAGTCTGATTCCGGACTCTGACCTCTCATACTGATTCTGGCTCTCACCTTTCATACTGCTTCTTGTTCTGTCCTCTCATACTTATTCTGGCTCTGACCTCTCATACTGATTCTGGCTCTGATCTCTCATACTGATTATGGCTCTGACCTTTTAGTCTGATTCCGGCTCTGACCTCTCATACTGATTCTGGCTCTGACCTTTCATACTGCCTCTGGTTCTGTCCTCTCATACTGATTCTGGCTCTGACCTCTCATACTAATTCTGGCTCTGACCTCTCAGACTGATTATGGCTCTGACCTTTTAGTCTGATTCCGGCTCTGACCTCTCATACTGATTCTGGCTCTGACCTCTAATACTAATTCTGGCTCTGACCTCTCAGACTGATTCTGGCTCTGACATCTCATATTGATTCCGGCTCTGACCTCTCAGACTGATTCTGGCTCGGACCTCTCATACTAATTATGGCTCTGATCTCTCATACTGATTCCAGTTCTGACCTTTCATACTGCTTCTGGCTCTGACCTCTCATACCGATTCTGGCTCTGACCTCTCAGACTGATTCTGGCTCTGAACTCTCATACTAATTCTGGCTCTGACCTCTCATACTGATTCTGGCTCTGACCTCTCATACTGATTCTGGCTCTGACCTCTCATACTGATTCCGGCTCTGACCTTTCATACTGCTTCTGGTTCTGTCCTCTCATACTGGTTCTGGCTCTGACCTCTCATACTGATTCTGGCTCTGACCTCTCATACTGATTCCGGCTCTGACCTCTCAGACTGATTCTGGCTTTGACCTCTCAGTCTGATTCCGGCTCTGACCTCTCAGTCTGATTCCGGGCTCTGACCTCTCATACTGATTCTGGCTCTGACCTCTCATACTGCTTCTGGCTCTGACCTCTCATACCGATTATGGCTCTGACCTCTCATTCTGATTCTGGCTCTGACCTCTCAGACTGATTCTGGCTCTTTCCTCTCATACTAATTCTGGCTCTGACCTCTCAGTCTGATTGTGGCTCTTACCTCTCATACTGATTCTGGCTCTGACCTCTCAGACTGATTCTGGCTCTGAACTCTCATACTGATTCCAGTTCTGACCTTTCATACTGCTTCTGGCTCTGACCTCTCATACCGTTTCTGTCTCTGACCTCTCAGACTGATTCTGGCTCTTAACTCTCATACTAATTCTGGCTCTGACCTCTCATACTGATTCTAGCTCTGACCTCTCATACTGATTCTGCCTCTGACCTCTCATACTGATTCTGGCTCTGACCTCTCACACTGCTTCTGGCTCTGACCTCTCAGTATGATTCTGGCTCTGACCTCTCAGACTGATTCTGGCTCTGACATCTCATACTGCTTCTGGCTCTGACCTCTCAAACTGATTCCGGCTCTGACCTCTCAGTCTGATTCTGGCTCTAACCTCTCAGACTGATTCTGGCTCTGACCTCTCATACTAATTCTGGCTCTGACCTCTCAGTCTGATTCTGGCTCTTACCTCTCATACTGATTCTGGCTCTGACCTCTCAGACTGATTCTGGCTCTGACATCTCATACTGGTTCTGGCTCTTACCTCTCATACTAATTCTGGCTCTGACCTCTCAGTCTGATTCTGGCTCTTACCTCTCATACTGATTCCGGCTCTGACCTCTCAGACTGATTCTGGTTCTGACCTCTCATACTAATTCTGGCTCTGACCTCTCAGTCTGATTCTGGCTCTGACCTCTCATACTGATTCTGGCTCTGACCTCTCATACTGATTCTGGCAATGATCTCTCATACTGATTCTTGCTCTGTCCTCTCATACTGATTCCGGCTCTGACCTTTCATACTGCTTCTGGCTCTGACCTCTCATACTGATTCTGGCTCTGACCTCTCATACTGATTCCGGCTCTGACCTCTCAGACTGATTCTGGCTCTGACCTCTCATACTAATTCTCGCTCTGACCTCTCAGACTGATTATGGCTCTGACCTCTCAGTCTGATTCCGGCTCTGACCTCTCAGTCTGATTCCGGGCTCTGACCTCTCATACTGATTCTGGCTCTGACCTCTCATACTGCTTCTGGCTCTGACCTCTCATACCGATTCTGGCTTTGACCTCTCATACTGATTCTTGCTCTGACCTCTCAGACTGATTCTGGCTCTGACCTCTAATACTAATTCTGGCTCGGACCTCTCAGACTGATTCTGGCTCTGACATCTCAGACTGATTCCGGCTCTTACCTCTCAGACTGATTCTGGCTCTGACCTCTCAGTCTCATTCTGGCTCTAACCTCTCATACTGATTCTGGCTCTGACCTCTCATACTGATTCTGGCTCTAACCTCTCATACTGATTCTGGCTCTGACCTCTCATACTTATTCCGGCTCTGACCTCTCAGACTGATTCTGGCTCTGACCTCTCATACTAATTCTGGCTCTGACCTCTCATACTGATTTCAGTTCTGACTTTTCTTACTGCTTCTGGCTCTGACCTCTCATACCGATTCTGGCTCTGACCTCTCAGACTGATTCTGGCTCTAAACTCATACTAATTCTTACTCTGACCTCTCATACTGATTCTGGCTCTGACCTCTCATACTGATTCCGGCTCTGACCTTTCATACTGCTTCTGGTTCTGTCCTCTCATACTGATTCTGGCTCTGACCTCTCAGACTGATTCTGGCTCTGACCTCTCATACTGATTCCGGCTCTGACCTCTCAGACTGATTCCGGCTCTAACCTCTCATACTGATTCTGGCTCTGACCTCTCAGACTGATTCTGGCTTTGACCTCTCAGTCTGATTCCGGCTCTGACCTCTCAGTCTGATTCCGGGCTCTGACCTCTCATACTGATTCTGGCTCTGACCTCTCATACTGCTTCTGGCTCTGACCTCTCATACCGATTCTGGCTCTGACCTCTCATACTGATTCTGGCTCTGACCTCTCATATTGATTCCGGCTCTGACCTCTCAGACTGATTCTGGCTCTGACCTCTCATACTAATTCTGGCTCTGACCTCTCAGTCTGATTCTGGCTCTTACCTCTCATACTGATTTTGGCTCTGACCTCTCAGTCTGATTCTGGCTCTGAACTCTCATACTGATTCCAGTTCTGACCTTTCATACTGCTTCTGGCTCTGACCTCTCATACCGTTTCTGTCTCTGACCTCTCAGACTGATTCTGGCTCTTAACTCTCATACTAATTCTGGCTCTGACCTCTCATACTGATTCTAGCTCTGACCTCTCATACTGATTCTGCCTCTGACCTCTCACACTGCTTCTGGCTCTGACCTCTCAGTATGATTCTGGCTCTGACCTCTCAGACTGATTCTGGCTCTGACATCTCATACTGCTTCTGGCTCTGACCTCTCAAACTGATTCCGGCTCTGACCTCTCAGTCTGATTCTGGCTCTGACCTCTCAGACTGATTCTGGCTCTGACCTCTCATACTAATTCTGGCTCTGACCTCTCAGTCTGATTCTGGCTCTTACCTCTCATACTGATTCTGGCTCTGACCTCTCAGACTGATTCTGGCTCTGACATCTCATACTGGTTCTGGCTCTTACCTCTCATACTAATTCTGGCTCTGACCTCTCAGTCTGATTCTGGCTCTTACCTCTCATACTGATTCTGGCTCTGACCTCTCAGACTGATTCTGGCTCTGAACTCTCATACTGATTCCAGTTCTGACCTTTCATACTGCTTCTGGCTCTGACCTCTCATACCGTTTCTGTCTCTGACCTCTCAGACTGATTCTGGCTCTTAACTCTCATACTAATTCTGGCTCTGACCTCTCATACTGATTCTAGCTCTGACCTCTCATACTGATTCTGGCTCTGACCTCTCATACTGATTCTGGCTCTGACCTCTCACACTGCTTCTGGCTCTGACCTCTCAGTATGATTCTGGCTCTGACCTCTCAGACTGTTTCTGGCTCTGACATCTCATACTGCTTCTGGCTCTGACCTCTCAAACTGATTCCGGCTCTGACCTCTCAGTCTGATTCTGGCTCTGACCTCTCAGACTGATTCTGGCTCTGACCTCTCATACTAATTCTGGCTCTGACCTCTCAGTCTGATTCTGGCTCATACCTCTCATACTGATTCTGGCTCTGACCTCTCAGACTGATTCTGGCTCTGACATCTTATACTGGTTCTGGCTCTGACCTCTCAGTCTGATTCCGGCTCTGACCTCTCAGACTGATTCTGGCTCTGACCTCTCAGACTGATTATGGCTCTGACCTCTCATACTGATTCCGGCTCTGACCTCTCAGTCTGATTCTGGCTCTTACCTCTCATACTGATTCTGGCTCTGACCTCTCAGACTGATTCTGGCTCTGACCTCTCAGTCTGATTCTGGCTCTTACCTCTCATACTGATTCTGGCTCTGAACTCTCAGACTGATTCTGGCTGTGAACTCTCAGACCGATTCTGGCTCTGAACTCTCAGACCGATTCTGGCTCTGACCTCTCAGACCGATTCTGGCTCTGACCTCTCAGACTGATTCTGGCTCTGACCTCTCATACTGATTCTGTCTGTGAACTCTAAGACTGATTCTGGCTGTGAACTCTCAGACCGATTATGGCTCTGAACTCTCAGACCGATTCTGGCTCTGACCTCTCAGACCGATTCTGGCTCTGACCTCTCAGACAGATTCTGGCTCTGACCTCTCATACTGATTCTGGTTCTGACCTCTCATACTAATTCTGGCTCTGACCTCTCAGTCTGATTCTGGCTCTGACCTCTCATACTGATTCTGGCTCTGACCTCTCATACTGATTCTGGCAATGATCTCTCATACTGATTCTTGCACTGTCCTCTCATACTGATTCCGGCTCTGACCTTTCATACTGCTTCTGGCTCTGACCTCTCATACTAATTCTGGCTCTGACCTCTCATACTGATTCCGGCTCTGACCTCTCAGACTGATTCTGGCTCTGACCTCTCATACTAATTCTCGCTCTGACCTCTCAGTCTGATTCCGGCTCTGACCTCTCAGTCTGATTCCGGGCTCTGACCTCTCATACTGATTCTGGCTCTGACCTCTCATACTGCTTCTGGCTCTGATCTCTCATACCGATTCTGGCTTTGACCTTTCATACTGATTCTTGCTCTGACCTCTCAGACTGATTCTGGCTCTGACCTCTAATACTAATTCTGGCTCGGACCTCTCAGACTGATTCTGGCTCTGACATCTCATACTGCTTCTGGCTCTGACCTCTCAGACTGATTCCGGCTCTTACCTCTCAGACTGATTCTGGCTCTGACCTCTCAGACTGATTATGGCTCTGACCTCTCATACTGATTCCGGCTCTGACCTCTCAGTCTGATTCTGGCTCTTACCTCTCATACTGATTCTGGCTCTGACCTCTCAGACTGATTCTGGCTCTGACCTCTCAGTGTGATTCTGGCTCTTACCTCTCATACTGATTCTGGCTCTGACCTCTCAGACTGATTCTGGCTGTGAACTCTCAGACTGATTCTGGCTGTGAACTCTCAGACCGATTCTGGCTCTGACCTCTCAGACCGATTCTGGCTCTGACCTCTCAGACTGATTCTGGCTCTGAACTCTCATACTGATTCTGTCTGTGAACTCTCAGACTGATTCTGGCTGTGAACTCTCAGACCGATTCTGGCTCTGAACTCTCAGACCGATTCTGGCTCTGACCTCTCAGACCGATTCTGGCTCTGACCTCTCAGACTGATTCTGGCTCTGACCTCTCATACTGATTCTGGTTCTGACCTCTCATACTAATTCTGGCTCTGACCTCTCAGTCTGATTCTGGCTCTGACCTCTCATACTGATTCTGGCTCTGACCTCTCATACTGATTCTGGCAATGATCTCTCATACTGATTCTTGCTCTGTCCTCTCATACTGATTCCGGCTCTGACCTTTCATACTGCTTCTGGCTCTGACCTCTCATACTGATTCTGGCTCTGACCTCTCATACTGATTCCGGCTCTGACCTCTCAGACTGATTATGGCTCTGACCTCTCATACTAATTCTCGCTCTGACCTCTCAGACTGATTATGGCTCTGACCTCTCAGTCTGATTCCGGCTCTGACCTCTCAGTCTGATTCCGGGCTCTGACCTCTCATACTGATTCTGGCTCTGACCTCTCATACTGCTTCTGGCTCTGACCTCTCATACCGATTCTGGCTTTGACCTCTCATACTGATTCTTGCTCTGACCTCTCAGACTGATTCTGGCTCTGACCTCTAATACTAATTCTGGCTCGGACCTCTCAGACTGATTCTGGCTCTGACATCTCATACTGCTTCTGGCTCTGACCTCTCAGACTGATTCCGGCTCTTACCTCTCAGACTGATTCTGGCTCTGACCTCTCAGTCTCATTCTGGCTCTAACCTCTCATACTGATTCTGGCTCTGACCTCTCATACTGATTCTGGCTCTGACCTCTCATACTGATTCTGGCTCTGACCTCTCAGACTGATTCTGGCTCTGACCTCTCATATTGATTCCGGCTCTGACCTCTCTTACCGATTCTGGCTCTGACCTCTCATATTGATTCCGGCTCTGACCTCTCATACTGATTCTGGCTCTGACCTCTCAGACTGATTCCGGCTCTGACCTCTCAGACTGATTCTGGCTCTGACCTCTCATACTGATTCTGGCTCTGACCTCTCAGACTGATTCTGGCTTTAACCTCTCAGTCTGATTCCGGCTCTGACCTCTCAGTCTTAATCCGGGCTCTGACCTCTCATACTGATTCTGGCTCTGACCTCTCATACTGCTTCTGGCTCTGACCTCTCATACCGATTCTCGCTCTGACCTTTTATACTAATTCTGGCTCTGACCTCTCAGACTGATTCTGGCTCTGACATCTCATACTGCTTCTGGCTCTGACCTCTCAGACTGATTCCGGCTCTGACCTCTCAGTCTGATTCTGGCTCTGACCTCTCAGACTGATTCTGGCTCTGACCTCTCATATTGATTCCGGCTCTGACCTCTCAGTCTGATTCTGGCTCTTACCTCTCATACTGATTCTGGCTCTGACCTCTCAGACTGATTCTGGCTCTGACCTCTCAGTCTGATTCTGGCTCTTACCTCTCATACTGATTCTGGCTCTGAACTCTCAGACTGATTCTGGCTGTGAACTCTCAGACCGATTCTGGCTCTGAACTCTCAGACCGATTCTGGCTCTGACCTCTCAGACCGATTCTGGCTCTGACCTCTCAGACTGATTCTGGCTCTGACCTCTCATACTGATTCTGTCTGTGAACTCTCAGACTGATTCTGGCTGTGAACTCTCAGACCGATTATGGCTCTGAACTCTCAGACCGATTCTGGCTCTGACCTCTCAGACCGATTCTGGCTCTGACCTCTCAGACCGATTCTGGCTCTGACCTCTCATACTGATTCTGGTTCTGACCTCTCATACTAATTCTGGCTCTGACCTCTCAGTCTGATTCTTGCTCTGACCTCTCATACTGATTCTGGCTCTGACCTCTCATACTGATTCTGGCAATGATCTCTCATACTGATTCTTGCTCTGTCCTCTCATACTGATTCCGGCTCTGACCTTTCATACTGCTTCTGGCTCTGACCTCTCATACTAATTCTGGCTCTGACCTCTCATACTGATTCCGGCTCTGACCTCTCAGACTGATTCTGGCTCTGACCTCTCATACTAATTCTCGCTCTGACCTCTCAGTCTGATTCCGGCTCTGACCTCTCAGTCTGATTCCGGGCTCTGACCTCTCATACTGATTCTGGCTCTGACCTCTCATACTGCTTCTGGCTCTGATCTCTCATACCGATTCTGGCTTTGACCTTTCATACTGATTCTTGCTCTGACCTCTCAGACTGATTCTGGCTCTGACCTCTAATACTAATTCTGGCTCGGACCTCTCAGACTGATTCTGGCTCTGACATCTCATACTGCTTCTGGCTCTGACCTCTCAGACTGATTCCGGCTCTTACCTCTCAGACTGATTCTGGCTCTGACCTCTCAGACTGATTATGGCTCTGACCTCTCATACTGATTCCGGCTCTGACCTCTCAGTCTGATTCTGGCTCTTACCTCTCATACTGATTCTGGCTCTGACCTCTCAGACTGATTCTGGCTCTGACCTCTCAGTGTGATTCTGGCTCTTACCTCTCATACTGATTCTGGCTCTGACCTCTCAGACTGATTCTGGCTGTGAACTCTCAGACTGATTCTGGCTGTGAACTCTCAGACCGATTCTGGCTCTGACCTCTCAGACCGATTCTGGCTCTGACCTCTCAGACCGATTCTGGCTCTGACCTCTCAGACCGATTCTGGCTGTGAACTCTCAGACCGATTCTGGCTCTGACCTCTCAGACCGATTCTGGCTCTGACCTCTCAGACTGATTCTGGCTCTGACCTCTCATACTGATTCTGGTTCTGACCTCTCATACTAATTCTGGCTCTGACCTCTCAGTCTGATTCTGGCTCTGACCTCTCATACTGATTCTGGCTCTGACCTCTCATACTGATTCTGGCAATGATCTCTCATACTGATTCTTGCTCTGTCCTCTCATACTGATTCCGGCTCTGACCTTTCATACTGCTTCTGGCTCTGACCTCTCATACTGATTCTGGCTCTGACCTCTCATACTGATTCCGGCTCTGACCTCTCAGACTGATTATGGCTCTGACCTCTCATACTAATTCTCGCTCTGACCTCTCAGACTGATTATGGCTCTGACCTCTCAGTCTGATTCCGGCTCTGACCTCTCAGTCTGATTCCGGGCTCTGACCTCTCATACTGATTCTGGCTCTGACCTCTCATACTGCTTCTGGCTCTGACCTCTCATACCGATTCTGGCTTTGACCTCTCATACTGATTCTTGCTCTGACCTCTCAGACTGATTCTGGCTCTGACCTCTAATACTAATTCTGGCTCGGACCTCTCAGACTGATTCTGGCTCTGACATCTCATACTGCTTCTGGCTCTGACCTCTCAGACTTATTCCGGCTCTTACCTCTCAGACTGATTCTGGCTCTGACCTCTCAGTCTCATTCTGGCTCTAACCTCTCATACTGATTCTGGCTCTGACCTCTCATACTGATTCTGGCTCTGACCTCTCATACTGATTCTGGCTCTGACCTCTCAGACTGATTCTGGCTCTGACCTCTCATATTGATTCCGGCTCTGACCTCTCTTACCGATTCTGGCTCTGACCTCTCATATTGATTCCGGCTCTGACCTCTCATACTGATTCTGGCTCTGACCTCTCAGACTGATTCCGGCTCTGACCTCTCAGACTGATTCTGGCTCTGACCTCTCATACTGATTCTGGCTCTGACCTCTCAGACTGATTCTGGCTTTAACCTCTCAGTCTGATTCCGGCTCTGACCTCTCAGTCTTAATCCGGGCTCTGACCTCTCATACTGATTCTGGCTCTGACCTCTCATACTGCTTCTGGCTCTGACCTCTCATACCGATTCTCGCTCTGACCTTTTATACTAATTCTGGCTCTGACCTCTCAGACTGATTCTGGCTCTGACATCTCATACTGCTTCTGGCTCTGACCTCTCAGACTGATTCCGGCTCTGACCTCTCAGTCTGATTCTGGCTCTGACCTCTCAGACTGATTCTGGCTCTGACCTCTCATATTAATTCCGGCTCTGACCTCTCATACCGATTCTGGCTCTGACCTCTCATATTGATTCCGGCTATGACCTCTCATACTGATTCTGGCTCCGACCTGTCATACTGATTCCGGCTCTGACCTCTCAGACTGATTCTGGCTCTGACCTCTCATACTGATTCTGGCTTTGACCTCTCAGACTGATTCTGGCTTTGACCTCTCAGTCTGATTCCGGCCTCTCATACTGATTCTGGCTCTGACCTCTCATACTGCTTCTGGCTCTGACCTCTCATACCGAATCTGGCTCTGACCTCTCATACTGATTCTGGCTCTGACCTCTCAGACTGATTATCGCTCTGACCTCTCATACTAATTCTGGCTCTGACCTCTCAGACTGATTCTGGCTTTGACATCTCAAACTGCTTCTGGCTCTGACCTCTCAGACTGATTCCGGCTCTAACCTCTCAGTCTGATTCCGGCTCTGACCTCTCAGACTGATTCTGGCTCTGACCTCATATTGATTCTGGCTCTGACCTCTCATACTGATTCTGGCTCTGACCTCTCAGACTGATTCTGGCTCTGACCTCTCATATTGATTCCGGCTCTGGCCTCTCATACTAATTCTGGCTCTGACCTCTCAGTCTGATTCTGGCTCTGACCTCTCAGACTGATTCTTGCTCTGACCTCTCATACTAATTCTGGCTCTGACCTCTCAGTCTAATTCTGGCTCTTACCTCTCAGACTGATTCTGGCTCTGACCTCTCAGACTGATTCTGGCTCTGACCTCTCAGTCTGATTCTGGCTCTTACCTCTCATACTGATTCTTGCTCTGACGTCTAATACTACTTCTGGCTCTGACTTCTCAGACTGATTCTGGCTGTGAACTCTCAGACTGATTCTGGCTGTGAACTCTCAGACCGATTCTGGCTCTGAACTCTCAGACCGATTCTGGCTCTGACCTCTCAGACCGATTCTGGCTCTGACCTCTCATACTGATTCTGTTTCTGACCTCTCATACTAATTCTGGCTCTGACCTCTCAGTCTGATTCTGGCTCTGACCTCTCATACTGATTCTGGCTCTGACCTCTCATACTGATTCTGGCAATGATCTCTCATACTGATTCTTGCTCTGTCCTCTCATACTGATTCTGGCTCTGACCTTTCATACTGCTTCTGGTTCTGTCCTCTCATACTGATTCTGGCTCTGACCTCTCATACTGATTCTGGCTCTGAAATCTCATACTGATTCCGGCTCTGACCTCTCATACTAATTTTGGCTCTGACCTCTCATACTGATTCTGGCTCTGACCTCTCATACTGCTTCTGGCTGTGACATCTCTTACCGATTCTGGCTTTGACCTCTCATACTGATTCTTGCTATGACCTCTAATAATAATTTTGGCTCTGACCTCTCAGACTGATTCTGGCTCTGACATCTCATACTGCTTCTGGCTCTGACCTCTCAGACTGATTCCGGCTCTTACCTCTCATACTGATTCTGGCTCTGACCTCTCAGTCTCATTCTGGCTCTAACCTCTCATACTGATTCTGGCTCTGACCTCTCATACTGATTCTGGCTGTGACCTCTCAGACTGATTCTGGCTCTGACCTCTCATATTGATTCCGGCTCTGACCTCTCTTACCGATTCTGGCTCTGACCTCTCATATTGATTCCGGCTCTGACCTCTCATACTGATTCTGGCTCTGACCTCTCATACTGATTCCGTCTCTGACCTCTCAGACTGATTCTGGCTCTGACCTCTCATACTGATTCCGGCTCTGACCTCTCAGACTGATTCTGGCTCTGACCTCTCATACTGATTCTGGCTCTGACCTCTCAGACTGATTCTGGCTTTGACCTCTCAGTCTGATTCCGGCTCTGACCTCTCAGTCTTATTCCGGGCTCTGACCTCTCATACTGATTCTGGCTCTGACCTCTCATACTGCTTCTGGCTCTGACCTCTCATACCGATTCTGGCTCTGACCTCTCATACTGATTCTGGCTCTGACCTCTCAGACTGATTCTCGCTCTGACCTCTCATACTAATTCTGGCTCTGACCTCTCAGACTGATTCTGGCTCTGACATCTCATACTGGTTCTGGCTCTGACCTCTCAGACTGATTCTGGCTCTGACCTCTCATACTGATTCTGGCTCTGACCTCTCATACTGATTCTGGCTCTGACCTCTCAGACTGATTCTGGCTCTGACCTCTCATATTGATTCCGGCTCTGACCTCTCATACCGATTCTGGCTCTAACCTCTCATATTGATTCCGGCTCTGACCTCTCATACTGATTCTGGCTCTGACCTCTCATACTGATTCTGGCTCTGACCTCTAATACTAATTCTGGCTCGGACCTCTCAGACTGATTCTGGCTCTGACATCTCATACTGCTTCTGGCTCTGACCTCTCAGACTGATTCCGGCTCTTACCTCTCAGACTGATTCTGGCTCTGACCTCTCAGACTGATTATGGCTCTGACCTCTCATACTGATTCCGGCTCTGACCTCTCAGTCTGATTCTGGCTCTTACCTCTCATACTGATTCTGGCTCTGACCTCTCAGACTGATTCTGGCTCTGACCTCTCAGTGTGATTCTGGCTCTTACCTCTCATACTGATTCTGGCTCTGACCTCTCAGACTGATTCTGGCTGTGAACTCTCAGACTGATTCTGGCTGTGAACTCTCAGACCGATTCTGGCTCTGACCTCTCAGACCGATTCTGGCTCTGACCTCTCAGACCGATTCTGGCTCTGACCTCTCAGACTGATTCTGGCTCTGAACTCTCATACTGATTCTGTCTGTGAACTCTCAGACCGATTCTGGCTGTGAACTCTCAGACCGATTCTGGCTCTGAACTCTCAGACCGATTCTGGCTCTGACCTCTCAGACCGATTCTGGCTCTGACCTCTCAGACTGATTCTGGTTCTGACCTCTCATACTAATTCTGGCTCTGACCTCTCAGTCTGATTCTGGCTCTGACCTCTCATACTGATTCTGGCTCTGACCTCTCATACTGATTCTGGCAATGATCTCTCATACTGATTCTTGCTCTGTCCTCTCATACTGATTCCGGCTCTGACCTTTCATACTGCTTCTGGCTCTGACCTCTCAGACTGATTCTGGCTCTGACCTCTCATACTAATTCTCGCTCTGACCTCTCAGACTGATTATGGCTCTGACCTCTCAGTCTGATTCCGGCTCTGACCTCTCAGTCTGATTCCGGGCTCTGACCTCTCATACTGATTCTGGCTCTGACCTCTCATACTGCTTCTGGCTCTGACCTCTCATACCGATTCTGGCTTTGACCTCTCATACTGATTCTTGCTTTGACCTCTCAGATTGATTCTGGCTCTGACCTCTAATACTAATTCTGGCTCGGACCTCTCAGACTGATTCTGGCTCTGACATCTCAGACTGATTCCGGCTCTTACCTCTCAGACTGATTCTGGCTCTGACCTCTCAGTCTCATTCTGGCTCTAACCTCTCATACTGATTCTGGCTCTGACCTCTCATACTGATTCTGGCTCTAACCTCTCATACTGATTCTGGCTCTGACCTCTCATACTTATTCCGGCTCTGACCTCTCAGACTGATTCTGGCTCTGACCTCTCATACTAATTCTGGCTCTGACCTCTCATACTGATTTCAGTTCTGACTTTTCTTACTGCTTCTGGCTCTGACCTCTCATACCGATTCTGGCTCTGACCTCTCAGACTGATTCTGGCTCTAAACTCATACTAATTCTTACTCTGACCTCTCATACTGATTCTGGCTCTGACCTCTCATACTGATTCCGGCTCTGACCTTTCATACTGCTTCTGCTTCTGTCCTCTCATACTGATTCTGGCTCTGACCTCTCAGACTGATTCTGGCTCTGACCTCTCATACTGATTCCGGCTCTGACCTCTCAGACTGATTCTGGCTCTAACCTCTCATACTGATTCTGGCTCTGACCTCTCAGACTGATTCTGGCTTTGACCTCTCAGTCTGATTCCGGCTCTGACCTCTCAGTCTGATTCCGGGCTCTGACCTCTCATACTGATTCTGGCTCTGACCTCTCATACTGCTTCTGGCTCTGACCTCTCATACCGATTCTGGCTCTGACCTCTCATACTGATTCTGGCTCTGACCTCTCATATTGATTCCGGCTCTGACCTCTCAGACTGATTCTGGCTCTGACCTCTCATACTAATTCTGGCTCTGACCTCTCAGTCTGATTCTGGCTCTTACCTCTCATACTGATTTTGGCTCTGACCTCTCAGTCTGATTCTGGCTCTGAACTCTCATACTGATTCCAGTTCTGACCTTTCATACTGCTTCTGGCTCTGACCTCTCATACCGTTTCTGTCTCTGACCTCTCAGACTGATTCTGGCTCTTAACTCTCATACTAATTCTGGCTCTGACCTCTCATACTGATTCTAGCTCTGACCTCTCATACTGATTCTGCCTCTGACCTCTCACACTGCTTCTGGCTCTGACCTCTCAGTATGATTCTGGCTCTGACCTCTCAGACTGATTCTGGCTCTGACATCTCATACTGCTTCTGGCTCTGACCTCTCAAACTGATTCCGGCTCTGACCTCTCAGTCTGATTCTGGCTCTGACCTCTCAGACTGATTCTGGCTCTGACCTCTCATACTAATTCTGGCTCTGACCTCTCAGTCTGATTCTGGCTCTTACCTCTCATACTGATTCTGGCTCTGACCTCTCAGACTGATTCTGGCTCTGACATCTCATACTGGTTCTGGCTCTTACCTCTCATACTAATTCTGGCTCTGACCTCTCAGTCTGATTCTGGCTCTTACCTCTCATACTGATTCTGGCTCTGACCTCTCAGACTGATTCTGGCTCTGAACTCTCATACTGATTCCAGTTCTGACCTTTCATACTGCTTCTGGCTCTGACCTCTCATACCGTTTCTGTCTCTGACCTCTCAGACTGATTCTGGCTCTTAACTCTCATACTAATTCTGGCTCTGACCTCTCATACTGATTCTAGCTCTGACCTCTCATACTGATTCTGGCTCTGACCTCTCATACTGATTCTGGCTCTGACCTCTCACACTGCTTCTGGCTCTGACCTCTCAGTATGATTCTGGCTCTGACCTCTCAGACTGTTTCTGGCTCTGACATCTCATACTGCTTCTGGCTCTGACCTCTCAAACTGATTCCGGCTCTGACCTCTCAGTCTGATTCTGGCTCTGACCTCTCAGACTGATTCTGGCTCTGACCTCTCATACTAATTCTGGCTCTGACCTCTCAGTCTGATTCTGGCTCATACCTCTCATACTGATTCTGGCTCTGACCTCTCAGACTGATTCTGGCTCTGACATCTTATACTGGTTCTGGCTCTGACCTCTCAGACTGATTCCGGCTCTGACCTCTCAGTCTGATTCCGGCTCTGACCTCTCAGACTGATTCTGGCTCTGACCTCTCAGACTGATTATGGCTCTGACCTCTCATACTGATTCCGGCTCTGACCTCTCAGTCTGATTCTGGCTCTTACCTCTCATACTGATTCTGGCTCTGACCTCTCAGACTGATTCTGGCTCTGACCTCTCAGTCTGATTCTGGCTCTTACCTCTCATACTGATTCTGGCTCTGAACTCTCAGACTGATTCTGGCTGTGAACTCTCAGACCGATTCTGGCTCTGAACTCTCAGACCGATTCTGGCTCTGACCTCTCAGACCGATTCTGGCTCTGACCTCTCAGACTGATTCTGGCTCTGACCTCTCATACTGATTCTGTCTGTGAACTCTCAGACTGATTCTGGCTGTGAACTCTCAGACCGATTATGGCTCTGAACTCTCAGACCGATTCTGGCTCTGACCTCTCAGACCGATTCTGGCTCTGACCTCTCATACCGATTCTGGCTCTGACCTCTCATACTGATTCTGGTTCTGACCTCTCATACTAATTCTGGCTCTGACCTCTCAGTCTGATTCTGGCTCTGACCTCTCATACTGATTCTGGCTCTGACCTCTCATACTGATTCTGGCAATGATCTCTCATACTGATTCTTGCTCTGTCCTCTCATACTGATTCCGGCTCTGACCTTTCATACTGCTTCTGGCTCTGACCTCTCATACTAATTCTGGCTCTGACCTCTCATACTGATTCCGGCTCTGACCTCTCAGACTGATTCTGGCTCTGACCTCTCATACTAATTCTCGCTCTGACCTCTCAGTCTGATTCCGGCTCTGACCTCTCAGTCTGATTCCGGGCTCTGACCTCTCATACTGATTCTGGCCCTGACCTCTCATACTGCTTCTGGCTCTGATCTCTCATACCGATTCTGGCTTTGACCTTTCATACTGATTCTTGCTCTGACCTCTCAGACTGATTCTGGCTCTGACCTCTAATACTAATTCTGGCTCGGACCTCTCAGACTGATTCTGGCTCTGACATCTCATACTGCTTCTGGCTCTGACCTCTCAGACTGATTCCGGCTCTTACCTCTCAGACTGATTCTGGCTCTGACCTCTCAGACTGATTATGGCTCTGACCTCTCATACTGATTCCGGCTCTGACCTCTCAGTCTGATTCTGGCTCTTACCTCTCATACTGATTCTGGCTCTGACCTCTCAGACTGATTCTGGCTCTGACCTCTCAGTGTGATTCTGGCTCTTACCTCTCATACTGATTCTGGCTCTGACCTCTCAGACTGATTCTGGCTGTGAACTCTCAGACTGATTCTGGCTGTGAACTCTCAGACCGATTCTGGCTCTGACCTCTCAGACCGATTCTGGCTCTGACCTCTCAGACCGATTCTGGCTCTGACCTCTCAGACTGATTCTGGCTCTGAACTCTCATACTGATTCTGTCTGTGAACTCTCAGACTGATTCTGGCTGTGAACTCTCAGACCGATTCTGGCTCTGAACTCTCAGACCGATTCTGGCTCTGACCTCTCAGACCGATTCTGGTTCTGACCTCTCATACTAATTCTGGCTCTGACCTCTCAGTCTGATTCTGGCTCTGACCTCTCATACTGATTCTGGCTCTGACCTCTCATACTGATTCTGGCAATGATCTCTCATACTGATTCTTGCTCTGTCCTCTCATACTGATTCCGGCTCTGACCTTTCATACTGCTTCTGGCTCTGACCTCTCATACTGATTCTGGCTCTGACCTCTCATACTGATTCCGGCTCTGACCTCTCAGACTGATTATGGCTCTGACCTCTCATACTAATTCTCGCTCTGACCTCTCAGACTGATTATGGCTCTGACCTCTCAGTCTGATTCCGGCTCTGACCTCTCAGTCTGATTCCGGGCTCTGACCTCTCATACTGATTCTGGCTCTGACCTCTCATACTGCTTCTGGCTCTGACCTCTCATACCGATTCTGGCTTTGACCTCTCATACTGATTCTTGCTCTGACCTCTCAGACTGATTCTGGCTCTGACCTCTAATACTAATTCTGGCTCGGACCTCTCAGACTGATTCTGGCTCTGACATCTCATACTGCTTCTGGCTCTGACCTCTCAGACTGATTCCGGCTCTTACCTCTCAGACTGATTCTGGCTCTGACCTCTCAGTCTCATTCTGGCTCTAACCTCTCATACTGATTCTGGCTCTGACCTCTCATACTGATTCTGGCTCTGACCTCTCATACTGATTCTGGCTCTGACCTCTCAGACTGATTCTGGCTCTGACCTCTCATATTGATTCCGGCTCTGACCTCTCTTACCGATTCTGGCTCTGACCTCTCATATTGATTCCGGCTCTGACCTCTCATACTGATTCTGGCTCTGACCTCTCAGACTGATTCCGGCTCTGACCTCTCAGACTGATTCTGGCTCTGACCTCTCATACTGATTCTGGCTCTGACCTCTCAGACTGATTCTGGCTTTAACCTCTCAGTCTGATTCCGGCTCTGACCTCTCAGTCTTAATCCGGGCTCTGACCTCTCATACTGATTCTGGCTCTGACCTCTCATACTGCTTCTGGCTCTGACCTCTCATACCGATTCTCGCTCTGACCTTTTATACTAATTCTGGCTCTGACCTCTCAGACTGATTCTGGCTCTGACATCTCATACTGCTTCTGGCTCTGACCTCTCAGACTGATTCCGGCTCTGACCTCTCAGTCTGATTCTGGCTCTGACCTCTCAGACTGATTCTGGCTCTGACCTCTCATATTGATTCCGGCTCTGACCTCTCATACCGATTCTGGCTCTGACCTCTCATATTGATTCCGGCTATGACCTCTCAGACTGATTCTGGCTCTGACATCTTATACTGGTTCTGGCTCTGACCTCTCAGACTGATTCCGGCTCTGACCTCTCAGTCTGATTCCGGCTCTGACCTCTCAGACTGATTCTGGCTCTGACCTCTCAGACTGATTATGGCTCTGACCTCTCATACTGATTCCGGCTCTGACCTCTCAGTCTGATTCTGGCTCTTACCTCTCATACTGATTCTGGCTCTGACCTCTCAGACTGATTCTGGCTCTGACCTCTCAGTCTGATTCTGGCTCTTACCTCTCATACTGATTCTGGCTCTGAACTCTCAGACTGATTCTGGCTGTGAACTCTCAGACCGATTCTGGCTCTGAACTCTCAGACCGATTCTGGCTCTGACCTCTCAGACCGATTCTGGCTCTGACCTCTCAGACTGATTCTGGCTCTGACCTCTCATACTGATTCTGTCTGTGAACTCTCAGACTGATTCTGGCTGTGAACTCTCAGACCGATTATGGCTCTGAACTCTCAGACCGATTCTGGCTCTGACCTCTCAGACCGATTCTGGCTCTGACCTCTCAGACCGATTCTGGCTCTGACCTCTCATACTGATTCTGGTTCTGACCTCTCATACTAATTCTGGCTCTGACCTCTCAGTCTGATTCTGGCTCTGACCTCTCATACTGATTCTGGCTCTGACCTCTCATACTGATTCTGGCAATGATCTCTCATACTGATTCTTGCTCTGTCCTCTCATACTGATTCCGGCTCTGACCTTTCATACTGCTTCTGGCTCTGACCTCTCATACTAATTCTGGCTCTGACCTCTCATACTGATTCCGGCTCTGACCTCTCAGACTGATTCTGGCTCTGACCTCTCATACTAATTCTCGCTCTGACCTCTCAGTCTGATTCCGGCTCTGACCTCTCAGTCTGATTCCGGGCTCTGACCTCTCATACTGATTCTGGCCCTGACCTCTCATACTGCTTCTGGCTCTGATCTCTCATACCGATTCTGGCTTTGACCTTTCATACTGATTCTTGCTCTGACCTCTCAGACTGATTCTGGCTCTGACCTCTAATACTAATTCTGGCTCGGACCTCTCAGACTGATTCTGGCTCTGACATCTCATACTGCTTCTGGCTCTGACCTCTCAGACTGATTCCGGCTCTTACCTCTCAGACTGATTCTGGCTCTGACCTCTCAGACTGATTATGGCTCTGACCTCTCATACTGATTCCGGCTCTGACCTCTCAGTCTGATTCTGGCTCTTACCTCTCATACTGATTCTGGCTCTGACCTCTCAGACTGATTCTGGCTCTGACCTCTCAGTGTGATTCTGGCTCTTACCTCTCATACTGATTCTGGCTCTGACCTCTCAGACTGATTCTGGCTGTGAACTCTCAGACTGATTCTGGCTGTGAACTCTCAGACCGATTCTGGCTCTGACCTCTCAGACCGATTCTGGCTCTGACCTCTCAGACCGATTCTGGCTCTGACCTCTCAGACTGATTCTGGCTCTGAACTCTCATACTGATTCTGTCTGTGAACTCTCAGACTGATTCTGGCTGTGAACTCTCAGACCGATTCTGGCTCTGAACTCTCAGACCGATTCTGGCTCTGACCTCTCAGACCGATTCTGGTTCTGACCTCTCATACTAATTCTGGCTCTGACCTCTCAGTCTGATTCTGGCTCTGACCTCTCATACTGATTCTGGCTCTGACCTCTCATACTGATTCTGGCAATGATCTCTCATACTGATTCTTGCTCTGTCCTCTCATACTGATTCCGGCTCTGACCTTTCATACTGCTTCTGGCTCTGACCTCTCATACTGATTCTGGCTCTGACCTCTCATACTGATTCCGGCTCTGACCTCTCAGACTGATTATGGCTCTGACCTCTCATACTAATTCTCGCTCTGACCTCTCAGACTGATTATGGCTCTGACCTCTCAGTCTGATTCCGGCTCTGACCTCTCAGTCTGATTCCGGGCTCTGACCTCTCATACTGATTCTGGCTCTGACCTCTCATACTGCTTCTGGCTCTGACCTCTCATACCGATTCTGGCTTTGACCTCTCATACTGATTCTTGCTCTGACCTCTCAGACTGATTCTGGCTCTGACCTCTAATACTAATTCTGGCTCGGACCTCTCAGACTGATTCTGGCTCTGACATCTCATACTGCTTCTGGCTCTGACCTCTCAGACTGATTCCGGCTCTTACCTCTCAGACTGATTCTGGCTCTGACCTCTCAGTCTCATTCTGGCTCTAACCTCTCATACTGATTCTGGCTCTGACCTCTCATACTGATTCTGGCTCTGACCTCTCATACTGATTCTGGCTCTGACCTCTCAGACTGATTCTGGCTCTGACCTCTCATATTGATTCCGGCTCTGACCTCTCTTACCGATTCTGGCTCTGACCTCTCATATTGATTCCGGCTCTGACCTCTCATACTGATTCTGGCTCTGACCTCTCAGACTGATTCCGGCTCTGACCTCTCAGACTGATTCTGGCTCTGACCTCTCATACTGATTCTGGCTCTGACCTCTCAGACTGATTCTGGCTTTAACCTCTCAGTCTGATTCCGGCTCTGACCTCTCAGTCTTAATCCGGGCTCTGACCTCTCATACTGATTCTGGCTCTGACCTCTCATACTGCTTCTGGCTCTGACCTCTCATACCGATTCTCGCTCTGACCTTTTATACTAATTCTGGCTCTGACCTCTCAGACTGATTCTGGCTCTGACATCTCATACTGCTTCTGGCTCTGACCTCTCAGACTGATTCCGGCTCTGACCTCTCAGTCTGATTCTGGCTCTGACCTCTCAGACTGATTCTGGCTCTGACCTCTCATATTGATTCCGGCTCTGACCTCTCATACCGATTCTGGCTCTGACCTCTCATATTGATTCCGGCTATGACCTCTCATACTGATTCTGGCTCTGACCTCTCATACTGATTCCGGCTCTGACCTCTCAGACTGATTCTGGCTCTGACCTCTCATACTGATTCTGGCTTTGACCTCTCAGACTGATTCTGGCTTTGACCTCTCAGTCTGATTCCGGCCTCTCATACTGATTCTGGCTCTGACCTCTCATACTGCTTCTGGCTCTGACCTCTCATACCGAATCTGGCTCTGACCTCTCATACTGATTCTGGCTCTGACCTCTCAGACTGATTATCGCTCTGACCTCTCATACTAATTCTGGCTCTGACCTCTCAGACTGATTCTGGCTTTGACATCTCAAACTGCTTCTGGCTCTGACCTCTCAGACTGATTCTGGCTTTGACATCTCAAACTGCTTCTGGCTCTGACCTCTCAGACTGATTCCGGCTCTAACCTCTCAGTCTGATTCCGGCTCTGACCTCTCAGACTGATTCTGGCTGTGACCTCATATTGATTCTGGCTCTGACCTCTCATATTGATTCTGGCTCTGACCTCTCAGACTGATTCTGGCTCTGACCTCTCATATTGATTCCGGCTCTGGCCTCTCATACTAATTCTGGCTCTGACCTCTCAGTCTGATTCTGGCTCTGACCTCTCAGACTGATTCTTGCTCTGACCTCTCATACTAATTCTGGCTCTGACCTCTCAGTCTAATTCTGGCTCTTACCCCTCAGACTGATTCTGGCTCTGACCTCTCAGACTGATTCTGGCTCTGACCTCTCAGTCTGATTCTGGCTCTTACCTCTCATACTGATTCTTGCTCTGACGTCTAATACTACTTCTGGCTCTGACTTCTCAGACTGATTCTGGCTGTGAACTCTCAGACTGATTCTGGCTGTGAACTCTCAGACCGATTCTGGCTCTGACCTCTCAGACCGATTCTGGCTCTGACCTCTCAGACCGATTCTGGCTCTGACCTCTCATACTGATTCTGTTTCTGACCTCTCATACTAATTCTGGCTCTGACCTCTCAGTCTGATTCTGGCTCTGACCTCTCATACTGATTCTGGCTCTGACCTCTCATACTGATTCTGGCAATGATCTCTCATACTGATTCTTGCTCTGTCCTCTCATACTGATTCTGGCTCTGACCTTTCATACTGCTTCTGGTTCTGTCCTCTCATACTGATTCTGGCTCTGACCTCTCATACTGATTCTGGCTCTGAAATCTCATACTGATTCCGGCTCTGACCTCTCATACTAATTTTGGCTCTGACCTCTCATACTGATTCTGGCTCTGACCTCTCATACTGCTTCTGGCTGTGACATCTCTTACCGATTCTGGCTTTGACCTCTCATACTGATTCTTGCTATGACCTCTAATAATAATTTTGGCTCTGACCTCTCAGACTGATTCTGGCTCTGACATCTCATACTGCTTCTGGCTCTGACCTCTCAGACTGATTCCGGCTCTTACCTCTCATACTGATTCTGGCTCTGACCTCTCAGTCTCATTCTGGCTCTAACCTCTCATACTGATTCTGGCTCTGACCTCTCATACTGATTCTGGCTGTGACCTCTCAGACTGATTCTGGCTCTGACCTCTCATATTGATTCCGGCTCTGACCTCTCTTACCGATTCTGGCTCTGACCTCTCATATTGATTCCGTCTCTGACCTCTCAGACTGATTCTGGCTCTGACCTCTCATACTGATTCCGGCTCTGACCTCTCAGACTGATTCTGGCTCTGACCTCTCATACTGATTCTGGCTCTGACCTCTCAGACTGATTCTGGCTTTGACCTCTCAGTCTGATTCCGGCTCTGACCTCTCAGTCTTATTCCGGGCTCTGACCTCTCATACTGATTCTGGCTCTGACCTCTCATACTGCTTCTGGCTCTGACCTCTCATACCGATTCTGGCTCTGACCTCTCATACCGATTCTGGCTCTGACCTCTCATACTGATTCTGGCTCTGACCTCTCAGACTGATTCTCGCTCTGACCTCTCATACTAATTCTGGCTCTGACCTCTCAGACTGATTCTGGCTCTGACATCTCATACTGGTTCTGGCTCTGACCTCTCAGACTGATTCTGGCTCTGACCTCTCATACTGATTCTGGCTCTGACCTCTCATACTGATTCTGGCTCTGACCTCTCAGACTGATTCCGGCTCTGACCTCTCATACCGATTCTGGCTCTGACCTCTCATATTGATTTCGGCTCTGACCTCTCATACTGATTCTGGCTCTGACCTCTCATACTGATTCTGGCTCTGACCTCTCATACTGATTCTGGCTTTGACCTCTCAGACTGATTCTGGCTTTGACCTCTCAGTCTGATTCCGGCTCTGACCTCTCAGTCTGATTCTGGCTCTGACCTCTTATACTGCTTCTGGCTCTGACCTCTCATACCGATTCTGGCTCTGACCTCTCATACTGATTCTGGCTCTGACCTCTCAGACTGATACTCGATCTGACCTCTCATACTAATTCTGGCTCTGACCTCTCAGACTGAGTCTGGCTTTGACATCTCATACTGCTTCTGGCTCTGACCTCTCAGACTGATTCCGGCTCTAACCTCTCAGTCTGATTCTGGCTCTGACCTCTCAGACTGATTCTGGCTCTGACCTCTCATATTGATTCTGGCTCTGACCTTTCATACTGCCTCTGGCTCTGACCTCTCATACCGATTCTGGCTCTGACCTCTCAGACTGATTATGGCCCTGAACTCTCATACTGATTCCGGCTCTGACCTCTCAGACTGATTCTGGCTCTGACCTCTCATACTAATTCTGTCTCTGACCTCTCACACTGATTATGGCTCTGACCTCTCAGTCTGATTCCGGCTCTGACCTCTCAGTCTGATTCCGGGCTCTGACCTCTCATACTGATTCTGGCTCTGACCTCTCACACTACTTCTAGCTCTGACCTCTCATACCGATTCTGGCTCTGACCTCTCAGACTGATTCTGGCTCTGATCTCTCATATTGATTCTGGCTCTGACCTCTCATACTGATTCTTGCTCTGACCTCTCAGACAGATTCTTGCTCTGACCTCTAATACTAATTCTGGCTCTGACCTCTAATACTAATTCTGGCTCTGACCTCTCAGAATGATTCTGGCTCTGACATCTCATACTGCTTCTGGCTCTGACCTCTCAGACTGATTCCGGCTCTGACCTCTCAGTCTGATTTCGGCTCTGACCTCTCAGACTGATTCTGGCTCTGACCTCGCAGTCTCATTCTGGCTCTAACCTCTCATACTGATTCTGGCTTTGACCTCTCATACTGATTCTGGCTCTGACCTCTCAGACTGATTCTGGCTCTGACCTCTCATATTGATTCCGGCTCTGACCTCTCTTACCGATTCTGGCTCTGACCTCTCATATTGATTCCGGCTCTGACCTCTCATACCGATTCTAGCTCTTACCTCTCATAATGATTCTGGCTCTGAATTCTCAGACTGATTCTGGCTCTGACCTCTCAGACTGATTCTGGCTCTGACTTCTCATATTAATTCTGGCTCTGACCTCTCAGTCTGATTCTGGCTCTTACCTCTCATACTAATTCTGGCTCTGTCCTCTCAGACTGATTCTGGCTCTGACCTCTCATACTAATTCTGGCTCTGACCTCTCATACTGATTCCAGTTCTGACTTTTCTTACTGCTTCTGGCTCTGACCTCTCATACCGATTCTGGCTCTGACCTCTCAGACTGATTCTGGCTCTAAACTCATACTAATTCTGACTCTGACCTCTCATACTGATTCTGGCTCTGACCTCTCATACTGATTCCGGCTCTGACCTTTCATACTGATTCTGGTTCTGTCCTCTCATACTGATTCTGGCTCTGACCTCTCAGACTGATTCTGGCTCTGACCTCTCATAGTGATTCCGGCTCTGACCTCTCAGACTGATTCTGGCTCTAACCTCTCATACTGATTCTGGCTCTGACCTCTCAGACTGATTCTGGCTTTGACCTCTCAGTCTGATTCCGGCTCTGACCTCTCAGTCTGATTCCGGGCTCTGACCTCTCATACTGATTCTGGCTCTGACCTCTCATACTGCTTCTGGCTCTGACCTCTCATACCGATTCTGGCTCTGACCTCTCATACTGATTCTGGCTCTGACCTCTCATATTGATTCCGGCTCTGACCTCTCAGACTGATTCTGGCTCTGACCTCTCATACTAATTCTGGCTCTGACCTCTCAGTCTGATTCTGGCTCTTACCTCTCATACTGATTTTGGCTCTGACCTCTCAGTCTGATTCTGGCTCTGAACTCTCATACTGATTCCAGTTCTGACCTTTCATACTGCTTCTGGCTCTGACCTCTCATACCGTTTCTGTCTCTGACCTCTCAGACTGATTCTGGCTCTTAACTCTCATACTAATTCTGGCTCTGACCTCTCATACTGATTCTAGCTCTGACCTCTCATACTGATTCTGCCTCTGACCTCTCACACTGCTTCTGGCTCTGACCTCTCAGTATGATTCTGGCTCTGACCTCTCAGACTGATTCTGGCTCTGACATCTCATACTGCTTCTGGCTCTGACCTCTCAAACTGATTCCGGCTCTGACCTCTCAGTCTGATTCTGGCTCTGACCTCTCAGACTGATTCTGGCTCTGACCTCTCATACTAATTCTGGCTCTGACCTCTCAGTCTGATTCTGGCTCTTACCTCTCATACTGATTCTGGCTCTGACCTCTCAGACTGATTCTGGCTCTGACATCTCATACTGATTCTGGCTCTTACCTCTCATACTGATTCTGGCTCTGACCTCTCAGACTGATTCTGGCTCTGAACTCTCATACTGATTCCAGTTCTGACCTTTCATACTGCTTCTGGCTCTGACCTCTCATACCGTTTCTGTCTCTGACCTCTCAGACTGATTCTGGCTCTTAACTCTCATACTAATTCTGGCTCTGACCTCTCATACTGATTCTAGCTCTGACCTCTCATACTGATTCTGGCTCTGACCTCTCATACTGATTCTGGCTCTGACCTCTCACACTGCTTCTGGCTCTGACCTCTCAGTATGATTCTGGCTCTGACCTCTCAGACTGATTCTGGCTCTGACATCTCATACTGCTTCTGGCTCTGACCTCTCAAACTGATTCCGGCTCTGACCTCTCAGTCTGATTCTGGCTCTGACCTCTCAGACTGATTCTGGCTCTGACCTCTCATACTAATTCTGGCTCTGACCTCTCAGTCTGATTCTGGCTCATACCTCTCATACTGATTCTGGCTCTGACCTCTCAGACTGATTCTGGCTCTGACATCTTATACTGGTTCTGGCTCTGACCTCTCAGACTGATTCCGGCTCTGACCTCTCAGTCTGATTCCGGCTCTGACCTCTCAGACTGATTCTGGCTCTGACCTCTCAGACTGATTATGGCTCTGACCTCTCATACTGATTCCGGCTCTGACCTCTCAGTCTGATTCTGGCTCTTACCTCTCATACTGATTCTGGCTCTGACCTCTCAGACTGATTCTGGCTCTGACCTCTCAGTCTGATTCTGGCTCTTACCTCTCATACTGATTCTGGCTCTGAACTCTCAGACTGATTCTGGCTCTGAACTCTCAGACCGATTCTGGCTCTGACCTCTCAGACCGATTCTGGCTCTGACCTCTCAGACTGATTCTGGCTCTGACCTCTCATACTGATTCTGTCTGTGAACTCTCAGACTGATTCTGGCTGTGAACTCTCAGACCGATTATGGCTCTGAACTCTCAGACCGATTCTGGCTCTGACCTCTCAGACCGATTCTGGCTCTGACCTCTCAGACCGATTCTGGCTCTGACCTCTCATACTGATTCTGGTTCTGACCTCTCATACTAATTCTGGCTCTGACCTCTCAGTCTGATTCTGGCTCTGACCTCTCATACTGATTCTGGCTCTGACCTCTCATACTGATTCTGGCAATGATCTCTCATACTGATTCTTGCTCTGTCCTCTCATACTGATTCCGGCTCTGACCTTTCATACTGCTTCTGGCTCTGACCTCTCATACTAATTCTGGCTCTGACCTCTCATACTGATTCCGGCTCTGACCTCTCAGACTGATTCTGGCTCTGACCTCTCATACTAATTCTCGCTCTGACCTCTCAGTCTGATTCCGGCTCTGACCTCTCAGTCTGATTCCGGGCTCTGACCTCTCATACTGATTCTGGCTCTGACCTCTCATACTGCTTCTGGCTCTGATCTCTCATACCGATTCTGGCTTTGACCTTTCATACTGATTCTTGCTCTGACCTCTCAGACTGATTCTGGCTCTGACCTCTAATACTAATTCTGGCTCGGACCTCTCAGACTGATTCTGGCTCTGACATCTCATACTGCTTCTGGCTCTGACCTCTCAGACTGATTCCGGCTCTTACCTCTCAGACTGATTCTGGCTCTGACCTCTCAGACTGATTATGGCTCTGACCTCTCATACTGATTCCGGCTCTGACCTCTCAGTCTGATTCTGGCTCTTACCTCTCATACTGATTCTGGCTCTGACCTCTCAGACTGATTCTGGCTCTGACCTCTCAGTGTGATTCTGGCTCTTACCTCTCATACTGATTCTGGCTCTGACCTCTCAGACTGATTCTGGCTGTGAACTCTCAGACTGATTCTGGCTGTGAACTCTCAGACCGATTCTGGCTCTGACCTCTCAGACCGATTCTGGCTCTGACCTCTCAGACCGATTCTGGCTCTGACCTCTCAGACTGATTCTGGCTCTGACCTCTCATACTGATTCTGTCTGTGAACTCTCAGACTGATTCTGGCTGTGAACTCTCAGACCGATTCTGGCTCTGAACTCTCAGACCGATTCTGGCTCTGACCTCTCAGACCGATTCTGGCTCTGACCTCTCAGACTGATCTCTGGCTCTGACCTCTCATACTGATTCTGGTTCTGACCTCTCATACTGATTCTGGCAATGATCTCTCATACTGATTCTTGCTCTGTCCTCTCATACTGATTCCGGCTCTGACCTTTCATACTGCTTCTGGCTCTGACCTCTCATACTGATTCTGGCTCTGACCTCTCATACTGATTCCGGCTCTGACCTCTCAGACTGATTCTGGCTCTGACCTCTCATACTAATTCTCGCTCTGACCTCTCAGACTGATTATGGCTCTGACCTCTCAGTCTGATTCCGGCTCTGACCTCTCAGTCTGATTCCGGGCTCTGACCTCTCATACTGATTCTGGCTCTGACCTCTCATACTGCTTCTGGCTCTGACCTCTCATACCGATTCTGGCTTTGACCTCTCATACTGATTCTTGCTCTGACCTCTCAGACTGATTCTGGCTCTGACCTCTAATACTAATTCTGGCTCGGACCTCTCAGACTGATTCTGGCTCTGACATCTCATACTGCTTCTGGCTCTGACCTCTCAGACTGATTCCGGCTCTTACCTCTCAGACTGATTCTGGCTCTGACCTCTCAGTCTCATTCTGGCTCTAACCTCTCATACTGATTCTGGCTCTGACCTCTCATACTGATTCTGGCTCTGACCTCTCATACTGATTCTGGCTCTGACCTCTCAGACTGATTCTGGCTCTGACCTCTCATATTGATTCCGGCTCTGACCTCTCTTACCGATTCTGGCTCTGACCTCTCATATTGATTCCGGCTCTGACCTCTCATACTGATTCTGGCTCTGACCTCTCAGACTGATTCCGGCTCTGACCTCTCAGACTGATTCTGGCTCTGACCTCTCATACTGATTCTGGCTCTGACCTCTCAGACTGATTCTGGCTTTGACCTCTCAGTCTGATTCCGGCTCTGACCTCTCAGTCTTATTCCGGGCTCTGACCTCTCATACTGATTCTGGCTCTGACCTCTCATACTGCTTCTGGCTCTGACCTCTCATACCGATTCTCGCTCTGACCTTTTATACTAATTCTGGCTCTGACCTCTCAGACTGATTCTGGCTCTGACATCTCATACTGGTTCTGGCTCTGACCTCTCAGACTGATTCCGGCTCTGACCTCTCAGTCTGATTCTGGCTCTGACCTCTCAGACTGATTCTGGCTCTGACCTCTCATATTGATTCCGGCTCTGACCTCTCATACCGATTCTGGCTCTGACCTCTCATATTGATTCCGGCTATGACCTCTCATACTGATTCTGGCTCTGACCTCTCATACTGATTCCGGCTCTGACCTCTCAGACTGATTCTGGCTCTGACCTCTCATACTGATTCTGGCTTTGACCTCTCAGACTGATTCTGGCTTTGACCTCTCAGTCTGATTCCGGCCTCTCATACTGATTCTGGCTCTGACCTCTCATACTGCTTCTGGCTCTGACCTCTCATACCGAATCTGGCTCTGACCTCTCATACTGATTCTGGCTCTGACCTCTCAGACTGATTATCGCTCTGACCTCTCATACTAATTCTGGCTCTGACCTCTCAGACTGATTCTGGCTTTGACATCTCAAACTGCTTCTGGCTCTGACCTCTCAGACTGATTCCGGCTCTAACCTCTCAGTCTGATTCCGGCTCTGACCTCTCAGACTGATTCTGGCTCTGACCTCATATTGATTCTGGCTCTGACCTCTCATACTGATTCTGGCTCTGACCTCTCAGACTGATTCTGGCTCTGACCTCTCATATTGATTCCGGCTCTGACCTCTCATACCGATTCTGACTCTGACCTCTCATATTGATTCCGGTTCTGACCTCTCATACCGATTCTGGCTCTGACCTCTCATACCGATTCTGGCTCTGACTTCTCAGACTGATTCTGTCTCTGACCTCTCAGACTGATTCTGGCTCTGACCTCTCATACTAATTCTGGCTCTGACCTCTCAGTCTGATTCTGGCTCTTACCTCTCATACTGATTCTGGCTCTGAACTCTCAGACTGATTCTGGCTCTGAACTCTCATACTGATTCCAGTTCTGACCTTTCATACTGCTTCTGGCTCTGACCTCTCATACCGATTCTGGCTCTGACCTCTCAGACTGATTCTGGCCCTGAACTCTCATACTGATTCCGGCTCTGACCTCTCATACTAATTCTGGCTCTGACCTCTCATACTGATTCTGGCTCTCACCTTTCATACTGCTTCTTGTTCTGTCCTCTCATACTTATTCTGGCTCTGACCTCTCATACTGATTCTGGCTCTGATCTCTCATACTGATTATGGCTCTGACCTTTTAGTCTGATTCCGGCTCTGACCTCTCATACTGATTCTGGCTCTGACCTTTCATACTGCCTCTGGTTCTGTCCTCTCATACTGATTCTGGCTCTGACCTCTCATACTAATTCTGGCTCTGACCTCTCAGACTGATTATGGCTCTGACCTTTTAGTCTGATTCCGGCTCTGACCTCTCAGTCTGATTCCGGGCTCTGACCTCTCATACTGATTCTGGCTCTGACCTCTCATACTGCTTCTGGCTCTGACTTCTCATACCGATTCTGGCTCTGACCTCTCATACTGATTCTTGCTCTGACCTCTCATACTGATTCTGGCTCTGACCTCTAATACTAATTCTGGCTCTGACCTCTCAGACTGATTCTGGCTCTGACATCTCATATTGATTCCGGCTCTGACCTCTCAGACTGATTCTGGCTCGGACCTCTCATACTAATTCTGGCTCTGATCTCTCATACTGATTCCAGTTCTGACCTTTCATACTGCTTCTGGCTCTGACCTCTCATACCGATTCTGGCTCTGACCTCTCATACTGATTCTGGCTCTGACCTCTCAGACTGATTCTCGCTCTGACCTCTCATACTAATTCTGGCTCTGACCTCTCAGACTGATTCTGGCTCTGACATCTCATACTGGTTCTGGCTCTGACCTCTCAGACTGATTCTGGCTCTGACCTCTCATACTGATTCTGGCTCTGACCTCTCAGACTGATTCTGGCTCTGACCTCTCATATTGATTCCGGCTCTGACCTCTCATACCGATTCTGGCTCTGACCTCTCATATTGATTCCGGCTCTGACCTCTCATACTGATTCTGGCTCTGACCTCTCATACTGATTCTGGCTCTGACCTCTCATACTGATTCTGGCTTTGACCTCTCAGACTGATTCTGGCTTTGACCTCTCAGTCTGATTCCGGCTCTGACCTCTCAGTCTGATTCTGGCTCTGACCTCTTATACTTCTTCTGGCTCTGACCTCTCATACCGATTCTGGCTCTGACCTCTCATACTGATTCTGGCTCTGACCTCTCAGACTGATACTCGATCTGACCTCTCATACTAATTCTGGCTCTGACCTCTCAGACTGATTCTGGCTTTGACATCTCATACTGCTTCTGACTCTGACCTCTCAGACTGATTCCGGCTCTAACCTCTCAGTCTGATTCCGGCTCTGACCTCTCAGACTGATTCTGGCTCTGACCTCTCATATTGATTCTGGCTCTGACCTTTCATACTGCCTCTGGCTCTGACCTCTCATACCGATTCTGGCTCTGACCTCTCAGACTGATTATGGCCCTGAACTCTCATACTGATTCCGGCTCTGACCTCTCAGACTGATTCTGGCTCTGACCTCTCATACTAATTCTGGCTCTGACCTCTCAGACTGATTCTGGCTCTGACCTCTCAGTGTGATTCTGGCTCTTACCTCTCATACTGATTCTGGCTCTGACCTCTCAGACTGATTCTGTCTGTGAACTCTCAGACTGATTCTGGCTGTGAACTCTCAGACCGATTCTGGCTCTGAACTCTCAGACCGATTCTGGCTCTGACCTCTCAGACCGATTCTGGCTCTGACCTCTCAGACTGATCTCTGGCTCTGACCTCTCATACTGATTCTGGTTCTGACCTCTCATACTGATTCTGGCAATGATCTCTCATACTGATTCTTGCTCTGTCCTCTCATACTGATTCCGGCTCTGACCTTTCATACTGCTTCTGGCTCTGACCTCTCATACTGATTCTGGCTCTGACCTCTCATACTGATTCCGGCTCTGACCTCTCAGACTGATTCTGGCTCTGACCTCTCATACTAATTCTCGCTCTGACCTCTCAGACTGATTATGGCTCTGACCTCTCAGTCTGATTCCGGCTCTGACCTCTCAGTCTGATTCCGGGCTCTGACCTCTCATACTGATTCTGGCTCTGACCTCTCATACTGCTTCTGGCTCTGACCTCTCATACCGATTCTGGCTTTGACCTCTCATACTGATTCTTGCTCTGACCTCTCAGACTGATTCTGGCTCTGACCTCTAATACTAATTCTGGCTCGGACCTCTCAGACTGATTCTGGCTCTGACATCTCATACTGCTTCTGGCTCTGACCTCTCAGACTGATTCCGGCTCTTACCTCTCAGACTGATTCTGGCTCTGACCTCTCAGTCTCATTCTGGCTCTAACCTCTCATACTGATTCTGGCTCTGACCTCTCATACTGATTCTGGCTCTGACCTCTCATACTGATTCTGGCTCTGACCTCTCAGACTGATTCTGGCTCTGACCTCTCATATTGATTCCGGCTCTGACCTCTCTTACCGATTCTGGCTCTGACCTCTCATATTGATTCCGGCTCTGACCTCTCATACTGATTCTGGCTCTGACCTCTCAGACTGATTCCGGCTCTGACCTCTCAGACTGATTCTGGCTCTGACCTCTCATACTGATTCTGGCTCTGACCTCTCAGACTGATTCTGGCTTTGACCTCTCAGTCTGATTCCGGCTCTGACCTCTCAGTCTTATTCCGGGCTCTGACCTCTCATACTGATTCTGGCTCTGACCTCTCATACTGCTTCTGGCTCTGACCTCTCATACCGATTCTCGCTCTGACCTTTTATACTAATTCTGGCTCTGACCTCTCAGACTGATTCTGGCTCTGACATCTCATACTGGTTCTGGCTCTGACCTCTCAGACTGATTCCGGCTCTGACCTCTCAGTCTGATTCTGGCTCTGACCTCTCAGACTGATTCTGGCTCTGACCTCTCATATTGATTCCGGCTCTGACCTCTCATACCGATTCTGGCTCTGACCTCTCATATTGATTCCGGCTATGACCTCTCATACTGATTCTGGCTCTGACCTCTCATACTGATTCCGGCTCTGACCTCTCAGACTGATTCTGGCTCTGACCTCTCATACTGATTCTGGCTTTGACCTCTCAGACTGATTCTGGCTTTGACCTCTCAGTCTGATTCCGGCCTCTCATACTGATTCTGGCTCTGACCTCTCATACTGCTTCTGGCTCTGACCTCTCATACCGAATCTGGCTCTGACCTCTCATACTGATTCTGGCTCTGACCTCTCAGACTGATTATCGCTCTGACCTCTCATACTAATTCTGGCTCTGACCTCTCAGACTGATTCTGGCTTTGACATCTCAAACTGCTTCTGGCTCTGACCTCTCAGACTGATTCCGGCTCTAACCTCTCAGTCTGATTCCGGCTCTGACCTCTCAGACTGATTCTGGCTCTGACCTCATATTGATTCTGGCTCTGACCTCTCATACTGATTCTGGCTCTGACCTCTCAGACTGATTCTGGCTCTGACCTCTCATATTGATTCCGGCTCTGACCTCTCATACCGATTCTGACTCTGACCTCTCATATTGATTCCGGTTCTGACCTCTCATACCGATTCTGGCTCTGACCTCTCATACCGATTCTGGCTCTGACTTCTCAGACTGATTCTGTCTCTGACCTCTCAGACTGATTCTGGCTCTGACCTCTCATACTAATTCTGGCTCTGACCTCTCAGTCTGATTCTGGCTCTTACCTCTCATACTGATTCTGGCTCTGAACTCTCAGACTGATTCTGGCTCTGAACTCTCATACTGATTCCAGTTCTGACCTTTCATACTGCTTCTGGCTCTGACCTCTCATACCGATTCTGGCTCTGACCTCTCAGACTGATTCTGGCCCTGAACTCTCATACTGATTCCGGCTCTGACCTCTCATACTAATTCTGGCTCTGACCTCTCATACTGATTCTGGCTCTCACCTTTCATACTGCTTCTTGTTCTGTCCTCTCATACTTATTCTGGCTCTGACCTCTCATACTGATTCTGGCTCTGATCTCTCATACTGATTATGGCTCTGACCTTTTAGTCTGATTCCGGCTCTGACCTCTCATACTGATTCTGGCTCTGACCTTTCATACTGCCTCTGGTTCTGTCCTCTCATACTGATTCTGGCTCTGACCTCTCATACTAATTCTGGCTCTGACCTCTCAGACTGATTATGGCTCTGACCTTTTAGTCTGATTCCGGCTCTGACCTCTCAGTCTGATTCCGGGCTCTGACCTCTCATACTGATTCTGGCTCTGACCTCTCATACTGCTTCTGGCTCTGACTTCTCATACCGATTCTGGCTCTGACCTCTCATACTGATTCTTGCTCTGACCTCTCATACTGATTCTGGCTCTGACCTCTAATACTAATTCTGGCTCTGACCTCTCAGACTGATTCTGGCTCTGACATCTCATATTGATTCCGGCTCTGACCTCTCAGACTGATTCTGGCTCGGACCTCTCATACTAATTCTGGCTCTGATCTCTCATACTGATTCCAGTTCTGACCTTTCATACTGCTTCTGGCTCTGACCTCTCATACCGATTCTGGCTCTGACCTCTCATACTGATTCTGGCTCTGACCTCTCAGACTGATTCTCGCTCTGACCTCTCATACTAATTCTGGCTCTGACCTCTCAGACTGATTCTGGCTCTGACATCTCATACTGGTTCTGGCTCTGACCTCTCAGACTGATTCTGGCTCTGACCTCTCATACTGATTCTGGCTCTGACCTCTCAGACTGATTCTGGCTCTGACCTCTCATATTGATTCCGGCTCTGACCTCTCATACCGATTCTGGCTCTGACCTCTCATATTGATTCCGGCTCTGACCTCTCATACTGATTCTGGCTCTGACCTCTCATACTGATTCTGGCTCTGACCTCTCATACTGATTCTGGCTTTGACCTCTCAGACTGATTCTGGCTTTGACCTCTCAGTCTGATTCCGGCTCTGACCTCTCAGTCTGATTCTGGCTCTGACCTCTTATACTGCTTCTGGCTCTGACCTCTCATACCGATTCTGGCTCTGACCTCTCATACTGATTCTGGCTCTGACCTCTCAGACTGATACTCGATCTGACCTCTCATACTAATTCTGGCTCTGACCTCTCAGACTGATTCTGGCTTTGACATCTCATACTGCTTCTGACTCTGACCTCTCAGACTGATTCCGGCTCTAACCTCTCAGTCTGATTCCGGCTCTGACCTCTCAGACTGATTCTGGCTCTGACCTCTCATATTGATTCTGGCTCTGACCTTTCATACTGCCTCTGGCTCTGACCTCTCATACCGATTCTGGCTCTGACCTCTCAGACTGATTATGGCCCTGAACTCTCATACTGATTCCGGCTCTGACCTCTCAGACTGATTCTGGCTCTGACCTCTCATACTAATTCTGGCTCTGACCTCTCAGACTGATTATGGCTCTGACCTCTCAGTCTGATTCCGGCTCTGACCTCTCAGTCTAATTCCGGGCTCTGACCTCTCATACTGATTCTGGCTCTGACCTCTCATACTACTTCTAGCTCTGACCTCTCATACCGATTCTGGCTCTGACCTCTCAGTCTGATTCTGGCTCTGATCTCTCATATTGATTCTGGCTCTGACCTCTCATACTGATTCTTGCTCTGACCTCTCAGACTGATTCTTGCTCTGACCTCTAATACTAATTCTGGCTCTGACCTCTAATACTAATTCTGGCTCTGACCTCTCAGAATGATTCTGGCTCTGACATCTCATACTGCTTCTGGCTCTGACCTCTCAGACTGATTCCGGCTCTTACCTCTCAGACTGATTCTGGCTCTGACCTCTCAGACTGATTATGGCTCTGACCTCTCACACTGATTCCGGCTCTGACCTCTCAGTCTGATTCTGGCTCTTACCTCTCATACTGATTCTGGCTCTGACCTCTCAGACTGATTCTGGCTCTGACCTCTCAGTGTGATTCTGGCTCTTACCTCTCATACTGATTCTGGCTCTGACCTCTCAGACTGATTCTGGCTGTGAACTCTCAGACTGATTCTGGCTGTGAACTCTCAGACCGATTCTGGCTCTGACCTCTCAGACCGATTCTGGCTCTGACCTCTCAGACCGATTCTGGCTCTGACCTCTCAGACTGATTCTGGCTCTGACCTCTCATACTGATTCTGTCTGTGAACTCTCAGACTGATTCTGGCTGTGAACTCTCAGACCGATTCTGGCTCTGAACTCTCAGACCGATTCTGGCTCTGACCTCTCAGACCGATTCTGGCTCTGACCTCTCAGACTGATCTCTGGCTCTGACCTCTCATACTGATTCTGGTTCTGACCTCTCATACTAATTCTGGCTCTGACCTCTCAGTCTGATTCTGGCTCTGACCTCTCATACTGATTCTGGCTCTGACCTCTCATACTGATTCTGGCAATGATCTCTCATACTGATTCTTGCTCTGTCCTCTCATACTGATTCCGGCTCTGACCTTTCATACTGCTTCTGGCTCTGACCTCTCATACTGATTCTGGCTCTGACCTCTCATACTGATTCCGGCTCTGACCTCTCAGACTGATTCTGGCTCTGACCTCTCATACTAATTCTCGCTCTGACCTCTCAGACTGATTATGGCTCTGACCTCTCAGTCTGATTCCGGCTCTGACCTCTCAGTCTGATTCCGGGCTCTGACCTCTCATACTGATTCTGGCTCTGACCTCTCATACTGCTTCTGGCTCTGACCTCTCATACCGATTCTGGCTTTGACCTCTCATACTGATTCTTGCTCTGACCTCTCAGACTGATTCTGGCTCTGACCTCTAATACTAATTCTGGCTCGGACCTCTCAGACTGATTCTGGCTCTGACATCTCATACTGCTTCTGGCTCTGACCTCTCAGACTGATTCCGGCTCTTACCTCTCAGACTGATTCTGGCTCTGACCTCTCAGTCTCATTCTGGCTCTAACCTCTCATACTGATTCTGGCTCTGACCTCTCATACTGATTCTGGCTCTGACCTCTCATACTGATTCTGGCTCTGACCTCTCAGACTGATTCTGGCTCTGACCTCTCATATTGATTCCGGCTCTGACCTCTCTTACCGATTCTGGCTCTGACCTCTCATATTGATTCCGGCTCTGACCTCTCATACTGATTCTGGCTCTGACCTCTCAGACTGATTCCGGCTCTGACCTCTCAGACTGATTCTGGCTCTGACCTCTCATACTGATTCTGGCTCTGACCTCTCAGACTGATTCTGGCTTTGACCTCTCAGTCTGATTCCGGCTCTGACCTCTCAGTCTTATTCCGGGCTCTGACCTCTCATACTGATTCTGGCTCTGACCTCTCATACTGCTTCTGGCTCTGACCTCTCATACCGATTCTCGCTCTGACCTTTTATACTAATTCTGGCTCTGACCTCTCAGACTGATTCTGGCTCTGACATCTCATACTGGTTCTGGCTCTGACCTCTCAGACTGATTCCGGCTCTGACCTCTCAGTCTGATTCTGGCTCTGACCTCTCAGACTGATTCTGGCTCTGACCTCTCATATTGATTCCGGCTCTGACCTCTCATACCGATTCTGGCTCTGACCTCTCATATTGATTCCGGCTATGACCTCTCATACTGATTCTGGCTCTGACCTCTCATACTGATTCCGGCTCTGACCTCTCAGACTGATTCTGGCTCTGACCTCTCATACTGATTCTGGCTTTGACCTCTCAGACTGATTCTGGCTTTGACCTCTCAGTCTGATTCCGGCCTCTCATACTGATTCTGGCTCTGACCTCTCATACTGCTTCTGGCTCTGACCTCTCATACCGAATCTGGCTCTGACCTCTCATACTGATTCTGGCTCTGACCTCTCAGACTGATTATCGCTCTGACCTCTCATACTAATTCTGGCTCTGACCTCTCAGACTGATTCTGGCTTTGACAACTCAAACTGCTTCTGGCTCTGACCTCTCAGACTGATTCCGGCTCTAACCTCTCAGTCTGATTCCGGCTCTGACCTCTCAGACTGATTCTGGCTCTGACCTCATATTGATTCTGGCTCTGACCTCTCATACTGATTCTGGCTCTGACCTCTCAGACTGATTCTGGCTCTGACCTCTCATATTGATTCCGGCTCTGACCTCTCATACCGATTCTGACTCTGACCTCTCATATTGATTCCGGTTCTGACCTCTCATACCGATTCTGGCTCTGACCTCTCATACCGATTCTGGCTCTGACTTCTCAGACTGATTCTGTCTCTGACCTCTCAGACTGATTCTGGCTCTGACCTCTCATACTAATTCTGGCTCTGACCTCTCAGTCTGATTCTGGCTCTTACCTCTCATACTGATTCTGGCTCTGAACTCTCAGACTGATTCTGGCTCTGAACTCTCATACTGATTCCAGTTCTGACCTTTCATACTGCTTCTGGCTCTGACCTCTCATACCGATTCTGGCTCTGACCTCTCAGACTGATTCTGGCCCTGAACTCTCATACTGATTCCGGCTCTGACCTCTCATACTAATTCTGGCTCTGACCTCTCATACTGATTCTGGCTCTCACCTTTCATACTGCTTCTTGTTCTGTCCTCTCATACTTATTCTGGCTCTGACCTCTCATACTGATTCTGGCTCTGATCTCTCATACTGATTATGGCTCTGACCTTTTAGTCTGATTCCGGCTCTGACCTCTCATACTGATTCTGGCTCTGACCTTTCATACTGCCTCTGGTTCTGTCCTCTCATACTGATTCTGGCTCTGACCTCTAATACTAATTCTGGCTCTGACCTCTCAGACTGATTATGGCTCTGACCTTTTAGTCTGATTCCGGCTCTGACCTCTCAGTCTGATTCCGGGCTCTGACCTCTCATACTGATTCTGGCTCTGACCTCTCATACTGCTTCTGGCTCTGACTTCTCATACCGATTCTGGCTCTGACCTCTCATACTGATTCTTGCTCTGACCTCTCATACTGATTCTGGCTCTGACCTCTAATACTAATTCTGGCTCTGACCTCTCAGACTGATTCTGGCTCTGACATCTCATATTGATTCCGGCTCTGACCTCTCAGACTGATTCTGGCTCGGACCTCTCATACTAATTCTGGCTCTGATCTCTCATACTGATTCCAGTTCTGACCTTTCATACTGCTTCTGGCTCTGACCTCTCATACCGATTCTGGCTCTGACCTCTCATACTGATTCTGGCTCTGACCTCTCAGACTGATTCTCGCTCTGACCTCTCATACTAATTCTGGCTCTGACCTCTCAGACTGATTCTGGCTCTGACATCTCATACTGGTTCTGGCTCTGACCTCTCAGACTGATTCTGGCTCTGACCTCTCATACTGATTCTGGCTCTGACCTCTCAGACTGATTCTGGCTCTGACCTCTCATATTGATTCCGGCTCTGACCTCTCATACCGATTCTGGCTCTGACCTCTCATATTGATTCCGGCTCTGACCTCTCATACTGATTCTGGCTCTGACCTCTCATACTGATTCTGGCTCTGACCTCTCATACTGATTCTGGCTTTGACCTCTCAGACTGATTCTGGCTTTGACCTCTCAGTCTGATTCCGGCTCTGACCTCTCAGTCTGATTCTGGCTCTGACCTCTTATACTGCTTCTGGCTCTGACCTCTCATACCGATTCTGGCTCTGACCTCTCATACTGATTCTGGCTCTGACCTCTCAGACTGATACTCGATCTGACCTCTCATACTAATTCTGGCTCTGACCTCTCATACTGATTCTGGCTCTGACCTCTCAGACTGATACTCGATCTGACCTCTCATACTAATTCTGGCTCTGACCTCTCAGACTGATTCCGGCTCTAACCTCTCAGTCTGATTCCGGCTCTGACCTCTCAGACTGATTCTGGCTCTGACCTCTCATATTGATTCTGGCTCTGACCTTTCATACTGCCTCTGGCTCTGACCTCTCATACCGATTCTGGCTCTTACCTCTCAGACTGATTATGGCCCTGAACTCTCATACTGATTCCGGCTCTGACCTCTCAGACTGATTCTGGCTCTGACCTCTCATACTAATTCTGGCTCTGACCTCTCAGACTGATTATGGCTCTGACCTCTCAGTCTGATTCCGGCTCTGACCTCTCAGTCTAATTCCGGGCTCTGACCTCTCATACTGATTCTGGCTCTGACCTCTCATACTACTTCTAGCTCTGACCTCTCATACCGATTCTGGCTCTGACCTCTCAGTCTGATTCTGGCTCTGATCTCTCATATTGATTCTGGCTCTGACCTCTCATACTGATTCTTGCTCTGACCTCTCAGACTGATTCTTGCTCTGACCTCTAATACTAATTCTGGCTCTGACCTCTAATACTAATTCTGGCTCTGACCTCTCAGAATGATTCTGGCTCTGACATCTCATACTGCTTCTGGCTCTGACCTCTCAGACTGATTCCGGCTCTGACCTCTCAGTCTGATTTCGGCTCTGACCTCTCAGACTGATTCTGGCTCTGACCTCTCAGTCTCATTCTGGCTCTAACCTCTCATACTGATTCTGGCTCTGACCTCTCAGACTGATTCTGGCTCTGACCTCTCATATTGATTCCGGCTCTGACCTCTCTTACCGATTCTGGCTCTGACCTCTCATATTGATTCCGGCTCTGACCTCTCATACCGATTCTAGCTCTTACCTCTCATAATGATTCTGGCTCTGAATTCTCAGACTGATTCTGGCTCTGACCTCTCAGACTGATAATGGCTCTGACGTCTCATATTAATTCTGGCTCTGACCTCTCAGTCTGATTCTGGCTCTTACCTCTCATTCTGATTCCGGCTCTGACCTCTCAGACTGATTCTGGCTCTGACCTCTCATACTAATTCTGGCTCTGACCTCTCATACTGATTCCAGTTCTGACTTTTCTTACTGCTTCTGGCTCTGACCTCTCATACCGATTCTGGCTCTGACCTCTCAGACTGATTCTGGCTCTAAACTCATACTAATTCTGACTCTGACCTCTCATACTGATTCTGGCTCTGACCTCTCATACTGATTCCGGCTCTGACCTTTCATACTGCTTCTGGTTCTGTCCTCTCATACTGATTCTGGCTCTGACCTCTCATACTGATTCTGGCTCTGACCTCTCATACTGATTCCGGCTCTGACCTCTCAGACTGATTCTGGCTCTAACCTCTCATACTGATTCAGGCTCTGACCTCTCAGACTGATTCTGGCTTTGACCTCTCAGTCTGATTCCGGCTCTGACCTCTCAGTCTGATTCCGGGCTCTGACCTCTCATACTGATTCTGGCTCTGACCTCTCATACTGCTTCTGGCTCTGACCTCTCATACCGATTCTGGCTCTGACCTCTCATACTGATTCTGGCTCTGACCTCTCATATTGATTCCGGCTCTGACCTCTCATACCGATTCTGACTCTGACCTCTCATATTGATTCCGGTTCTGACCTCTCATACCGATTCTGGCTCTGACCTCTCATACTGATTCTGGCTCTGACCTCTCAGACTGATTCTGGCTCTGACCTCTCAGACTGATTCTGGCTCTTACCTCTCATACTAATTCTGGCTCTGACCTCTCAGTCTGATTCTGGCTCTTACCTCTCATACTGATTCTGGCTCTGACCTCTCAGACTGATTCTGGCTCTGAACTCTCATACTGATTCCAGTTCTGACCTTTCATACTGCTTCTGGCTCTGACCTCTCATACCGTTTCTGTCTCTGACCTCTCAGACTGATTCTGGCTCTTAACTCTCATACTAATTCTGGCTCTGACCTCTCATACTGATTCTAGCTCTGACCTCTCATACTGATTCTGCCTCTGACCTCTCATACTGATTCTGGCTCTGACCTCTCACACTGCTTCTGGCTCTGACCTCTCAGTATGATTCTGGCTCTGACCTCTCAGACTGATTCTGGCTCTGACCTCTCATACTGCTTCTGGCTCTGACCTCTCAAACTGATTCCGGCTCTGACCTCTCAGTCTGATTCTGGCTCTGACCTCTCAGACTGATTCTGGCTCTGACCTCTCATATTAATTCTGGCTCTGACCTCTCAGTCTGATTCTGGCTCTTACCTCTCATACTGATTCTGGCTCTGACCTCTCAGACTGATTCTGGCTCTGACATCTCATACTGGTTCTGGCTCTTACCTCTCATACTAATTCTGGCTCTGACCTCTCAGTCTGATTCTGGCTCTTACCTCTCATACTGATTCTGGCTCTGACCTCTCAGACTGATTCTGGCTCTGAACTCTCATACTGATTCCAGTTCTGACCTTTCATACTGCTTCTGGCTCTGACCTCTCATACCGTTTCTGTCTCTGACCTCTCAGACTGATTCTGGCTCTTAACTCTCATACTAATTCTGGCTCTGACCTCTCATACTGATTCTAGCTCTGACCTCTCATACTGATTCTGGCTCTCACCTCTCATACTGATTCTGGCTCTGACCTCTCACACTGCTTCTGGCTCTGACCTCTCAGTATGATTCTGGCTCTGACATCTCATACTGCTTCTGGCTCTGACCTCTCAAACTGATTCCGGCTCTGACCTCTCAGTCTGATTCTGGCTCTGACCTCTCATATTGATTCCGGCTCTGACCTCTCATACCGATTCTAGCTCTTACCTCTCATAATGATTCTGGCTCTGAATTCTCAGACTGATTCTGGCTCTGACCTCTCAGACTGATAATGGCTCTGACGTCTCATATTAATTCTGGCTCTGACCTCTCAGTCTGATTCTGGCTCTTACCTCTCATTCTGATTCCGGCTCTGACCTCTCAGACTGATTCTGGCTCTGACCTCTCATACTAATTCTGGCTCTGACCTCTCATACTGATTCCAGTTCTGACTTTTCTTACTGCTTCTGGCTCTGACCTCTCATACCGATTCTGGCTCTGACCTCTCAGACTGATTCTGGCTCTAAACTCATACTAATTCTGACTCTGACCTCTCATACTGATTCTGGCTCTGACCTCTCATACTGATTCCGGCTCTGACCTTTCATACTGCTTCTGGTTCTGTCCTCTCATACTGATTCTGGCTCTGACCTCTCATACTGATTCTGGCTCTGACCTCTCATACTGATTCCGGCTCTGACCTCTCAGACTGATTCTGGCTCTAACCTCTCATACTGATTCAGGCTCTGACCTCTCAGACTGATTCTGGCTTTGACCTCTCAGTCTGATTCCGGCTCTGACCTCTCAGTCTGATTCCGGGCTCTGACCTCTCATACTGATTCTGGCTCTGACCTCTCATACTGCTTCTGGCTCTGACCTCTCATACCGATTCTGGCTCTGACCTCTCATACTGATTCTGGCTCTGACCTCTCATATTGATTCCGGCTCTGACCTCTCATACCGATTCTGACTCTGACCTCTCATATTGATTCCGGTTCTGACCTCTCATACCGATTCTGGCTCTGACCTCTCATACTGATTCTGGCTCTTACCTCTCATACTAATTCTGGCTCTGACCTCTCAGTCTGATTCTGGCTCTTACCTCTCATACTGATTCTGGCTCTGACCTCTCAGACTGATTCTGGCTCTGAACTCTCATACTGATTCCAGTTCTGACCTTTCATACTGCTTCTGGCTCTGACCTCTCATACCGTTTCTGTCTCTGACCTCTCAGACTGATTCTGGCTCTTAACTCTCATACTAATTCTGGCTCTGACCTCTCATACTGATTCTAGCTCTGACCTCTCATACTGATTCTGCCTCTGACCTCTCATACTGATTCTGGCTCTGACCTCTCACACTGCTTCTGGCTCTGACCTCTCAGTATGATTCTGGCTCTGACCTCTCAGACTGATTCTGGCTCTGACCTCTCATACTGCTTCTGGCTCTGACCTCTCAAACTGATTCCGGCTCTGACCTCTCAGTCTGATTCTGGCTCTGACCTCTCAGACTGATTCTGGCTCTGACCTCTCATATTAATTCTGGCTCTGACCTCTCAGTCTGATTCTGGCTCTTACCTCTCATACTGATTCTGGCTCTGACCTCTCAGACTGATTCTGGCTCTGACATCTCATACTGGTTCTGGCTCTTACCTCTCATACTAATTCTGGCTCTGACCTCTCAGTCTGATTCTGGCTCTTACCTCTCATACTGATTCTGGCTCTGACCTCTCAGACTGATTCTGGCTCTGAACTCTCATACTGATTCCAGTTCTGACCTTTCATACTGCTTCTGGCTCTGACCTCTCATACCGTTTCTGTCTCTGACCTCTCAGACTGATTCTGGCTCTTAACTCTCATACTAATTCTGGCTCTGACCTCTCATACTGATTCTAGCTCTGACCTCTCATACTGATTCTGGCTCTCACCTCTCATACTGATTCTGGCTCTGACCTCTCACACTGCTTCTGGCTCTGACCTCTCAGTATGATTCTGGCTCTGACATCTCATACTGCTTCTGGCTCTGACCTCTCAAACTGATTCCGGCTCTGACCTCTCAGTCTGATTCTGGCTCTGACCTCTCAGACTGATTCTGGCTCTGACCTCTCATACTAATTCTGGCTCTGACCTCTCAGTCTGATTCTGGCTCATACCTCTCATACTGATTCTGGCTCTGACATCTTATACTGGTTCTGGCTCTGACCTCTCAGACTGATTCCGGCTCTGAACTCTCAGTCTGATTCCGGCTCTGACCTCTCAGACTGATTCTGGCTCTGACCTCTCAGACTGATTATGGCTCTGACCTCTCATACTGATTCCGGCTCTGACCTCTCAGTCTGATTCTGGCTCTTACCTCTCATACTGATTCTGGCTCTGACCTCTCAGACTGATTCTGGCTCTGACCTCTCAGTCTGATTCTGGCTCTTACCTCTCATACTGATTCTGGCTCTGACCTCTCAGACTGATTCTGGCTGTGAACTCTCAGACTGATTCTGGCTGTGAACTCTCAAACCGATTCTGGCTCTGAACTCTCAGACTGATTCCGGCTCTGACCTCTCAGACTGATTCTGGCTCTGACCTCTCAGACTGATTCTGGCTTTGACCTCTCAGTCTGATTCCGGCTCTGACCTCTCAGTCTTATTCCGGGCTCTGACCTCTCATACCGATTCTGGCTCTGACCTCTCAGACCGATTCTGGCTCTGACCTCTCAGACTGATTCTGGCTCTGACCTCTCATACTGATTCTGGTTCTGACCTCTCATACTAATTCTGGCTCTGACCTCTCAGTCTGATTCTGGCTCTGACCTCTCATACTGATTCTGGCTCTGACCTCTCATACTGATTCTGGCAATGATCTCTCATACTGATTCTTGCTCTGTCCTCTCATACTGATTCCGGCTCTGACCTTTCATACTGCTTCTGGTTCTGACCTCTCATACTGATTCTGGCTCTGACCTCTCATACTGATTCTGGCTCTGACCTCTCATACTTATTCCGGCTCTGACCTCTCAGACTGATTCTGGCTCTGACCTCTCATACTAATTCTCGCTCTGACCTCTCAGACTGATTATGGCTCTGACCTCTCAGTCTGATTCCGGCTCTGACCTCTCAGTCTGATTCCGGGCTCTGACCTCTCATACTGATTCTGGCTCTGACCTCTCATACTGCTTCTGGCTCTGACCTCTCATACCGATTCTGGCTTTGACCTCTCATACTGATTCTTGCTCTGACCTCTCAGACTGATTCTGGCTCTGACCTCTAATACTAATTCTGGCTCGGACCTCTCAGACTGATTCTGGCTCTGACATCTCATACTGCTTCTGGCTCTGACCTCTCAGACTGATTCCGGCTCTTACCTCTCAGACTGATTCTGGCTCTGACCTCTCAGTCTCATTCTGGCTCTAACCTCTCATACTGATTCTGGCTCTGACCTCTCATACTGATTCTGGCTCTGACCTCTCATACTGATTCTGGCTCTGACCTCTCAGACTGATTCTGGCTCTGACCTCTCATATTGATTCCGGCTCTGACCTCTCTTACCGATTCTGGCTCTGACCTCTCATATTGATTCCGGCTCTGACCTCTCATACTGATTCTGGCTCTGACCTCTCAGACTGATTCCGGCTCTGACCTCTCAGACTGATTCTGGCTCTGACCTCTCAGACTGATTCTGGCTTTGACCTCTCAGTCTGATTCCGGCTCTGACCTCTCAGTCTTATTCCGGGCTCTGACCTCTCATACTGATTCTGGCTCTGACCTCTCATACTGCTTCTGGCTCTGACCTCTCATACCGATTCTCGCTCTGACCTTTTATACTAATTCTGGCTCTGACCTCTCAGACTGATTCTGGCTCTGACATCTCATACTGGTTCTGGCTCTGACCTCTCAGTCTGATTCCGGCTCTGACCTCTCAGACTGATTCTGGCTCTGACCTCTCAGACTGATTCTGGCTCTGACCTCTCATATTGATTCCGGCTCTGACCTCTCATACCGATTCTGGCTCTGACCTCTCATATTGATTCCGGCTATGACCTCTCATACTGATTCTGGCTCTGACCTCTGATACTGATTCCGGCTCTGACCTCTCAGACTGATTCTGGCTCTGACCTCTCATACTGATTCTGGCTTTGACCTCTCAGACTGATTCTGGCTTTGACCTCTCAGTCTGATTCCGGCCTCTCATACTGATTCTGGCTCTGACCTCTCATACTGCTTCTGGCTCTGACCTCTCATACCGAATCTGGCTCTGACCTCTCATACTGATTCTGGCTCTGACCTCTCAGACTGATTCTCGCTCTGACCTCTCATACTAATTCTGGCTCTGACCTCTCAGACTGATTCTGGCTTTGACATCTCAAACTGCTTCTGGCTCTCACCTCTCAGACTGATTCCGGCTCTAACCTCTCAGTCTGATTCCGGCTCTGACCTCTCAGACTGATTCTGGCTCTGACCTCATATTGATTCTGGCTCTGACCTCTCATACTGATTCTGGCTCTGACCTCTCAGACTGATTCTGGCTCTGACCTCTCATATTGATTCCGGCTCTGACCTCTCATACCGATTCTGACTCTGACCTCTCATAATGATTCCGGTTCTGACCTCTCATACCGATTCTGGCTCTGACTTCTCAGACTGATTCTGTCTCTGACCTCTCATACCGATTCTCGCTCTGACCTCTCAGACTGATTCTAGCCCTGAACTCTCATACTGATTCCGGCTCTGACCTCTCATACTAATTCTGGCTCTGACCTCTCAGACTGATTATGGCTCTGACCTCACAGTCTGATTCCGGACTCTGACCTCTCATACTGATTCTGGCTCTCACCTTTCATACTGCTTCTTGTTCTGTCCTCTCATACTTATTCTGGCTCTGACCTCTCATACTGATTCTGGCTCTGATCTCTCATACTGATTATGGCTCTGACCTTTTAGTCTGATTCCGGCTCTGACCTCTCATACTGATTCTGGCTCTGACCTTTCATACTGCCTCTGGTTCTGTCCTCTCATACTGATTCTGGCTCTGACCTCTCATACTAATTCTGGCTCTGACCTCTCAGACTGATTATGGCTCTGACCTTTTAGTCTGATTCCGGCTCTGACCTCTCATACTGATTCTGGCTCTGACCTCTAATACTAATTCTGGCTCTGACCTCTCAGACTGATTCTGGCTCTGACATCTCATATTGATTCCGGCTCTGACCTCTCAGACTGATTCTGGCTCGGACCTCTCATACTAATTATGGCTCTGATCTCTCATACTGATTCCAGTTCTGACCTTTCATACTGCTTCTGGCTCTGACCTCTCATACCGATTCTGGCTCTGACCTCTCAGACTGATTCTGGCTCTGAACTCTCATACTAATTCTGGCTCTGACCTCTCATACTGATTCTGGCTCTGACCTCTCATACTGATTCTGGCTCTGACCTCTCATACTGATTCCGGCTCTGACCTTTCATACTGCTTCTGGTTCTGTCCTCTCATACTGGTTCTGGCTCTGACCTCTCATACTGATTCTGGCTCTGACCTCTCATACTGATTCCGGCTCTGACCTCTCAGACTGATTCTGGCTTTGACCTCTCAGTCTGATTCCGGCTCTGACCTCTCAGTCTGATTCCGGGCTCTGACCTCTCATACTGATTCTGGCTCTGACCTCTCATACTGCTTCTGGCTCTGACCTCTCATACCGATTATGGCTCTGACCTCTCATTCTGATTCTGGCTCTGACCTCTCAGACTGATTCTGGCTCTTTCCTCTCATACTAATTCTGGCTCTGACCTCTCAGTCTGATTCTGGCTCTTACCTCTCATACTGATTCTGGCTCTGACCTCTCAGACTGATTCTGGCTCTGAACTCTCATACTGATTCCAGTTCTGACCTTTCATACTGCTTCTGGCTCTGACCTCTCATACCGTTTCTGTCTCTGACCTCTCAGACTGATTCTGGCTCTTAACTCTCATACTAATTCTGGCTCTGACCTCTCATACTGATTCTAGCTCTGACCTCTCATACTGATTCTGCCTCTGACCTCTCATACTGATTCTGGCTCTGACCTCTCACACTGCTTCTGGCTCTGACCTCTCAGTATGATTCTGGCTCTGACCTCTCAGACTGATTCTGGCTCTGACATCTCATACTGCTTCTGGCTCTGACCTCTCAAACTGATTCCGGCTCTGACCTCTCAGTCTGATTCTGGCTCTGACCTCTCAGACTGATTCTGGCTCTGACCTCTCATACTAATTCTGGCTCTGACCTCTCAGACTGATTATGGCTCTGACCTCTCATACTGATTCTGGCTCTGACCTCTCAGACTGATTCTGGCTCTGACCTCTCATATTGATTCCGGCTCTGACCTCTCATACCGATTCTGGCTCTGACCTCTCATATTGATTCCGGCTCTGACCTCTCATACTGATTCTGGCTCTGACCTCTCATACTGATTCTGGCTCTGACCTCTCATACTGATTCTGGCTTTGACCTCTCAGACTGATTCTGGCTTTGACCTCTCAGTCTGATTCCGGCTCTGACCTCTCAGTCTGATTCTGGCTCTGACCTCTTATACTGCTTCTGGCTCTGACCTCTCATACCGATTCTGGCTCTGACCTCTCATACTGATTCTGGCTCTGACCTCTCAGACTGATACTCGATCTGACCTCTCATACTAATTCTGGCTCTGACCTCTCAGACTGATTCTGGCTTTGACATCTCATACTGCTTCTGACTCTGACCTCTCAGACTGATTCCGGCTCTAACCTCTCAGTCTGATTCCGGCTCTGACCTCTCAGACTGATTCTGGCTCTGACCTCTCATATTGATTCTTGCTCTGACCTTTCATACTGCCTCTGGCTCTGACCTCTCATACCGATTCTGGCTCTTACCTCTCAGACTGATTATGGCCCTGAACTCTCATACTGATTCCGGCTCTGACCTCTCAGACTGATTCTGGCTCTGACCTCTCATACTAATTCTGGCTCTGACCTCTCAGACTGATTATGGCTCTGACCTCTCAGTCTGATTCCGGCTCTGACCTCTCAGTCTAATTCCGGGCTCTGACCTCTCATACTGATTCTGGCTCTGACCTCTCATACTACTTCTAGCTCTGACCTCTCATACCGATTCTGGCTCTGACCTCTCAGTCTGATTCTGGCTCTGATCTCTCATATTGATTCTGGCTCTGACCTCTCATACTGATTCTTGCTCTGACCTCTCAGACTGATTCTTGCTCTGACCTCTAATACTAATTCTGGCTCTGACCTCTAATACTAATTCTGGCTCTGACCTCTCAGAATGATTCTGGCTCTGACATCTCATACTGCTTCTGGCTCTGACCTCTCAGACTGATTCCGGCTCTGACCTCTCAGTCTGATTTCGGCTCTGACCTCTCAGACTGATTCTGGCTCTGACCTCTCAGTCTCATTCTGGCTCTAACCTCTCATACTGATTCTGGCTTTGACCTCTCATACTGATTCTGGCTCTGACCTCTCAGACTGATTCTGGCTCTGACCTCTCATATTGATTCCGGCTCTGACCTCTCTTACCGATTCTGGCTCTGACCTCTCATATTGATTCCGGCTCTGACCTCTCATACCGATTCTAGCTCTTACCTCTCATAATGATTCTGGCTCTGAATTCTCAGACTGATTCTGGCTCTGACCTCTCAGACTGATAATGGCTCTGACGTCTCATATTAATTCTGGCTCTGACCTCTCAGTCTGATTCTGGCTCTTACCTCTCATTCTGATTCCGGCTCTGACCTCTCAGACTGATTCTGGCTCTGACCTCTCATACTAATTCTGGCTCTGACCTCTCATACTGATTCCAGTTCTGACTTTTCTTACTGCTTCTGGCTCTGACCTCTCATACCGATTCTGGCTCTGACCTCTCAGACTGATTCTGGCTCTAAACTCATACTAATTCTGACTCTGACCTCTCATACTGATTCTGGCTCTGACCTCTCATACTGATTCCGGCTCTGACCTTTCATACTGCTTCTGGTTCTGTCCTCTCATACTGATTCTGGCTCTGACCTCTCATACTGATTCTGGCTCTGACCTCTCATACTGATTCCGGCTCTGACCTCTCAGACTGATTCTGGCTCTAACCTCTCATACTGATTCAGGCTCTGACCTCTCAGACTGATTCTGGCTTTGACCTCTCAGTCTGATTCCGGCTCTGACCTCTCAGTCTGATTCCGGGCTCTGACCTCTCATACTGATTCTGGCTCTGACCTCTCATACTGCTTCTGGCTCTGACCTCTCATACCGATTCTGGCTCTGACCTCTCATACTGATTCTGGCTCTGACCTCTCATATTGATTCCGGCTCTGACCTCTCATACCGATTCTGACTCTGACCTCTCATATTGATTCCGGTTCTGACCTCTCATACCGATTCTGGCTCTGACCTCTCATACTGATTCTGGCTCTGACCTCTCAGACTGATTCTGGCTCTGACCTCTCAGACTGATTCTGGCTCTTACCTCTCATACTAATTCTGGCTCTGACCTCTCAGTCTGATTCTGGCTCTTACCTCTCATACTGATTCTGGCTCTGACCTCTCAGACTGATTCTGGCTCTGAACTCTCATACTGATTCCAGTTCTGACCTTTCATACTGCTTCTGGCTCTGACCTCTCATACCGTTTCTGTCTCTGACCTTTCAGACTGATTCTGGCTCTTAACTCTCATACTAATTCTGGCTCTGACCTCTCATACTGATTCTAGCTCTGACCTCTCATACTGATTCTGCCTCTGACCTCTCATACTGATTCTGGCTCTGACCTCTCACACTGCTTCTGGCTCTGACCTCTCAGTATGATTCTGGCTCTGACCTCTCAGACTGATTCTGGCTCTGACATCTCATACTGCTTCTGGCTCTGACCTCTCAAACTGATTCCGGCTCTGACCTCTCAGTCTGATTCTGGCTCTGACCTCTCAGACTGATTCTGGCTCTGACCTCTCATATTAATTCTGGCTCTGACCTCTCAGTCTGATTCTGGCTCTTACCTCTCATACTGATTCTGGCTCTGACCTCTCAGACTGATTCTGGCTCTGACATCTCATACTGGTTCTGGCTCTTACCTCTCATACTAATTCTGGCTCTGACCTCTCAGTCTGATTCTGGCTCTTACCTCTCATACTGATTCTGGCTCTGACCTCTCAGACTGATTCTGGCTCTGAACTCTCATACTGATTCCAGTTCTGACCTTTCATACTGCTTCTGGCTCTGACCTCTCATACCGTTTCTGTCTCTGACCTCTCAGACTGATTCTGGCTCTTAACTCTCATACTAATTCTGGCTCTGACCTCTCATACTGATTCTAGCTCTGACCTCTCATACTGATTCTGGCTCTGACCTCTCATACTGATTCTGGCTCTGACCTCTCACACTGCTTCTGGCTCTGACCTCTCAGTATGATTCTGGCTCTGACCTTTCAGACTGATTCTGGCTCTGACATCTCATACTGCTTCTGGCTCTGACCTCTCAAACTGATTCCGGCTCTGACCTCTCAGTCTGATTCTGGCTCTGACCTCTCAGACTGATTCTGGCTCTGACCTCTCATACTAATTCTGGCTCTGACCTCTCAGTCTGATTCTGGCTCATACCTCTCATACTGATTCTGGCTCTGACCTTTCATACTGCTTCTGGTTCTGTCCTCTCATACTGATTCTGGCTCTGACCTCTCATACTGATTCTGGCTCTGAAATCTCATACTGATTCCGGCTCTGACCTCTCATACTAATTTTGGCTCTGACCTCTCATACTGATTCTGGCTCTGACCTCTCATACTGCTTCTGGCTGTGACATCTCTTACCGATTCTGGCTTTGACCTCTCATACTGATTCTTGCTATGACCTCTAATAATAATTTTGGCTCTGACCTCTCAGACTGATTCTGGCTCTGACATCTCATACTGCTTCTGGCTCTGACCTCTCAGACTGATTCCGGCTCTTACCTCTCATACTGATTCTGGCTCTGACCTCTCAGTCTCATTCTGGCTCTAACCTCTCATACTGATTCTGGCTCTGACCTCTCATACTGATTCTGGCTGTGACCTCTCAGACTGATTCTGGCTCTGACCTCTCATATTGATTCCGGCTCTGACCTCTCTTACCGATTCTGGCTCTGACCTCTCATATTGATTCCGTCTCTGACCTCTCAGACTGATTCTGGCTCTGACCTCTCATACTGATTCCGGCTCTGACCTCTCAGACTGATTCTGGCTCTGACCTCTCATACTGATTCTGGCTCTGACCTCTCAGACTGATTCTGGCTTTGACCTCTCAGTCTGATTCCGGCTCTGACCTCTCAGTCTTATTCCGGGCTCTGACCTCTCATACTGATTCTGGCTCTGACCTCTCATACTGCTTCTGGCTCTGACCTCTCATACCGATTCTGGCTCTGACCTCTCATACCGATTCTGGCTCTGACCTCTCATACTGATTCTGGCTCTGACCTCTCAGACTGATTCTCGCTCTGACCTCTCATACTAATTCTGGCTCTGACCTCTCAGACTGATTCTGGCTCTGACATCTCATACTGGTTCTGGCTCTGACCTCTCAGACTGATTCTGGCTCTGACCTCTCATACTGATTCTGGCTCTGACCTCTCATACTGATTCTGGCTCTGACCTCTCAGACTGATTCTGGCTCTGACCTCTCATATTGATTCCGGCTCTGACCTCTCATACCGATTCTGGCTCTGACCTCTCATATTGATTCCGGCTCTGACCTCTCATACTGATTCTGGCTCTGACCTCTCATACTGATTCTGGCTCTGACCTCTCATACTGATTCTGGCTTTGACCTCTCAGACTGATTCTGGCTTTGACCTCTCAGTCTGATTCCGGCTCTGACCTCTCAGTCTGATTCTGGCTCTGACCTCTTATACTGCTTCTGGCTCTGACCTCTCATACCGATTCTGGCTCTGACCTCTCATACTGATTCTGGCTCTGACCTCTCAGACTGATACTCGATCTGACCTCTCATACTAATTCTGGCTCTGACCTCTCAGACTGAGTCTGGCTTTGACATCTCATACTGCTTCTGGCTCTGACCTCTCAGACTGATTCCGGCTCTAACCTCTCAGTCTGATTCTGGCTCTGACCTCTCAGACTGATTCTGGCTCTGACCTCTCATATTGATTCTGGCTCTGACCTTTCATACTGCCTCTGGCTCTGACCTCTCATACCGATTCTGGCTCTGACCTCTCAGACTGATTATGGCCCTGAACTCTCATACTGATTCCGGCTCTGACCTCTCAGACTGATTCTGGCTCTGACCTCTCATACTAATTCTGTCTCTGACCTCTCACACTGATTATGGCTCTGACCTCTCAGTCTGATTCCGGCTCTGACCTCTCAGTCTGATTCCGGGCTCTGACCTCTCATACTGATTCTGGCTCTGACCTCTCATACTACTTCTAGCTCTGACCTCTCATACCGATTCTGGCTCTGACCTCTCAGACTGATTCTGGCTCTGATCTCTCATATTGATTCTGGCTCTGACCTCTCATACTGATTCTTGCTCTGACCTCTCAGACAGATTCTTGCTCTGACCTCTAATACTAATTCTGGCTCTGACCTCTAATACTAATTCTGGCTCTGACCTCTCAGAATGATTCTGGCTCTGACATCTCATACTGCTTCTGGCTCTGACCTCTCAGACTGATTCCGGCTCTGACCTCTCAGTCTGATTTCGGCTCTGACCTCTCAGACTGATTCTGGCTCTGACCTCTCAGTCTCATTCTGGCTCTAACCTCTCATACTGATTCTGGCTTTGACCTCTCATACTGATTCTGGCTCTGACCTCTCAGACTGATTCTGGCTCTGACCTCTCATATTGATTCCGGCTCTGACCTCTCTTACCGATTCTGGCTCTGACCTCTCATATTGATTCCGGCTCTGACCTCTCATACCGATTCTAGCTCTTACCTCTCATAATGATTCTGGCTCTGAATTCTCAGACTGATTCTGGCTCTGACCTCTCAGACTGATTCTGGCTCTGACGTCTCATATTAATTCTGGCTCTGACCTCTCAGTCTGATTCTGGCTCTTACCTCTCATACTAATTCTGGCTCTGACCTCTCAGACTGATTCTGGCTCTGACCTCTCATACTAATTCTGGCTCTGACCTCTCATACTGATTCCAGTTCTGACTTTTCTTACTGCTTCTGGCTCTGACCTCTCATACCGATTCTGGCTCTGACCTCTCAGACTGATTCTGGCTCTAAACTCATACTAATTCTGACTCTGACCTCTCATACTGATTCTGGCTCTGACCTCTTATACTGATTCCGGCTCTGACCTTTCATACTGATTCTGGTTCTGTCCTCTCATACTGATTCTGGCTCTGACCTCTCAGACTGATTCTGGCTCTGACCTCTCATAGTGATTCCGGCTCTGACCTCTCAGACTGATTCTGGCTCTAACCTCTCATACTGATTCTGGCTCTGACCTCTCAGACTGATTCTGGCTTTGACCTCTCAGTCTGATTCCGGCTCTGACCTCTCAGTCTGATTCCGGGCTCTGACCTCTCATACTGATTCTGGCTCTGACCTCTCATACTGCTTCTGGCTCTGACCTCTCATACCGATTCTGGCTCTGACCTCTCATACTGATTCTGGCTCTGACCTCTCATATTGATTCCGGCTCTGACCTCTCAGACTGATTCTGGCTCTGACCTCTCATACTAATTCTGGCTCTGACCTCTCAGTCTGATTCTGGCTCTTACCTCTCATACTGATTTTGGCTCTGACCTCTCAGTCTGATTCTGGCTCTGAACTCTCATACTGATTCCAGTTCTGACCTTTCATACTGCTTCTGGCTCTGACCTCTCATACCGTTTCTGTCTCTGACCTCTCAGACTGATTCTGGCTCTTAACTCTCATACTAATTCTGGCTCTGACCTCTCATACTGATTCTAGCTCTGACCTCTCATACTGATTCTGCCTCTGACCTCTCACACTGCTTCTGGCTCTGACCTCTCAGTATGATTCTGGCTCTGACCTCTCAGACTGATTCTGGCTCTGACATCTCATACTGCTTCTGGCTCTGACCTCTCAAACTGATTCCGGCTCTGACCTCTCAGTCTGATTCTGGCTCTGACCTCTCAGACTGATTCTGGCTCTGACCTCTCATACTAATTCTGGCTCTGACCTCTCAGTCTGATTCTGGCTCTTACCTCTCATACTGATTCTGGCTCTGACCTCTCAGACTGATTCTGGCTCTGACATCTCAAACTGGTTCTGGCTCTTACCTCTCATACTAATTCTGGCTCTGACCTCTCAGTCTGATTCTGGCTCTTACCTCTCATACTGATTCTGGCTCTGACCTCTCAGACTGATTCTGGCTCTGAACTCTCATACTGATTCCAGTTCTGACCTTTCATACTGCTTCTGGCTCTGACCTCTCATACCGTTTCTGTCTCTGACCTCTCAGACTGATTCTGGCTCTTAACTCTCATACTAATTCTGGCTCTGACCTCTCATACTGATTCTAGCTCTGACCTCTCATACTGATTCTGGCTCTGACCTCTCATACTAATTCTGGCTCTGACCTCTCACACTGCTTCTGGCTCTGACCTCTCAGTATGATTCTGGCTCTGACCTCTCAGACTGATTCTGGCTCTGACATCTCATACTGCTTCTGGCTCTGACCTCTCAAACTGATTCCGGCTCTGACCTCTCAGTCTGATTCTGGCTCTGACCTCTCAGACTGATTCTGGCTCTGACCTCTCATACTAATTCTGGCTCTGACCTCTCAGTCTGATTCTGGCTCATACCTCTCATACTGATTCTGGCTCTGACCTCTCAGACTGATTCTGGCTCTGACATCTTATACTGGTTCTGGCTCTGACCTCTCAGACTGATTCCGGCTCTGACCTCTCAGTCTGATTCCGGCTCTGACCTCTCAGACTGATTCTGGCTCTGACCTCTCAGACTGATTATGGCTCTGACCTCTCATACTGATTCCGGCTCTGACCTCTCAGTCTGATTCTGGCTCTTACCTCTCATACTGATTCTGGCTCTGACCTCTCAGACTGATTCTGGCTCTGACCTCTCAGTCTGATTCTGGCTCTTACCTCTCATACTGATTCTGGCTCTGAACTCTCAGACTGATTCTGGCTGTGAACTCTCAGACCGATTCTGGCTCTGACCTCTCAGACCGATTCTGGCTCTGACCTCTCAGACTGATTCTGGCTCTGACCTCTCATACTGATTCTGTCTGTGAACTCTCAGACTGATTCTGGCTGTGAACTCTCAGACCGATTATGGCTCTGAACTCTCAGACCGATTCTGGCTCTGACCTCTCAGACCGATTCTGGCTCTGACCTCTCAGACCGATTCTGGCTCTGACCTCTCATACTGATTCTGGTTCTGACCTCTCATACTAATTCTGGCTCTGACCTCTCAGTCTGATTCTGGCTCTGACCTCTCATACTGATTCTGGCTCTGACCTCTCATACTGATTCTGGCAATGATCTCTCATACTGATTCTTGCTCTGTCCTCTCATACTGATTCCAGCTCTGACCTTTCATACTGCTTCTGGCTCTGACCTCTCCTACTAATTCTGGCTCTGACCTCTCATACTGATTCCGGCTCTGACCTCTCAGACTGATTCTGGCTCTGACCTCTCATACTAATTCTCGCTCTGACCTCTCAGTCTGATTCCGGCTCTGACCTCTCAGTCTGATTCCGGGCTCTGACCTCTCATACTGATTCTGGCTCTGACCTCTCATACTGCTTCTGGCTCTGATCTCTCATACCGATTCTGGCTTTGACCTTTCATACTGATTCTTGCTCTGACCTCTCAGACTGATTCTGGCTCTGACCTCTAATACTAATTCTGGCTCGGACCTCTCAGACTGATTCTGGCTCTGACATCTCATACTGCTTCTGGCTCTGACCTCTCAGACTGATTCCGGCTCTTACCTCTCAGACTGATTCTGGCTCTGACCTCTCAGACTGATTATGGCTCTGACCTCTCATACTGATTCCGGCTCTGACCTCTCAGTCTGATTCTGGCTCTTACCTCTCATACTGATTCTGGCTCTGACCTCTCAGACTGATTCTGGCTCTGACCTCTCAGTGTGATTCTGGCTCTTACCTCTCATACTGATTCTGGCTCTGACCTCTCAGACTGATTCTGGCTGTGAACTCTCAGACTGATTCTGGCTGTGAACTCTCAGACCGATTCTGGCTCTGACCTCTCAGACCGATTCTGGCTCTGACCTCTCAGACCGATTCTGGCTCTGACCTCTCAGACTGATTCTGGCTCTGACCTCTCATACTGATTCTGTCTGTGAACTCTCAGACTGATTCTGGCTGTGAACTCTCAGACCGATTCTGGCTCTGAACTCTCAGACCGATTCTGGCTCTGACCTCTCAGACCGATTCTGGCTCTGACCTCTCAGACTGATCTCTGGCTCTGACCTCTCATACTGATTCTGGTTCTGACCTCTCATACTAATTCTGGCTCTGACCTCTCAGTCTGATTCTGGCTCTGACCTCTCATACTGATTCTGGCTCTGACCTCTCATACTGATTCTGGCAATGATCTCTCATACTGATTCTTGCTCTGTCCTCTCATACTGATTCCGGCTCTGACCTTTCATACTGCTTCTGGCTCTGACCTCTCATACTGATTCTGGCTCTGACCTCTCATACTGATTCCGGCTCTGACCTCTCAGACTGATTCTGGCTCTGACCTCTCATACTAATTCTCGCTCTGACCTCTCAGACTGATTATGGCTCTGACCTCTCAGTCTGATTCCGGCTCTGACCTCTCAGTCTGATTCCGGGCTCTGACCTCTCATACTGATTCTGGCTCTGACCTCTCATACTGCTTCTGGCTCTGACCTCTCATACCGATTCTGGCTTTGACCTCTCATACTGATTCTTGCTCTGACCTCTCAGACTGATTCTGGCTCTGACCTCTAATACTAATTCTGGCTCGGACCTCTCAGACTGATTCTGGCTCTGACATCTCATACTGCTTCTGGCTCTGACCTCTCAGACTGATTCCGGCTCTTACCTCTCAGACTGATTCTGGCTCTGACCTCTCAGACTGATTCTGGCTCTGACCTCTCATATTGATTCCGGCTCTGACCTCTCTTACCGATTCTGGCTCTGACCTCTCATATTGATTCCGGCTCTGACCTCTCATACTGATTCTGGCTCTGACCTCTCAGACTGATTCCGGCTCTGACCTCTCAGACTGATTCTGGCTCTGACCTCTCATACTGATTCTGGCTCTGACCTCTCAGACTGATTCTGGCTTTGACCTCTCAGTCTGATTCCGGCTCTGACCTCTCAGTCTTATTCCGGGCTCTGACCTCTCATACTGATTCTGGCTCTGACCTCTCATACTGCTTCTGGCTCTGACCTCTCATACCGATTCTCGCTCTGACCTTTTATACTAATTCTGGCTCTGACCTCTCAGACTGATTCTGGCTCTGACATCTCATACTGGTTCTGGCTCTGACCTCTCAGACTGATTCCGGCTCTGACCTCTCAGTCTGATTCTGGCTCTGACCTCTCAGACTGATTCTGGCTCTGACCTCTCATATTGATTCCGGCTCTGACCTCTCATACCGATTCTGGCTCTGACCTCTCATATTGATTCCGGCTATGACCTCTCATACTGATTCTGGCTCTGACCTCTCATACTGATTCCGGCTCTGACCTCTCAGACTGATTCTGGCTCTGACCTCTCATACTGATTCTGGCTTTGACCTCTCAGACTGATTCTGGCTTTGACCTCTCAGTCTGATTCCGGCCTCTCATACTGATTCTGGCTCTGACCTCTCATACTGCTTCTGGCTCTGACCTCTCATACCGAATCTGGCTCTGACCTCTCATACTGATTCTGGCTCTGACCTCTCAGACTGATTATCGCTCTGACCTCTCATACTAATTCTAGCTCTGACCTCTCAGACTGATTCTGGCTTTGACATCTCAAACTGCTTCTGGCTCTGACCTCTCAGACTGATTCCGGCTCTAACCTCTCAGTCTGATTCCGGCTCTGACCTCTCAGACTGATTCTGGCTCTGACCTCATATTGATTCTGGCTCTGACCTCTCATACTGATTCTGGCTCTGACCTCTCAGACTGATTCTGGCTCTGACCTCTCATATTGATTCCGGCTCTGACCTCTCATACCGATTCTGACTCTGACCTCTCATATTGATTCCGGTTCTGACCTCTCATACCGATTCTGGCTCTGACCTCTCATACCGATTCTGGCTCTGACTTCTCAGACTGATTCTGTCTCTGACCTCTCAGACTGATTCTGGCTCTGACCTCTCATACTAATTCTGGCTCTGACCTCTCAGTCTGATTCTGGCTCTTACCTCTCATACTGATTCTGGCTCTGAACTCTCAGACTGATTCTGGCTCTGAACTCTCATACTGATTCCAGTTCTGACCTTTCATACTGCTTCTGGCTCTGACCTCTCATACCGATTCTGGCTCTGACCTCTCAGACTGATTCTGGCCCTGAACTCTCATACTGATTCCGGCTCTGACCTCTCATACTAATTCTGGCTCTGACCTCTCATACTGATTCTGGCTCTCACCTTTCATACTGCTTCTTGTTCTGTCCTCTCATACTTATTCTGGCTCTGACCTCTCATACTGATTCTGGCTCTGATCTCTCATACTGATTATGGCTCTGACCTTTTAGTCTGATTCCGGCTCTGACCTCTCATACTGATTCTGGCTCTGACCTTTCATACTGCCTCTGGTTCTGTCCTCTCATACTGATTCTGGCTCTGACCTCTCATACTAATTCTGGCTCTGACCTCTCAGACTGATTATGGCTCTGACCTTTTAGTCTGATTCCGGCTCTGACCTCTCAGTCTGATTCCGGGCTCTGACCTCTCATACTGATTCTGGCTCTGACCTCTCATACTGCTTCTGGCTCTGACTTCTCATACCGATTCTGGCTCTGACCTCTCATACTGATTCTTGCTCTGACCTCTCATACTGATTCTGGCTCTGACCTCTAATACTAATTCTGGCTCTGACCTCTCAGACTGATTCTGGCTCTGACATCTCATATTGATTCCGGCTCTGACCTCTCAGACTGATTCTGGCTCGGACCTCTCATACTAATTCTGGCTCTGATCTCTCATACTGATTCCAGTTCTGACCTTTCATACTGCTTCTGGCTCTGACCTCTCATACCGATTCTGGCTCTGACCTCTCATACTGATTCTGGCTCTGACCTCTCAGACTGATTCTCGCTCTGACCTCTCATACTAATTCTGGCTCTGACCTCTCAGACTGATTCTGGCTCTGACATCTCATACTGGTTCTGGCTCTGACCTCTCAGACTGATTCCGGCTCTTACCTCTCAGACTGATTCTGGCTCTGACCTCTCAGACTGATTATGGCTCTGACCTCTCATACTGATTCCGGCTCTGACCTCTCAGTCTGATTCTGGCTCTTACCTCTCATACTGATTCTGGCTCTGACCTCTCAGACTGATTCTGGCTCTGACCTCTCAGTGTGATTCTGGCTCTTACCTCTCATACTGATTCTGGCTCTGACCTCTCAGACTGATTCTGGCTGTGAACTCTCAGACTGATTCTGGCTGTGAACTCTCAGACCGATTCTGGCTCTGACCTCTCAGACCGATTCTGGCTCTGACCTCTCAGACCGATTCTGGCTCTGACCTCTCAGACTGATTCTGGCTCTGACCTCTCATACTGATTCTGTCTGTGAACTCTCAGACTGATTCTGGCTGTGAACTCTCAGACCGATTCTGGCTCTGAACTCTCAGACCGATTCTGGCTCTGACCTCTCAGACCGATTCTGGCTCTGACCTCTCAGACTGATCTCTGGCTCTGACCTCTCATACTGATTCTGGTTCTGACCTCTCATACTAATTCTGGCTCTGACCTCTCAGTCTGATTCTGGCTCTGACCTCTCATACTGATTCTGGCTCTGACCTCTCATACTGATTCTGGCAATGATCTCTCATACTGATTCTTGCTCTGTCCTCTCATACTGATTCCGGCTCTGACCTTTCATACTGCTTCTGGCTCTGACCTCTCATACTGATTCTGGCTCTGACCTCTCATACTGATTCCGGCTCTGACCTCTCAGACTGATTCTGGCTCTGACCTCTCATACTAATTCTCGCTCTGACCTCTCAGACTGATTATGGCTCTGACCTCTCAGTCTGATTCCGGCTCTGACCTCTCAGTCTGATTCCGGGCTCTGACCTCTCATACTGATTCTGGCTCTGACCTCTCATACTGCTTCTGGCTCTGACCTCTCATACCGATTCTGGCTTTGACCTCTCATACTGATTCTTGCTCTGACCTCTCAGACTGATTCTGGCTCTGACCTCTAATACTAATTCTGGCTCGGACCTCTCAGACTGATTCTGGCTCTGACATCTCATACTGCTTCTGGCTCTGACCTCTCAGACTGATTCCGGCTCTTACCTCTCAGACTGATTCTGGCTCTGACCTCTCAGTCTCATTCTGGCTCTAACCTCTCATACTGATTCTGGCTCTGACCTCTCATACTGATTCTGGCTCTGACCTCTCATACTGATTCTGGCTCTGACCTCTCAGACTGATTCTGGCTCTGACCTCTCATATTGATTCCGGCTCTGACCTCTCTTACCGATTCTGGCTCTGACCTCTCATATTGATTCCGGCTCTGACCTCTCATACTGATTCTGGCTCTGACCTCTCAGACTGATTCCGGCTCTGACCTCTCAGACTGATTCTGGCTCTGACCTCTCATACTGATTCTGGCTCTGACCTCTCAGACTGATTCTGGCTTTGACCTCTCAGTCTGATTCCGGCTCTGACCTCTCAGTCTTATTCCGGGCTCTGACCTCTCATACTGATTCTGGCTCTGACCTCTCATACTGCTTCTGGCTCTGACCTCTCATACCGATTCTCGCTCTGACCTTTTATACTAATTCTGGCTCTGACCTCTCAGACTGATTCTGGCTCTGACATCTCATACTGGTTCTGGCTCTGACCTCTCAGACTGATTCCGGCTCTGACCTCTCAGTCTGATTCTGGCTCTGACCTCTCAGACTGATTCTGGCTCTGACCTCTCATATTGATTCCGGCTCTGACCTCTCATACCGATTCTGGCTCTGACCTCTCATATTGATTCCGGCTATGACCTCTCATACTGATTCTGGCTCTGACCTCTCATACTGATTCCGGCTCTGACCTCTCAGACTGATTCTGGCTCTGACCTCTCATACTGATTCTGGCTTTGACCTCTCAGACTGATTCTGGCTTTGACCTCTCAGTCTGATTCCGGCCTCTCATACTGATTCTGGCTCTGACCTCTCATACTGCTTCTGGCTCTGACCTCTCATACCGAATCTGGCTCTGACCTCTCATACTGATTCTGGCTCTGACCTCTCAGACTGATTATCGCTCTGACCTCTCATACTAATTCTGGCTCTGACCTCTCAGACTGATTCTGGCTTTGACATCTCAAACTGCTTCTGGCTCTGACCTCTCAGACTGATTCCGGCTCTAACCTCTCAGTCTGATTCCGGCTCTGACCTCTCAGACTGATTCTGGCTCTGACCTCATATTGATTCTGGCTCTGACCTCTCATACTGATTCTGGCTCTGACCTCTCAGACTGATTCTGGCTCTGACCTCTCATATTGATTCCGGCTCTGACCTCTCATACCGATTCTGACTCTGACCTCTCATATTGATTCCGGTTCTGACCTCTCATACCGATTCTGGCTCTGACCTCTCATACCGATTCTGGCTCTGACTTCTCAGACTGATTCTGTCTCTGACCTCTCAGACTGATTCTGGCTCTGACCTCTCATACTAATTCTGGCTCTGACCTCTCAGTCTGATTCTGGCTCTTACCTCTCATACTGATTCTGGCTCTGAACTCTCAGACTGATTCTGGCTCTGAACTCTCATACTGATTCCAGTTCTGACCTTTCATACTGCTTCTGGCTCTGACCTCTCATACCGATTCTGGCTCTGACCTCTCAGACTGATTCTGGCCCTGAACTCTCATACTGATTCCGGCTCTGACCTCTCATACTAATTCTGGCTCTGACCTCTCATACTGATTCTGGCTCTCACCTTTCATACTGCTTCTTGTTCTGTCCTCTCATACTTATTCTGGCTCTGACCTCTCATACTGATTCTGGCTCTGATCTCTCATACTGATTATGGCTCTGACCTTTTAGTCTGATTCCGGCTCTGACCTCTCATACTGATTCTGGCTCTGACCTTTCATACTGCCTCTGGTTCTGTCCTCTCATACTGAATCTGGCTCTGACCTCTCATACTAATTCTGGCTCTGACCTCTCAGACTGATTATGGCTCTGACCTTTTAGTCTGATTCCGGCTCTGACCTCTCAGTCTGATTCCGGGCTCTGACCTCTCATACTGATTCTGGCTCTGACCTCTCATACTGCTTCTGGCTCTGACTTCTCATACCGATTCTGGCTCTGACCTCTCATACTGATTCTTGCTCTGACCTCTCATACTGATTCTGGCTCTGACCTCTAATACTAATTCTGGCTCTGACCTCTCAGACTGATTCTGGCTCTGACATCTCATATTGATTCCGGCTCTGACCTCTCAGACTGATTCTGGCTCGGACCTCTCATACTAATTCTGGCTCTGATCTCTCATACTGATTCCAGTTCTGACCTTTCATACTGCTTCTGGCTCTGACCTCTCATACCGATTCTGGCTCTGACCTCTCATACTGATTCTGGCTCTGACCTCTCAGACTGATTCTCGCTCTGACCTCTCATACTAATTCTGGCTCTGACCTCTCAGACTGATTCTGGCTCTGACATCTCATACTGGTTCTGGCTCTGACCTCTCAGACTGATTCTGGCTCTGACCTCTCATACTGATTCTGGCTCTGACCTCTCAGACTGATTCTGGCTCTGACCTCTCATATTGATTCCGGCTCTGACCTCTCATACCGATTCTGGCTCTGACCTCTCATATTGATTCCGGCTCTGACCTCTCATACTGATTCTGGCTCTGACCTCTCATACTGATTCTGGCTCTGACCTCTCATACTGATTCTGGCTTTGACCTCTCAGACTGATTCTGGCTTTGACCTCTCAGTCTGATTCCGGCTCTGACCTCTCAGTCTGATTCTGGCTCTGACCTCTTATACTGCTTCTGGCTCTGACCTCTCATACCGATTCTGGCTCTGACCTCTCATACTGATTCTGGCTCTGACCTCTCAGACTGATACTCGATCTGACCTCTCATACTAATTCTGGCTCTGACCTCTCAGACTGATTCTGGCTTTGACATCTCATACTGCTTCTGACTCTGACCTCTCAGACTGATTCCGGCTCTAACCTCTCAGTCTGATTCCGGCTCTGACCTCTCAGACTGATTCTGGCTCTGACCTCTCATATTGATTCTGGCTCTGACCTTTCATACTGCCTCTGGCTCTGACCTCTCATACCGATTCTGGCTCTGACCTCTCAGACTGATTATGGCCCTGAACTCTCATACTGATTCCGGCTCTGACCTCTCAGACTGATTCTGGCTCTGACCTCTCATACTAATTCTGGCTCTGACCTCTCAGACTGATTATGGCTCTGACCTCTCAGTCTGATTCCGGCTCTGACCTCTCAGTCTAATTCCGGGCTCTGACCTCTCATACTGATTCTGGCTCTGACCTCTCATACTACTTCTAGCTCTGACCTCTCATACCGATTCTGGCTCTGACCTCTCAGTCTGATTCTGGCTCTGATCTCTCATATTGATTCTGGCTCTGACCTCTCATACTGATTCTTGCTCTGACCTCTCAGACTGATTCTTGCTCTGACCTCTAATACTAATTCTGGCTCTGACCTCTAATACTAATTCTGGCTCTGACCTCTCAGAATGATTCTGGCTCTGACATCTCATAGTGCTTCTGGCTCTGACCTCTCAGACTGATTCCGGCTCTGACCTCTCAGTCTGATTTCGGCTCTGACCTCTCAGACTGATTCTGGCTCTGACCTCTCAGTCTCATTCTGGCTCTAACCTCTCATACTGATTCTGGCTTTGACCTCTCATACTGATTCTGGCTCTGACCTCTCAGACTGATTCTGGCTCTGACCTCTCATATTGATTCCGGCTCTGACCTCTCTTACCGATTCTGGCTCTGACCTCTCATATTGATTCCGGCTCTGACCTCTCATACCGATTCTAGCTCTTACCTCTCATAATGATTCTGGCTCTGAATTCTCAGACTGATTCTGGCTCTGACCTCTCAGACTGATTCTGGCTCTGACGTCTCATATTAATTCTGGCTCTGACCTCTCAGTCTGATTCTGGCTCTTACCTCTCATTCTGATTCCGGCTCTGACCTCTCAGACTGATTCTGGCTCTGACCTCTCATACTAATTCTGGCTCTGACCTCTCATACTGATTCCAGTTCTGACTTTTCTTACTGCTTCTGGCTCTGACCTCTCATACCGATTCTGGCTCTGACCTCTCAGACTGATTCTGGCTCTAAACTCATACTAATTCTGACTCTGACCTCTCATACTGATTCTGGCTCTGACCTCTCATACTGATTCCGGCTCTGACCTTTCATACTGCTTCTGGTTCTGTCCTCTCATACTGATTCTGGCTCTGACCTCTCATACTGATTCTGGCTCTGACCTCTCATACTGATTCCGGCTCTGACCTCTCAGACTGATTCTGGCTCTAACCTCTCATACTGATTCAGGCTCTGACCTCTCAGACTGATTCTGGCTTTGACCTCTCAGTCTGATTCCGGCTCTGACCTCTCAGTCTGATTCCGGGCTCTGACCTCTCATACTGATTCTGGCTCTGACCTCTCATACTGCTTCTGGCTCTGACCTCTCATACCGATTCTGGCTCTGACCTCTCATACTGATTCTGGCTCTGACCTCTCATATTGATTCCGGCTCTGACCTCTCATACCGATTCTGACTCTGACCTCTCATATTGATTCCGGTTCTGACCTCTCATACCGATTCTGGCTCTGACCTCTCATACTGATTCTGGCTCTGACCTCTCAGACTGATTCTGGCTCTGACCTCTCAGACTGATTCTGGCTCTTACCTCTCATACTAATTCTGGCTCTGACCTCTCAGTCTGATTCTGGCTCTTACCTCTCATACTGATTCTGGCTCTGACCTCTCAGACTGATTCTGGCTCTGAACTCTCATACTGATTCCAGTTCTGACCTTTCATACTGCTTCTGGCTCTGACCTCTCATACCGTTTCTGTCTCTGACCTCTCAGACTGATTCTGGCTCTTAACTCTCATACTAATTCTGGCTCTGACCTCTCATACTGATTCTAGCTCTGACCTCTCATACTGATTCTGCCTCTGACCTCTCATACTGATTCTGGCTCTGACCTCTCACACTGCTTCTGGCTCTGACCTCTCAGTATGATTCTGGCTCTGACCTCTCAGACTGATTCTGGCTCTGACATCTCATACTGCTTCTGGCTCTGACCTCTCAAACTGATTCCGGCTCTGACCTCTCAGTCTGATTCTGGCTCTGACCTCTCAGACTGATTCTGGCTCTGACCTCTCATATTAATTCTGGCTCTGACCTCTCAGTCTGATTCTGGCTCTTACCTCTCATACTGATTCTGGCTCTGACCTCTCAGACTGATTCTGGCTCTGACATCTCATACTGGTTCTGGCTCTTACCTCTCATACTAATTCTGGCTCTGACCTCTCAGTCTGATTCTGGCTCTTACCTCTCATACTGATTCTGGCTCTGACCTCTCAGACTGATTCTGGCTCTGAACTCTCATACTGATTCCAGTTCTGACCTTTCATACTGCTTCTGGCTCTGACCTCTCATACCGTTTCTGTCTCTGACCTCTCAGACTGATTCTGGCTCTTAACTCTCATACTAATTCTGGCTCTGACCTCTCATACTGATTCTAGCTCTGACCTCTCATACTGATTCTGGCTCTGACCTCTCATACTGATTCTGGCTCTGACCTCTCACACTGCTTCTGGCTCTGACCTCTCAGTATGATTCTGGCTCTGACCTTTCAGACTGATTCTGGCTCTGACATCTCATACTGCTTCTGGCTCTGACCTCTCAAACTGATTCCGGCTCTGACCTCTCAGTCTGATTCTGGCTCTGACCTCTCAGACTGATTCTGGCTCTGACCTCTCATACTAATTCTGGCTCTGACCTCTCAGTCTGATTCTGGCTCATACCTCTCATACTGATTCTGGCTCTGACATCTTATACTGGTTCTGGCTCTGACCTCTCAGACTGATTCCGGCTCTGAACTCTCAGTCTGATTCCGGCTCTGACCTCTCAGACTGATTCTGGCTCTGACCTCTCAGACTGATTATGGCTCTGACCTCTCATACTGATTCCGGCTCTGACCTCTCAGTCTGATTCTGGCTCTTACCTCTCATACTGATTCTGGCTCTGACCTCTCAGACTGATTCTGGCTCTGACCTCTCAGTCTGATTCTGGCTCTTACCTCTCATACTGATTCTGGCTCTGACCTCTCAGACTGATTCTGGCTGTGAACTCTCAGACTGATTCTGGCTGTGAACTCTCAAACCGATTCTGGCTCTGAACTCTCAGACTGATTCCGGCTCTGACCTGTCAGACTGATTCTGGCTCTGACCTCTCAGACTGATTCTGGCTTTGACCTCTCAGTCTGATTCCGGCTCTGACCTCTCAGTCTTATTCCGGGCTCTGACCTCTCATACCGATTCTGGCTCTGACCTCTCAGACCGATTCTGGCTCTGACCTCTCAGACTGATTCTGGCTCTGACCTCTCATACTGATTCTGGTTCTGACCTCTCATACTAATTCTGGCTCTGACCTCTCAGTCTGATTCTGGCTCTGACCTCTCATACTGATTCTGGCTCTGACCTCTCATACTGATTCTGGCAATGATCTCTCATACTGATTCTTGCTCTGTCCTCTCATACTGATTCCGGCTCTGACCTTTCATACTGCTTCTGGTTCTGACCTCTCATACTGATTCTGGCTCTGACCTCTCATACTGATTCTGGCTCTGACCTCTCATACTTATTCCGGCTCTGACCTCTCAGACTGATTCTGGCTCTGACCTCTCATACTAATTCTCGCTCTGACCTCTCAGACTGATTATGGCTCTGACCTCTCAGTCTGATTCCGGCTCTGACCTCTCAGTCTGATTCCGGGCTCTGACCTCTCATACTGATTCTGGCTCTGACCTCTCATACTGCTTCTGGCTCTGACCTCTCATACCGATTCTGGCTTTGACCTCTCATACTGATTCTTGCTCTGACCTCTCAGACTGATTCTGGCTCTGACCTCTAATACTAATTCTGGCTCGGACCTCTCAGACTGATTCTGGCTCTGACATCTCATACTGCTTCTGGCTCTGACCTCTCAGACTGATTCCGGCTCTTACCTCTCAGACTGATTCTGGCTCTGACCTCTCAGTCTCATTCTGGCTCTAACCTCTCATACTGATTCTGGCTCTGACCTCTCATACTGATTCTGGCTCTGACCTCTCATACTGATTCTGGCTCTGACCTCTCAGACTGATTCTGGCTCTGACCTCTCATATTGATTCCGGCTCTGACCTCTCTTACCGATTCTGGCTCTGACCTCTCATATTGATTCCGGCTCTGACCTCTCATACTGATTCTGGCTCTGACCTCTCAGACTGATTCCGGCTCTGACCTCTCAGACTGATTCTGGCTCTGACCTCTCAGACTGATTCTGGCTTTGACCTCTCAGTCTGATTCCGGCTCTGACCTCTCAGTCTTATTCCGGGCTCTGACCTCTCATACTGATTCTTGCTCTGACCTCTCATACTGCTTCTGGCTCTGACCTCTCATACCGATTCTCGCTCTGACCTTTTATACTAATTCTGGCTCTGACCTCTCAGACTGATTCTGGCTCTGACATCTCATACTGGTTCTGGCTCTGACTTCTCAATACTGATTCCGGCTCTGACCTCTCAGTCTGATTCCGGCTCTGACCTCTCAGACTGATTCTGGCTCTGACCTCTCAGACTGATTCTGGCTCTGACCTCTCATATTGATTCCGGCTCTGACCTCTCATACCGATTCTGGCTCTGACCTCTCATATTGATTCCGGCTATGACCTCTCATACTGATTCTGGCTCTGACCTCTGATACTGATTCCGGCTCTGACCTCTCAGACTGATTCTGGCTCTGACCTCTCATACTGATTCTGGCTTTGACCTCTCAGACTGATTCTGGCTTTGACCTCTCAGTCTGATTCCGGCCTCTCATACTGATTCTGGCTCTGACCTCTCATACTGCTTCTGGCTCTGACCTCTCATACCGAATCTGGCTCTGACCTCTCATACTGATTCTGGCTCTGACCTCTCAGACTGATTCTCGCTCTGACCTCTCATACTAATTCTGGCTCTGACCTCTCAGACTGATTCTGGCTTTGACATCTCAAACTGCTTCTGGCTCTCACCTCTCAGACTGATTCCGGCTCTAACCTCTCAGTCTGATTCCGGCTCTGACCTCTCAGACTGATTCTGGCTCTGACCTCATATTGATTCTGGCTCTGACCTCTCATACTGATTCTGGCTCTGACCTCTCAGACTGATTCTGGCTCTGACCTCTCATATTGATTCCGGCTCTGACCTCTCATACCGATTCTGACTCTGACCTCTCATAATGATTCCGGTTCTGACCTCTCATACCGATTCTGGCTCTGACTTCTCAGACTGATTCTGTCTCTGACCTCTCATACCGATTCTCGCTCTGACCTCTCAGACTGATTCTAGCCCTGAACTCTCATACTGATTCCGGCTCTGACCTCTCATACTAATTCTGGCTCTGACCTCTCAGACTGATTATGGCTCTGACCTCACAGTCTGATTCCGGACTCTGACCTCTCATACTGATTCTGGCTCTCACCTTTCATACTGCTTCTTGTTCTGTCCTCTCATACTTATTCTGGCTCTGACCTCTCATACTGATTCTGGCTCTGATCTCTCATACTGATTATGGCTCTGACCTCTTAGTCTGATTCCGGCTCTGACCTCTCATACTGATTCTGGCTCTGACCTTTCATACTGCCTCTGGTTCTGTCCTCTCATACTGATTCTGGCTCTGACCTCTCATACTAATTCTGGCTCTGACCTCTCAGACTGATTATGGCTCTGACCTTTTAGTCTGATTCCGGCTCTGACCTCTCATACTGATTCTGGCTCTGACCTCTAATACTAATTCTGGCTCTGACCTCTCAGACTGATTCTGGCTCTGACATCTCATTATGATTCCGGCTCTGACCTCTCAGACTGATTCTGGCTCGGACCTCTCATACTAATTATGGCTCTGATCTCTCATACTGATTCCAGTTCTGACCTTTCATACTGCTTCTGGCTCTGACCTCTCATACCGATTCTGGCTCTGACCTCTCAGACTGATTCTGGCTCTGAACTCTCATACTAATTCTGGCTCTGACCTCTCATACTGATTCTGGCTCTGACCTCTCATACTGATTCTGGCTCTGACCTCTCATACTGATTCCGGCTCTGACCTTTCATACTGCTTCTGGTTCTGTCCTCTCATACTGGTTCTGGCTCTGACCTCTTATACTGATTCTGGCTCTGACCTCTCATACTGATTCCGGCTCTGACCTCTCAGACTGATTCTGGCTTTGACCTCTCAGTCTGATTCCGGCTCTGACCTCTCAGTCTGATTCCGGGCTCTGACCTCTCATACTGATTCTGGCTCTGACCTCTCATACTGCTTCTGGCTCTGACCTCTCATACCGATTATGGCTCTGACCTCTCATTCTGATTCTGGCTCTGACCTCTCAGACTGATTCTCGCTCTGACCTCTCATACTAATTCTGGCTCTGACCTTTTAGACTGATTCTGGCTCTGACATCTCATACTGCTTCTGGCTCTGACCTCTCAGACTGATTCCGGCTCTGACCTCTCATACCGATTCTGACTCTGACCTCTCATAATGATTCCGGTTCTGACCTCTCATACCGATTCTGGCTCTGACCTCTCATACTGATTCTGGCTCTGACCTCTCAGACTGATTCTGGCTCTTACCTCTCATACTAATTCTGGCTCTGACCTCTCAGTCTGATTCTGGCTCTTACCTCTCATACTGATTCTGGCTCTGACCTCTCAGACTGATTCTGGCTCTGAACTCTCATACTGATTCCAGTTCTGACCTTTCATACTGCTTCTGGCTCTGACCTCTCATACCGTTTCTGTCTCTGACCTCTCAGACTGATTCTGGCTCTTAACTCTCATACTAATTCTGGCTCTGACCTCTCATACTGATTCTAGCTCTGACCTCTCATACTGATTCTGCCTCTGACCTCTCATACTGATTCTGGCTCTGACCTCTCACACTGCTTCTGGCTCTGACCTCTCAGTATGATTCTGGCTCTGACCTCTCAGACTGATTCTGGCTCTGACATCTCATACTGCTTCTGGCTCTGACCTCTCAAACTGATTCCGGCTCTGACCTCTCAGTCTGATTCTGGCTCTGACCTCTCAGACTGATTCTGGCTCTGACCTCTCATACTAATTCTGGCTCTGACCTCTCAGTCTGATTCTGGCTCTTACCTCTCATACTGATTCTGGCTCTGACCTCTCAGACTGATTCTGGCTCTGACATCTCATACTGGTTCTGGCTCTTACCTCTCATACTAATTCTGGCTCTGACCTCTCAGTCTGATTCTGGCTCTTACCTCTCATACTGATTCTGGCTCTGACCTCTCAGACTGATTCTGGCTCTGAACTCTCATACTGATTCCAGTTCTGACCTTTCATACTGCTTCTGGCTCTGACCTCTCATACCGTTTCTGTCTCTGACCTCTCAGACTGATTCTGGCTCTTAACTCTCATACTAATTCTGGCTCTGACCTCTCATACTGATTCTAGCTCTGACCTCTCATACTGATTCTGGCTCTGACCTCTCATACTGATTCTGGCTCTGACCTCTCACACTGCTTCTGGCTCTGACCTCTCAGTATGATTCTGGCTCTGACCTCTCAGACTGATTCTGGCTCTGACATCTCATACTGCTTCTGGCTCTGACCTCTCAAACTGATTCAGGCTCTGACCTCTCAGTCTGATTCTGGCTCTGACCTCTCAGACTGATTCTGGCTCTGACCTCTCATACTAATTCTGGCTCTGACCTCTCAGTCTGTTTCTGGCTCATACCTCTCATACTGATTCTGGCTCTGACATCTTATACTGGTTCTGGCTCTGACCTCTCAGACTGATTCCGGCTCTGAACTCTCAGTCTGATTCCGGCTCTGACCTCTCAGACTGATTCTGGCTCTGACCTCTCAGACTGATTATGGCTCTGACCTCTCATACTGATTCCGGCTCTGACCTCTCAGTCTGATTCTGGCTCTTACCTCTCATACTGATTCTGGCTCTGACCTCTCAGACTGATTCTGGCTCTGACCTCTCAGTCTGATTCTGGCTGTGAACTCTCAGACTGATTCTGGCTGTGAACTCTCAGACCGATTCTGGCTCTGAACTCTCAGACCGATTCTGGCTCTGACCTCTCAGACCGATTCTGGCTCTGACCTCTCAGACTGATTCTGGCTCTGACCTCTCATACTGATTCTGTCTGTGAACTCTCAGACTGATTCTGGCTGTGAACTCTCAGACCGATTCTGGCTCTGAACTCTCAGACCGATTCTGGCTCTGACCTCTCAGACCGATTCTGGCTCTGACCTCTCAGACTGATTCTGGCTCTGACCTCTCATACTGATTCTGGTTCTGACCTCTCATACTAATTCTGGCTCTGACCTCTCAGTCTGATTCTGGCTCTGACCTCTCATACTGATTCTGGCTCTGACCTCTCATACTGATTCTGGCAATGATCTCTCATACTGATTCTTGCTCTGTCCTCTCATACTGATTCCGGCTCTGACCTTTCATACTGCTTCTGGTTCTGACCTCTCATACTGATTCTGGCTCTGACCTCTCATACTGATTCTGGCTCTGACCTCTCATACTTATTCCGGCTCTGACCTCTCAGACTGATTCTGGCTCTGACCTCTCATACTAATTCTCGCTCTGACCTCTCAGACTGATTATGGCTCTGACCTCTCAGTCTGATTCCGGCTCTGACCTCTCAGTCTGATTCCGGGCTCTGACCTCTCATACTGATTCTGGCTCTGACCTCTCATACTGCTTCTGGCTCTGACCTCTCATACCGATTCTGGCTTTGACCTCTCATACTGATTCTTGCTCTGACCTCTCAGACTGATTCTGGCTCTGACCTCTAATACTAATTCTGGCTCGGACCTCTCAGACTGATTCTGGCTCTGACATCTCATACTGCTTCTGGCTCTGACCTCTCAGACTGATTCCGGCTCTTACCTCTCAGACTGATTCTGGCTCTGACCTCTCAGTCTCATTCTGGCTCTAACCTCTCATACTGATTCTGGCTCTGACCTCTCATACTGATTCTGGCTCTGACCTCTCATACTGATTCTGGCTCTGACCTCTCAGACTAATTCTGGCTCTGACCTCTCATATTGATTCCGGCTCTGACCTCTCTTACCGATTCTGGCTCTGACCTCTCATATTGATTCCGGCTCTGACCTCTCATACTGATTCTGGCTCTGACCTCTCAGACTGATTCCGGCTCTGACCTCTCAGACTGATTCTGGCTCTGACCTCTCAGACTGATTCTGGCTTTGACCTCTCAGTCTGATTCCGGCTCTGACCTCTCAGTCTTATTCCGGGCTCTGACCTCTCATACTGATTCTGGCTCTGACCTCTCATACTGCTTCTGGCTCTGACCTCTCATACCGATTCTCGCTCTGACCTTTTATACTAATTCTGGCTCTGACCTCTCAGACTGATTCTGGCTCTGACATCTCATACTGGTTCTGGCTCTGACCTCTCAGACTGATTCCGGCTCTGACCTCTCAGTCTGATTCCGGCTCTGACCTCTCAGACTGATTCTGGCTCTGACCTCTCAGACTGATTCTGGCTCTGACCTCTCATATTGATTCCGGCTCTGACCTCTCATACCGATTCTGGCTCTGACCTCTCATATTGATTCCGGCTATGACCTCTCATACTGATTCTGGCTCTGACCTCTCATACTGATTCCGGCTCTGACCTCTCAGACTGATTCTGGCTCTGACCTCTCATACTGATTCTGGCTTTGACCTCTAAGACTGATTCTGGCTTTGACCTCTCAGTCTGATTCCGGCCTCTCATACTGATTCTGGCTCTGACCTCTCATACTGCTTCTGGCTCTGACCTCTCATACCGAATCTGGCTCTGACCTCTCATACTGATTCTGGCTCTGACCTCTTAGACTGATTCTCGCTCTGACCTCTCATACTAATTCTGGCTCTGACCTCTCAGACTGATTCTGGCTTTGACATCTCAAACTGCTTCTGGCTCTCACCTCTCAGACTGATTCCGGCTCTAACCTCTCAGTCTGATTCCGGCTCTGACCTCTCAGACTGATTCTGGCTCTGACCTCATATTGATTCTGGCTCTGACCTCTCATACTGATTCTGGCTCTGACCTCTCAGACTGATTCTGGCTCTGACCTCTCATATTGATTCCGGTTCTGACCTCTCATACCGATTCTGGCTCTGACCTCTCATACCGATTCTGGCTCTGACTTCTCAGACTGATTCTGTCTCTGACCTCTCATACCGATTCTAGCTCTGACCTCTCAGACTGATTCTGGCCCTGAACTCTCATACTGATTCCGGCTCTGACCTCTCATACTAATTCTGGCTCTGACCTCTCAGACTGATTATGGCTCTGACCTCACAGTCTGATTTCGGACTCTGACCTCTCATACTGATTCTGGCTCTCACCTTTCATACTGCTTCTTGTTCTGTCCTCTCATACTTATTCTGGCTCTGACCTCTCATACTGATTCTGGCTCTGATCTCTCATACTGATTATGGCTCTGACCTTTTAGTCTGATTCCGGCTCTGACCTCTCATACTGATTCTGGCTCTGACCTTTCATACTGCCTCTGGTTCTGTCCTCTCATACTGATTCTGGCTCTGACCTCTCATACTAATTCTGGTTCTGACCTCTCAGACTGATTATGGCTCTGACCTTTTAGTCTGATTCCGGCTCTGACCTCTCATACTGATTCTGGCTCTGACCTCTAATACTAATTCTGGCTCTGACCTCTCAGACTGATTCTGGCTCTGACATCTCATATTGATTCCGGCTCTGACCTCTCAGACTGATTCTGGCTCGGACCTCTCATACTAATTCTGGCTCTGATCTCTCATACTGATTCCAGTTCTGACCTTTCATACTGCTTCTGGCTCTGACCTCTCATACCGATTCTGGCTCTGACCTCTCAGACTGATTCTGGCTCTGAACTCTCATACTAATTCTGGCTCTGACCTCTCATACTGATTCTGGCTCTGACCTCTCATACTGATTCTGGCTCTGACCTCTCATACTGATTCCGGCTCTGACCTTTCATACTGCTTCTGGTTCTGTCCTCTCATACTGGTTCTGGCTCTGACCTCTCATACTGATTCTGGCTCTGACCTCTCATACTGATTCCGGCTCTGACCTCTCAGACTGATTCTGGCTTTGACCTCTCAGTCTGATTCCGGCTCTGACCTCTCAGTCTGATTCCGGGCTCTGACCTCTCATACTGATTCTGGCTCTGACCTCTCATACTGCTTCTGGCTCTGACCTCTCATACCGATTATGGCTCTGACCTCTCATTCTGATTCTGGCTCTGACCTCTCAGACTGATTCTCGCTCTGACCTCTCATACTAATTCTGGCTCTAACCTTTTAGACTGATTCTGGCTCTGACATCTCATACTGCTTCTGGCTCTGACCTCTCAGACTGATTCCGGCTCTGACCTCTGTCTGATTCCGGCTCTAACCTCTTAGACTGATTCTGGCTCTGATCTCTCATACTGATTCTGGCTCTGACCTCTCATACTGATTCTGGCTCTGACCTCTCAGACTGATTCTGGCTCTGACCTCTCATATTGATTCCGGCTCTGACCTCTCATACCGATTCTGGCTCTGACCTCTCATATTGATTCCGGTTCTGACCTCTCATACCGATTCTGGCTCTGACCTCTCATACCGATTCTGGCTCTGACCTCTCAGACTGATTCTGGCTCTGACCTCTCATACTGATTCTGGCTCTGTCCTCTCAGACTGATTCTGGCTCTGAACTCTCATACTGATTCCAGTTCTGACCTTTCATACTGCTTCTGGCTCTGACCTCTCATACCGATTCTGGCTCTGACCTCTCAGACTGATTCTGGCTCTGAACTCTCATACTAATTCTGGCTCTGACCTCTCATACTGATTCTGGCTCTGACCTCTCATACTGATTCTGGCTCTGACCTCTCATACTGATTCTGGCTCTGACCTCTCACACTGCTTCTGGCTCTGACCTCTCAGTCTAATTCTGGCTCTTACCTCTCATACTGATTCTGGCTCTGTCCTCTCAGACTGATTCTGGCTCTGACCTCTCATACTAATTCTGGCTCTAACCTCTCAGTCTAATTCTGGCTCTTACCTCTCATACTGATTCTGGCTCTGACCTCTCAGACTGATTCTGGCTCTGACCTCTCAGTCTGATTCTGGCTCTTACCTCTCATACTGATTCTGGCTCTGACCTCTCAGACTGATTCTGGCTCTGACGTCTAAAACTACTTCTGGCTCTGACTTCTCAGACTGATTCTGGCTGTGATCTCTCAGACTGATTCTGGCTGTGAACTCTCAGACCGATTCTGGCTCTGAACTCTCAGACCGATTCTGGCTCTGACCTCTCAGACCGATTCTGGCTCTGACCTCTCATACTGATTCTGGCTCTGACCTCTCATACTGATTCTGGTTCTGACCTCTCATACTAATTCTGGCTCTGACCTCTCAGTCTGATTCTGGCTCTGACCTCTCATACTGATTCCGGTTCTGACCTCTCATACCGATTCTGGCTCTGACCTCTCAGACTGATTCTGGCTCTGACCTCTCAGACTGATTCTGGCTCTGACCTCTCAGACTGATTCTGGCTCTGACCTCTCATACTAATTCTGGCTCTGACCTCTCAGTCTGATTCTGGCTCTTACCTCTCATACTGATTCTGGCTCTGACCTCTCATACTGATTCTGGCTCTGACCTCTCATACTGATTCTGGCTCTGACCTCTCAGACTGATTCTGGCTCTGACCTCTCAGACTGATTCTGGCTCTGGCCTCTCATACTAATTCTGGCTCTGACCTCTCAGTCTGATTCTGGCTCTGATATTTCATACTGCTTCTGGCTCTGACCTCTCAGACTGATTCCGGCTCTGACCTCTCAGTCTGATTCTGGCTCTGACCTCTCAGACTGATTCTGGCTCTGACCTCTCATACTGATTCCGGCTCTGACCTTTCATACTGCTTCTGGTTCTGTCCTCTCATACTGATTCTGGCTCTGACCTCTCATACTGATTCTGGCTCTGAAATCTCATACTGATTCCGGCTCTGACCTCTCAGACTGATTCTGGCTCTGACCTCTCATACTAATTTTGGCTCTGACCTCTCAGACTGATTATGGCTCTGACCTCTCAGTCTGATTCCGGCTCTGACCTCTCAGTCTGATTCTGGCTCTTACCTCTCATACTGATTCTGGCTCTGACGTCTAATACTACTTCTGGCTCTGACTTCTCAGACTGATTCTGGCTGTGAACTCTCAGACTGATTCTGGCTGTGAACTCTCAGACCGATTCTGGCTCTGAACTCTCAGACCGATTCTGGCTCTGACCTCTCAGACCGATTCTGGCTCTGACCTCTCATACTGATTCTGGTTCTGACCTCTCATACTAATTCTGGCTCTGACCTCTCAGTCTGATTCTGGCTCTGACCTCTCATACTGATTCTGGCTCTGACCTCTCATACTGATTCTGGCAATGATCTCTCATACTGATTCTTGCTCTGTCCTCTCATACTGATTCCGGCTCTGACCTTTCATACTGCTTCTGGTTCTGTCCTCTCATACTGATTCTGGCTCTGACCTCTCATACTGATTCTGGCTCTGAAATCTCATACTGATTCCGGCTCTGACCTCTCAGACTGATTCTGGCTCTGACCTCTCATACTAATTTTGGCTCTGACCTCTCAGACTGATTATGGCTCTGACCTCTCAGTCTGATTCCGGCTCTGACCTCTCAGTCTGATTCCGGGCTCTGACCTCTCATACTGATTCTGGCTCTGACTTCTCATACTGCTTCTGGCTCTGACCTCTCATACCGATTCTGGCTTTGACCTCTCATACTGATTCTTGCTATGACCTCTAATAATAATTCTGGCTCTGACCTCTCAGACTGATTCTGGCTCTGACATCTCATACTGCTTCTGGCTCTGACCTCTCAGACTGATTCCGGCTCTTACCTCTCAGACTGATTCTGGCTCTGACCTCTCAGTCTCATTCTGGCTTTAACCTCTCATACTGATTCTGGCTCTGACCTCTCATACTGATTCTGGCTCTGACCTCTCTGACTGATTCTGGCTCTGACCTCTCATATTGATTCCGGCTCTGACCTCTCTTACCGATTCTGGCTCTGACCTCTCATATTGATTCCGGCTCTGACCTCTTATACTGATTCTGGCTCTGACCTCTCATACTGATTCCGGCTCTGACCTCTCAGACTGATTCTGGCTCTGACCTCTCATACTGATTCCGGCTCTGACCTCTCAGACTGATTCTGGCTCTGACCTCTCATACTGATTCTGGCTCTGACCTCTCAGACTGATTCTGGCTTTGACCTCTCAGTCTGATTCCGGCTCTGACCTCTCAGTCTTATTCCGGGCTCTGACCTCTCATACCGATTCTGGCTCTGACCTCTCAGACTGATTCTGGCTCTGACCTCTCATACTGCTTCTGGCTCTGACCTCTCATACCGATTCTGGCTCTGACCTCTCATACTAATTCTGGCTCTGACCTCTCATACCGATTCTCGCTCTGACCTCTCATACTAATTCTGGCTCTGACCTCTCAGACTGATTCTGGCTCTGACATCTCAGTCTGATTCTGGCTCTGACCTCTCAGACTGATTCTGGCTCTGACCTCTCATACTGATTCTGGCTCTGACCTCTCATACTGATTCTGGCTCTGACCTCTCAGACCGATTCTGGCTCTGACCTCTCATATTGATTCCGGCTCTGACCTCTCATACCGATTCTGGCTCTGACCTCTCATATTGATTCCGGCTCTGACCTCTCATACTGATTCTGGCTCTGACCTCTCATACTGATTCCGGCTCTAACCTCTCAGACTGATTCTGGCTCTGACCTCTCATACTGATTCTGGCTTTGACCTCTCAGACTGATTCTGGCTTTGACCTCTCAGTCTGATTCCGGCTCTGACCTCTCAGTCTGATTCCGGGCTCTGACCTCTCATACTGATTCTGGCTCTGACCTCTTATACTGCTTCTGGCTCTGACCTCTCATACTGATTCTGGCTCTGACCTCTCAGACTGATTCTGGCTTTGACATCTCATACTGCTTCTGGCTCTGACCTCTCAGACTGATTCCGGCTCTAACCTCTCAGTCTGATTCCGGCTCTGACCTCTCAGACTGATTCTGGCTCTGACTTCTCATATTGATTCTGGCTCTGACCTTTCATACTGCTTCTGGCTCTGACCTCTCATACCGATTCTGGCTCTGACCTCTCAGACTGATTCTGGCCCTGAACTCTCATACTGATTCCGGCTCTGACCTCTCAGACTGATTCTGGCTCTGACCTCTCATACTAATTCTGGCTCTGACCTCTCAGACTGATTATGGCTCTGACCTCTCAGTCTGATTCCGGCTCTGACCTCTCAGTCTGATTCCGGGCTCTGACCTCTCATACTGATTCTGGCTCTGACCTTTCATACTGCTTCTGGTTCTGTCCTCTCATACTGATTCTGGCTCTGACCTCTCATACTGATTCTGGCTCTGACCTCTCATACTGATTCCGGCTCTGACCTCTCAGACTGATTCTGGCTCTGACCTCTCATACTGATTCTGGCTCTGACCTCTCAGACTGATTCTGGCTCTGACCTCTCATATTGATTCCGGCTCTGACCTCTCATACCGATTCTGGCTCTGACCTCTCATATTGATTCCGGCTCTGACCTCTCATACTGATTCCGGCTCTAACCTCTCAGACTGATTCTGGCTCTGACCTCTCATACTGATTCTGGCTTTGACCTCTCAGACTGATTCTGGCTTTGACCTCTCAGTCTGATTCCGGCTCTGACCTCTCAGTCTGATTCCGGGCTCTGACCTCTCATACTGATTCTGGCTCTGACCTCTTATACTGCTTCTGGCTCTGACCTCTCATACTGATTCTGGCTCTGACCTCTCAGACTGATTCTGGCTTTGACATCTCATACTGCTTCTGGCTCTGACCTCTCAGACAGATTCCGGCTCTAACCTCTCAGTCTGATTCCGGCTCTGACCTCTCAGACTGATTCTGGCTCTGACTTCTCATATTGATTCTGGCTCTGACCTTTCATACTGCTTCTGGCTCTGACCTCTCATACCGATTCTGGCTCTGACCTCTCAGACTGATTCTGGCCCTGAACTCTCATACTGATTCCGGCTCTGACCTCTCAGACTGATTCTGGCTCTGACCTCTCATACTAATTCTGGCTCTGACCTCTCAGACTGATTATGGCTCTGACCTCTCAGTCTGATTCCGGCTCTGACCTCTCAGTCTGATTCCGGGCTCTGACCTCTCATACTGATTCTGGCTCTGACCTTTCATACTGCTTCTGGTTCTGTCCTCTCATACTGATTCTGGCTCTGACCTCTCATACTGATTCTGGCTCTGACCTCTCATACTGATTCCGGCTCTGACCTCTCAGACTGATTCTGGCTCTGACCTCTCATACTGATTCTGGCTCTGACCTCTCAGATTGATTCTGGCTTTGACCTCTCAGTCTGATTCCGGCTCTGACCTCTCAGTCTGATTCCGGGCTCTGACCTCTCATACTGATTCTGGCTCTGACCTCTCATACTGCTTCTGGCTCTGACCTCTCATACCGATTCTGGCTCTGACCTCTCAGACTGATTCTGCCTCTGATCTCTCATATTGATTCTGGCTCTGACCTCTCATACTGATTCTTGCTCTGACCTCTCAGACTGATTCTTGCTCTGACCTCTAATACTAATTCTGGCTCTGACCTCTAATACTAATTCTGGCTCTGACCTCTCAGAATGATTCTGGCTCTGACATCTCATACTGCTTCTGGCTCTGACCTCTCAGACTGATTCCGGCTCTGACCTCTCAGTCTGATTCCGGCTCTGACCTCTCAGACTGATTCTGGCTCTGACCTCTCAGTCTCATTCTGGCTCTAACCTCTCATACTGATTCTGGCTCTGACCTCTCATACCGATTCTGGCTCTGACCTCTCAGACTGATTCTGCCTCTGATCTCTCATATTGATTCTGGCTCTGACCTCTCATACTGATTCTTGCTCTGACCTCTCAGACTGATTCTTGCTCTGACCTCTAATACTAATTCTGGCTCTCACCTCTAATACTAATTCTGGCTCTGACCTCTCAGAATGATTCTGGCTCTGACCTCTCAGTATGATTCTGGCTCTGACCTCTCAGACTGATTCTGGCTCTGACATCTCATACTGCTTCTGGCTCTGACCTCTCAAACTGATTCCGGCTCTGACCTCTCAGTCTGATTCTGGCTCTGACCTCTCAGACTGATTCTGGCTCTGACCTCTCATACTAATTCTGGCTCTGACCTCTCAGTCTGATTCTGGCTCTTACCTCTCATACTGATTCTGGCTCTGACCTCTCAGACTGATTCTGGCTCTGACATCTCATACTTGTTCTGGCTCTTACCTCTCATACTAATTCTGGCTCTGACCTCTCAGTCTGATTCTGGCTCTTACCTCTCATACTGATTCTGGCTCTGACCTCTCAGACTGATTCTGGCTCTGACCTCTCAGACTGATTCTGGCTTTGACCTCTCAGTCTGATTCCGGCTCTGACCTCTCAGTCTTATTCCGGGCTCTGTCCTCTCATACCGATTCTGGCTCTGACCTCTCAGACTGATTCTGGCTCTGACCTCTCATACTGCTTCTGGCTCTGACCTCTCATACCGATTCTGGCTCTGACCTCTCATACTAATTCTGGCTCTGACCTCTCATACCGATTCTCGCTCTGACCTCTCATACTAATTCTGGCTCTGACCTCTCAGACTGATTCTGGCTCTGACATCTCAGTCTGATTCTGGCTCTGACCTCTCAGACTGATTCTGGCTCTGACCTCTCATACTGATTCTGGCTCTGACCTCTCATACTGATTCTGGCTCTGACCTCTCAGACTGATTCTGGCTCTGACCTCTCATATTGATTCCGGCTCTGACCTCTCATACCGATTCTGGCTCTGACCTCTCATATTGATTCCGGCTCTGACCTCTCATACTGATTCCGGCTCTAACCTCTCAGACTGATTCTGGCTCTGACCTCTCATACTGATTCTGGCTTTGACCTCTCAGACTGATTCTGGCTTTGACCTCTCAGTCTGATTCCGGCTCTGACCTCTCAGTCTGATTCCGGGCTCTGACCTCTCATACTGATTCTGGCTCTGACCTCTTATACTGCTTCTGGCTCTGACCTCTCATACTGATTCTGGCTCTGACCTCTCAGACTGATTCTGGCTTTGACATCTCATACTGCTTCTGGCTCTGACCTCTCAGACTGATTCCGGCTCTAACCTCTCAGTCTGATTCCGGCTCTGACCTCTCTGACTGATTCTGGCTCTGACTTCTCATATTGATTCTGGCTCTGACCTTTCATACTGCTTCTGGCTCTGACCTCTCATACCGATTCTGGCTCTGACCTCTCAGACTGATTCTGGCCCTGAACTCTCATACTGATTCCGGCTCTGACCTCTCAGACTGATTCTGGCTCTGACCTCTCATACTAATTCTGGCTCTGACCTCTCAGACTGATTATGGCTCTGACCTCTCAGTCTGATTCCGGCTCTGACCTCTCAGTCTGATTCCGGGCTCTGACCTCTCATACTGATTCTGGCTCTGACCTTTCATACTGCTTCTGGTTCTGTCCTCTCATACTGATTCTGGCTCTGACCTCTCATACTGATTCTGGCTCTGACCTCTCATACTGATTCCGGCTCTGACCTCTCAGACTGATTCTGGCTCTGACCTCTCATACTGATTCTGGCTCTGACCTCTCAGACTGATTCTGGCTCTGACCTCTCATATTGATTCCGGCTCTGACCTCTCATACCGATTCTGGCTCTGACCTCTCATATTGATTCCGGCTCTGACCTCTCATACTGATTCCGGCTCTAACCTCTCAGACTGATTCTGGCTCTGACCTCTCATACTGATTCTGGCTTTGACCTCTCAGACTGATTCTGGCTTTGACCTCTCAGTCTGATTCCGGCTCTGACCTCTCAGTCTGATTCCGGGCTCTGACCTCTCATACTGATTCTGGCTCTGACCTCTTATACTGCTTCTGGCTCTGACCTCTCATACTGATTCTGGCTCTGACCTCTCAGACTGATTCTGGCTTTGACATCTCATACTGCTTCTGGCTCTGACCTCTCAGACAGATTCCGGCTCTAACCTCTCAGTCTGATTCCGGCTCTGACCTCTCAGACTGATTCTGGCTCTGACTTCTCATATTGATTCTGGCTCTGACCTTTCATACTGCTTCTGGCTCTGACCTCTCATACCGATTCTGGCTCTGACCTCTCAGACTGATTCTGGCCCTGAACTCTCATACTGATTCCGGCTCTGACCTCTCAGACTGATTCTGGCTCTGACCTCTCATACTAATTCTGGCTCTGACCTCTCAGACTGATTATGGCTCTGACCTCTCAGTCTGATTCCGGCTCTGACCTCTCAGTCTGATTCCGGGCTCTGACCTCTCATACTGATTCTGGCTCTGACCTTTCATACTGCTTCTGGTTCTGTCCTCTCATACTGATTCTGGCTCTGACCTCTCATACTGATTCTGGCTCTGACCTCTCATACTGATTCCGGCTCTGACCTCTCAGACTGATTCTGGCTCTGACCTCTCATACTGATTCTGGCTCTGACCTCTCAGATTGATTCTGGCTTTGACCTCTCAGTCTGATTCCGGCTCTGACCTCTCAGTCTGATTCCGGGCTCTGACCTCTCATACTGATTCTGGCTCTGACCTCTCATACTGCTTCTGGCTCTGACCTCTCATACCGATTCTGGCTCTGACCTCTCAGACTGATTCTGCCTCTGATCTCTCATATTGATTCTGGCTCTGACCTCTCATACTGATTCTTGCTCTGACCTCTCAGACTGATTCTTGCTCTGACCTCTAATACTAATTCTGGCTCTGACCTCTAATACTAATTCTGGCTCTGACCTCTCAGAATGATTCTGGCTCTGACATCTCATACTGCTTCTGGCTCTGACCTCTCAGACTGATTCCGGCTCTGACCTCTCAGACTGATTCTGGCTCTGACCTCTCAGTCTCATTCTGGCTCTAACCTCTCATACTGATTCTGGCTCTGACCTCTCATACCGATTCTGGCTCTGACCTCTCAGACTGATTCTGCCTCTGATCTCTCATATTGATTCTGGCTCTGACCTCTCATACTGATTCTTGCTCTGACCTCTCAGACTGATTCTTGCTCTGACCTCTAATACTAATTCTGGCTCTCACCTCTAATACTAATTCTGGCTCTGACCTCTCAGAATGATTCTGGCTCTGACCTCTCAGTATGATTCTGGCTCTGACCTCTCAGACTGATTCTGGCTCTGACATCTCATACTGCTTCTGGCTCTGACCTCTCAAACTGATTCCGGCTCTGACCTCTCAGTCTGATTCTGGCTCTGACCTCTCAGACTGATTCTGGCTCTGACCTCTCATACTAATTCTGGCTCTGACCTCTCAGTCTGATTCTGGCTCTTACCTCTCATACTGATTCTGGCTCTGACCTCTCAGACTGATTCTGGCTCTGACATCTCATACTTGTTCTGGCTCTTACCTCTCATACTAATTCTGGCTCTGACCTCTCAGTCTGATTCTGGCTCTTACCTCTCATACTGATTCTGGCTCTGACCTCTCAGACTGATTCTGGCTCTGAACTCTCATACTGATTCCAGTTCTGACCTTTCATACTGCTTCTGGCTCTGACCTCTCATACAGTTTCTGTCTCTGACCTCTCAGTCTGATTCTGGCTCTTAACTCTCATACTAATTCTGGCTCTGACCTCTCATACTGATTCTAGCTCTGACCTCTCATACTGATTCTGGCTGTGACCTCTCATACTGATTCTGGCTCTGACCTCTCAGACTGATTCTGGCTCTGACCTCTCAGACCGATTCTGGCTCTGACCTCTCAGACTGATTCTGGCTCTGACCTCTCATACTGATTCTGGTTCTGACCTCTCATACTAATTCTGGCTCTGACCTCTCAGTCTGATTCTGGCTCTGACCTCTCACACTGATTCTGGCTCTGACCTCTCATACTGATTCTGGCAATGATCTCTCATACTGATTCTTGCTCTGTCCTCTCATACTGATTCCAGCTCTGACCTTTCATACTGCTTCTGGTTCTGACCTCTCATACTGATTCTGGCTCTGACCTCTCATACTGATTCTGGCTCTGACCTCTCATACTGATTCCGGCTCTGACCTCTCAGACTGATTCTGGCTCTTACCTCTCATACTGATTCTGGCTCTGACCTCTCAGACTGATTCTGGCTCTGACCTCTCAGTCTGATTCTGGCTCTTACCTCTCATACTGATTCTGGCTCTGACCTCTCAGACTGATTCTGGCTCTGACGTCTAATACTACTTCTGGCTCTGACTTCTCAGACTGATTCTGGCTGTGATCTCTCAGACTGATTCTGGCTGTGAACTCTCAGACCGATTCTGGCTCTGAACTCTCAGACCGATTCTGGCTCTGAACTCTCAGACCGATTCTGGCTCTGACCTCTCAGACCGATTCTGGCTCTGACCTCTCATTCTGATTCTGGCTCTGACCTCTCATACTGATTCTGGTTCTGACCTCTCATACTAATTCTGGCTCTGACCTCTCAGTCTGATTCTGGCTCTGACCTCTCATACTGATTCCGGTTCTGACCTCTCATACCGATTCTGGCTCTGACCTCTCATACTGATTCTGGCTCTGACCTCTCAGACTGATTCTGGCTCTGACCTCTCAGACTGATTCTGGCTCTGACCTCTCATACTAATTCTGGCTCTGACCTCTCAGTCTGATTCTGGCTCTTACCTCTCATACTGATTCTGGCTCTGACCTCTCAGACTGATTCTGGCTCTGACCTCTCAGACTGATTCTGGCTCTGAACTCTCATACTGATTCCAGTTCTGACCTTTCATACTGCTTCTGGCTCCGACCTCTCATACCGATTCTGGCTCTGACCTCTCATACTGATTCTGGCTCTGACCTCTCATACTGATTCTGGCTCTGACCTCTCAGACTGATTCTGGCTCTGACCTCTCAGACTGATTCCGGCTCTGGCCTCTCATACTAATTCTGGCTCTGACCTCTCAGTCTGATTCTGGCTCTGACATCTCATACTGCTTCTGGCTCTGACCTCTCAGACTGATTCCGGCTCTGACCTCTCAGTCTGATTCTGGCTCTGACCTCTCAGACTGATTCTGGCTCTGACCTCTCATACTAATTCTGGCTCTGACCTCTCAGTCTAATTCTGGCTCTTACCTCTCATACTGATTCTGGCTCTGACCTCTCAGACTGATTCTGGCTCTGACCTCTCAGTCTGATTCTGGCTCTTACCTCTCATACTGATTCTGGCTCTGACGTCTAATACTACTTCTGGCTTTGACTTCTCAGACTGATTCTGGCTGTGAACTCTCAGACTGATTCTGGCTGTGAACTCTCAGACCGATTCTGGCTCTGACCTCTCAGACCGATTCTGGCTCTGACCTCTCAGTCTGATTCTGGTTCTGACCTCTCATACTTATTCTGGCTCTGACCTCTCAGTCTGATTCTGGCTCTGACCTCTCATACTGATTCTGGCAATGATCTCTCATACTGATTCTTGCTCTGTCCTCTCATACTGCTTCTGGTTCTGTCCTCTCATACTGATTCTGGCTCTGACCTCTCATACTGATTCTGGCTCTGAAATCTCATACTGATTCCGGCTCTGACCTCTCATACTGATTCTGGCTCTGACCTCTCATACTGCTTCTGGCTCTGACCTCTCATACCGTTTCTGGCTTTGACCTCTCATACTGATTCTTGCTATGACCTCTATTAATAATTCTTTCTCTGACCTCTCAAACTGATTCTGGCTCTGAACTCTCAGACCGATTCTGGCTCTGACTTCTCAGACCGATTCTGGCTCTGACCTCTCAGACTGATTCTGGCTTTGACCTCTCATACTGATTCCGGCTCTGACCTCTCAGACTGATTCTGGCTCTAACCTCTCATACTGATTCTGGCTCTTACCTCTCATACTGGTTCTGGCTCTGACCTCTCAGACTGATTCTGGCTGTGAACTCTCAGACCGATTCTGGCTGTGAACTCTCAGACCGATTCTGGCTCTGAACTCTCAGACCGATTCTGGCTCTGACTTCTCAGACCGATTCTGGCTCTGACCTCTCAGACTGATTCTGGCTCTGACCTCTCATACTGATTCCGGCTCTGACCTCTCAGACTGATTCTGGCTCTAACCTCTCATACTGATTCTGGCTCTGACCTCTCAGACTGATTCTGGCTCTGACCTCTCATACCGATTCTGACTCTGACCTCTCATACTTATTCTGGCTCTGACCTCTCATATTGATTCCGGTTCTGACCTCTCATACCGATTCTGGCTCTGACCTCTCATACTGATTCTGGCTCTGACCTCTCAGACTGATTCTGGCTCTGACCTCTCAGACTGAATCTGGCTCTTACCTCTCATACTAATTCTGGCTCTGACCTCTCAGTCTGATTCTGGCTCTTACCTCTCATACTGATTCTGGCTCTGACCTCTCAGACTGATTCTGGCTCTGAACTCTCATACTGATTCCAGTTCTGACCTTTCATACCGCTTCTGGCTCTGACCTCTTATACCGTTTCTGTCTCTGACCTCTCAGACTGATTCTGGCTCTTAACTCTCATACTAATTCTGGCTCTGACCTCTCATACTGATTCTAGCTCTGACCTCTCATACTGATTCTGGCTCTGACCTCTCAGACTGATTCTGGCTCTGACCTCTCACACTGCTTCTGGCTCTGACCTCTCAGTATGATTCTGGCTCTGACCTCTCAGACTGATTCTGGCTCTGACATCTCATACTGCTTCTGGCTCTGACCTCTCAAACTGATTCCGGCTCTGACCTCTCAGTCTGATTCTGGCTCTGACCTCTCAGACTGATTCTGGCTCTGACCTCTCATACTAATTCTGGCTCTGACCTCTCAGTCTGATTCTGGCTCTTACCTCTCATACTGATTCTGGCTCTGACCTCTCAGACTGATTCTGGCTCTGACATCTCATACTGGTTCTGGCTCTTACCTCTCATACTAATTCTGGCTCTGACCTCTCAGTCTGATTCTGGCTCTTACCTCTCATACTGATTCTGGCTCTGACCTCTCAGTCTGATTCTGGCTCTTACCTCTCATACTGCTTCTGGCCCTGACCTCTCAAACTGATTCCGGCTCTGACCTCTCAGTCTGATTCTGGCTCTGACCTCTCAGACTGATTCTGGCTCTGACCTCTCATACTAATTCTGGCTCTGACCTCTCAGTCTGATTCTGGCTCATACCTCTCATACTGATTCTGGCTCTTACCTCTCAGACTGATTCTGGCTCTGACATCTCATACTGGTTCTGGCTCTGACCTCTCAGACTGATTCCGGCTCTGACCTCTCAGTCTGATTCCGGCTCTGACCTCTCAGACTGATTCTGGCTCTGACCTCTCAGACCGATTCTGGCTCTGACCTCTCAGACTGATTCTGGCTCTGACCTCTCATACTGATTCTGGTTCTGACCTCTCATACTAATTCTGGCTCTGACCTCTCAGTCTGATTCTGGCTCTGACCTCTCATACTGATTCTGGCTCTGACCTCTCATACTGATTCTGGCAATGATCTCTCATACTGATTCTTGCTCTGTCCTCTCCTACTGATTCCAGCTCTGACCTTTCATACTGCTTCTGGTTCTGACCTCTCATACTGATTCTGGCTCTGACCTCTTATACTGATTCTGGCTCTGACCTCTCATACTGATTCCGGATCTGACCTCTCAGACTGATTCTGGCTCTGACCTCTCATACTAATTCTGGCTCTAACCTCTCAGTCTAATTCTGGCTCTTACCTCTCATACTGATTCTGGCTCTGACCTCTCAGACTGATTCTGGCTCTGACCTCTCAGTCTGATTCTGGCTCTTACCTCTCATACTGATTCTGGCTCTGACCTCTCAGACTGATTCTGGCTCTGACGTCTAATACTACTTCTGGCTCTGACTTCTCAGACTGATTTTGGCTGTGATCTCTCAGACTGATTTTGGCTGTGAACTCTCAGACCGATTCTGGCTCTGAACTCTCAGACCGATTCTGGCTCTGACCTCTCAGACCGATTCTGGCTCTGACCTCTCATTCTGATTCTGGCTCTGACCTCTCATACTGATTCTGGTTCTGACCTCTCATACTAATTCTGGCTCTGACCTCTCAGTCTGATTCTGGCTCTGACCTCTCATACTGATTCCGGTTCTGACCTCTCATACCGATTCTGGCTCTGACCTCTCATACTGATTCTGGCTCTGACCTCTCAGACTGGTTCTGGCTCTGACCTCTCAGACTGATTCTGGCTCTGACCTCTCATACTAATTCTGGCTCTGACCTATCAGTCTGATTCGGGCTCTTACCTCTCATACTGATTCTGGCTCTGACCTCTCAGACTGATTCTGGCTCTGACCTCTCAGACTGATTCTGGCTCTGGCCTCTCATACTAATTCTGGCTCTGACCTCTCAGTCTAATTCTGGCTCTTACCTCTCATACTGATTCTGGCTCTGACCTCTCAGACTGATTCTGGCTCTGACCTCTCAGTCTGATTCTGGCTCTTACCTCTCATACTGATTCTGGCTCTGACGTCTCATACTACTTCTGGCTCTGACTTCTCAGACTGATTCTGGCTGTGAACTCTCAGACTGATTCTGGCTGTGAACTCTCAGACCGATTCTGTCTCTGAACTCTCAGACCGATTCTGGCTCTGACCTCTCAGACCGATTCTGGCTCTGACCTCTCATACTGATTCTGGTTCTGACCTCTCATACTAATTCTGGCTCTGACCTCTCAGTCTGATTCTGGCTCTGACCTCTCATACTGATTCTGGCTCTGACCTCTCATACTGATTCTGGCAATGATCTCTCATACTGATTCTTGCTCTGTCCTCTCATACTGATTCCGGCTCTGACCTTTCATACTGCTTCTGGTTCTGTCCTCTCATACTGATTCTGGCTCTGACCTCTCATACTGATTCTGGCTCTGAAATCTCATACTGATTCCGGCTCTGACCTCTCAGACTGATTCTGGCTCTGACCTCTCATACTAATTTTGGCTCTGACCTCTCAGACTGATTATGGCTCTGACCTCTCAGTCTGATTCCGGCTCTGACCTCTCAGTCTGATTCCGGGCTCTGACCTCTCATACTGATTCTGGCTCTGACCTCTCATACTGCTTCTGGCTCTGACCTCTCATACCGATTCTGGCTTTGACCTCTCATACTGATTCTTGCTATGACCTCTAATAATAGTTCTGGCTCTGACCTCTCAAACTGATTCTGGCTTTGACATCTCATACTGCTTCTGGCTCTGACCTCTCAGACTGATTCCGGCTCTTACCTCTCAGATTGATTCTGGCTCTGACCTCTCAGACTGATTCTGGCTCTGAACTCTCATACTGATTCCAGTTCTGACCTTTCATACTGCTTCTAGCTTTGACCTCTCATACCGTTTCTGTCTCTGACCTCTCAGACCGTTTCTGTCTCTGACATCTCATACTGGTTCTGGCTCTGACCTCTCAGACTGATTCCGTCTCTGACCTCTCAGTCTGATTCCGGCTCTGACCTCTCAGACTGATTCTGGCTCTGACCTCTCAGACTGATTGTGGCTCTGACCTCTCATACTGATTCCGGCTCTGACCTCTCAGTCTGATTCTGGCTCTTACCTCTCATACTGATTTTGGCTCTGACCTCTCAGACTGATTCTGGCTCTGACCTCTCAGTCTGATTCTGGCTCTTACCTCTCATACTGATTCTGGCTCTGACCTCTCAGACTGATTCCGGCTGTGAACTCTCAGACTGATTCTGGCTGTGAACTCTCAGACCGATTCTGGCTCTGAACTCTCAGACCGATTCTGGCTCTGACTTCTCAGACCGATTCTGGCTCTGACCTCTCAGACTGATTCTGGCTCTTACCTCTCATACTGATTCTGGCTGTGAACTCTCAGACTGATTCTGGCTGTGAACTCTCAGACCGATTCTGTCTCTGAACTCTCAGACCGATTCTGGCTCTGACCTCTCAGACCGATTCTGGCTCTGACCTCTCATACTGATTCTGGTTCTGACCTCTCATACTAATTCTGGCTCTGACCTCTCAGTCTGATTCTGGCTCTGACCTCTCATACTGATTCTGGCTCTGACCTCTCATACTGATTCTGGCAATGATCTCTCATACTGATTCTTGCTCTGTCCTCTCATACTGATTCCGGCTCTGACCTTTCATACTGCTTCTGGTTCTGTCCTCTCATACTGATTCTGGCTCTGACCTCTCATACTGATTCTGGCTCTGAAATCTCATACTGATTCCGGCTCTGACCTCTCAGACTGATTCTGGCTCTGACCTCTCATACTAATTTTGGCTCTGACCTCTCAGACTGATTATGGCTCTGACCTCTCAGTCTGATTCCGGCTCTGACCTCTCAGTCTGATTCCGGGCTCTGACCTCTCATACTGATTCTGGCTCTGACCTCTCATACTGCTTCTGGCTCTGACCTCTCATACCGATTCTGGCTTTGACCTCTCATACTGATTTTTGCTATGACCTCTAATAATAGTTCTGGCTCTGACCTCTCAAACTGATTCTGGCTCTGACATCTCATACTGCTTCTGGCTCTGACCTCTCAGACTGATTCCGGCTCTTACCTCTCAGATTGATTCTGGCTCTGACCTCTCAGACTGATTCTGGCTCTGAACTCTCATACTGATTCCAGTTCTGACCTTTCATACTGCTTCTAGCTCTGACCTCTCATACCGTTTCTGTCTCTGACCTCTCAGACCGTTTCTGTCTCTGACCTCTCAGACTGATTCTGGCTCTGACATCTCATACTGGTTCTGGCTCTGACCTCTCAGACTGATTCCGTCTCTGACCTCTCAGTCTGATTCCGGCTCTGACCTCTCAGACTGATTCTGGCTCTGACCTCTCAGACTGATTATGGCTCTGACCTCTCATACTGATTCCGGCTCTGACCTCTCAGTCTGATTCTGGCTCTTACCTCTCATACTGATTCTGGCTCTGACCTCTCAGACTGATTCTGGCTCTGACCTCTCAGTCTGATTCTGGCTCTTACCTCTCATACTGATTCTGGCTCTGACCTCTCAAACTGATTCTGGCTGTGAACTCTCAGACTGATTCTGGCTGTGAACTCTCAGACCGATTCTGGCTCTGAACTCTCAGACCGATTCTGGCTCTGACTTCTCAGACCGATTCTGGCTCTGACCTCTCAGACTGATTCTGGCTCTTACCTCTCATACTGATTCTGGCTGTGAACTCTCAGACTGATTCTGGCTGTGAACTCTCAGACCGATTCTGGCTCTGAACTCTCAGACCGAATCTGGCTCTGACCTCTCAGACCGATTCTGGCTCTGACCTCTCAGACTGATTCTGGCTCTGACCTCTCAGACTGATTCTGGTTCTGACCTCTCATACTAATTCTGGCTCTGACCTCTCAGTCTGATTCTGGCTCTGACCTCTCAGACTGATTATGGCTCTGACCTCTCAGTCTGATTCCAGTTCTGACCTCTCAGTCTGATTCCGGGCTCTGACCTCTCATACTGATTCTGGCTCTGACCTCTCATACTGCTTCTGGCTCTGACCTCTCATATCGATTCTGGCTTTGACCTCTCATACTGATTCTTGCTATGACCTCTAATAAAAATTCTGGCTCTGACCTCTCAGACTGATTCTGGCTCTGACATCTCATACTGCTTCTGGCTCTGACCTCTCAGACTGATTCCGGCTCTTACCTGTCAGACTGATTCTGGCTCTGACCTCTCAGTCTCATTCTGGCTCTAACCTCTCATACTGATTCTGGCTCTGACCTCTCATACTGATTCTGGCTCTGACCTCTCAGACTGATTCTGGCTCTGACCTCTCATATTGATTCCGGCTCTGACCTCTCTTACCGATTCTGGCTCTGACCTCTCATATTGATTCTGGCTCTGACCTCTCATACTGATTCTGGCTCTGACCTCTCATACTGATTCCGGCTCTGACCTCTCAGACTGATTCTGGCTCTGACCTCTCATACTGATTCTGGCTCTGACCTCTCAGACTGATTCTGGCTTTGACCTCTCAGTCTGATTCCGGCTCTGACCTCTCAGTCTTATTCCGGGCTCTGACCTCTCAGACTGATTCTGGCTCTTACCTCTCATACTGATTCTGGCTGTGAACTCTCAGACTGATTCTGGCTGTGAACTCTCAGACCGATTCTGGCTCTGAACTCTCAGACCGAATCTGGCTCTGACCTCTCAGACCGATTCTGGCTCTGACCTCTCAGACTGATTCTGGTTCTGACCTCTCATACTAATTCTGGCTCTGACCTCTCAGTCTGATTCTGGCTCTGACCTCTCAGACTGATTATGGCTCTGACCTCTCAGTCTGATTCCAGTTCTGACCTCTCAGTCTGATTCCGGGCTCTGACCTCTCATACTGATTCTGGCTCTGACCTCTCATACTGCTTCTGGCTCTGACCTCTCAGACTGATTCCGGCTCTTACCTGTCAGACTGATTCTGGCTCTGACCTCTCAGTCTCATTCTGGCTCTAACCTCTCATACTGATTCTGGCTCTGACCTCTCATACTGATTCTGGCTCTGACCTCTCAGACTGATTCTGGCTCTGACCTCTCATATTGATTCCGGCTCTGACCTCTCTTACCGATTCTGGCTCTGACCTCTCATATTGATTCTGGCTCTGACCTCTCATACTGATTCTGGCTCTGACCTCTCATACTGATTCCGGCTCTGACCTCTCAGACTGATTCTGGCTCTGACCTCTCATACTGATTCTGGCTCTGACCTCTCAGACTGATTCTGGCTTTGACCTCTCAGTCTGATTCCGGCTCTGACCTCTCAGTCTTATTCCGGGCTCTGACCTCTCAGACTGATTCTGGCTCTTACCTCTCATACTGATTCTGGCTGTGAACTCTCAGACTGATTCTGGCTGTGAACTCTCAGACCGATTCTGGCTCTGAACTCTCAGACCGAATCTGGCTCTGACCTCTCAGACCGATTCTGGCTCTGACCTCTCAGACTGATTCTGGTTCTGACCTCTCATACTAATTCTGGCTCTGACCTCTCAGTCTGATTCTGGCTCTGACCTCTCAGACTGATTATGGCTCTGACCTCTCAGTCTGATTCCAGTTCTGACCTCTCAGTCTGATTCCGGGCTCTGACCTCTCATACTGATTCTGGCTCTGACCTCTCATACTGCTTCTGGCTCTGACCTCTCATACCGATTCTGGCTTTGACCTCTCATACTGATTCTTGCTATGACCTCTAATAATAATTCTGGCTCTGACCTCTCAGACTGATTCTGGCTCTGACATCTCATACTGCTTCTGGCTCTGACCTCTCAGACTGATTCCGGCTCTTACCTGTCAGACTGATTCTGGCTCTGACCTCTCAGTCTCATTCTGGCTCTAACCTCTCATACTGATTCTGGCTCTGACCTCTCATACTGATTCTGGCTCTGACCTCTCAGACTGATTCTGGCTCTGACCTCTCATATTGATTCCGGCTCTGACCTCTCTTACCGATTCTGGCTCTGACCTCTCATATTGATTCCGGCTCTGACCTCTCATACTGATTCTGGCTCTGACCTCTCATACTGATTCCGGCTCTGACCTCTCAGACTGATTCTGGCTCTGACCTCTCATACTGATTCTGGCTCTGACCTCTCAGACTGATTCTGGCTTTGACCTCTCAGTCTGATTCCGGCTCTGACCTCTCAGTCTTATTCCGGGCTCTGACCTCTCATACTGATTCTGGCTCTGACCTCTCATACTGATTCTGGCTCTGACCTCTCAGACTGATTCTGGCTTTGACCTCTCAGTCTGTTTCCGGCTCTGACCTCTCAGTCTTATTCCGGGCTCTGACCTTTCTTACTGCTTCTGGCTCTGACCTCTCATACCGATTCTGGCTCTGACCTCTCAGACTGATTCTGGCTCTAAACTCATACTAATTCTGATTCTGACCTCTCATACTGATTCTGGCTCTGACCTCTCATACTGATTCTGGCTCTGACCTCTCAGACTGATTCTGGCTCTGACATCTCATACTGGTTCTGGCTCTGACCTCTCAGACTGATTCCGGCTCTGACCTCTCAGTCTGATTCCGGCTCTGACCTCTCAGACTGATTCTGGCTCTGACCTCTCAGACTGATTATGGCTCTGACCTCTCATACTGATTCCGGCTCTGACCTCTCAGTCTGATTCTGGCTCTTACCTCTCATACTGATTCTGGCTCTGACCTCTCAGACTGATTCTGGCTCTGACCTCTCAGTCTGATTCTGGCTCTTACCTCTCATACTGATTCTGGCTCTGACCTCTCAGACTGATTCTGGCTGTGAACTCTCAGACTGATTCTGGCTGTGAACTCTCAGACCTATTCTGGCTCTGAAATCTCAGACCGATTCTGGCTCTGACCTCTCAGACCGATTCTGGCTCTGACCTCTCATACTGATTCTGGTTCTGACCTCTCATACTAATTCTGGCTCTGACCTCTCAGTCTGATTCTGGCTCTGACCTCTCATACTGATTCTGGCTCTGACCTCTCATACTGATTCTGGCAATGATCTCTCATACTGATTCTTGCTCTGTCCTCTCATACTGATTCCGGCTCTGACCTTTCATACTGCTTCTGGTTCTGTCCTCTTATACTGATTCTGGCTCTGACCTCTCATACTGATTCTGGCTCTGAAATCTCATACTGATTCCGGCTCTGACCTCTCAGACTGATTCTGGCTCTGACCTCTCATACTAATTTTGGCTCTGAACTCTCAGACTGATTATGGCTCTGACCTCTCAGTCTGATTCCGGCTCTGACCTCTCAGTCTGATTCCGGGCTCTGACCTCTCATACTGATTCTGGCTCTGACCTCTCATACTGCTTCTGGCTCTGACCTCTCATACCGATTCTGGCTTTGACCTCTCATACTGATTCTTGCTATGACCTCTAATAATAATTCTGGCTCTGACCTCTCAAACTGATTCTGGCTCTGACATCTCATACTGCTTCTGGCTCTGACCTCTCAGACTGATTCCGGCTCTTACCTCTCAGATTGATTCTGGCTCTGACCTCTCAGACTGATTCTGGCTCTGAACTCTCATACTGATTCCAGTTCTGACCTTTCATACTGCTTCTGGCTCTGACCTCTCATACCGTTTCTGTCTCTGACCTCTCAGACCGTTTCTGTCTCTGACCTCTCAGACTGATTCTGGCTCTGACATCTCATACTGGTTCTGGATCTGACCTCTCAGACTGATTCCGGCTCTGACCTCTCAGTCTGATTCCGGCTCTGACCTCTCAGACTGATTCTGGCTCTGACCTCTCAGACTGATTATGGCTCTGACCTCTCATACTGATTCCGGCTCTGACCTCTCAATCTGATTCTGGCTCTTACCTCTCATACTGATTCTGGCTCTGACCTCTCAGACTGATTCTGGCTCTGACCTCTCAGTCTGATTCTGGCTCTTACCTCTCATACTGATTCTGGCTCTGACCTCTCAGACTGATTCTGGTTGTGAACTCTCAGACTGATTCTGGCTGTGAACTCTCAGACCGATTCTGGCTCTGAACTCTCAGACCGATTCTGGCTCTGACTTCTCAGACCCATTCTGGCTCTGACCTCTCAGACTGATTCTGGCTCTGACCTCTCATACTGATTCTGGCTGTGAACTCTCAGACTGATTCTGGCTGTGAACTCTCAGACCGATTCTGGCTCTGAACTCTCAGACCGATTCTGACTCTGACCTCTCAGACCGATTCTGGCTCTGACCACTCAGACTGATTCTGGCTCTGACCTCTCATACTGATTCTGGCTCTGACCTCTCAGACTGATTCTGGCTGTGAACTCTCAGACTGATTCTGGCTGTGAACTCTCAGACCGATTCTGGCTCTGAACTCTCAGACCGATTCTGGCTCTGACTTCTCAGACTGATTCTGGCTCTGACCTCTCAGACTGATTCTGGCTCTGACCTCTCATACTAATTCTGGCTCTGACCTCTCAGTCTGATTCTGGCTCTTACCTCTCATACTGATTCCGGCTCTGACCTCTCAGACTGATTCTGGCTCTGACATCTCATACTGCTTCTGGCTCTGACCTCTCAGACTGATTCCGGCTCTTACCTGTCAGACTGATTCTGGCTCTGACCTCTCAGTCTCATTCTGGCTCTAACCTCTCATACTGATTCTGGCTCTGACCTCTCATACTGATTCTGGCTCTGACCTCTCAGACTGATTCTGGCTCTGACCTCTCATATTGATTCCGGCTCTGACCTCTCTTACCGATTCTGGCTCTGACCTCTCATATTGATTCCGGCTCTGACCTTTCATACTGATTCTGGCTCTGACCTCTCATACTGATTCCGGCTCTGACCTCTCAGACTGATTCTGGCTCTGACCTCTCATACTGATTCTGGCTCTGACCTCTCAGACTGATTCTGGCTTTGACCTCTCAGTCTGATTCCGGCTCTGACCTCTCAGTCTTATTCCGGGCTCTGACCTCTCATACTGATTCTGGCTCTGACCTCTCATACTGCTTCTGGCTCTGACCTCTCATACCGATTCTGGCTCTGACCTCTCATACCGATTCTGGCTCTGACCTCTCAGACTGATTCTCGCTCTGACCTCTCATACTAATTCTGGCTCTGACCTTTCAGACTGATTCTGGCTCTGACATCTCATACTGGTTCTGGCTCTGACCTCTCAGACTGATTCTGGCTCTGACCTCTCATACTGATTCTGGCTCTGACCTCTCATACTGATTCTGGCTCTGACCTCTCAGACTGATTCTGGCTCTGACCTCTCATATTGATTCCGGCTCTGACCTCTCATACTGATTCTGGCTCTAACCTCTCATACTGATTCCGGCTCTGACCTCTCAGACTGATTCTGGCTCTGACCTCTCATACTGATTCTGGCTTTGACCTTTTTAGACTGATTCTGGCTTTGACCTCTCAGTCTGATTCCGGCTCTGACCTCTCATACTGATTCTGGCTCTGACCTCTTATACTGCTTCTGGCTCTGACCTCTCATACCGATTTTGGCTCTGACCTCTCATACTGATTCTGGCTCTGACCTCTCAGACTGATTCTCGCTCTGACCTCTCATACTAATTCTGGCTCTGACCTCTCAGACTGATTCTGGCTTTGACATCTCATACTGCTTCTGGCTCTGACCTCTCAGACTGATTCCGGCTCTAACCTCTCAGTCTGATTCCGGCTCTGACCTCTCAGACTGATTCTGGCTCTGACCTCTCATATTGATTCTGGCTCTGACCTTTCATACTGCTTCTGGCTCTGACCTCTCATACTGATTCTGGCTCTGACCTCTCAGACTGATTCTCGCTCTGACCTCTCATACTAATTCTGGCTCTGACCTCTCAGACTGATTCTGGCTTTGACATCTCATACTGCTTCTGGCTCTGACCTCTCAGACTGATTCCGGCTCTAACCTCTCAGTCTGATTCTGGCTCTCACCTCTCAGACTGATTCTGGCTCTGACCTCTCATACTAATTCTGGCTATGACCTCTCAGACTGATTATGGCTCTGACCTCTCAGTCTGATTCCGGCTCTGACCTCTCAGACTGATTCTGGCTCTGACCTCTCATACTAATTCTGGCTCTGACCTCTCAGTCTGATTCTGGCTCTTACCTCTCATACTGATTCCGGCTCTGACCTCTCAGACTGATTCTGGCTCTGACCTCTCATACTAATTCTGGCTCTGACCTCTCATACTGATTCCAGTTCTGACCTTTCTTACTGCTTCTGGCTCTGACCTCTCATACCGATTCTGGCTCTGACCTCTCAGACTGATTCTGGCTCTAAACTCATACTAATTCTGACTCTGACCTCTCATACTGATTCTGGCTCTGACCTCTCATACTGATTCTGGCTCTGACCTCTCATACTGATTCCGGCTCTGACCTTTCATACTGCTTCTGGTTCTGTCCTCTCATACTGATTCTGGCTCTGACCTCTCATACTGATTCTGGCTCTGACCTCTCATACTGATTCCGGCTCTGACCTCTCAGACTGATTCTGGCTCTGACCTCTCATACTGATTCTGGCTCTGACCTCTCAGACTGATTCTGGCTTTGACCTCTCAGTCTGATTCCGGCTCTGACCTCTCAGTCTGATTCCGGGCTCTGACCTCTCATAATGATTCTGGCTCTGACCTCTCATACTGCTTCTGGCTCTGACCTCTCATACCGATTCTGGCTCTGACCTCTCATACTGATTCTGGCTCTGACCTCTCATATTGATTCCGGCTCAGACCTCTCAGACTGATTCTGGCTCTGACCTCTAATACTAATTCTGGCTCTGACCTCTAATACTAATTCTGGCTCTGACCTCTCAGAATTATTCTGGCTCTGACATCTCATACTGCTTCTGGCTCTGACCTCTCAGACTGATTCCGGCTCTGACCTCTTAGTCTGATTCCGGCTCTGACCTCTCAGACTGATTCTGGCTCTGACCTCTCAGTCTCATTCTGGCTCTAACCTCTCATACTGATTCTGGCTCTGACCTCTCATACTGATTCTGGCTCTGACCTCTCAGACTGATTCTGGCTCTGACCTCTCATATTGATTCCGGCTCTGACCTCTCTTACCGATTCTGGCTCTGACCTCTCATATTGATTCCGGCTCTGACCTCTCATACCGATTCTAGCTCTTACCTCTCATAATGATTCTGGCTCTGAATTCTCAGACTGATTCTGGCTCTGACCTCTCAGACTGATTCTGGCTCTGACCTCTCATACTAATTCTGGCTCTGACCTCTCAGTCTGATTCTGGCTCTTCCCTCTCATACTGATTCCGGCTCTGACCTCTCAGACTGATTCTGGCTCTGACCTCTCATACTAATTCTCGCTCTGACCTCTCATACTGATTCCAGTTCTGACCTTTCTTACTGCTTCTGGCTCTGACCTCTCATACCGATTCTGGCTCTGACCATTCAGACTGATTCTGGCTCTAAACTCATACTAATTCTGATTCTGACCTCTCATACTGATTCTGGCTCTGACCTCTCATACTGATTCTGGCTCTGACCTCTCAGACTGATTCTGGCTCTGACATCTCATACTGGTTCTGGCTCTGACCTCTCAGACTGATTCCGGCTCTGACCTCTCAGTCTGATTCCGGCTCTGACCTCTCAGACTGATTCCGGCTCTGACCTCTCAGACTGATTATGGCTCTGACCTCTCATACTGATTCCGGCTCTAACCTCTCAGTCGGATTCTGGCTCTTACCTCTCATACTGATTCTGGCTCTGACCTCTCAGACTGATTCTGGCTCTGACCTCTCAGTCTGATTCTGGCTCTTACCTCTCATACTGATTCTGGCTCTGACCTCTCATACTGATTCTGGCTGTGAACTCTCAGACTGATTCTGGCTGTGAACTCTCAGACCGATTCTGGCTCTGAACTCTCAGAACGATTCTGGCTCTGACCTCTCAGACCGATTCTGGCTCTGACCTCTCAGACTGATTCTGGCTCTGACCTCTCATACTGATTCTGGCTGTGAACTCTCAGACTGATTCTGTCTGTGAACTCTCAGACCGATTCTAGTTTTGAACTCTCAGACTGATTCTGGCTCTGACCTCTCAGACCGATTCTGGCTCTGACCTCTCAGACTGATTCTGGCTCTGAACTCTCATACTGATTCTGGTTCTGACCTCTCTTACTAATTCTGGCTCTAACCTCTCAGTCTGATTCTGGCTCTGACCTCTCATACTGATTCTGGCTCTGACCTCTCATACTGATTCTGGCAATGATCTCTCATACTGATTCTTGCTCTGTCCTCTCATACTGATTCCGGCTCTGACCTTTCATACTGCTTCTGGTTCTGACCTCTCAGACTGATTCTGGCCCTGACCTCTCATACTGATTCTGGCTCTGACCTCTCATACTGATTCCGGCTCTGACCTCTCAGACTGATTCTGGCTCTGACCTCTCATACTAATTCTCGCTCTGACCTCTCAGACTGATTATGGCTCTGACCTCTCAGTCTGATTCCGGCTCTGACCTCTCAGTCTGATTCTGGGCTCTGACCTCTCATACTGATTCTGGCTCTGACCTCTCATACTGCTTCTGGCTCTGACCTTTCATACCGATTCTGGCTTTGACCTCTCATACTGATTCTTGCTCTGACCTCTCAGACTGATTCTGGCTCTGACCTCTAATACTAATTCTGGCTCTGACCTCTCAGACTGATTCTGGCTCTGACATCTCATACTGCTTCTGGCTCTGACCTCTCAGACTGATTCCAGCTCTTACCTCTCAGACTGATTCTGGCTCTGACCTCTCAGTCTCATTCTGGCTCTAACCTCTCATACTGATTCTGGCTCTGACCTTTCATACTGATTCTGGCTCTGACCTCTCATACTTATTCTGGATCTGACCTCTCAGACTGATTCTGGCTCTGACCTCTCATATTGATTCCTGCTCTGACCTCTCTTACCGATTCTGGCTCTGACCTCTCATATTGATTCCGGCTCTGACCTCTCATACTAATTCTGGCTCTGACTTCTCAGACTAATTCTGGCTCTGACCTCTCAGACTGATTCTGGCTTTGACCTCTCAGTCTGATTCTGGCTCTGACCTCTCAGTCTTATTCCGGGCTCTGACCTCTCATACTGATTCTGGCTCTGACCTCTCATACTGCTTCTGGCTCTGACCTCTCATACCGATTCTGGCTCTGACCTCTCATACTGATTCTGGCTCTGACCTCTCAGACAGATTCTCGCTCTGACCTCTTATACTAATTCTGGCTCTGACCTCTCAGTCTGATTCCGGCTCTGACCTCTCAGACTGATTCTGGCTCTGACCTCTCAGACTGATTCTGGCTCTGACCTCTCATATTGATTCCGGCTCTGACCTCTCATACCGATTCTGGCTCTGACCTCTCATATTGATTCCGGCTCTGACTTCTCATACTGATTCTGGCTCTGACCTCTCATACTGATTCTGGCCCTGACCTCTCATACTGATTCCGGCCCTGACCTCTCATACTGATTCCGGCTCTGACCTCTCAGACTAATTCTGGCTCTGACCTCTCATACTGATTCTGGCTTTGACCTCTCAGACTGATTCTGGCTTTGACCTCTCAGTCTGATTCCGGCTCTGACCTCTCAGTCTGATTCCGGGCTCTAACCTCTCATACTGATTCTGGCTCTGACCTCTCATACTGCTTCTGGCTCTGACCTCTCATACCGAATCTGGCTCTGACCTCTCATACTGATTCTGGCTCTGACCTCTCAGACTGATTCTCGCTCTGACCTCTCATACTAATTCTGGCTCTGACCTCTCAGACTGATTCTGGCTTTGACATCTCATACTGCTTCTGGCTCTGACCTCTCAGACTGATTCCGGCTCTAACCTCTCAGTCTGATTCCGGCTCTGACCTCTCAGACTGATTCTGGCTCTGACCTCTCATATTGATTCTGGCTCTGACCTCTCATACTGATTCTGGCTCTGACCTCTCAGACTGATTCTGGCTCTGACCTCTCATATTGATTCCGGCTCTGACCTCTCATACCGATTCTGACTCTGACCTCTCATATTATTTCCGGTTCTGACCTCTCATACCGATTCTGACTCTGACCTCTCATATTGATTCCGGTTCTGACCTCTCATACCGATTCTGGCTCTGACCTCTCATACCGATTCTGGCTCTGACCTCTCAGACTGATTCTGTCTCTGACCTCTCAGACTGATTCTGGCTCTGATCTCTCATACTAATTCTGGCTCTGACTTCTCAGTCTGATTCTGGCTCTTACCTCTCATACTGATTCTGGCTCTGACCCCTCAGACTGATTCTGGCTCTGAACTCTCATACTGATTCCAGTTCTGACCTTTCATACTGCTTCTGGCTCTGACCTCTCATACCGATTCTGGCTCTGACCTCTCAGACTAATTCTGGCTCTGACCTCTCAGACTGATTATGGCTCTGATCTCTCAGTCTGATTCCGGGCTCTGACCTCTCATACTGATTCTGGCTCTGACCTTTCATACTGCCTCTGGTTCTGTCCTCTCATACTGATTCTGGCTCTGACCTCTCATACTGATTCTGGCTCTGACCTCTCATACTGATTATGGCTCTGACCTTTTAGTCTGATTCCGGCTCTGACCTCTCAGTCTGATTCCGGGCTCTGACCTCTCATACTGATTCTGGCTCTGACCTTTCATACTGCCTCTGGTTCTGTCCTCTCATACTGATTCTGGCTCTGACCTCTCATACTAATTCTGGCTCTGACCTCTCAGACTGATTATGGCTCTGACCTTTTAGTCTGATTCCGGCTCTGACCTCTCAGTCTGATTCCGGGCTCTGACCTCTCATACTGCTTCTGGCTCTGACCTCTCATACTGCTTCTGGCTCTGACTTTTCATACCGATTCTGGCTCTGACCTCTCATACTGATTCTTGCTCTGACCTCTCATACTGATTCTGGCTCTGACCTCTAATACTAATTCTGGCTCTGACCTCTCAGACTGATTCTGGCTCTGACATCTCATATTGATTCCGGCTCTGACCTCTCAGACTGATTCTGGCTCGGACCTCTCATACTAATTCTGGATCTGATCTCTCATACTGATTCCAGTTCTGACCTTTCATACTGCTTCTGGCTCTGACCTCTCATACCGATTCTGGCTCTGACCTCTCAGACTGATTCTGCCTCTGAACTCATACTAATTCTAACACTGACCTCTCATACTGATTCTGGCTCTGACCTCTCATACTGATTCTGGCTCTGACCTCTCATACTGATTCCGGCTCTGACCTTTCAGACTGCTTCTGGTTCTGTCCTCTCATACTGATTCTGGCTCTGACCTCTCATACTGATTCTGGCTCTAACCTCTCAGACTGATTCTGGCTTTGACCTCTCAGTCTGATTCCGGCTCTGACCTCTCAGTCTGATTCCGGCTCTGACCTCTCAGTCTGATTCCGGGCTCTGACCTCTCATACTGCTTCTGGCTCTGACCTCTCATACCGATTATGGCTCTGACCTCTCATTCTGATTCTGGCTCTGACCTCTCAGACTGATTCTCGCTCTGACCTCTCATACTAATTCTGGCTCTGACCTTTTAGACTGATTCTGGCTCTGACATCTCATACTGCTTCTGGCTCTGACCTCTCAGACTGATTCCGGCTCTGACCTCTCAGTCTGATTCCGGCTCTAACCTCTCAGACTGATTCTGGCTCTGATCTCTCATACTGATTCTGGCTCTGACCTCTCATACTGATTCTGGCTCTGACCTCTCAGACTGATTCTGGCTTTGACCTCTCATATTGATTCCGGCTCTGACCTCTCATACCGATTCTGGCTCTGACCTCTCATATTGATTCCGGTTCTGACCTCTCATACCGATTCTGGCTCTGACCTCTCATACCGATTCTGGCTCTGACCTCTCAGACTGATTCTGGCTCTGACCTCTCAGACTGATTCTGGCTCTGACCTCTCATACTAATTCTGGCTCTGACCTCTCAGTCTGATTCTGCCTCTTACCTCTCATACTGATTCTGGCTCTGTCCTCTCAGACTGATTCTGGCTCTGAACTCTCATACTGATTCCATTTCTGACCTTTCATACTGCTTCTGGCTCTGACCTCTCATTCCGATTCTGGCTCTGACCTCTCAGACTGATTCTGGCTCTGAACTCTCATACTAATTCTGGCTCTGACCTCTCATACTGATTCTGGCTCTGACCTCTCATACTGATTCTGGCTCTGCCCTCTCATACTGATTCTGGCTTTGACCTCTCACACTGCTTCTGGCTCTGACCTCTCAGTCTGATTCTGGCTCTGACCTCTCAGACTGATTCTGGCTCTGACCTCTCATACTAATTCTGGCTCTAACCTCTCAGTCTAATTCTGGCTCTTACCTCTCATACTGATTCTGGCTCTGACCTCTCAGACTGATTCTGGCTCTGACCTCTCAGTCTGATTCCGGGTCTTACCTCTCATACTGATTCTGGCTCTGACCTCTCAGACTGATTCTGGCTCTGACGTCTAATACTACTTCTGACTCTGACTTCTCAGACTGATTCTGGCTGTGATCTCTCAGACTGATTCTGGCTGTGAACTCTCAGACCGATTCTGGCTGTGAACTCTCAGACCGATTCTGGCTCTGACCTCTCAGACCGATTCTGGCTCTGACCTCTCATACTGATTCTGGCTCTGACCTCTCATACTGATTCTGGTTCTGACCTCTCATACTAATTCTGGCTCTGACCTCTCAGTTTGATTCTGGCTCTGACCTCTCATACTGATTCTGGCTCTGACCTTTCATACTGATTCCGGCTCTGACCTTTCATACTGCTTCTGGTTCTGTCCTCTCATACTGATTCTGGCTCTGACCTCTCATACTGATTCTGGCTCTGACCTCTCATACTGATTCCGGCTCTGACCTCTCAGACTGATTCTGGCTCTGACCTCTCATACTAATTCTGGCTCTGACCTCTCAGACTGATTATGGCTCTGACCTGTCAGTCTGATTCCGGCTCTGACCTCTCAGTCTGATTCCGGGCTCTGACCTCTCATACTGATTCTGGCTCTGACCTCTCATACCGATTCTGGCTCTGACCTCTCATACCGATTCTTGCTCTGACCTATCAGACTGATTCTGGCTCTGACCTCTAATACTAATTCTGGCTCTGACCTCTCAGACTGATTCTGGCTCTGACATCTCATACTGCTTCTGGCTCTGACCTCTCAGACTGATTCTGGCTCTGACCTCTCAGTCTCATTCTGGCTCTAACCTCTCATACTGATTCTGGCTCTGACCTCTCATACTGATTCTGGCTCTGACCTCTCAGACTGATTCTGGCTCTGACCTCTCATATTGATTCCGGCTCTCACCTCTCATACCGATTCTGGCTCTGACCTCTCATAATGATTCTGGCTCTGAATTCTCAGACTGATTCTGGCTCTGACCTCTCAGACTGATTCTGGCTCTGACCTCTCATACTAATTCTGGCTCTGACCTCTCAGTCTGATTCTGGCACTTACCTCTCATACTGATTCCGGCTCTGACCTCTCAGACTGATTCTGGCTCTGACCTTTCATACTAATTCTGGCTCTGACCTCTCATACTGATTCTGGCTCTGAACTCTCATACTAATTCTGGCTCTGACCTCTCATACTGATTCTGGCTCTGACCTCTCATACTGATTCTGGCTCTGACCTCTCATACTGATTCCGGCTCTGACCTTTCATACTGCTTCTGGTTCTGTCCTCTCATACTGATTCTGGCTCTGACCTCTCATACTGATTCTGGCTCTGACCTCTCATACTGATTCTCGCTCTGACCTCTCATACTAATTCTGGCTCTGACCTCTCAGACTGATTCTGGCTCTGACCTCTCATACTTATTCTGGCTCTGACCTCTCATACTGATTCTGGCTCTGACCTCTCAGACTGATTCTGGCTCTGACCTCTCATACCGATTCTGGCTCTGACCTCTCATATTGATTCCGGTTCTGACCTCTCATACCGATTCTGGCTCTGACCTCTTATACTGCTTCTGGCTCTGACCTCTCATACCGATTCTGGCTCTGACCTCTCATACTGATTCTGGCTCTGACCTCTCAAACTGTTTCTGGCTCTGACCTCTCATACTAATTCTGGCTCTGACCTCTCAGTCTGATTCTGGCTCTTACCACTCATACTGATTCCAGTTCTGACCTTTCATACTGATTCTGGCTCTGACCTCTCAGACTGATTCTGGCTCTGACCTCTCAGTCTGATTCCGGGCTCTGACCTCTCATACTGATTCTGGCTCTGACCTCTCATACTGCTTCTGGCTCTGACCTCTCATACCGATTCTGGCTCTGACCTCTCATACTGATTCTGGCTCTGACCTCTTCGACTGATTCTGGCTCTGACCTCTCATACTAATTCTGGCTCTGACCTCTCAGTCTGATTCTGGCTCTTACCTCTCATACTGATTCTGGCTCTGACCACTCAGACTGATTCTGGCTCTGACCTCTCAGTCTGATTCTGGCTCTGACCTCTCAGTCTGATTCTGGCTCTGACCTCTCATACTGATTCTGGCTCTGACCTCTCAGATTGATTCTGGCTCTGACCTCTCATACTGATTCCAGTTCTGACCTTTCATACTGCTTCTGGCTCTGACCTCTCATACCGATTGTGGCTCTGACCTCTCAGACTGATTCTGGCTCTGACCTCTCATACTAATTCTGGCTCTGACCTCTCAGTCTGATTCTGGCTCTGACCTCTCATACTGATTCTGGCTTTGACCTCTCATACTGATTCTGGCTCTGACCTCTCACACTGATTCTGGCTCTGACCTCTCAGTCTGATTCTGGCTCTGACCTCTCATACTGATTCTGGCTCTGACCTCTCACACTGATTCTGGCTCTGACCTCTCAGACTGATTCTTGCTCTGACCTCTCATACTGATTCTCGCTCTGACCTCTCACACTGATTCTGGCTCTGACCTCTCATACTGATTCTGGCTCTGACCTCTCAGTCTGATTCTGGCTCTGACCTCTCATACTGATTCTGACTCTGACCTCTCACACTGATTCTGGCTCTGACCTCTCACACTCATTCTGGCTCTGACCTCTCAGACTGATTCTTGCTCTGACCTCTCATACTGATTCTGGCTCTGACCTCTCACACTGATTCTGGCTCTGACCTCTCAGACTGATTCTGGCTCTGACCTCTCAGACTGATTCTGGCTCTGACCTCTCAGACTGATTCTGGCTCTGACCTCTCAGACTGATTTCTGGTTCTGACCTCTCATACTGATTCTGGCTCTGACCTCTCAGACTGATTCTGGCTCTGACCTCTCAGACTGATTCTGGCTCTTACCTCTCAGACTGATTCTGGTTCTGACCTCTCAGACTGATTCTGGCTCTGACCTCTCAGACTGATTTTGGCTCCGACCTCTCATACTGCTTCTTGCTCTGACCTCTCATACTGATTCTGGCTCTGACATCGCATATATATGCGCACATGCGGGTGTCCCATATATATATGTTCTCATTAATGTATGTATGTATATATATATATATATATATATGTATATATATATACAGGGTGCTCGCATATATATACTGGGTGTCCCAAAAAAATGCGCACGCACATGTGCGCGGGGCTCGCATATATATGCGCTCGCATATATATGGGATACCCGCGCACATGTGCGCGCGCATTTTTTTGGGACACCCTGTGTATATATATAAACTCACATCACTATCTCTGCAATCTCACACACTTTGGACCATAGCAAGCCACAAAATTCATATTACCCTCTACAGCAGAGGTCAGCAACCCCTGGCACATGTGCCAAGAGTGGCACTCCTGCCATATTTCACTGGCACACCAGCAGCACAGGACCTGCAAGAGTTAAATGAAGTCGGAGCGTCCCTTCAGTGCTCTGCTAGAGCTGAGGCATAAGGACACTCCCCTTCTCTCACTGCCCTCCAATGAGAGGGGTGCAGGAAACCCAGGGGGTGGAGCTTAATCGCTCAGGTCTCTGCCTGCTATAGTGATAGCTCCTGCCGTCTGCATCCTGCAAACGTTCCCGAGGAGGAGAGGAAGCTGCTAGCAAAGTGAAGAAACACACAGGTCCCTTCCTGTAGTTCCTATTCTCATTAATGTCAGGCATTTGGGGTTATTAGTTTAGTGTTAGTAACTCCATGTGCCTCACATTAATAGGAATAAACCCCATCATGTCCCTCATATTAACCCCTGTGTGCCTCATATAAAGGTTACTAATATGTGAAACATATGGAGGTACTAATAAAAGACCTCAATAATGAAGATACTTAATTATTACCTCCAAGTCTCTCACATATCAGTAACTCTTACACAAGGGTTAATGTGAAGGACATGATGGGTTACTAAACTGTCATGCACAGGGACAGACTTTATGTTGCTTGCTCAAGAGTATCCTGTGCCCAAAACTTACATGTACTGGCGGAAAATAACAAATCATACAATGTCGTATATCGAAGTATATTAACCTGAAATACCTCTGTCCCAAACACACTATGTACAGTTTCTCAGAACACCGTATAGCAGCTGAAATACAAATTACATTCAACACAAAAGTCTCACGTATTCTCTGAATTACAGCAAAAACAAGATACAAAGTTACATTTTATATCCCACACCTTATACACACTACTAAAACCTTACCCGCGCCTGTATTTACCCAGTTATACAATCACCGCAGACGAAGTCGCGGGTACCAGCTAGTATATGTATATATATATATATGTGTGTGTGTGTGTGCGCAAACCTGTCGGCATACAATTTGTATGCATCTTCCAGACTGACCGAACTTTGTGTGAAGTTACGCACTTGAGAAAGGGCAGGTGTGCCCGAAACGCGGCGATTTTTTAGCGTTGTGCATCATTGTCTTTTTGAATAAAATCCTGTTGTGACCTGAGAGCGCCGTCTTTCCATTTAATTGAAAACGCTATCTTCCCCGGCCTTGGCCGGTGTCCATCAGACGTGCTGCCTCCTCCACCTGACGGTAAACCCCAAACGTAGTTGTGAGCGATTGTCACAACCTCATCAGGTGAGAGGCCATTTGGTCCTTTTAAATCTTCTTGTTATTTCCACCAAAATTTATCAGACATTCTACACTATATAGTGTGCTCGGTGTCTCTTTTGTTTTTTATTATGTAAATTACAGACGCCTCTCATCTTTTTAAGTGGTGGAACTTGCACTATTGGTGACTGACTAAATACTTTTTTGCCCCACTGTATATGTGTGTGCGCGCATATACAGGGTTCCCAAAAAAATGTATACACATTTTAGCAGCTGATATCTCAATTATTTATTCTTTCTTTACAGACTGAACCCATTAAACCGAATGATGGCATATGGAGCTTGTCGAGGTACATGGTCTTCCGGAACGCTTCTTATGGATGTCCTGAACATTTCCATCAGCTTCAAACTTATCTCTAATTCGAGTGATGGTAACTCGTGTAGGTGGTTCTTTGTTAAACTCCCTCCTAAATTGTCTTTGCACTTCTACTGCGTTTTCATACTTCCAGTAGCATTTTAGAATAAATTTCCTTTCTTCAAAGTCAAGTCTGTATGCCATCACTCGGTTTAATGGGTTCAGTCTGTAAAGAAAGAATAAATAATTGAGTTATCAGCTGCTAAAATGTGTATACAATTTTTTGGACACCCTGTATATGTGCGCGCATATACAGGGTGGGACGCATATATACGCATATATACTGTACAAAACCAATTTTGTGCTTCAGTAAGTCAGTAAAAAGTAGTTAGGAGTATTCAAATCAATAAAATGATAAGGGTGCCCATACTTTTGCACCGGTCAAATTTTGGTTTATTGCATATTGCGCATTTTCTGTTAGTACAATAAACCTCATTTCAATCCTGAAATATTACTGTGTCCATCAGTTATTAGATATATCAAACTGAAATGGCTGTTGCAAACACCAAAATATTTAGAACTAAAAATGATTAAGATTAATAGGGGTGCCCAAACTTTTTCATAGGACTGTATATATATGCGCGCACATCTATATATACACACACAAACACATATATATGCGCACACAAACACATATATATGCGCACACACACACATATATGCACACACACATATATAGGCACGCACACATATATATGCACACACACATATATATATATATATATATATATATATATATATATATATATATATATACATATACTAGCTGGTACCCGCGACTTCGTCTGCGGTGATTGTATAACTGGGTAAATACAGGCGTGGGTAAGGTTTTAGTAGTGTGTATAAGGTGTGGGATATAAAATGTAACTTTGTATCTTGTTTTTGCTGTAATTCAGAGAATACGTGAGACTTTTGTGTTGAATGTAATTTGTATTTCAGCTGCTATACGGTGTTCTGAGAAACTGTACATAGTGTGTTTGGGACAGAGGTATTTCAGGTTAATATACTTCGATATACGACATTGTATGATTTGTTATTTTCCGCCAGTACATGTAAGTTTTGGGCACAGGATACTCTTGAGCAAGCAACATAAAGTCTGTCCCTGTGCATGACAGTTTAGTAACCCATCATGTCCTTCACATTAACCCTTGTGTAAGAGTTACTGATATGTGAGAGACTTGGAGGTAATAATTAAGTATCTTCATTATTGAGGTCTTTTATTAGTACCTCCATATGTTTCACATATTAGTAACCTTTATATGAGGCACACAGGGGTTAATATGAGGGACATGATGGGGTTTATTCCTATTAATGTGAGGCACATGGAGTTACTAACACTAAACTAATAACCCCAAATGCCTGACATTAATGAGAATAGGAACTACAGGAAGGGACCTGTGTGTTTCTTCACTTTGCTAGCAGCTTCCTCTCCTCCTCGGGAACGTTTGCAGGATGCAGACGGCAGGAGCTATCACTATAGCAGGCAGAGACCTGAGCGATTAAGCTCCACCCCCTGGGTTTCCTGCACCCCTCTCATTGGAGGGCAGTGAGAGAAGGGGAGTGTCCTTATGCCTCAGCTCTAGCAGAGCACTGAAGGGACGCTCCGACTTCATTTAACTCTTGCAGGTCCTGTGCTGCTGGTGTGCCAGTGAAATATGGCAGGAGTGCCACTCTTGGCACATGTGCCAGGGGTTGCTGACCTCTGCTGTAGAGGGTAATATGAATTTTGTGGCTTGCTATGGTCCAAAGTGTGTGAGATTGCAGAGATAGTGATGTGAGTTTGGGTTTTGTGGGGGTCCTGGGAAAAACATATGTGCGCTATTGTGACGAAAAGTAGCCTATTGTGCAATCCTGTGTAGTAGCTATGTTTGTGGAAAATTTCAGCCAAATCGGTGGAGCGGGTTTTGCGTGATTGACCGCCAAACATCCAAACCCACAAACATTTCACAATTATAATATACTAGCTGGTACCCGCGACTTCGTCTGCGGTGATTGTAGAAGTGGGTAGATACAGGCGCGGGTAAGGTTTTCGTACTGTGTATAAGGTATGGGATATGAAATGTAACTTTGTATCTTGTTTTTGCTATAATTCAGAGAATACATGAGACTTTTGTGTTGAAGTTAATTTGTATTTGAGCTGCTATATATACGGTGTTGTGAGAAACTTTACATAGTGACTTTGGGACAGAAGTATTTGAAGTTAACCCTTTCCCGCTGATGGCATTTTTTGATTTTCGTTTTTCGTTTTTGACTCCCCTCCTTCTAAACCCCATAACTTTTTTATTTCTCCGCTCCCAGAGCCATATGAGGTCTTAATTTTACCTGGGACAGATTTGTCTTCATGATGCCACCATTGTTTATTCTATATAATGTACTGGAAAAAATTCTGAATAGGATGGATTTGACGAAAAAATGCATTTCTGCGACTTTCTTACGGGCTTTGGTTTTACAGCGTTCACTGTGCAACCAAAATGACATGTCCCCTATATTCTGTGTTTGGGTACGGTTCTAGGGATACCAAATTTATATGGTTTTATTTACTTTTTGACCCTTTAAAAAAATCCAAAACTGTGTTAAAAAATTTTTTTTTTGAAAAGTCGTCATATTCCGACAGCCGTAACTTTTTTATACGTCCGTGTACGGGGATGTATAGGGCGTCTTTTTTTGCGGAGTCGGGTGTACTTTTTAGTTCTACCATTTTCGGGGAAATGTTATTGCTTTGATCACTTTTTATTCAAATTTTTATCAGAATCAAAACGGCGGTTTGGCACTTTTGACCATTTTTCCCACTTCGGCGTTTACGGAACAAGAAAAACATTTGTATAGCTTTGTAGAGCGGGCGATTTCGGACGCGGGGATACCTAACATGTATGTGTTTCACAGTTTTTAACTACTTTTATATGTGTTCTAGGGAAAGGGGGGTGCAGGGGTGAACCTGCCCCTTTCGCCGCCCGAGGCAAAGTGCAGAAAGCCGCCCCCCCCCCCGCCGGGGGAGGGAGTGGAGCGGGGGAGGGGCTTAGCGGATGGGGCGGGGCTTAGCGCCGTTCGCCGGCAGAGAGCAGGCCCAGAGACTGCCTACGCTCTGCCTGAGCGTGCGGGGAGGCTGCTGGAGCAGCGCTGCTCCAGTGGCCTCCCCAAACCACCGCTCCGTGCTAAGCCAGTCCAGGACAGCTTGTCCTGGACTGGCTTACTTTAGCAAAAATGCCGCCCTCCCTGAGGCCCTGGCATAGCACCGCCTTAAGCGCTCGCTTCAGGTCGCCTCATGGGAGGTGCGGCGCTGGGGGGGGTGATTTGAATTTTTAATCCTTTTTATTTGTTTTTATATTTTTTTTTTTACTTTTTTTTAAACTGTTTTTTTTGCATTTATTAGACCTCCTAGGGGTATTGACATGGGTGGGCGGTGTCGCGGATTGTCAGAGCGGTGGGGTGCGGCAAACATGGCTGCTCCGGAGCGTTAAAGAGAGCCTCCTGGAGTATCGTTAAGGTGAGGGGCAAAGTGGTAAAGTGGTAAAGTGGTAAAATGGTAAAGTATGTATATGTGATTGTGTGGGGTTAGGGGCGAGGCTGTAGAGAGCAATATGAATTTTGTGGCTTGCTATGGTCCAAAGTGTGTGAGATTGCAGAGATGGTGGTGTGAGTTTGAGTTTTGTGGGGGTCCTGGCACAAACGTATGTGCGCTATTGTGACGAAAAGTAGCCTATTGCGCAATCGGGTGTATTAACTATGTTTGTGGAAACTTTCAGCCAAATCGGTCGAGCGGGTTTTGCATGATTGAGTAACAAACATCCAAACTCACAAACTTTCACAGGATGTATCTATGTCCAGGAATGTGTATTTCCTGTATTCTTATTGATAATCATATACATATACAATGTCTCTCTTGGCCAGTTCTGGCTCCTTCCTATAGACACTCCACTCTACCGTAGCTGCTCCTGTAGTGAGGTGACTAGATTGGAGTTTCTGGCGGCAGCTCCTATTAGCAACTCTATTCTAGTCACTTCAGTACTGAACAGTCTACATTGGAGTTGATTCTAGTAGTTCCTGCCTCCAGCAACTCCAATCTAGTCACCTCACTAGTGAATTGTCTACATTGGAGTTGCTCCTGGTAGGTCCGCCCTACAGTAACTCCATTCTAGCCCGTTCACTAGTGAGGTGACTAGATTGGAGTTGCTGGAGGGAGGACCTACCAGGAGCAACTCCATTCTAGACGCAACCCTCTAGAATTCGGGGGTAATAAAAACATTGTATTAGCACGGCGTCGTACGGGACACTGGCCCTTTAAGACTGATACGATCAAACGGAAATTTCAGCAGTTTCGAAAACGTTCTATTGGAGCACGGCATGTGACGTCATCGTAACCCAGAATTCAGCCGGGAGGGAGTGATCACGTGAACAAACCCTAGTAAGTCACTAGTCACGGTGACAGTAGCGGCTCAAGGTCTGTACTCGGGAAGCCCCGCCTCCACAGCGCTGACGTAGGCTCTCAAGATCACTGCACTTGCAGAAAGACGCGGGGAGATCCTGAGTCATCTTACAACGTCGACTGCTCCTTCACAGCGCCTTCCTTTTCTAAACACCCCTTTCCTGTGCTAAGCCTTGAGATGGCCCACAGACTAGCTTGTAGTAGCCGGCTCCTCACCGGTACAGGTTCTACTGTTGGTGGTGGAGTGACGGCTGCCTTGGCGCTGCCCTTGCCTTCTACGGACAGTCTCCGCGTGTTGGCCGGTCATCCCGTGGACTTTAGACAAGAGCTGCCGCCAGCCGAGCCGGCACTGACCACGGGGAAGAAGAGAGCGGCCAGGGGCTGCGTCATGAGCGCGCTGCCCTATTACTGTAGCGGGGAGGTCGTCAGAGGCTTCGGTCGGGGGTCTAAGGATCTGGGCATCCCGACAGGTGAGTCTATGGACAGCCGGCTGTGGGACTACAAGTGCCATCATGTAGTGAGCGGAGCGTTAACCCCCGTACCGGGCTCAGCCCTGCTATGTGATGGTGTCATTACATGTGTCATCAGGGTTGTGTAATGCTGTGTAGTGAATGGTGCCAGGACATCAAGAACCGTCCTGACCCTTTACCTGGTTATTGAGTACAATGGGTACTGCGCTGTGGACTATGTGAAGAACATGGAACAATGAAGGCTTTACTGACTCGGGGTCATATAGCCGGTATATGGATTAATAATGGATTGGGGAGCTATTCCAATGTTTGATATATTCCGAGGATAATCTTGTGGGTCTGACCTTTTGAGAATATCGGGTCCCTGAGTTAGTTTAGAGCCACTTTCTTTTCTAAGAAAGTATAAATAAAAATATATATATATATTATAAAAATGTATATATGTGTGTGTGTGTGTGTGTGTATATATATATCATTTTTGTGTTGACATTCTCCTGAATAGAAAAACTTGCTGCAGCCTGTCATTGTTTCCAACAGGGAACTGAAGCCAGGTATGTATGGGGCAGAGTTGGGTTCCCATGTTGCAGTACTGTATATATTTCTTACTGAAGTTGTTGATGCTGAGGTTTATCCGCGTGTGGACCCGTGACAATTGAATAACTGCAAACCAATTTTTTCAGCGTGTATTTCCTCTCTATCAACATACTTTTTACGGCGTGGTAGCACCTCAGTGATTTTGATCAGTTTGCCCTCCTTTTCTTGTTTTTTAGCATCCTTTTTACATAAAACTATTTCTTAGTTTTTCTGTCCATGATTGTAGTTTCAGATTGGTAGTGTAGTTTTGCAATCTCAGTAAAACCTCCAGGTTTGTAAGTAACAGCAGAGTTGTTGGGCAGTGATGTGATGGTTACCTGTCAGTATGACGCTCACAGGTTTCTTTTTTTTTTCCCCCTATAGCTAATTTCCCTGAACATGTTGTGGACAATCTTCCTTCGGACCTCTCCACTGGCATCTACTATGGCTGGGGCAGCATCAGCAATGGGGATGTCTATAAAATGGTTATGAGTATTGGTTGGAATCCTTTCTACAAGAACACAAAGAAATCTGTGGTAAGTAGTGATAGATCACTACGTTGTATCTTCCAAAACAATGCATCAGTTGTACTATAAACATCTATGATCCATGGTCCTACATTTATAGATTAATTTAAAGAGGACCTTTCACGTCCTCATAGATGTGCGGTATTCTATACTGCTAGAAAGCTGACAGTGCGCTGGATTCCGATATCTCCCCACTGTCAGAAAGATGGACCTTACAGCCTAGCGTCATCGCTGGGATGTGAGAAATGCCCCTACCCTGACACTAGAAGTTCATGGGAGAATACTGTCATGAGGGTCGTTTCTCACAGCTCAGCAATATTGCTGAGCTTTAACGTCCGTCCTTTTGATATGGAGAGATAACTGTGCCAAATTTAACACCACTGATAGCAGCACTGGAGCACATACCGGGAAAGCTAACAGTCACTGAATTCAGCACACTGTTGGCTTTCTAGTGTTATGATACTGCACATCTATGAGGACATGAAAGGTCCTCTTTAAAGAGAACCTTTCCTAACCTCCGACAAGTCCAGCTCTGGCACAGTTGGAATTTTTTCTCTAGCCACCACTGTTCCCGAGCAATCGGTGCTGTTAGTTGTGGTACCTAATATATTACTTAGGCTCTGTACCGTCAGGCAGGAGCAGACAAGGGGTGTGATTCTGACACTGGCTTCCTCTGTTTGGAGTTCTGGATCACACCCCCTGCCTGACACTGCCCTTCTGATATTACAGAGGCTAAATAGCACATCAGGCACCAAAACTAACTGTACTTGTTGCTCTGGAACAGTGGAGGCTAGAGAAAAAAACTCCTACTGCGTTGGAATCAGTGGTGGGGTAGCTATTAACAAATGCTAACTGGTGGAGGTGGTGAAAGGTCCTCCTTGTCCCCCAGAGCTCTATTTATTACCTGCGTGAAGGGCTGCTTGAGAGGCCAGGACTTACATTCCTCTGTCTTCCTTGCAGACACTCTGACTCTTGCTCCCGTCTGTCATGTGATCCAAGAGTCAGAGTATCGGCAAAGGAGACAGAGGAATGACCATTCTGGCCTCAGCACATGTAATAAACAGGGGACCGAAGGTATATCAGTAGTAACGCTAAACCAGTGCAGGTAATACAATGGTAAGGGCTCATTCACATCTGCGCCCGGAGTCTCCACTTTCAGGTTTCAGTTTCCTGCCCGGCACTGGGCAGGAAACGGAAACCGGCTGTCACTTTTCAAACCCATTCAAATAAATGGGTTTGAAAAGTGTCCGGCCGTGAGCGTCAGGGAGCGTTTTGTGCTCTCTGCGACAAAACCGTGTTTTTTTTTTTTGTTTGTTTTTAATCGAACACAGTCGGACATGCAGGACTTTGTGTCTGGTTTAAAAAAAACTGTTTCGCTGCAGAGAGCATAAAACGCTCACCGACGCTCACGGCCGGACTCGATCTGACAGGTTTCCGTCTTCTGCATGCAGAAGACGGAAACCTCAGAATGGAGACCAGACGTTGGTGTGAACCCAGCGTCAGCTGTATTATTTATTAGATAGCCCCTTTAATCTTCCATGACCTCCAGTTGCCTCTCCTGCATAAAACCACTATTGCAGCCTCTCTGCAGTTAGTCTTTGAGGTTAAACTTGTAGTAAAGTTATTGTCCTGTGAGGGTTAAGCCGACCTGGTGGAGCCTCTTGCCCAGGCAAGTTGCATACTAAAACTTCAGATGGAGAAAGTGACCGTTTAAAATAGACCTTTCATGTCCTCTAAGATGTGCCGTGTTAGATACTGCTGCAGAGTTGACAGTGTGCTGAATTCAGGGGTATCCGTGCTGTTATATCTGTATCAAAACTGTCAGAGGTGCCAGCCTCACAGCTCGGTGTCATCACGCTAGCTGACGGTAGTCTTCTATAGACTTGTATCGTGAAGAAGGGCGTTCTTCTCTTCCTATTGATGAAGCTAAGGTGTGAAGCAGGCCCCTGTGACTGCAGTGATATCAGCATCGAAACTAATAGCACCGATATCTGAATTCACTGTCAACTTTGCAGCAGTATGTAACATGGCACGTTTTAGAGGATATGAAAGGTTCTCTTTAAATATGACACTGGGTCTCTGCTGTTTTACACAGTGATTACCTGGCGCTAATGCCTGCAAACAGTCTTCTCCGATCATTGGCATTTAGTACAACTGAGGCCCCCTGATCCCTCCTGGTTGAGCCCTTGCCTCTTCGATTATAAATATTTATTCCATAATGGCTACACCATAGCAGCAAAAAAGTCAGTAAAAAAAAATAGTAGTAGTAGTAGTTCAGCCATATAACGCATAATACTTGGTGTGCTTCTTTATAACCTTATTTTTTTTCCCTCAGGAAACCCATATTATTCATCACTTTGAAAATGACTTCTATGGAGAAATACTTAGTATCGTTATTGTGGGCTACATTAGGCCAGAAAAAACTTTTGACTCATTAGGTACGTGTTTGGCATTTGTATAGTATTCACATGCGTCTCTCCATGATACGCAATCCAGTCACATTAATGTGCCCACCTGTCAAAATCCAGAATAACCACCTTTTGCAGAGCGGACCGCTGCGAGATGTGCAGGAAGACAGGGGATGTTGTGGTGATTTTCACTGGGATGTTGAGCCATGCCGACTCCAGTGCTGTGTCCAGCCGCACTAGGTTACGCAGTTGCGCATCCATGGCGCAAACAACCCGATCGAGGTGGTCCCACAGATTCTCAATTGGGTTCAAGTCCGGGGAATTTGCTGGCCAAGGGAGTACGGTAAACTCATCCTGGTGCTCCTCGAACCAAGCACGTACACTGCGAGCTTTATGACAATTTGCATTGTCTTGCTGCCATCATCCGGAGGAAAAACAATTCGCATGTAGGGGTGAACATGGTCCACAAGGATAGAGGCATACTTGTGCTGATCCATTGTGCCTTCCACAATGATGAGTGCACCCAGATGGCTGATGACACGTGCGTTCTGCAATTGGTTATTTAACGTTGATGTCAAAAGTAGGCGGTGGTCACATTAATATGACTGGACTGCATATGTTATGTTGACTCTGTATGAACTTTAGTTTACTCGCACTGAATTAAAAAAAACAAAGTTTAGTGAGCTTTTAGGTAAGCTACTTACCTCACCCACACCATCCTTGAACTAACTAGTTATACAGAAAAAAAGGGCCAGTAAACCTGGTGGTCAAGCGTAGTCAAGTATATTTGGTCTAGGGTAGTGAGAAGGTTAATTTCAGCATGTCCGCTGGTCTAGAGCAGTGAATGAGTTAACACAAGGATCCCTGGTGGTCTATGGCAGTCAAGTAGTTCATTTTAAAGGTAACCTTGAATATGCAGTAATATCTGTAGACAGCATGTTATAGAGCAGCATTTGCTGAGCAAATCTAGTTTTGTGTTTCAAAAAAAAAAAAAAAAAAAAGAAATTCAGCATATCTTGTCACTCATTTGTATCTTTGCCCTTTCAATTCTTGGAAACAGTCATGTAGTAGTGGGGGCGTCCTATCAGTGTTTGTACATACAGATATTGCTGACCTACATGGAGGGCTGTCAATCACTGATAGAACCTATAAAATTACGTTTTATACAGAATGCATTGGTACAAAGGGAAATCAATCTGCTCTAATCCTTCTGCTCTGTAACATACTGCTGGCAGATTGTACTGCATTCTTATGATGACAAGTTTCCTTTGAGTGGAAGGATTGATGCTGCATACTGGTGGTAAGCCAAGGAAAGCCAATTTTGCACTAAAAGGTGACATTTTGTGGCACTCATCACACAAAAAAAATAAATAAAATGCATATGACGTAACAGGGAGGGAATATGTCTACAGCAGGTCCAATAGGTTTACTACACTTCCAAAACTTTATATCTATGCCAGCTATGTGCATTACAACTTAAAGCAAATCATTGCTGTTGTAGACTTGAAATTCAAGCAGGCAAAAGATATGCTATGAATTTTTTAAAGGGGTTTTCCAAACAAACCAGGCGATCAGGATGGCTACAATTAAAAAGAGTCCGGTCCACCATTTTTATTCACCTGAGCCAATTCACTTGCAATCCAGCCAGTGTGGGCATGTAATGGAGCGGGACTTTGGGTTGGGGACTATTACTTTTTTTTTTTTTTGATTTATTTAAACTTAGTTTAAATTCTCACTGAAGGGCACTTTACTCTGTATTGTACATATATAGCTCCTGATGAGCTATGAATATAACATAACGAAACGCGTTGAGGACAATCTATACGCACATGGGCAGAGTAACAACTAGGTATGCCATCTTCCCCTTTAGAATTGAGATTGTAGGCAGACATGTTGTAGACAGGTATACAAACTGCTACACAGTATAGTGAGTTCAGTCTGCTGATTTATCCATGTCTGCTAATACATCACTATTGTCTATATCCTGTTCTTTTCCCCTATATATTATCAACACTGGCTTATGTTTGTATTTTTCAGCCCATAGATACATATATGCTGAAGTGTGTGTATGGGGATATTTATGCCAATATAAATAGGCACAGTCAAGCTATTGCCTATATGGAAAAGAATCTTTCACCTGTCCATGCACGTCACCTTTATATCAGGTGATATTTATAGATAATTGTGACGTTAGTCATATGAGACCAGTCTGATGACTATAGATTATATGGGATACATACATTAATAGGCTTGGATCATTCTGAGCCTGTTCAGATCTATCCCATGTTTTAATACACATAGGGTTTTTCTTTATTTTAATACACAATAATTAAAGGTTATGTTTTATTTACTCTTATTTTAAATTCTGCTTTTATGGGGGGGGATTCTCTCTCGTGTAGATTACAAATATGGTATATAGCTTTTGCTGTAGTCTGCTTGTTGATATAGCTTTTCAAAGTTTGACCATTTATCTTAACGTTCCCTAATAAATAGCTAATGCTGTAAGTACATGGGACAGAGACGTGGTTGTGTAGGAGGAATCATTAAGGATCATATGGCATCACATGTTGGAGTTCAGCCTGAACAACTGGTCACAAGATGCCGCATGCTCTGTTACTACACCTTCTTAAAATGTGAATCTTCACTGTATTTTCTGGAACAGTCACCATTAAGTTATCCTTTAGTGTTGGTCATGAATGTTAAATTAACATTGCATGAGCCATACTGATATGGTGTGATAGACTCATTATTTACTGCAACACAGTATACAAATAGGTATAGCTCCACGTGTCATATGTCGTGTATTTTAATTTTTTTAGCAGCTTTTTGTTATTGTGTGCTGTTGAGAGCTATTTCCCTCAGGATCCCATTAGATTACCCCCTTTGCACTTTGCTTCAGTTCAGAACCACACAATTCAAAACACATAAGTGTTTCAAATTGTACAGTGCTGCAGAATATGTTGGCGCTATATAAATAACATGTATTTTTCTATATGCGGTTTTGAAGGCTATAGATGTGTTTTTCCTTAGGGTTTTTGTTGTTGATAAATAAGACTTTATTTTTCTGGGTTTTTTTTTAATAGTTAATAATGTAATAGTTTTTCCACCCTTTTCTCTGCATCGTGTCTGTCAGACATCTGGCTGCAGCAGGATCCTCTACCATATCTGTATTAAGTCACACAAATTGTTAGATTTTCACCATTTGCAAAAGTCTCTCCCCCCACCACCACCTTCCCCAGTAATTTCCTAGCAGGAGATAGAGCAGATCCGTAGCAGATTGACCCCAGTGTTCGCTGAAGGATTTCTACAAGACTGTCAATCTGTACGATGTTTATTTTACTTTATGTTTTTGCATGATCCTGAAACAGTGGAATCCAACTAATTTGCTGCTTACTTGTAGTATTCACTAGAAAAAGTACTTGCTGCTGCCCAGGTATAAAGCGTAAGCCCCAAGAATCCCACTGAAGTCAAACATATCAACGGGCAGCTGCCGCTCCTGGGTTGTGACTGAAAGCTTAAATATGTGCCCTAAAAGCATAAGATGCAGTGTGGGAATGATTTATCTAAGGTGGTGGGAAAATATAGTGACACAGTTGCCCATAACCTATGCCATTTCAGCTGTCCTCTGTCCAAGGGCCCTCTGAAATGAAAGTGTTAATCTTTTGGTTCCAGCTGCACCTAAACTGCTGTGTGTGTATACAGTCTATAGGTGATACATGTGGTGACAACCATGTCTCTTACCTTCCTACAGATGACCTGATCGCTGCTATTCACAGTGACATTGACGAAGCAAAGAAGCAGCTGGACCTACCAGAACAGAGAAAACTCAAGGAACGCTACTTCTCCAATTCACAGAAGATTATGAACGGTCACTGACTGTGGCTGGCGGTCACGTGATAGAATATTTTGGGTTACACTGGTCTGCTGGCTCTAGACATCAAACAATCTATTCTTCATATCTAAATATACTGTTATCATGGCCTAGATGTGACTATACTCTTCCGTGCAAACGCTTTATATAGGTTTATAAGGACAAATTTGCACTTTGCAATGTGCAGGTTATGTGCGTTACATTGTGCTTTTCAACATAAGTTGAATCTCTACAACAGTTACCCTACAAAGCCTGTACAGAAGGCAGCAGTAAGATTCCACGTATTTCCTACATATAGCGATGTCATTCCCATAGTTGTAACGTGTGGTGTATTTCTTGGGCTGTTGGTCTGTTCCTGTAGCATCTTCCAGGGACTTGAAGGAATACCGTAAATTGCAGCATGTTGCTGTCAGGGATTTATTATGTAATATATTTGGCTAAGTCCAGCTGCCTTTTGTGGAAATGTAGATTTTATTTATTTTCCTTAGAACGTTATTGGCTTATTAATGCATTGGTATTATATGAAGATACAATTCAGTCATGCAGAACGCAAGGTTGCGTTGAGCATGATGCCACATCAAGCTGCTCGGTTTAGCCATGGTTGGCAGCCATTTTGTTTTTTTAATAAAGAAGCAGCAGTTCTAGCAAATGTTCCTGAAGTCTTTTCTGTGATAGGTTTGTTTCATGTCCATGTGGTTATATTTGGGCAGTGTAAGCTACAAGATGGGAAAACAATTCATGAATAAATAAGAGGTAGTTTTCAGATGCAACATCTGAATTATGTATGTATGTAAAACATATACCGTATTTTTCGGACTATAAGACGCACTTTTTTTCCCCAAAATTTTGGGGGAAAAGAAGGGTGCGTCTTATAGTCCGAATGTGGCGCCTGGCATCCGCTGTACTAGAGAGGCGGATGCCGGCAAGGGATAGACGCCGGGGCTGAGACATCGCTGCGCTCCTCTGCCCTGCATGAAGCCGGCAGGGGTGATGCTATTCCGCTCCTCCGTCCCCCCGCCGCTGGCTTCATGCAGGGCAGAGGAGCGTAGCGATGTCTCAGGCCACGACACCTGTGCCAGCGTCTATCCCTCGCCGGCATCCGCCTCTCTAGTACAGCGGATGCCGGGTCTGTATTGGCGGCGCCTTCTCCCCCGGGGCCGGTCCCCGCCGGCCCCATACCTGTGAAGTTGCAGGCCAGCTCGGGTGACAGCCGGGAGCCTAATGGGGCTCCCAGGCCTGTCACTGCTATATTAGTATTGCGGCTGGGTCTATGACCAGCCGTAATACTAATATACAGAATGTCCCATAGACGGCAATACAGTTGTAATACTAATATACAGAATGTCCCATAGACGGCAATACAGTTGTATTGCCGTCTTTGGGACTTGCAATCAAGTGACCGCAGGTTCAAGCCCCCGGGGGAGAATAAAATAGTAAAAAAAAAAAAAAAGCTTTAAAAATATGAAATAAATAAAAGTTCTAAATCACCTCCTGTCCCTAGAATATATATAAAAGTAGAAAATCATATATCATAAACCACCGGGTTTTTTTTTTCAATACAAGGTGATCTAAGCAATAGGTATTCCCCAAAATGGTATAACTAAAAAGTACTTCTGGCCCCGCAAAAAAAACCACTCTATGCATCCCCGTACAGCTGCAGGGTCACCTGTCAATGTGGCCTTGCAGCTGTTGCAAAACTACAACTCTCATATATTAAAGAGGACCTTTCACCATTTTTCCCACAGGCAGTTCTATATACTGCCGGAAAGCTGACAGTGCGCTGAATTCAGCACACTGTCGGCTTTCCCGATCTGGGCCCAGTGTGAAGAGTACCGTAGCTCTTCTATGGTCAGAAAGGCGTTTCTGACTGTTAGCCAGAGACGTCCTTCTGCCTCGCGGCGCCAATCGCGCTGTACTATGGAGCGGGGAGGAACTCCCCCCTCCCTCCCTGATAATGCTCGTCTATGGACGAGTACTGCCAGCAGAGGTAGGGGGCGTTCCTCCCGGCTCTCACAGCACAGCGCGATTGGCTGTGCTGTGAAGAAGGACGTCTCTGACTGAGTGTCAGAAACGCCCTTCTGACCATAGAAGAGCTACGGTACCGGGACCGTAAGCTCTTCACACTGGGCCCAGATCGGGAAAGCCGACAGTGCGTTGAATTCAGCGCATTGTCAGCTTTCCGGCAGTATATAGAACTGCCTGTGTGAAAAATGGTGAAAGGTCCTCTTTAAATATTTTACCATTTTTTGCTTCAAAAATTTTTTTCTCCCTATTTTCCTCCTCTAAAACCTAGGTGCGTCTTATAGTCCGAAAAATACGGTATTTAATCTTATTTTTATTCACTTTTATGCACTATCTGAACACTCTCATCAGGAATGCTGTATTAATAATTTGTATGTGTATATGACAGTACCATATATAGAAATTTAAACCTAGTTCCTGTCTTCATCATGTTGTTCTCCTTCCGAATATTATTTCTTGAAGTAATATTGTTTAGACTGGGTTATGTATGCTAGAGGAGAAGAATTAGACCTTGGGTTTGTGTTTAGTGAGGAAGTCTACTATAACAATGATATCTGTGCCTGTTTTGGCTGATATTTTATACAACAGTCTATCCGGTTTTTATTATATGTATAGTACTTCTGTGTCCATTTGCTATAGGACTCATTTGCTTGATGTTGCTCAATGCTGCTACCTTTATTACTATGTTTTTCATATGTCTTTAAACCTTTAAAGGGAACATACCACATTATTAAATTTGTTTTCCAAACTACAGATGGCCTATTATAGAGTGAAAAGTGCTGAACATATTGATATATAATTTTCTGGGAATAGAATTCAGTATGACTGATTTATTGATCTAGGACTCCTTTTTGTTGTGGGAGTCCAGTTTTTTTGTAACATATCGATTAAATCTCTTACTTACCAAAGGTACCCTGAATTACCCTGTTAAGTGCCATTTTGTAGATTGTTAGGTCAGGTCCTACTTATGCTAAGCAAGCATGTACAGTAAACTTATACGTGTGTGTGTGTGTGTGTATATATATAACACTTGCCTGGTGTCCTCTACATGATGCTATGTGCCTACTTAATAAAAAAAAAAAAAAAAAAAAAAAAATCTTTCAGTACCTCTACTGACTCCAACTCGCTTTGTGGAGAGGGGAAGGTGGTGTATTGAGACCCTAGATTCTACCTTTTCATTGTAATCTTGCTTGTCATAATGAGACAACTGAAAATGATCTCCACAGGACAGAAAGGGGAAGTAAAATTTATCTGTGTGAAAACTGCATCTGTGTTTATAGGATTTATCTTTCTTTTTGCAAATGTAGATCCTGACATGAAATATTACAAAACAACAATTTTAAAGAAATGTTAACCATAAATATGTAAATTTAAGTGAGATATATATATTCTGTTATTCATGACCCATTCCATTTAAGGCCCATGTTGTGGAAATGCTGCAGCAACATCAACAAAAAACAGCCGCTTTTCCACAACTTGGGGCCTACAAAAGGAATGTTATATATGGAAAATTCTTATACTTCGGCTCAATCCATTCCTGGCTTTGGCAATAAAAAAACCCAGCAAAATCTGCAACAAAAAACACTGCGTTTCTTCAACGTAGGACCTAAGGCTAAGTCCCAACATAGCAGGCTGCAGCAAAAAATCGCTGTTGTGGAAAAAAGTGACAGTAACACCTGCAGAGGTTTCCGCCAACATTTCTGTAGATGTAATTGTCATAGTGATTCCCAAAACCATGACTGTTTTGGAAATCTCAGCGTATCTGCTGCACATATTTTTCTGCAATCTGTGGATTGGATTTGCAGTGATTGTAAAATGCTGCAGATTTTGCTGTCGTGTGTACACTATGTGGGGCCCTTGCCTAAAGGTATTCTTCAGGAATAATACTGAAGATAGGTCATCAGTGTCAGATTGGTAGTGGTTTGACCCTCGGCATCCCCACTAATCACTTGTTTGAAGAAGCCGTATTGTTGGGGACACGGCTTGCTAAGGATAGTGCCATACAGTATATAGCGCCTTTATTAAAGGGGTTGTCCCATCACAAGGGTCCTATCTGTACTGCTTGTTAATGTGAATGTAAGACTTTTCCTAAATACATTGCTTCAGCAAAACTGCTTTGTTTGTCCACTATCTTACTTTATTCTTTTTTTTTTTTTTCACACATCCCTTGACTTATCTGGTCATAAGTCAAGTGATGTATCTGCTGCTCGGAGGGAGGAGGGGCTAAGTGCACGGGAGCGAGCCTGGAGGGGGGGGGGGGGGTTAGTCTACCCCTTTGGGGGGGAAGGGGCCGCCAATACAGACCCGGCATCCGCTGTAATAGAGAGGCGGATGCTGGGGAGTGTAGATGCCGTCACAGGTGCCTGCAACATCGCTATGCTCCTGCCCTGCATGAAGCCAGCAGCGGCACTCGCATTGTGATGGCTAGACTGGTCTCACCATCTATGAGCGTGCACGCAGGGCCAGCGGCATCTCGCCGCTGGCTTTGCATATGTAACCAATGACGCAACAAAGCGGGAAGACAGAAGATTTTAGAGCAATGAAGACTGGTGAGTATGCGACATGGGAATACCCCTTTAAGTATTGGCAGATTCAGTCCCATTTAATTGGAATGGGACTAAGCTGCAAACAGGCCATGTGACTGATGAATGTAGCAACACTTGTGAAATGGAAGTGGTACTCAACCAAGCACCAGCCCTGCTTCAACAGGCGATAATTTGTGATACTGGGTGTATGAACCCAACTGATCTAATATTGATGACCAAAGTCCCAGAAAAATCCATTTTGAATGTAGCCTGGTGTATGTAACCAGAACAAAGTATAGCAACGCAGCTCTATAGTCCAATAGGTCAGGATCACCTGAATCAAACAGTGGTTTCCCCTTGTGAACCTGTGCCTTTGTCGAAGTCTGTGTCATATATCCTCTCAAGTGAAAACTTGGTTCGGATGTGCTGCATGTATCTGCCAGGTTGAGTTCTGCTGACAGACTCCCTTTTAAAGCACTTGCAGTGCTCATTGTTTGGGCTCTAGTTGTAAAGCTTATGCTTTTCACTTTCTCTGCAATTTCTGTGTATTTTTGCTTTGGCAACCCTTTTGAACTTATTTGTGAAGGCTGGAGAAAGGCTAACCTTTACCCACAGGGTTAAACTTCACCGTTCTGCAATCTGCAGGCAGCGAACCATTCTGCACTGATTACACCACTATAAGGCTGCGGGAAAAATCGTGGTGTTTTACAGTGCAAGCAAAGGGGATGGGATTCATGCGAATTCCATGGCCACTTTGCGGAAAAAAACCGCATTGCGGATTTTCAAATCGCAGCATGTCAATTATATCTACGGAAACGCTGGTGGCTTTCCCATAGATATAATTTTAGCAGAAGTCCCCAGAGGAAAACTCTGCGAATTTTCTGTGGAAAGAACCGCAGTGCATTCACGCCGCGGTTCTTAAAGCGCTGCGATTACGGCCCGTGGAGCCTTAGCCTAAGGCCTTATTCACACTTCAGTGATTTTGTGTCAAAACATGATCTCAGGCAAAGCAATGACCAAACACTGACCCAGTGCCACTTGCCAGCATGCCTTTAAGAGCTGCCACTGAGAGCAGCTGATGCTTCTGAAGAGGAACACAACCAAAAAAAGGTTTCCATTCACAAGTTATTGATACCATTCACATAACACTCGTAAATATGATTTTGTTTTGATATTTTATGACGCCTAGATCAGTTTCTTACTGTGCTGTATTACATGGTTCACATCCACTAGGACTCCTCGCAAGAAAGAAAAAAAATAAAAATCTTGCATACATTTGCGTGAGTTAAGGGTTTAGATTTGGTGGTTTCAGGGTGTTTTGTGGGGAATGGAAGCTGTAATTATTTAGTTTCACTACAGCCATGTGCAATGTTCATCTGATCGCCTAGTGTTCTGAGCCTTAAACAGAACACTATTGTACTGAAGGACAGGAACTGCTACTGGAAAGAACACGAGTGGTCTTGTCTGGGCAACATCTTTTCTTCTGATCGGTGCCTGAGAGTGAATTTATAAAAAGGGGGTGGTTACTCCACTTTAACCATGGGCCGATGCATCAGGTGCCTTTTGTCCCGACTTTTTTCCCTGACTGATAGAGGTGGATACAAGTGAAGGAATCCCTTTTAGTGAGGCTGGCTGTATACGACCGTGCTGCAACCGGCTGGCCATGAATTAAAATCACGGAGGACATGGGGGATGTCTACTGTGTGCTGCCTGTGCATGGGCCATGCTTCTGCGGCTCCTTTCATTCAATGAATTGGAGCTAAGGGCTACAAAATAAGACAGGAAATTCATGGTCGTGCGTATGGGTCCACGGAAAAGAATGGGTCAGTATTAGAGATGAGCGACACTGTTCGAATCAGCCGGTCCGAACAGTACACTCCCATAGAAATGAATGGAAGCACCTGGCACGTACACTTTGCCAGCGGCCGGTCGCCGTGCCAGGTTCTTCCATTCATTTCTATGGGAGCGTGCTGTTCGGAACGGCTGATCCGAACAGTGTTCGCTCATCTCTAGTCAGTATACTATCCCTGAAAAACACAGAGAGTACACTGAACACGGCCACGGTTGTCAGTAACTGGCCTAACTCTGTCCAAGCAACCTCTGGCCAATATCATAGTCTATTGAAAGTTGAGTTTGTCACCTAAACTAAAGCTTTGTAACACTTTATGTAGGCTGTAGAACATAATTCTGCATTCAGAAAATAACGCAAATGTATACTTGACAAGTAAAGTACCTACCTAGTGTCTCCGGCCTGGTACAGTGGTATGAAAGGGGGTTGGCAGAAGCTGGTGGCTCTCAATACCTCTACCCAACCCCTCCATAGATTAAACGGTGTTGACTTCTACTACTAAAACTGAAGCTATATGCAGACATTGTGTTACACTATTATCTAATAATGTATGACCACTACAATCCATCAGATTGCATGCTGCATAAGCAATGCTCTAACACCACAGCTGCTGTATATGGTCCAAACCCTACCCACACACACTGACCAATGATCGCATGTTTATGCAGCTATAACAGAGGCTGGATCATTTACATGCATGTATTGCTTACTAATGTCGATGCCGTTTTATTCTCATGTAGCAACTGTAGCTCTGCAAAAAGTCTGTCTTCTAAAGGAGTGTGCCACTAGATAATGACCTACTTTTTGTCAGCCAAGCTTTTATGTGAAACATATTTTTAACAATAATAGACTACAAAACTATTATGTCAGAGTATTTCTTTGCAGCCATCACCTCAATACAATGACTATACCAACAGGACCACCATAGAAGATAATACCTCTATAGATAACATCACTGATCCATCATTGCATAGATGACAGTTTATCTACTCCCATCCCTGCACAGAGCGTGCCTGCAAAATTGACCCTTAGAGCTCAATGTGTCGGCTCCAGATTATTGCAGCAGATGGCCATGAGTGCGCTATAAAGCATAAATTCTATTGCTAGAGTAGTGGAAAAGCTCAAGCAAGATGGTGGCCCCAATAATCATTAATAGGAAATAGGATTTTTAAAAAAGTATAATTTTAATACCGCTTTTCCCTGTGTCAGAAAATCTCTGACAGAATTTAATCAAAGAATTGTCTGAATGTATATAATACAATGGGGCTATACACCACATATCATAAAGGGATTCAATCATTAAAGTGCTATTTTTTCTCCCTAACACGTAGGAATAGCCTTAATAAAGGCTATTCTTCTCCTACCTTTAGATGTCTTCTCCACGCCACTGTTCGGTAGAAATCTCGGTTTTCTGTATGTAAATGATTTTTCTCACAGCACTGGGGGCGTCCCCAATGCTGCGAGAGAAATCTCCAGCACCGCCTCTATCTTTGCCTGGAACGGTCTCTCCCTGCATCATCTTTCGGCGCTGGCTTCAAACTTCTAGGCATGCGCAGTTGGCTCTGCCGTCGGGCCTCAGCCAGGGCCGAATGCACATGCCCACGGCCATTTTCTTGTGGCTGCTTACCCCAGTTTACTGTGCGAGCTGCCACAAGAAAATGGCCGCTTACACCAGTTTACTGCGCATGCCTAGAAGTTTGAAGCCAGCCCCGGAAGAAGACACAGGGAGAGGCCGTTCCAGGTGAAGATAGAGGCAGTGCTGGAGAGTTCTGTCGCAGCATTGGGGATGCCCCCAGTGCTGTGAGAGAACTCATTTGCATACAGAAGAAAAATGGGATGTCTACCAAACGGCGGCAGAGAGAAGACATCTAAAGGTAGAAGAATAGTCTTTCTTAAGGCTATTCCTACGTGTTAGGGTGAAAAAAATTTGCATTTTAATGATTGAATTCCTTTAAATGTCATGGCAAATTCTATATAGCGGGTTGCCCATTCCTGTAGCGTTGCATCCTTTGGCACAAGTTATATAAGTCACTTTCATGAGTCTTCTCCCTGTCTTAGGCATGCCTATGAAGAATTGGTAATGTCACTGTCTGTTCGTTGCTTTGTTTTTTTTGGGTTTAAGTATAGCTGATTGAAAGTGTCCTGGATATTCATTTCTATGGGATCATATTTGTCTATGTATATTTTAGTCCTGTTTGTTAGAAGCAATGAGTCACCTGATTTTATACATATTAAATCTGTTAGACTGGTTTCATTCCCTGAGCTGGCAGAGTTCAATTATTCCATAAAGGAACAAGTCTGTAGCATGTTGGTTCAGTGTTACAAGGGCAACATCTGCAAGGAATTTGCATGTTCTCTAGTTTCCGCCCACACTCCCAAAACTTACGGATCGTGAGTTTGGATTGGGAAGTCCTGCCTGGAACAGCGAGTGATGGTCTTTAAAGCTCTGCACTACATGGGGCCTTAGCCTCAAAGGGAATTTCCAGGACTTTTAAATTGATAGGTCATCAATTGAAGATCTGTGGGGGTCTGACACCTGGGACCTCTGTGGATCAGCTGCTTCCACTTCACAGGTCATGTGACATCATGTTCATCAGTCACATGGCCTGAACACCGCTCAGTCATATTCAAGTGAATGGACCATGCTGTGATGTAAAGCACAACCCAAGTCGCTGTGCTTTATAGGTAGTGGGGAAGAGGTTATAGTTCTCACCAAAGCTCTACAGCCTCTTCAGACTGCTGATCAGCCAGGGGCCTAGTTGTCAGACGTTTGCTGATCTTTAGCCTTAAATGGAATATACCAACATGCTGTCTGTTGTAAATTTGTATAAAAACTGCTAAAAAAATAGTTTGTGTGGTTAAATCGGCCCAATGAATGTAATTTTATTAAATGTGTATTTTAATTACAGCTGCATTTTTTTCATATTTTTTATTTTGTTCCTGATGTTTAAAAATTCAGGCTCCATCAGTACTGTACTGTCAGCAGTACATTGGTTATAAACGTCCTCACAGTACCTTGTGGAAGCGATTCTACAGTTTCCAAATATATCTCTGTAAATCAGGGGAAAAGTGCAAAAACCAAAGCCCAGACCACTAAGGGTCCATTCACATGAAGGAAAATGGTGAGGAATTTGGTGTGTAATTTCAGGGCTAAAAAAAAGCCTCCCATTGACTTCAGTGGGTTCCTTCTTCTGCTAGCAATGGGAGGCTTTTTTTTCAGCGCTGAAATTCCACACCATTTTCCTCCATGTGAATGGACCCTTATGGGGCACATAAGCGCTGGCATTAGTATTGAGATTGAAACCTCCATCTAGCCCATAAACCAAGGAGACCCACAGATTACCCTAACCACACTAAGGTTGATTAAACATCTTAGTTCATATAATTATTACAGATGAGCGAGTAGTGAAATATTCAAAATTCGATCTATTCGTTCGAATATCGAATCCCATTATAGTCTATGGGCAAAACATGCTCATTTCAGGGAAACCAAAATTCGACCAATTGGAGTCACCAAGTCCACAATGACACCTCAGGAAATGATGCCAACACCTCTGGAATGCAACTGGGACAGCAGGGGAAGCATGTCTGGGGTATCTAACACACCCAAGTCACTGTATTATTATTATTATTATTGCTGCTGCTACTGATTTAGCCAGCCAATGACTGTATACGATTTTTTTTTCAATGCCTACGTTGTCCTACTTCCTGTCCCACCTCCCCTGCACAGTTATTGCTGTAAAAAAAAAAGCGCCAGGGAAGGCGGGAGATCGAATTTTTACTGCGTTTACCGCATGGTATTCGACCGAGTCCTAGTATTTTGAATACCGTAGTATTCGATCAAATACTACTCACTCATCTCTAATAACCATCACTATCAAGAATTCACTGTAGGGATGAGGTAGGGGGCCACGGACAAAAGATTGCACTGGGGCCCACAAGACTTTAGTTACGCCACTGGTATGATCAAATTCTTGCTCAAAGTAATCCAACGAAAATGTGGTGTAAACATAAACCACACAATCTAAAGCTACAACAGATTTATCATCCAATATCAGCCACTGTTTAACCCCTTGCAGACATCCGTTGTTTTATTACAGATAGTGGGTCTGTTTCCAAATGTGTGCCATAACTCCCAATTATCAGCTGTTACCTACAGAATAGACTCAGTGGTAATGTTGCACTCACAGCCATTAACCCTTTAATTTGGACCCAATAACCCTGCTGATCCTACTCCCCATCATACTTTACTATGATGTCACAGAATGCTGTCCATGACGTAAGGTAGCGGGAACTAATCTGCCACCGATTGTAATGGTGGGATTTTTCATACTGCCGTCTGAAGCCTAATGTGTATGACCGGCCTTATGGAACCACATATGACTTACTTATATAGAGTTGTCTAAAATCATGACTTTGCTGTTTTTGCCAGGGTGCTTTTTTGTCTTTGAAAAGGGTCAAGGAGTATCTATGCAAGTATAGCTTATAGCATGCATCATAATAAAAATTGTCCAAATTGTTTGTGCAAGCTCCACTTGAGCAATACCACATAAACTAGACATTGTAAATACAAGAGATCCGTCTACAGAGGGAACTAGATTTTGTGGAATAAATTCATTGTGTACTTTTTTTTTTAATACATTTTGTGCAACTTGCATCACAGCGTAGAATATGAGCCCACATAGATTTCTCCTTAAGGATAAGGCCCCACAGGCTTAAAGGCTGCGGGAAGAACCGCTGCGTGAGCGCATTGCGGTTCTTTCCGCAGCGCTTTTAAGAGAAAGTTCACGGAGTTTTCCTCTGCGGAATTTCTCTTAACATTATATCTACGGGAAAGCCACCGGCGCAACGGCTTTGCAAATCGCATCATGTCCGCGCTATGATCTTTTCCGCAAAGTGGAGATGGGATTCGCATGAATCCCATTCACTTTGCCTGCACTGGCGTTTCCGGTCCATGGGGCCCCGGCCTAAATTATATATTACCATCACAGTTTTCTTATATCTTAGAGTCTGAAAACAAATGAAACCCATTAAAATGCTTTTTTTCTGCATTGCACCATCCTTAGCATGGAGATGTGCCATATGTATTTTAAAATTTAAGCAAAACCAACAATGACAATTTTTCACATATCATTTTTCCCTTAAATAGTTTCCAGAGTGAAAAGAAATACAAGGAGTGTTTAAAGAAAATGTTACAAATTTAAGACAAAGCATAATGTGATATTTAAAGGGGCTTTCCAAGCTATAAAAAAAAAAAAAAATTAAAAAAATGATGTCATCAATTTTAAGTGATTTCATCAGTAAAAGATCGGTAGAGACCCCCAGTCCATCAGCTGTTTTAAGAGACTGCAGCGGTCAGGTGAGTGCTGTAGTTGTTTCAGTACATATCAAGCACAATGCTGTATATTAACACTGCGGCAATGCTCGATATCTACCCACACGAACATGACATCACAAGACCTGCAAGACCTGGGTGTTGGATCTTCAATTGCTGATCTATCCTTACACTAGATCATCAATTAAAAAGTCCCAGAAAACCCCTTTAAGTACATGACAATGTACGCCATTCCATAGATTAGAAAATACTACTTTTTCATGTGTGAACTATTCAATGCAAACTTTTCCAGTATAAGCAATAAATCTCATTACAGAGGACGATGTGGAAAAAAACAGTCATAAGCCAGTACCACATGAGCATAATATAGGACCATACTTCTGTCTTTGCTACAGCTGCAAATCTTAACCAATGGTAATTTATTAAACTGGTCATACACATTAGATGTATATATGCTGAAGTTTAGTAGGACTACCATGATGGCTGAGCTTGGTGGTGCAAAGGGTCAAGCATGCTGGATTTCAATATGTCTAATGTCGGCTTGATGTGCATATTCAGTCCATGAAATACAAAATGGATATTGGTCGTATTTTGTGCACTGAATATTGGGCATGGACTCCCAGCATTATAGTCAACAGGAGTCCTATACTGTAATCATGTTTTCAGGATGGATAAATAGTCACAAATGGAGCCAGGAACTTCTTACATCATAAATGACTATAGTGCTTGGAGTCCAGGTCCCTGCTCAGTCTTTGGTCCTGGAAATATGGTTCATATTTCTTCCACCGAACAGCCCACATGAAGCCAGTTTAAGTCCTTTGTTGTCATCGAGATATGTCAGAGGCCAATAGCAGCAAATTCCTTCCCCCTCACCATTCAGATCAGCGCACTCAGCCATGTCCGGGTGTATGGTGGGTCAGGAGAGAGAGATCTACGCCAATACAGCCAGCAGTTATCTAGTGTGTGCAGCCAGCATTAGTTTTGGTCATAATACCCAATGCAAGGATCTATGGCCATAATCATTTGGGTTATAAAATCTGAGTTTGGGCTGGAAATGTTGACTGTAATATGTGTGCAGACATGAACTGTATTATGCTTGTGTGAAACTGACTGTACAGTACATATAAACTGCCACCATATGGAAACAACAGTTTCAATGAATATAGTGTAATTTGTAGTCCAATGGAATTATATGTATCCTACAGTGCAAAATGACTGTATGCGTCGTAAATAATCCCCATTTCTGTCCCCTTAGTCCTTACCATTATTTCAGTGCAGATGTTCACATACATTATCTAAAAGAATAACTTTCATCATCATATTCTAAATCCTCATCATCATCATCTTCTAGAAGACCATATTTAAATTTCCTATACACTGTCCCATCCTGACCCATGTAAACAATGTCTTCATCGTCATCATCATCTTCCTCCTCTTCACGATCCCGGTATTCAATCACGTGGTCCTGCTGGAAGCTAGAAGTGCTTTCTCTAGTGCTTTTGTAAGACTGGAAGGCTTTTGTTTGGTCTGGCAGCTTTTCATACCCGCCTTTATTTGTAGACAAAGATTTTGCACGGGCCCGTCGCCAAAGGAATACGAGTGCTGCAATTGTAAGCACCAGGAGAATGGATATTGCCACAGATAAAGCCGCCTTTTTATGATCTGGTTTTTCTTCCAAGAGCCTTGTTATCAGGATACATTCATCTAAAATGTGAACAAATGAGAAATCAGATTACATTAAGGGGGTTGTTAGGGCAAACAAAGTTTTATTAAAAAAATGCCTGTTAGTGCTACTGATGGGTTAATCAATGCACTCACATACCTATAATCGTGTTTTGGGTGATTTCTGGGTCTCTGCGGGCTGCTGGTGTCGCTGTTTTGTTTTACAGGCTCAGCTTCCTGCTCTCTTCCTCACTAACCGTCTCACCTTTCTCTCTCCTCCTTCCTCACAACCCCCCCTTCTTCCTCTCTCTCCTCCTCCTTCCTCACTCCCCTTCCTGTTTCTCTAACTATCCCACCCTGCCCTACCTACTCAGCCCAACCATCGACCCATAGTATATACTTACCCCTCCATGCTTCCGGCAAGACGGCCTCTCCTTCTGTACTGCTCCTGTAGTCCTCAGCAGTGGAGACAAGGCAAGACACCTCTACTGCGCATGCATGGAAGCACAGTAGAGACAAATTACAGGCGGCGTGCATAGTGAAGAAGAGCTTGCACCGCACAGACAGTGGGAGGAGGAGCCGTCTCGCTGAAAGAAGCCATGGATGGGTAAGTATGAGTGGAGTGGATGGAGGGGGGAGTAGTAGTAACGAACCATTTCCGGAAATGGGGAAATGGATCGTCACCAGATAATCAAAATATGTCCCTGGGGCAGTCATGTGACCTCCCCTGGGATATGGGTAACTATGTATTTTTGATAATCAATGTTATTTAGAAAGTAGGAGGGGGGGGGAGGGTATTTAGATTAGTGTAGGGAGTTTAGGTTATCCCAGACAACCCCTTTAATATTTCCATGAGGTTTTGTGGTATTAGATACTTATTTCTTAGCTAAAATCATTTTTCTTTCAATGAGTTTTAAGAAATCAAAAACAATATACACCCATGTCTTAGAGATGGTGGAAAAAACAGCATACACTTTCAGTATTGTAATGAACATTACATCTCTAGAAGTAACTTTGAGAAGTTACTACTAGAAGTTACTTTGAGGTGCTGGTGCTATGTTACTACAGCAGCCTGGAGTTTTCTGAAGGCTCCTGAATTTACCATAGGAATACAGTTACGGAGGTCTGCCTATGGCAGGTTCAATACCTGTAAAACAATTCTGAAATACAGTGGGAAAAAAGGATTTAGTCATCCACCAATTGTGCAAGTTCTCCCACTTAAAAAAGATGCGGTCGGCCTGTAATTGACATCATAGGTAGACCTCAACAATGAGAGACAAAATGAGAAAACAAATCCAGAAAATCACATTGTCTGATTTGGAAAGAATTTATTTGCAAATTATGGAGGAAAATAAGTATTTGGTCAATAACAAAAGTTCATCTCAATACTTTGTTCTATATCCTTTGTTGGCAATGACAGAGGTCAAACATTTTCTGTAAGTCTTCACAAGGTTGGCACACACTGTTGCTGGGATGTTGGCCCATTCCTCCATGCAGATCTCCTCTAGAGCAGTGATGTTTTGGGGTTGCCGCTGAGCAACACGGACTTTCAACTCCCTCCAAAAGTTCTCTATAGGGTTGAGATGTGGAGACTGGCTAGGCCACTCCAGGACCTTAAAATGCTTATTACGAAGCCACTCCTTCATTGCCTTGGTGGTGTGCTTGGGATCACTGGCATGCAGAAAGACCCAGCCACGTTTCATGCCCTTGTTGATCTAAGGAGGTTTGCACTAAACACCTCACGATACATGGGCCCATTCATTCTTTCATGCACATGGATCAGGCGTCCTGGTCCCAGAGAAAGAGTTGCCACCCCCATGCTTCACAGTAGGTATAGTGTTCTTTGGATGCAACTCAGCATTCTTTCTCCTCCAAACACGACAAGTTGTGTTTCTACCAAACAGTTCTACTTTGGTTTCATCTGACCATAGGACATTCTCCCAATACTCTTCTGGATCATCCAAGTGCTCTCTAGCAAACTTCAAACAGGCCCGGACGTGTACTGGCTTAAGCAGAGGGACACGTTTGGCACTGCAGGATCTGAGTCCCTGGCGGCGTAGTGTGTTACTGATGGGAGCCTTTGTTACGTTGGTCCCAGCTCTCTGCAGGTCATTCACTAGGTCCCCCCGCGTGGTTCTAGGATTGCATACCATTCTTGTGATAATTTTGAGTCCACCAGGGTGAGATCTTGTATGGAGCCCTAGATCGAGGAATACTATCAGTGGTCTTGTATGTCTTCCATTTTCTAATTATTACTCACACAGTTGATTTCTTCACACCAAGTTGCTTGCCTATTGCAGATACAGTCTTTCCAGCCTGGTTCATGGCTATAATTTTGTTTCTGGTTTCCTTGGACAGCTTTTGTGTGATAACAACCTCAAACAGGAGCCATTACTACAGGTAATGAGTGGAGGACAGAAGAACCTCTTAAAGAAGTTAAGGTCTGTGAAAGACAGAAATCTTGCTTCCTTGTAGGTGAACAAATACTTATTTTCCTCCATAATTTGCAAATAAATTCTTTCCAAATAAGACAATGTGATTTTCTGGATTTGTTTTCTCATTTTGTCTCTCATAGTTGAGGTCTACCTATGATGTCAATTACAGGCCGACCTCATCTTTTTGAGAGGGGGAATTCGCACAATTGGTGGCTGACTAAATATTTTTATCCCCCACTGTAGACTGCAAAACATTTTACTGAAATCTCAAATCTGAAATCAGAAATCTGAAATCAGGTTCAAGCCCACTAAACGGGGCTGGAAAGAAAAATGTAAAAAAAAAAAAAAGTTATTGAAAAATATATATAAGTATTCAAATCACCCTCCTTTTCCCTATGCCTCAGACTGAGGCCTGAATCTAGCTACCGTATATACTCAAGTATAAGCCGACTTTTTCAGCACATTTTTCATGCTGTAAAAGCTCTCCTCGGCTTATACACGAGTCAGGGTCCACGGAGCACAGAAAACTGGAAGGACCTGGAAGGGCGAGGTCCTTTAGTGCTACTGCTCTGTGATTGGCTTTTCATGAGGTCACATGACTGTAATGTTATCAAAGGTCCTGTAGCCACTGGTATGTAACATCTGCAGATAAGGTTCAGTCTAAATCCTAGTAGCTCCGCTCACACCAGAGTCCAATCACATGGTCATGACGTCATCAGAGGTCCTTTAGCCCACTAGGATTTAACATCTACCCTGCAGATGAGTGGCCAGGATTCATTGTGTCTTATGGAAGATGTCTGTTGTATGGAGGAGAGGAAGCTACAGTAAAGTGAAACACACAGATACCTTCCTTTAGTTACTATACCTATTAATGTCTGGCATTTGGGGTTATTAATAGGGTTGAGCGATCGGGATCAGAAAAGATCAGATTCCGATCAGCGATCTAGAAAATTTTGCGATCGAAATTCCGATCCCGATCTTTTCGGGCGGGATCAAGATCGGGGCTTATTTCTCACAAAGCTTGGCTACTGGCCAATCATTGTGGGAAAAGCTTGGCTACTGGCCAATCATTGTGGGAAAAGCTTAGCACCCATAGGAATGAATGTAAGCGGCCGGCCGCTTAACCCCCTATGTGCTGGCTGCGTCCATTCATTCCTATGGATTTACCGCAGCCTTCCACTCTTCTGCTTCGTCCCTGTTTTACCGTATACTCAGCTGAATATACGGTAAAACAGGGACAAAGCAGAAGAGTGGCAGGCTGCGGTAAATCACTGTGTGCTGCGCTGCTGTGAGGATGACGAGGCAAGTTCACGAGTAGAAAGATACTACTGTACATTGACTTATCTATCTACTAAGTCAATGTACAGTAATATCTATCTACTCGTGAACTTCGCTCAACTTACCTGCTCAGAAGTGCTGCCGCTACCTTCTGCTGGTCCGGTCCACTGTCCTTCATGTGGCTTCAGAGCACCCTGCGCCCCTCCCCCGCCTCCCTAGACTAGTATTATAGAGAAGGTAGGGCTTAGGAGAGTGTGGGCATGTACTGGGAGGGGAGACGTGAGTGATGCACTCAAGTCTCCCGCCCACACTCTCCAGCCGCACCAAGCCCCGCCTACTCCCTGCATCTCTACAATACTAGCCAATTTTTGGACTATATGTTGTGTAGTGAATAGGATTTTAAAAAAATCCCATTGACTTGCATTGGGATCAAGATTGGGTTCGAATGGAAAATGATCGGAAATCGGATTTTAAAAACGATCCTGAAATTTCAAGATCGGCACAACCCTAGTTATTAATTTAGTTTCAGTAACTCCATGTGCCTCACATTAATAAAAATTAACCCCATCATGTCCCTCATATTAACCTCTGTGTGCCCCATATAAGGGTTACTAATATATGAGACACATGAGGGTACTAATGATGGACCTTAATTATGAAGATATCTAATTATTACCTCCATATGTCCCACATATCAGTAACTCGTATGTGAGGCACACAGGGGGTTAATGTGAGGGACATGATGGGGTTAACTGCTATTACTATGATCTCCATGGAGTTACTAAGCTGCAATGCACATGACTAGACTTTTTTATCTGCAATGGTGGATTTGCCCCCCTCGGCTTATACTCGAGTCAGTAAGTTTTCCCGGCTTATATTCAGGTCGGCTTATACTCGGGTATATACAGTAATCTGTCCTCTTTTCTTCACTCTCCAGTGTCTCCATTATCTGTATTTTCTATAGTAATGCTATGGTTTTTCTTTCTTTCTTTTCTATTGATACTACTGGCTGAGGTCTGTCCCTTCCCTCTTATTGCCTTCTTCTCCACAAACTGGCTCCTCTATGGGCATTCCCTTATATAAGTGATTATATTATATAGTTCCCATGATATTATCAGTGACCTCTGCACCCATAGCTGCTCATGGTTTGGCTGGGAAGCTGATGCATGGGATTATTACAAAAGCCTCATGGTTCACAGATCTTGTGCTGCTCCTGCTCTCTGCTGGATTCACATGGCGGAGGACATTTTTGGATTGTCCAAAATGAATCACAAAAAATTTGGTTTTGTTGGAAACTAAACTGTTTGGAAATATAATCTGGTTTTGGAAATATAAATCTGGTTTGTTACAAACTGGTTAGCCCATCTCCTCTCAGAATCAATAAGTAAATGCATGTACCATGTACATCTACAGGTAAACTAAAACATTGGTCATATTCACTTTAAATAACATTTCTGTGAGTAAAGTACTGAGTTAAAAAAAAAATACTAAACTGCCCATTAGCTGGAGAACATCTGTAATGGATTACTAAAGGGATTATGTATTGTATTGTGCAAATCCTCTGCAACCTGGCATTTACCTTGATCCCTTTTATCATTAACTAGATCTGTACCTCTAGTTCACTGAATCGACAACCAGTATACCTGTATTACTAGGGTTCTGTTATCACAGGAAGTCCTGCACTAAGAATTCTGGAATCAAAGTCACAAAATAGGGGTTTGCAACTTTTTGGGCTTACTTGGGCATCATTTCCCTTTCAAAAAGTGGCTGGGAAAGTGAGCATTGTTAGTCTGCCGAGCTGGTATACAAATGATATATCAATCGAGTCTTGAAATTGTCTCACTTCTGTTAGGGAGCTTATGTAGAAAATGGAGTAACAACTCAGGAGTATTAAAGATGGAATACGTTTATCAAACATCATGCATCATTTTATAGATTTGAGGCAAATTTCCCTTACAATAAATCTCCTCTGGCATGGGATTCTTTTCCCATACAAGCATATAGTGGCACAAAATAACTATCACCCCTGGTATGAAGCTATATGGACTCTATAGTATCTGTAAATGAAATTGTAGTTACATGTGACATAGCATTCAATATATGGCTTGCATACCTTGATTTCTAAATGTTACTTTTCTGTCCTGTCAGGATGAGTGTGATTAAGGGCTAGTTCACACGTGGGGCGGTATGGCGTATTTTGGTCCTGATTGTGGCGCGGGAAGCCATGTCACAATAAGGCCAAAATGCGCCTGTCACAAGTGTCGCGGCTTCCTGCTCTGGAGTAGGCCCAAATCTATGAGCCTAGTCCGGAAGGTGCTGCTGCGAGGCGGACGTTGGGCTGAATCAGCTACGGAATCCACCTAAAAAAAGGGTAGCTAGCGGTCTACATAGACCCCCATTGTCTATGTAGATTTTGGCACTGAATCCACATCATAATCCGCCCCCTCTTGCCCCGTGTGAACGAGCGTACACTGACAAAATTCCCTATCAAAATGAATAAAATGTAACTTTTATTTCAAACTGCATACTAAAATCGTAGACCCAAATAAAAACAAAAACAAAAGGTTGAGAGGTAGTGCTCATAGAAACAGCTTGCTGAGCAGTACGGTGACAGTGGGCAATATCCCTCTATGCACAATATCTTGCCTTCACTGTCCCTAATACCATAAATTTCTGTTCACTTAACGCTGTTCTCCTTATAGTGATAAGCTATCCTCACTCACACCTTTGAAAATGACATGAGGAAACTACAGCGGGGGTGATTTAGAAGAGACCAATCATCAGCTTCTTGAAACAATGAAACTCTACCCCGTCGATCCCCAGGGAGAGACTGTCAGGCTGAGGATGCTGCTTAAATCCCCCTCCTCCTCACTAACACTTAGACCTCAACGCGTTTCCCTTCTTAGTTCATCAGGAGGCACGGTATTTGAGCGCAATGGCTAGTTAGTTGTGCGGTGAAAACCGCAGTTCACGGGACCATGAGGGTTGGCCCCGCTACTTCATAAGGATTGACGCTGCCCGCTGCAAAACTCAGGTTTTATATACCTGCAGACGCCTGAGTCTCCGCCTCCCTGTTCCACGCCCCCTTCATCCCGCGCTCCAATCCCTGAGCGTCTGGGAGGCGAACCTCTCAAGGGGCGTGGCCAATGGTCCAGGAAGGCTGGATACGGAGCCTCGCGCAAGCGTGAGAACTTAATAAAGCACAGCGCTGACTTCGTAGAACGAAGAGGCTGTATAGGGACATTTCGCAAACTGGGCTAACTTCCTCACAGGTCTCATTGAGCCCCCCAAGGGGGCCCTACAAGGCGGTTGTCACAACATGTGTGAACGAGCCCAAATAATACGGTGCTTATTCTGTACAAGTCCCTATTCGCCTAGGACCTAATTTGTTGCTAAAAGTTACTTCAGCAATAATATTGAATTCAACAAATGCTATGCTTTTAACCCCTTCACACGCCAGTGACATTTTTCGATTTTCATTTTTGACTCTCCAACTTCCAAACCTCATATCTTTTTTTATTTTTCCATTCATGAAGCCATACAAGGACATAATGATTGAGGGACAAATCATCTTACCAGTGGTGCCATTTATTATTCTGTACCATGTACTGGGAAGCTGGAAAAAAATGGCCCTATCGGAATTGGTGTTAAAAATTATTTTGAATGTGGAACTGAGTATTACTTACAGCTTCAGGGGACTTTAATGAGGTTCCCTGCAGCACCTAGCAAATATACGCATGACCTCCTTTGAGGCAGTATGAGTATGGCTGCCATATTAAGGCTTGGTCCCAGTATGTGGACAAGTGTTCATGCTGTGGACCAGTGCTTCGGAGGAGGCGTATTAATATGTTTCTTTTGTAACTAGTCCACATCTATTATTTACATTTTCTATTGAAGTGAATAATGAGACTATACATTATTTGGATGTGTAAGTACATGTATACTTATCTAAAGCCCCATTACTATGCCACAATATGAACATATGAAATTGAATACAGAGTATAATAATAGTTTACCTGATACAGTATATATGTAATGATAGTTCTAGAATTGAATGGCTTGTGTCTGTACTATTATTATTGTCTGGAAGAATTATCTCACCCAGTGTTTCAGTGCAGTCACAGCATTCCCCTGTATCTTCTGATTTGGCACTGCAGCAATGCACACACCTTCCTCCATCTACATAAAGTGAGAAGCTTGCTGGACACACAGTACAATTGTGAGGTCCAGGTCCCTTACATTCTACACAGCTGTCATGGCATTTCTCGCATTGTGCCTTAGGATCCTTTAAGAGACAAAGCAAAATATTACTATATATATAATATTGTACGTATTAGAACCCAATAAGATATGTTTACTAAAATACTGCTGTATCATTGAGCATTATAAACCATAATGTGATGTGTGCCATATTTATCAGGACAGGACTTACTGCCTGAGTAATACAGCACAGCCAGTCTGTTAGACCAGGTTGATGCGGGGGCCGCACATGGCAGAAACACCACGGGTTACAGTCACAGCAAAGTGGATGAGACTCTAGCGAATCCCATCCCCACTTTGCATTAAAATGCGCGCTGCAGACACATGGAGCTTTCCAAAACCGTTGAAGTTTTGAAAGTCGCAACATGATTTCTCTATTATTATAATTGAAGCAGAAAGTCTGCAGAGGAAAAGTCGCCATAAAAAGATATGCTGAACCTAAGTGCCATTCTATTCAGTGCAACTGTCCCAGAAAACCTGAACAACTGCATTAAAGGGAGTGTGTCAGCAGTAAATTGGTTATAACCCACATGAAAGGAAAAGTTCTTTGGGGAAGTGCATACAAGTTGCAAAAATGCACATAGTGGATAAACACTTGCATTTAATAAGGGAAGAAAAAACACAGAAAAAAACATCATCCTGGGGTTGAGAAAAGTGCAGGAACGAGAATACTAAAAGGATACCTGTGTTTTTTTTTCCGATGGAACATACATCAAGCAGAGTCTTCCTGGGACATCGTCCTTTTTACTGGGCATAACTGCCCCATTTTGGTGCACCTCCATCTGCAGGTCACTCAGAGTAAGGGGCTGTTACCTAGTGTGATCCTCTGGCGGTAGTTTTTGGAGCAACACTTCCCATGAGGCTCAGGAGTGTGCACAAAGACTCATGCCATTTTCTATGCATTATATATTTTCATGCTAGTTTTGGCACTATCTGGACAAATCTTATATATAAAATACACTGTATATAGAGATAAGCGAACACTGTTCGGATCAGCCAATCCGAACAGCACGCTCCCATAGAAATGAATGGAAGCATCTGGCACGCAGACTTTGCCGGCGGCCGGCAGCTTAACCCCCCGCGTTCCGGCCGCTTCCATTCATTTCTATGGGAGCGTGCTGTGAGCGTGCTGTTCAGAAAGGCTGTTCCGAACAGTGTTCGCTCATCTCTAACTGAATATACTAAATAATGCCCTTCGTCTTAAATAAGCATCTCTCTTCTCCCATCCACATGATCATTTCAATGGGAGTTCTCAGGCAGAATCAGCCTGGAGAATGAGCAGGAAAAACATCAGCTACTGCCTCCCATTGAAATGAATGGGATGCTGATTTTAGGTGAATTTTGTGGCAGATTTCGCCTCAAATTCAGCATCAATTTCCTATGTGTGATGACCCCCAAAATCTCCAGACAATACGCGCGTACAGGCTCTTGAGATGTATATCCAGTGCTGACAGTAATAATACCAATTTCATTATGTCTTACCTGGGTACTTTTAAACTCTCCAGGAAAACACTCTGAGTGACAAATTTTCCCTAAGAGCTGATAACTGGATACACAGGATGTACAAGAAAGAGCTCCTGGACCTGCATTAAAAGTATATAAGTATCAAACATATTATCAGACATATGCAAGACAACAAATACCTATGGTGCCTTGAGGCTGAAGGCGCACATTGCGGAAACGTCACAGCAGAAAACGCTGCATTTTACAGAATGTACAAAGTGAATGGGATTCTGTTAATCTCATCAACGCTTGCAGAAAAATATCCGTAGCAGAAAGGTTGTGCTTTTTTAAGATCATGGTCTGTCAGTTATACCTGCAGAGACAGGAAGCAGAACGTCCGCAGAGGAAAACTCTGTCATAATGCAATGTGAAAAACTGCAACCCCCCCCCCCCCCCAATGCAATGAGATTCTGACAAGGTCTTTTCCACAGCGTTATTTTTGGCTGCTTTTTGCTACGTGAGGCCTTAACCTAAAGGGGTTTCCTGGTATTGTAATACTGATGACCTATACTTATAATATCATTCTCATCATGCTATCATACATCATGGCGTTATCATGTTATACTATTTTCTGTCATTTTTTATCACTATATACCATTATGGCTTTCGCTTTGATGTTTAACCATGTCCCCCAGATTTCTGTACTTTTGACTTATTACCTCTTATTTGTTAACCATTGTGTGCCTATATTTTGTATCATATTATGTATTTTTATCATCACTCTATGTTTTATCATCACTAACTGATTATTTTCATGTTTCTGTTTAGTTGGTCTGAGCAAGACGCTAATTCTGAGAGGAAACGCGTTGCCTTTTATTCTGTATGTCCAAGTGGAATTAATAAATGACCACCTACTCTATCCAGCCGTATATGCTTACCCTTCTATTCAGCAGTATCAATCCCAGCATTTTTTATTGTTTTTTTCCTTCTATCTCATTGCATTACCACTAACCTTTGGTTGAGTGGTCACTGGGATGAGCAGCAGCTCTACAATAGCACACCACAATAGGAGAGGAGCAATTACATTGCCTAACCAGTAATTCTGCCAACACACATAACAATTTGAGGAACCAAGACTGAAAACATTTGTCCATACCCAAAATTACTTACCATCACAGGTCCTGCAGGTTGCATGGCATCTTTGACAAGCTTTCTTTGCACGGTCCTCATAGTAGAATTCAGGACAAACGCTATAACACTGTTTTTTATTTCTCATAAGGAAAAAATTGTTGTGGCAGGAGAGACAATCCGTGGAGTCTGGGCCTTGACATTCACTGCAAGTCGTGTTACATTTTTCACACGAGGAAGTGGCGTTATTAGCAAAATGTCTAGAAACCAGACAGAAAATAAGAACATAGTATTGAGAGTGGCCATAAAAGAAGATATTTGATTACAAACCCATCACCTTTTGCTAGGATATACTGAAGACCGCAAATGGTGTGTGTGTGTGTGTGTGTGTGTGTATATGGTCTTATGCGAAAGTGTTTATGTGGACAGTAACCAAGATTTATATGATACTAGAGGGAGAACCCGGCTTCACACGGGTATATTACATTTTATGTAGTGGCCCCATAAGACTTGTCCAATTTTGCACTGGTGTATTTTGTATGTTGTTTGTGTGAATGTCCATAAGCGTCATGTGATTATGTGCTGAGACGCGTATCTAATTCTCTGGCTTGTAGTAATGTGTGCAGAGGCATGTATCTAATCCTTCAAAGTGTGGTACTGTGTGCAGACACATATATCTAATCATCCCCTGTGTGGCATTGTGTGAAGAGTCGCGTGTCTAATCCTACGGCGTGTGGAACTGTGTGTAGATGCGTGTATCTGATCCTACGGCATATGGTACTGTGTGCAGACGCGCATATCTAATCCTCTGGCGTGTGGTACTGTGTGCCGATGCGCATATCTAATCCTCTGGCGTGTGGTACTGTGTGCTGAGATGCGTATCTAATTCTCTGGCTTGTGGTACTGTGTGCAGAGGCATGTATCTAATCCTCCAAAGTGTGGTACTGTGTGCAGACACACGTATCTAATCCTCCCCTGTGTGGTATTGTGTGAAGATGTACGTATCTAATCCTACGGCATGTGGAACTGTGTGTAGATGCGCATATCTAATATTACGGCATGTGGTACTGTGTGCAGACACGCGTATCTAATCCTACGGCATGTGGTACTGTGTGCAGACGCACGTAGCTAATCCTCTGGTGTGTTGTACTGTGTGCAGACGCGCGTATCTAATTCTACGGCATGTGGTACTGTGTGCAGACGCGCGTACCTAATCCTCTGGCGTATCTATGTGCAGACGCACGTATCTAATCCTCCCCGTGTGGTACTGTGTGCTGAGATGTGTATCTAATTCTCTGGCTTGTGGTACTCTGTGCAGAGGCATGTATCTAATCCTCCAAAGTGTGGTACTGTGTGCAGACACACGTATCTAATCCTCTCCTATGTGGTATTGTGTGAAGAGGTGCGTATCTAATCCTACAGCATGTGGAACTGTGTGTAGACGCGCGTATCTAATCCTACGGCATGTGGTACTGTGTGCAGACGCGCATATCTAATCCTCCCCCATGTGGTACTGTGCGCTGAGACGCGTATCTAATTCTCTGGCTTGTGGTACTGTGTGCAGACACACGTATCTAATCCTCCCCAATGTGGTATGGTGTGAAGAGGCATGTATCTAATCCTACGGCGTGTGGAACTGTGTGTAGACGCATGTATCTAATCCTACGGCATGTGGTACTGTGTGCAGATGCGCATATCTAATTCTACGGAATGTGGTACTGTGTGCAGAGGTGTATATCTTATGCTCTGGTGTGTGGAACTGTGTGCAGATGCGTGTATCCAATCCTTTGGCATGTTGTAGTGTACTGTGTTCAGACGCATGTATCCAATCCCCCGGAGTGTGGTACTATGTGCAGACGCATGTATCTAATCCTTCGGCACGTGGAATTGTGTGCAGACGCATGCATCTAATCCTTCAGTGTGTGGAACTGTGTGCAGAAGCGCGTATTTAATTCTCTGGTTTGTGGGACTGTGTGCAGATGCATGTATCTAATCCTATAGCGTGTGATACTGTGTGCTGTACTGTGTATCTATTCCTCTGATGCATGTATCTCAGTTTAGATATCAGTGTTGTATTGTGCATGTGGAGTGACCATGTGTATTGCAGTTGGAATATGAATGAACGACTTAGAGGTTTGTATTGACTAAGGGGGGGGGGGGGCATTGTGTTTGGAATGCTGTATCTCAGCAACGGTACGTCCAAGCACATTGGAGTCTCATCTTAAACCTTCCTGGATACCTGAAGTGTCTCTGTACCAAATTTGGTGAAGATCGGTCCAGTCGTTTGGTTTGCATTAGAGAACAGACAGATAGACAGACAGACAGACAGACAAGAATTCATTTTTATAATATAGAAAGATACAACATAGCACATAAAAAATTATCAAAATAAGATTATTTGACCATAATTCTCCATGAAAAAAAATTAATGCCACTATCTCTGACACTCGCTCACTCTTTGACAAGGTTTGGAAACCCTGTATTGATAGGTCCAACCTCCCATGTCTGCCATACTGGCTGCAGCTAGGGTTGGGTTATTGCTGTGACCATACTCCATTTCTGAGGCAGGATCCCACTTCCACCATACCCCTTGATTCACGCACCATGGCACTATTATTTCTCCCCCCTTCCATTCTACAGGCAGGATTACTTTGGACTTTTACTCAAAAAGATTCCGCTATAGCTAATAATTGTTCCACACAAAAAAATAAGCATATACGCCAAAGAAAGAACTGAGCATGGAACAAATTCCTTTGGACTTTTCTCTGTCCCCTTGCCTTGTGTTTAGTTTGCTCTATATTTTTGCATTGTTCTCATGATTATTACCATGTCCGTACCAGTATTGTGTTACTGTCCTTAGTCAATAAATATTGTTGTAACTAAAAGATTATTTTCCATTGGCAAAACACAGAATAGAATCCAGCAGTAATGCCTAATACAAATAACAAACATATCAAGATACATTTTCTGAGGTCACCCTTCGGACATGTTAGAAGCCTAGATACAGTACATGTTTGTATTCAGGCTATATAACTTTATACACTCCAGTCAAATGATGTACCTACATCGGCCTGTGCAACGTGTGGTGGAAGTGAGCACTGTATAACACTACTATGAGCAGTGTATGACAATAATGGGGTATTGCTTGGTATTAATGGTTTGGGTATAGAAATTACTGATGTGTTAACCATCATGGGCATGACAACCATGGGGCCCCATAGAAAAACTTGTATGGAGCCCCACTCTATTATAACCAAGCTCATAACATGAAAAAGGTATGATTGTTTTGGTCTGCTTTATCATAGTACAGGAATAATACACACAGTGAAGTTACAGTACAGGGGTAATAAACACAGTAATGTCAGGATAAGAGCAGATTCAGTTTTTCGCACCTCCTTCCATTGTCCATAGTCATAATTAAGTGCACATATGTTGTAGCATGTCACATATATGTCTCGTAACGTGGAAGTGAAAGATTTATGAAATTAATGAGAAAAATGAAAGATCAAATTTATCTTAACCACTTCAGTACCGGGCCAATTTGTGCTCCAGGAACAGACACATTTTAGGTTTATTTTGTATGTGCAGTTTTGAGGTCTGTAACATTTTTCTCGTATGTCTCAGTCAACTAATTTTTGCGTCTTTTTTCGGGGACACATAGAGCTTTATTTTTATGTTGTTTTTATTTTCAAATGTGTTTTAATTTTTTTTGCATTCAGGAAAATATAAACAAAATAGGAGGGAAATTGTGTCTGGTTTTCAATTTTTTTATTTTTTTTATTTAATAACACAAAGTGTCACAAAAACTTTATAATATAGTTTTTCTTCTCTGTTAGGGTAACTTTTATTTTGTATGGTGTCATCGGGGGTGGGGTTATAACCTTTAATAACGGCGTTTTATTAGCGTATTATTTTTTTATTATTATTATTTTATGTACTTTTTTTTAAAAAAAACTTTTTTATTATATTTTTATTTTAATTTTTTTTTCAGATTGTGTCCCCATAAGGTGATAAGAGACCTTTGGGGACATCTGATCTCTTTTTTTTTTTGTATTGGAGGCTGATTTCCCCTATAACTGAGGCTGGTACATTTAGCCTCAGTTGCAGGAGAAATACAGCCTCCTGCACACTGTATATGCAGTATACAGAGCTCATCTGGGTCCTGTAGGACCCAGCAGCTCTTGCAAAAGACGCTGCTCCTGGCGGATCACGTGACTGCCGGGTCAGAGGGCGGCTGAATTATGGCAGCGTCCATAGCTGTGTATACAGCGCTTATTGAGCGCTGTATACACAGCAATCGAGAAGGCAGGGGAGGTAATAAATCTTCCCTGCCATCTCTGTGGGAGCTCCGGCTGAAGTTACAGCCGGCTCCCAGCTTCAGTAGCTGCACGATCTCTGTGCAGCTACTGTGTTCTGACTGGACGTACCGGTATGTCCTGTCAGAACTAGGCAACCACTTCCCGGACGTATATACTCTATGGGCGGTACGGAAGTGGTTAAAGAGGGCCTGTTTTATATACTGCTAGAAAGCAACAACACACTGTTGGCTTTTCAGTTATGCAGCCCTTGTTGTGGAGATATTAGCACTGATATCTCCCCACTGTCAGAAGGGTGGGAATGCTCACTTGGCTGTACTCCAACATAGTCTTGTGCTGTCAGAAAGGGGTGTTTCTTACAGTTCAGTGTCATCGCTGATGTGTGCGGCTATGGCGGCTGCTCATGCCTGAGTGGCCGCCATGTTTAAGAACCTGACATCAGCCATAATACTAGGCTTTAATTAGATTACAAAATGTCAGAAGTTAAAGGGGTTCTATCATTGGGAAAATTCATTTTTAACTAAACACATACTTGCATAGCCTTTAGAAATGCTATTCCACACCTATCTTTTATATGTAAATTGCCTCAGTGGTTTATGAATAAGTCCATTTTTATTCATATGCTAGTTAGCTTCCAGCCAGCACAGGAAGTTCCCAGAAGCCTCCTCTCTGCTATTCTATCATGTGTGTGTGCAAACAGGAAGTCAGCAGCAGCCTGTGCTGTATTCATACATAGGAAAGAATAAGAAGAGGGTGCACAATGAGACTTCCTGGGTGCACCAAGAGGCTAATTAGCATATGAATAAAAACAGGCTCATTCAAAAACCACTGAGGCAATTTACATACAAAAGGTAGGTGTGGAATAACTTTTCTAAAGGCTATGCAAGGATGTGCTTATCAAAAATGACTTTTGCCAATGATAGAGCCTCTTTAAGAGCACAACAAATTTGTAGTACTGAAGAAGAAATCTAAATAAATTAAAAAACAATGATAGAGAAATTGTGCACACAGCCCCTACATAGTCACATTCAGTAAGAGGCAGAAACAGCTCCCAATACAGAAGCAAGGGGGAAGAGTGAAAAAATGCAGGATTTCACAGAAAGGAGCCAAAATTTGTGAATAATGTCTGTTGCCAATGTATACGACCATGAATGCAGATACTTTCAATGGCCTGAGACTTGTCCGAAAATTCAGCCATGGTTTCTTAATTATGGCCGAGTTATCAGACAGAGTCAGTGCATTTATATGAAGACAACCTGTCCACAATAATGAAATAATGGCTGGATTTCAGAGTATAGAAAGTTCCTGCATTCATGGTCATATCCACTGGCAACTGATCAAGACATCACATTGTCACCACCGGGATGGTTTGAGGAAATCTTTAAAGCTCATTATGTATATTATTTAACTTTTAATTATCTACAAATATAAATATGGAAATAAACCTTTAATACAAGTTTGCCAACAAAGAACAATGTAATGGGCAGTTAAACCAGTAAATTACACAACTAGCAATGGATTAGGATGGCATGTGCGTGCAAGTATATTTCAATTAAATAGTATATGCTGTTCCAAAAGAATTAAAGACACAAGAGATATGAGTCATAAAGCTGCGGGAGGCATTTCAGAGACATGAGAATGTTTTGTAATGCTTCCAAGAATTTGTTTTCTCTCTGAGCACAGGGTCACCTTGTGCTAAAAAGGCAGATATAATTCCAAGGCCAATTTATCAAAATCAAAAATGTGACCTTTGTAGATCAGTCTACACAAATGTAGTTGTAAAGGCTAGGCACAGATGTACAGCTGTAGATAAGCAAATCAGTAGGTTACAATGTCTGATGTTATGGCTTCCCTATTGTATCTGTAATGAACACTTTCAACACAGACACGCTAGAGAAGACAGTTTCTCCTTTTTGGGTACCTGTGGACATTCTGTGTCTATGCCTTTTTCAGCAATATATTTTTAAATGGCTACCATGAGCACAGGGAGAGACTACACAGTAAATCCTTATGCATAGCATATTTCAGTCTGTTATGTGCAACTATAGGTCCACAATTGCGGATAATATACGGGCACATTCTTTAATATGGCCCCATATACACAACTGTAGGTTTTGAAGTTGTGTGGGTCATAGACAAGAGTCGCAAAATATGGAGTAGGTCCCATACTTGTCCATTATTACACCTCTGCCCATTCATTATGGGTCAGTGAAAATAACACATGGCACACAAATACCAATATGCCGTGCGCCATCTATTACGTTTTCACCGATCCGTATACTGCATATTTTTGTGCAAGGGGCCTAAGTGCTGAGGTAGCCTTGATATAGAATTACAGCTTGTTAGGCCATTACATGTTAATGTTTGGTATTTGTGAAAATTATTTGAAGACTTGACGAACCACTTAAAAATTCTGGGTATTGATTCCACTAAACTCTATGAAAAAATACTGATGTGGATTTTTTCAACACAGGTCCATGCACATATATAGTAAATGATAATTATTAACTATTTTTGTTGGTATGGGTGATCATTAGAGATGAGCGAACACCGATCCGAACAGCACGCTCCCATAGAAATGAATGCGGCCGGCCGCTTAACCCCCCACGTGCCGGCCGCTTCCATTCATTTCTATGGGAGCGTGCTGTCAGCGTGCTGTTCGGAACGGCTGTTCCAAACAGTGTTCGCTCATCTCTAGTGATAATTCCATATTTTTGTAAAACTTTCTTTAAATTTCATTTTTTGGTCCAAAAAAGGACCAAAATTTATCAGCAACAGAAAGTTTGTGTCAGGAGAAAATCTAATAATTCTAAAGTTATTCTGATATGTTATAGTTGAGAAATAGGGGTTGAACCTTAAGGTCCAAACTAAGATGTGTCACTTAAAGGGGTTGTCCAGGCAAAAATGGACAACCCTTTTAATGTTTTAATCAGCTCAGGGCAGTGAAAAAAAATATAAAAAATGCATACTCACCTGTCCCGTTGCTCTGGTGTCCTCCCATGCCTCCCAGTTCATCTGCTCCAGTGGGGCTCTTCCAGAGTTGTTCTAAAGCCGCTGATTGGCTTCAGTGGTCATGTGACAGCTGAGGTCAATAAGTGGCCTCAGCACGCCTCAGGAAGAGGACCTTTGATGTCACAGGTAGTGACATTCAGACCCTTTGCTGATTTGCCTCAGCGGTCACTTGACTACTGAGGACCGACTTGAGCAGGAGGTGTGGGAGGACACCGGAGCATGCTTTTTTTTTTTTTTTTTCAGATATTTTCACTGCCCCCAACTGATTTAAATGTTAAAAGGTTTGTCCCTTTTTGCCTGGACAACTTCTTTAAGAGGTGACTGTGAAGTTGATTGCTTTATTTATCTATAGTCTCAAAAAATGCTTTAAGGTCGGGACCCCACGGGATAGAAATGCAGTGGTTTGTCTGTGGCGGAAATGCCGTGGAAAAATTGCAGCGTTTTACAGTAATGGCAAAGTGGATAAGATTCTAGCAAATCCCATGTCCGCGGTGCGGACACGTTGCGATTTCTGAAACGGAAACGGTTTCGAAAATCGCAGCATGTCAATTATATCTATGGAAACGCCGGCAGTGTCCCCATAGATATAATTGTAACAGGAAGTCTGCAGAGGAAAACTCAGCGAACTTTCTGTCTAAAGCGCTGCGGGAAGAACCATGATGCGTCGCCGCCGTGGTTTTTTACCCCAGTGCTTTATTGCTATGGGACGTCCTGTGGAGCCTTAGGCTGAGACCCCATGTTGTGGAAATTCAGCTTTTTTGTCACAGATTTTCCTGCGTTTTGTTGAGCCAAAGCCAAGAAAAGCTACAAAACAAATTAGAAAAAAAAAATATAGGAATTGCTTCTACTTTCTGCTCAATCCATTCCTAGCTTTAGCTCAAAGAAACTCAGCAAAATCTGTGACAAAAAAGCTGTGTTTCTGCAATGTGGGGCGTCAGCCTTAAGGAGTTACAAAGGTTGTCTCTCCACAAGCATCTCCTGTAGTTAGCTTTAATATTTGAAAATGTTAAAGGGTTTTTCCAGTTATTTCGTGTTACCCCCTCAGTGATCATAACAATAAGGTCCCTTGTATCCCCAAGCCCTCTATTTTGGGCTGTGTAACTTCCCTTTTTAGCGTAAAAATGTAGCGGCCATGTCCTTTTTTGTGACATGTCCAACACACCGTGTTTATATTGCATAGAAAATAATAGAGAGCCACTTGGGTCCAGGAGATTTGCCAGCTGTTCCAGGAGTCTGAGAGGTCTCCTTTTATTTCAGGAGCTTCCTGGACATTCCAGGAGAGTTAGCAAGTATGTTCTATGTGACTGCTGGAGATAGCTGTAAGGCGCTATAGAAAATAAGTGGATCGCTTTTTGGACCAGTTGCTTTATTTTATACATGAAAATGGGACCTCATTCACATGACTGACAGGGAGGTCCCACAAGTTGGACCGCTACCAATCAGAAAGTTTCCCTTTACTATGGATAAGGGTTACTTGAAACAATCAGTTACGCTAGGTTCACACTAGCGTTTGGGTCTCCGTTCTGAGCTTTCCGTCTTCTGCCGGCAGAAGACGGAAAGCTGTCAGAGCGGGTCCAGCGTGAGCATTTTATGCTCACCGCCACGAAACCGTTTTTTTTAAAACCGGACATAGAAAACTGCATGTCCGATTTTAAAAAATCCGTTTTCGCGGCGCAGAGCATAAAACGCTCACCGCCACTCACAGCCGGACATCTTTCAAACCCATTCAAATGAATGGATATGAAAGAGTCCTGCAGGTTTCCGTCTCCTGCCTCTGTTTTGTGCAGGAAACGGAAACCTTCAGACCGGGCGCAGATGTGAACGGGCCCTTATTTGTCAGTACATATCAGTGAAGCATCAGTGCATTGTAAAGTGCATGTGTGTACTCTCTCAGCCCTGTCCATAATGTGTGTGCATAGCTTTTCATTTTATAATGGACTTTATTTACTGGAACTGAAATTCCCCTTCAAGAAGTATATAGATAAATTTACTGTATTATCAGCTGCTTTTACATTAGATGTGGCGCAGTTTTCATCCTTATACCTGGAAAACCAGTTCACTGCGCTTCCCAGCATGTATATCATTATGTCAGCATTCATGAACGTTGTTTGTTGGATTAAAAAGTGAAATTAAGCAAAGCAATACATACCGTATAACTATAGTTACTGGATAACCATGCAGTTAAAAAAAAAAAACTACAAGTAAAATAGTGACTATATACAGTAAAATATTAAAGCATCACATTAAAACAAAGTAATTCGCTTTCATTCTGCGTTCCTCTAGGATATCTTTGAAAAGTAATTCAATTCATAAAGTGATCCTCATATATTCAATTCTATTTCCAACATTTGTTTCTTGGAAAGTTGATGCTTATGGCTAACAGTGAATGAAAACCCACAAATAAGTGTTAGGCTGTATTCACACAGAGTAACGCCAGCCAGTTTTTGTTTGCTTTTTGCACATAGCGCCGCGTTAACGTGAATACAGCCTTAGACTGGTTAGAATATTATATAAGACCAATTTAAAAAAAATGATTTTACAGAAATGTTGGCTCACTGAAAAGTATGTACAGTATATGCCACTTAATACTCGTCCAGGCTCCTTTTACACAAATTAATGTATAAGTGAGGCGTGGCATGGGGGTGATATGGAAGCCCAGGTTGCTTTGAAAGTGGTCTGCAGCTCATGGAAGATGTAAAATGAGAAAACCACATAGGAACAGCAGTAAACTTCGTATTCACATGATTACAGGTCAGTAGTCCTCGATAATGTTTTATATCCTGCTGCTGAGTGAGAAAAAATTATTGAGTAGAGCCTACTTTTGATGTGGAGTGTATGAGAGTCAGGGGAATTGCTTTAGGGCCCCTTCACACGGTGTAGCGCGTTGCTCCTTCAGACACGTATCCGAGAGCGGCGCTTCAAAACAGAGCCCATTAATTTCAATGAGTGCCGATATACGCGCGCTACCCATTGAACTCAATCGGAGGCTTTTTTACCTATTGATTTCAATGGGTAGCGCGCGTATATCGGCACCCATTGAAATCAATGGCCTCTGTTTTGAAGCGCCGCGCTCGGACATGTGTATACATGTCTAAAGGAGTGGCACGCTATGCCGCGTGAAGGCACCCTTAGTAATAGTAATCACAATTAGGCCCTAATGCCTCAGGTAGCTCAAAGGCCTTTCTAGACACCAGTATTATAGATAGCACATAGTAAGTGGGGCCCCATTACATATTTTGCATTGGAGCACATCAGCTTCCAGTTATGCCTCTGACGGTAGGCCTCATAGCAGCTAATTTCCACCCACCAAACAACTGAGTTTATAGACAAAGCATACAGAGAGGAAAACTGCTAAAATGCACAATATAACTTGTGGGGAATCGCTCAGGTAGATGCTTGTAGCAGTGCAGGAAACAGGGACACAGACACTGGATTGCACACAAGTTCAGACTTTATTCACTTGTAATGCATACACTGCTTTTGCAAAGGCACAGAATAAACAAAACAGAACCCTTCTCGGCTGAGAAAACTACCTTAAACGTAAGGAAACTTTTCCCTGACTATAAAGGAGACTGGCTACCAGTCTCCCACCTTGGCAACAACAACGGGTGGCACAGTACCTGCTTTGGAGGTCCGGTCTGGACAGTTCAACTCTGTCAGTGTGGTGCCACACTGCTAGTCTTCACACTCAGACTGTTATTAGGGCCTGATTAGTCAGCTGACCTCCCTGGTGTGAGTCTTTACCAAACACCCTTTAGGTGCCTGGCTGGAATATACCTGTCTTCCCAGACTACACCCTTCACTCTCTCACAAGCTATAAAATGTCCAGACATAATGGTGGGAATTCACCTCTTTAACTGTGCCATAAAACTGGCATACATGTGGCACATCTTTGACACATGGCCATGTTTGCAGCGAAGATGAGCCACATTGTTCTTTTTAAGAAAGTGGGCAAACAGGATGAGGATCAAGGCAGATTGGGGATGGCTCAGCTTGTCATGTTTACTATAACTCACGCCAGAAAACTGAGTTATAGTCCTTTACTGATTTCACAGAACCTGCTATACTGTGCCCAGGGGTGAACCTACCCCTTTCGCCGCCCAAGGTGAACTACAGAAAGCCCCCCCCCCGGAGGAGGGGGCGGAGCTGGGGCGTGACGACTTGAAGAAGGCGGGGCTTAGCGTTGCCGCCCCTTGGAGGGGGCTGGGCTTAGCGCCGTTCGCGGGCAGAGGGCAGGCACAGAGAGGACCTGCTCTCTGCCTGAGCGTGAGGGGAGGCTGCTGGAGCAGCGCTGCTCCAGTGGCCTCCCCAAACCACCGCTCGGTGCTAAGCCAGTCCAGGGCAGCTTGTCCTGGACTGGCTTAGGTAAGCAAAAATGCCGCCCTCCCTGGGGCCCTGGCATAGTGCTGCCTGAAGCGATCGCTTCAGGTTGCCTCATGGGAGGTGCGGCGCTGACTGTGCCAGAGATATTAAGAAGCTGGATACTCTTAATAATTATGGAACATTTTGTGCAGTAGGGGATGGATTAAGACTAGAGTAGGAAAGAACATACTTAAAGGGTACTAAGTTTTCATGAAAAGTTGAAATATGTGCAGGCACAGCATCCCAGATGAACACTGCTAATATTTTCTTTTATTTTGTGTGCCTCTGGTTATATAAATGTATGCTTTTGTATGCTTGCAGCTTCCCTTTTTGTGTAACCCATGAGGTTTGTCCCCACTGTTGGTTACCCCTTCATCTGTTCAGGCTTGGTATAACCCTGGCTAATCACAGGCCAGTCGGTAGGGCTTGGAGACTCTAGGTCTCCAGAGAACTGTTAGAGCCTCAGTTGTACTACAGTGTGTGCTGGCACTGACCACTCTGCTTCTGGCAAGCTCTGAGACAGGGAATATTTATGTGTCATCTCACAAGAGACTGGGTGTCAGCCTAAAGAGAAGGATAGGAGTATGTTTCCTAAGAAATTGCATACCGGCACCCATTTGTCAGTCAGGTATTTGGGTCCCTGGACTTTCTTGTATTCAGCAACCAGAATCTATTACTGTGGGGGGCAAAGTTTATTACTTTTTTGGAGTGGGGTAAAGGGACCCCAACACTAGTCTGGGCATCCCTCATAAAGCCTGGGTGTAGCCAACAAGTCGGAGACTACTTCCCCATCAGAAAGCTGCATAAGTTGAGAGTTATTTTGTTCTCAGAGTAAAGTTAATTTTGGTTAAAATAATTTGCAGTACCGCTTCCTGAGTCGTTCCTTTGCTTACTGTCAGGGTCTTTGCCTCTTCAACTAGAAGCACCCCAGTAGAACAACTACCACCGCTATCAGGTACCACGCAAGACCCCTCATCAGTGCCAATTCTGGGAGTTCGGCTGGAAGAGTTTGGTAGAGTGTATTCAGCCTACACTGTGACATCACCACTCTCACTACTACTCCCATCAGAAACAGCTAAGACAATTGATCAGAGAAGGGAAAGCCAACTACAGGTGGAAGATGGAACTACAGATGGGGGAGGGTAGAATCTCGGAGGTGTGGGATAGCCTTAAGGCTATATCAGGACACAAGCAAAAGACAGGGCATCGAACAGCAAGGGACAGGAAGTGGCTTAACGAGCTTAATCTATTCTTCAATAGATTCGACTCCAAGTCAATGCTCTCTCCACCAGCATGTCAGTCAACCCCCCTCCCCTCACACACCAAGACCCAACCCCCAGCGATCTGCAGACAACTGCAATCTGACTATCTGATCCTGCAGGAGTCTCTGGTGTGTCGGGAAATGAAGAAGATTAAAGCAGACAAAGCTGGAGGACCTGATGGTATAAGCGCAAGAGTTCTTAAAATGTGCAGTAACCAGGTAGGTGGCATTATTACGCACATGTACAATATGAGTCTAAAGCTAGGAGTGGTACCTCGACTGTGGAAAACATCTTGCGTGGTACCAGTCCCAAAGAAACCCAACCCGATGGGCTACAATGACTACCGACCTGTAGCACTGACATCCCACCTGATGAAGGTCCTAGAGAGACTGGTCCTGACACACTTACGCCCCCTAGTGAGCTCCGCTCTGGACCCCCTCCAGTTTGCTTACCGGTCGGGCATTGGGGTAGATGACGCCATCATCCACCTTCTTCACAGAGCTCTTTCTCACCTAGAGAAACCCGGGAACACTGTGAGAATAATGTTCTTTGACTTCTCCAGTGCTTTCAACACCATTCAGCCAGGGCTACTGAGGGAGAAGCTGAACCTTGGTGGTGTGGACCACCACCTGTCCAACTGGATACTAGACTACCTGACAAACCGCCCTCAGTATATGAGAGCCCAAGACGGTGTGTCTGACACTGTGATCTGTAGTACGGGGGCACCACAAGGTACAGTTCTTGCCCCATTTCTCTTCACACTGTACACTGCTGACTTTAGGCACAACTCATCCAGTTGTTACTTACAGAAGTGCTCCGATGACTCTGCTATAGTAGGCCTTATCACTGATGGCGATGATAGGGAATACAGAGACTTAAACCAGGATTTTGTTGAATGGTGCCAGCAGAACCAGCTCAGGATTAATGCTGGGAAGACCAAGGAGATGGTGGTGGTAGTAAACGGAGAGGTACTCCGACCCCAGTGGAGATCCAAGGAACATGTATTGAGATAGTCAGGGCCTATAAGTATCTGGGCGTGATCCTCAACAATAAACTAGACTGGACTGATCACCTGGAGGCGCTGCACAGAAAGGGTCACAGCAGACTCTACCTGCTCAGGAGGCTGAGGGCCTTCGGAGTCCAGGGGACACTTCTTAGGGCCTTCTTCAACTCTGTGGTTGCTTCAGCTATCTTTTTCGATGTGGCCTGCTGGGGGAGCAGTATATCAACCAGGGACAGAAATAGACTTGGCAGGCTGATCAGGAGGGCCAGCTCTGTCCTGGGGAGCCCCTTGGACCCAGTACAGGTGGTGGGTGACAGAAGGATACTGTTTGTGGTGACCTCCATGCGGGAGAACAACTCCCACCCCATGTATGGGACCCTGATGGGACTTGGCAGCACTGTAAGTGACCGTCTGCTTCACCCCAAGTGTGAGAAGGCGCGCTATCGCAGGTCCTTCCTTCCAACCGCGACCAAGCTGTATAATCTACATCAAACCAAGCGTAGATCACTCCGCGCAGAGAACTAATGATTATGACAATGACCATGAGGTCTTCCTCTTTCTCTTCTGTTTTTCCTTAGCTGCTATGGACTCCTAGTATATCTTCTCTTCTCAGCATATGTGTGTCTACCTCTGTATTATATTACTGTGTATTATCCTGTATCTGTAATACTAGGCTGCTTTAACATGCTGAAATTTCCCCAATGTGGGACTATTAAAGGATTTTCTTATCTTATCATCCGGTTCCCTCCATTGGGTTGCGGCACAGAGTCTTGGTGGAGAGTCTGTTCTATAACTGTATAAACCTACATACATGATGTCCTATCAGTTTTTCTGCTGCTAGTATCCTCATTATGGCTGCAGCACAGTTTACATTTCTCTCTTAGATAGGGAAAGTGTACAGTAAGGAGCAGTTTGCTACCTCTCATATCCATTATTGATACTGTTCTGTTATAATGCCAGAAGTAACTGTACAATAGCAAACATATAGGTGACAAAAGCTCAAGTGATCATAAAACAGTAAATACAACATACATATATGCAGTCAAGCAAGTAAAAAGAAACAATTTATGAGCACAGCCAGTAAAACACTTGCAGTCTAAGAATTATATCACATCTGTAATTACACAGGTTGCCAAAGTAGACAAAAGTATGTAGAATACTTTTTTCTTACATTGTAAACTGTGAGAATTTGCGATCCTTTGCACAAAGCAATAGTTTGCAGACATGTGTGAAGACTGGTGAGAATCAACCCCTCCCATCTGCATTCATTGTGTGAAGAGCAAAAAGAACCTCATCCGCCACTCACTGTGATTATGTCTTACTTAAAGAGGACCTTTCATCAAATCGGGCACATGAAGTTCTATATACTGTTGGAAAGCTGACAGTGCACTGAATTCAGCGCACTGTCGGCTTTCCCGATCTGTGCCCGGTGTAAAGCGCTATCGGTCCCGGTACCGTAGGGCTTTACAGTCAGAAGGGCGTTTATTTTTTTTATTTTTTTTATGTAGATTGTGAGCCCACATAGAGCTCACAATGTACATTTTTCCCTATCAGTATGTCTTTGGAATATGGGATGGAAATCCATGCAAACACAGGGAGAACATACAAACTCCTTGCAGATGGTTTTTTGCCCTTGGCGGGATTTGAACACCAGGACTCCAGCGCTGCAAGGCTGCAGTGCTAACCACTGAGCCACCGTGTGGGCCCTCAGAAGGGCGTTTCTGACACTTAGCCAGGGACGCCCTTCTGCCCAAGAGCGCCAATCGCGCTGTGCTCTAAGACTGGGGAGGAACGCCCCCTCCTCTCCTGATAATACTCGTCTATGGACGAGCACTGTGAGCAGAGGGAGGGGGCGTTCCTCCCCGCTCACACAATACAGCGCGATAGGCGCTGCTGGGCAGAAGGGATGTCCCTGGCTAAGTGTCAGAAACGCCCTTCTGACTGTAAAGCGCTACGGTACCGGGACAGATAGCGCTTTACACCGGGCACAGATCGGGAAAGCCGATCCAGCAGTATATAGAACTGCATGTGCCCGATCTGATGAAAGGTCCTCTTTAACTAATGTATCTGTGGAGGAACCTTGCCTAACAACAGCGAGGTAGAAGGGAGACACCTAGTGGCAGGAACTAGGCCTAGAATCACATGCTCTATGAAATGAGTGTAAGCTGTCTGAAAAGTTAGTGACCATTTAATAAAAGCCCCCCAATGTTATTCCTCGTGTATATACACTGTACTATTAATTTATGCAAAGTTTATTTTAAGGATAGATGTGCTTAAGGTATTTCAGTGTATTTATCCATGCATTATCATTGTCCTCATCCATGTCTTGATTTCTTACCCTGTCATACAGTGTTGCACACAGCTGTGACCCTGTGCATATAATCCGTCTTGACAAGTCAGGCAGTCCGTGCTATGCCTCTCTGTGCAAGTCTTACAACTTCTATGGCAGGGGATGCAACTCTTTCCATCACCTTCTGCATAATATCCATCAGGACAGTTGTCCACACAGGTGGCATCTGAGGAATCAGAAAAATGCAGACACCAGGGATGACTAAAAATGTTTGCTAGCATACGTAATCCAATTGAGTTTATACCATGTGGGAATTAATATAACCTGCTGTCAATCTTTTATATTCCTTTCCAACTGTTAATATATAGGCAGACAAAGAAACATCTCACCAGTCCTGTCAAAAATTCGCCACGGGCCCCGCCATTCCTAGTTACGCCACTGCTCTCTACATTACAAGACCACCCCTAACATTCCCCCAACTTTGTCCCCATTGAATGATTCACATCTCTCACCTGCCAATACTGGTCCTTCTCATTGCTGATGGCAGGCATAGTAATCAATGCTTTATTATGTTACCTTTTACTCAGAAGTGCAAAGTAGACGCTCCAAAACCCCTCTTCAATTCATGTACATATGAATAAAATCATAATTTTTCTACATCAAAAAGATGCAATGGAAAATAAGAAAAGTACATTTGGAATGTATGTAAGGCACTGTGTGAGAAAATTCCTTTAAGTGAAAATATTGGCAGGACCGCATTGCAAAAATGCCATGGCAAAAAAACCCGCTGCATTTTACAGTACCTGCAAAGTAAGTGGGGTACTGACTAGTCCCATCCACACATGTCAATCAGAGCATGTCAATTATACTATTGGTATAATAGAAGCAGAAAAGCCCTCTGGGGAAAACTCTTTTGTTGCGGTTTTTGTTGAAGTGCTTTTTGCTGTGGCTCACTGCAGGGGCTTAACCTTAAAGGGATTCTATCATTAGCTAAACCCATGTCGGAATACCCTTAGGAAAGGTTATTCTTCCGCTACCTTTAGAAGTCTTCTCCGCGCCAAAATGGCCGACAGACATGCACAGTAGGCACAGTTGGCCGTTTTCCTGTGGCCGAACAGGAGAGAAGAGGCAGAGATCAAGAAGAAGGCAGCGCTGGATAGTTTTCTCGCAGCACAGGGACACCCCCAGTGCTGCGAGAAGACTCATTACCATAATGAAGAAACCAGGAATATATAGCTAACGGCGGCGCGGAGAAGACTTCTAAAGGTAGGGGAAGAATAGCCTTTTTTTTAATGCTATTCTGATGTGGGTTTAGCTAAAAACAGGATTCTAATGATAGAATCCCTTTAAAATGTTTGTTTGCTGGCTCATTGTATAAGTGCCTTTAAGTAAATATCAGAACATGCAATCTTGTGCTGCTCCTCTAAACAATATTTGCAAAAGAAATTAAAAAATCTTAACATGATCTAATTTTATGACTTAAGCTGACAAGATATATTACTGCATACCCAAATACTAAAAACTGAATAAGAAGAAGAGGAAGGACGAAACACTGAAAGACTACCGCTTTTATTACTGTATTTAGACTCACTGAGAAGGAAGGATTTTTCTTTACAGTTCAGGCAGTGATGCTCGGTGGGTCCCATGCATCTCGAACATTTCTTATGACATGGCACACAGTCCCCGTATTCATTGGAATATTCGTGAAGGTTGCACACCTTATATGCGACACACAATCCCTCTGTGTTTTTTGTAAAACCTTCCTTACATTCATCACAAACGTCTTCGGTTTGGCAAGTCTTGCAGCTGCTGTTACAATCTGAAAATGTGAAGAGGATGAAGTGATTAAATATAATAAAAAAACACAAACAATTAGTAAAGTCAGAGTTCTCATCAGCTGTACCTTCACAATGTCTTTTGTCTGTTGGACTGAAGGTTCCTGGTGGGCATCTACCAAAGCATACACCATTATGAAGGAAAAAGTTTGGATTGGCACATAGCTCACAATCTTCCGGCTGAGGCCCACTGCATTTTGCACACATACGATTACAAGGCAGACAACTGTCATCTTCATCATAATATCCATCAGGACATGAACTCAGACATTTGTTTTTATGGAGAAAATAATATGGCATGCATGCTGAAAAAGAAAAAAAAACACACTTTTTGCTGAATATTTATATTCCATATTATTATTTTATATCATTAAAGGGATTATCCAATTTCTTACATTGATGGCCCATCTCTTAATATTGTTTGAAAGTGGACAATCCCTTTAAGTGCCAATGGTCTCTATATGCATATGAATGGAGGGATTCTTCAAATCTCCTATGCCACCAAACTGGTATAAAGTATTATCATTATCATTTATGCCACTTTTGTGGATTAAATAACTTTAGTAGTGTTGAGCGAATAGTATTCGAATCCTAGATTCGAATACCTCTGCTCCCATAGGAATGCATGGGAGCGGCCGATCACAACGGGGTTAAGCGCCGGCTTCAATGCATTCCTATGGGAGCAAGGTATTCGAAACTAGGATTCGAATACTATTCGCTCAACACTAAACTTTAGTATCTATTGCATTCCTGGAGCTGACACACATTTGCACCTAGGCACAGGGGTACTGAAGGGAAACACCTAATTCACAATGAGGTGCGGCCATGTCATGAATTAAGAGTGGCCTTCACTGGTATACGGCACATCAAAATGACTGTATATGATGCTGGTCTGGAACCTGCCTTTGGGGCTGATTTATCAAGACCAGTATGATCCATGATAGTCTTGAAAATCCCTGCCAGAGTTTGCATCTAATTTATGACAAGATGCAGGCATCCTCCTGGGGACTGTGAGGCTAAACAAAAGTCTGCACATCCCCAGAAAATCGGTGTAAATGATGATAAATTTGTCAAGTCCAATGGCAACGCTCCAAGCACACCTCCACCCTGAAGAAAGTAGCATGCAGGCTGCAAAATGTCTCAATTTTTATGGGAAATTTTCACCAAGTAGCAGGCTGTGGCGATAAAGAATTGTGGTTGTTCCCACGAGCGATTTTCACAGAAAGTCCACAAGTTTCACACTGCGGTGTTTACAGCATGTGGGGCCTCGGCTTATAGGACAGTCTTCTGGTGAATAAACCATGATTAATCAACCCCATCCCTTATGTAAAAGAGGAAGCAGAGAAGTACCTGTACAAGTCTCTTCATCCACACATGACATACAGTCAGGGGGACAGTGTTTGCAGATGCTATTGATGTCTGTGAACTTGGCAGGGCAGGTGCTTATACACGTGGCTTCATGTAGTACTTCAGGACTGTGGCATGACAAGCAATAATCTGAAGTTTTTTCACATGTTTTGCATTGCTCATCACATTGACTACATCCTTGGCCCTGGCCAAAGAAACCTCTGGGTAAAAGAAAGCACAGTGTAACTACTGATAAGAGAAAACAGGATATGTTCATACATATAGTAGCTTCCATATTGTGGATTTTGCAGACGCAGTTTTACAAGAACATGACAGGACCTCAACATATAAAGCCTGATAGCTAAGCTGAGCTCCTATTTTGTACTGCACACTATATAAAGATACTGAACAAGCAGCGGATGCTGGAATTTAAAAGGAAACTGTTGTGTGTTTTGTTCACCCAGAAAAGTCCCCAGCCGGTGAGCCATTATTTACTGACTTTTACCGTCATGCCCTGAATTACCTGATTGATGTGGCAAAAAGAAGTTCTAAAGGTTTTAGCCATATGCTAATGAACTGTAACTAGTCACTGGGAGCAGAGATCCAGTCCACCTAGTCATGCAGTCATCCAGTCCCGTGGGTATGATTGACATACCTGACCATAGTCCTGGAAGTGTCACAGAGTTACAATATGTCAGCCATGCCCACAGGACATGACCTGCTGTCATGTCTGCATGACTAGGTGGACTAGATCTTCACCCCTGGGATAAGTTAGGGGGTGTTCACACTACCATCGGTGACTGTCAGCAGTGTCCATTACAAGATTTTATCAACGAACACTAGCTGAACCATCAGTAATCCGTTAAAATTTCCATTAATTTCAATGGGATTTTATCTTGTGTCTGTTATTGTCTGTTTGTGTCTGTCTACACTCAATCTGTGAGAAGTCCATTTTTTTCCATCGGACAAAAAATCCTACATTCGGTACTTTTGTGTCTGTTTCAAAAAACAGAATCTTGACAGATGGCAAGAGTCCATTATTTTTTTAACATTGAAGTCTATGGGCAACTGACTTATAACAGACAGTAACTGATAACCATCAGTTACTGTCCGTTATTTTGTGTCTGTTTTTTTTCTGCACATGCTCAGAAAGCAGAAACAACAACAAAAAAAACGGACAGTATGAAAAAATGGACACTAACTGACACTAACTGATGCTAGTGTGTCCGTTTTTTTCAAATTGATGCATTAAATGGATCTGTTAAAAAGACGGACAAATTAACATCAGTTAGTATCCATTAATGTCTGTTATGATAGGTGTCCATTTATTTTTATTTTTATTTTTTTAACAGACACCTTCATAACGGAATTCAATGATAGTGTGAACCCTGTCTTACAGTTCAGTTGAATATGGAAAAAAAAATCACTTTGCCACATCAGTGAGGTAATTCAGGAGCATGAGGGAGACTGCCTTACGTTCTAGAGTGAATTTTCCTTCAAGGAGAACTTATTTGCATATTATTTTCCCAGAACTCCTAGCAGAGCATGCATGGTGTCTTAGACTCTACACACTGCAAGCTGACTTGCAAAGGCAGTCACCCTAAGGTGACATAGTACCCCAATGCTTTGCACTGATGGAGCAATAGTTATAAACAGCAGATGGGTTTATCTTTCTTGTAAAATAGATGTTCTAGTTTTGTTTGTTTTTTTTCCCCAGAAAATGATCTATAAAGAGCTACCTTCCAAAAGTTGGCACTAGAATCAGTTTTTCCTCCAAGGAGCTCTTATTTTCCTATTCCTTTCCTAGAGTTCCTAATAGAGCTTGCATGGTTTGTTAGACTCTACACACTGCAAACTGGCTTGCAATGGTATTCTCCATAAGGAGACATAGTATCCATTTCTGACCTATTGTTTTTAAATGAAAATTTACATATGGACATATATAACTCTGTGGTATACTGATGCATATGTATTCTTATGTAGTTCATCAGGAAATGTGAAGAAAAAAGTCAGATGGAGCAGCTAGCACAGAGTGATCATTTATCATGTGGAAATCCAGCTGTTACTTGCATGGTAAAGGGCATGCTCCACTCCATTAAGACTAGGTTCACACCTGGGCCTGGTCTCCGTTCGAGGCTTCCAACCCCGAATCTGCTTAAATCGTGTGAAGGCAAAAGTCCCCATTATAGAGGAGTCCGTGGGTAACCGATTTTTTTTAGGCGGATAGGGTTTCCCTTTGTGAGGTCCCTAAGTGGACACCATGAACGGAGAACCAAATGCAGGTGTGAACCTTGTGTAAGTGTTATAGATGGTTAGATGGTTGTTGGTCCACAGACCAGCATGGGGTGGTAACTCATTTCTTTGCTTTGAGGGGGCTGTGGTTCATCACAAAATATGATGTTGAAGTTGATTTTTGGTGAAGTATTAGTACACTAACAACTAGCCAATGTGATGATCTTACCCTGGGCAGTTCTTATAACATCTCCCACCATGAAGGTAGTCACTCGTGCACTTCAGACATTCATTGTTTTCAGTGCACATTTCACAATCTTTTGTACACTTCTCACATCGTTTGTCCTTTGTATTGCTGAACGTTCCTTTAGGACATGAAGAAATGCAGTCTTCTTCATGAAGATATGTCCCTGTGTGATTAAGAAAATGTTTAAATAGCAAAATTATAGTGTTTAAGTATCCATTGAGGGAATAAAAGAATAGAATATCAGCCTGTCCACTAATATCCCTAACCATTATATACAGCCCTCAACATAGAAATTACAGTATCAAGAAGGAAAGTCTTGGAGTTCTGGAAAGTACAAGATCAATAGACATGTTAATGACATGCAAATGATAAAAAAATATTCAAAACATGATGAGAGACAAGTCTGAAAACGGTGCATTCCATTATAGCATGACACATTCAGGCCATGCAACTCATGGCCTGTCGTCCTGTTGAAAAATGGATTTCAGGACACTTTGGATAGGAATATGAAAATGAGACATCTTTGGTGGAAAAGAAGAACTTGCTCCTAGCACCACCTTTTGGAAGGAGGCTCCCTGTGGATAAATGTATAGTTTTACATAAAACCTATTTGCACAATCTGGGAATAACAGTCTAGCCAGAATACCTCCCCCAAAAGGAAAGGGTCCTATTCAAAGGCAGCTATTTTGAGGTTATTGCCTTTCATCAGTGATGAGTGGGTACTAGAATTAGGGAGAAACTGTACCCCTTCCGACCTCTAGACCTCTTGCACAGCCAGTCAGTACACTTTTCTCCACTGATGACAGGCAATAGCCTCAAAGCTGTCTAAGGACGGCACTTTCTTCCTTTTGGAGGAGGAATTCTGGCTTGGCTATTATTCCCAGATTACACAATTAGGTTTTATAAAAAAAAAACATGCAAAAGTGGTGATAACTGGCATGCTGATGGACAAGAGGCATCATACAATAATCCCACATCACTTGATTCAATTTATGAGGTTTCATGTGGCTAAAAAACCTTGCTTTCAATTTTTATGCCCCTTGCACATGCCACAAAATGGAGCTGGGTCCTTAAAATTTGCTAGATCTAGCGACACCTACTACTCAATTTGGCCACAGATGCTCTTTGCTTTGCATATCATGCAGGAGAATGTACACAGATGCAGCTATGTATTTGCCTTCTGTGTAGATTCTCCTGCACCACAGATCAGCAGGGGACCGGCCTTCTCTGACACTGTGACAACCAGGGGTGATCCCGCCCCTTTCGCCGCCCGAGGCGAACTACAGAAAGCCGCCTCCCCCCCCTGCCGGGGGAGGGGGCGGAGCGGGGGCGTGGCTTAGTGGAGGGCGTGGCGACTCGAAGAGGACGTGGCTTAGCGCAGTTCGCCGGCAGAGAGTAGGCCCGGAGACTGCCTGCTCTCTGCCTGAGCGTGAGGGGAGGCTGCTGGAGCAGCGCTGCTCCAGTGGCCTCCCCAAACCACCGCTCGGTGCTAAGCCAGTCCAGGACAGCTTGTCCTGGACTGGCTTAGGTTAGCAAAAATGCCGCCCTCCCTGGGGTCCTGACATAGCGCCGCCTGAAGCGCTCGCTTCAGGTCGCCTCATGGGAGGTGCAGCGCGACAACGTTTAGGAAAACTGCAAAGGTTTTAGGCATGTGTGGAAAATGCTGCAAATTAGAAGAGCTAGTTTATTTTTGTCTATTAAAAAATTAAGTGAATGAAGAAAAGAAGTATCTAAATCAAATCAATATTTGGTGTGACCACCCTTTGGAGGAGGAGGCCTGGAAGTGATGCTATGGCCCTCATAGAGCCCTGATCTCAGCATCATCCAGTTTGTCTGAGATTACATGAACAGACAGGATTTGAGCAAGCCCACAGCTACAGAACTTTTGTGGTTAGTTCCCCCAGATGTTTGCAACAAGTAACCTGACTAGTTCCTAGAAAAACTGTGTGCAAGTGTAACTAGGATAATCACTGCTGTTTTGAAAATAAACCGCTAACACTTCTATTCTTGAAAGCATTCTTACTTTGTAGCATTTTTTTCCATGTCTGCCAAAAACTTTTGCCAATCTGATTGGTCTTGCTCTAGTTTTTTCATGAGATTGACCAAGAGCTGTACAAGCTCCTACATATTTTATAAATTGGGAATTTAAGTTGGGCAGCAATAGAACAGCAAGGCCACTGCACAGAATAAGGAGTCATCTGCCAACAGCAGCTGATCTGTGCAGGGTCCGGGTGTTGAACCTCCACTGATCTCCAATTAGTGACCTATCATAATGACTAGCCATTAATTCTCAGTATTGAAGAACCCCTTTAACACGGGCTATAGTTGTCTATAGGAGGATTTTCTCAACCTAAACATAAATGGTATTCTTTACAGACAGTATAGTGATATACAGAGATATATCTATATATACTGGTACATTATCAGGACTTTTTATCAGTGGAAGTATTGTACTCTGTAAATAACATAAGACACATTTGCTATTCTCCTAATGGAATGAATCCATACAATAAAATATGCAGGATATATGGTTATTAGAGATGAGTGAGTAGTATTCGATCCAATACTACGGTATTCGAAATATTCGTACTCAATCGAATACTACTAGCTTTTCGCTGTAAATATTCGATTCAGAACCAGCGTTGATTGGCTGAATGCTATACACAGTGGCTAGTCGGGAGAGATGGCAGCTTGCTGTTACGAGGGAGCTTACTTTTTCTCACAGGAATGCATTGACCAGCGTTGATTGGCCAGTGTACAGCATTCGGCCAATAAACGCTGGTTCTGCCGGAGGCTCATCTGTGAGGAGGCGGAGTCTAAAATTGGACCACATCAGTCTCCATTGAGGTCTGATCTTAGACTCTGCCTCCTCACAGACGAGCCTCTGGCAGAACCAGCGTTGATTGTCCGAATGCTGTACACTGGCCAATCAACGCTGGTCAATGCATTTCTATGACAAAAAAGTCAGCTCCCTCGTAACCGCAAGCTGCCAGCTCTCCCGACTAGCAAGGACGAGCCTGCTGCAGAACCAGCGGTGATTTGCCGCAGGCTCGTCTTTGCTAGTCAGGAGAGCTGGCAGCTTGCGGTTATGAGGGAGCTTACTTTTTATCAGCGCAACTGCAAGCGCTGTGCAGTTAAAGCACATGGACCCCATAGACTATAATGAGGTCCGTGCGCTTTAACTGCACAGCGCTCCTCCTACACACTCTCCTCCTGCTACTTGAGGACATGGTGACTCTCCTTTAGTCGAATAGTGGTTTCCCCTGAAACGAGCATTTTTTCCTATAGACTATAATGGGATTCGATATTCGATCGAGTAGTCGAATATTGAGGCTCTACTCGAAACGAATATCGAATCTCAAATATTTCACTGTTCACTCATCTCTAATGGTTATCATTAATTGCATATATAAAAATGGAGCAGGTTTTTATGCTCATTTTGTAGAAATGATGGGAAAATATGTATGATTTTTTATTTTTTTTTATAAGCAAAGAAATTTAGATTGTAAGCCCTAAGCCCTACTTGGGACAGTGAGTGATGGCAATATCTGGAAAGCAATGTAGGCGCCTTATCAGCAAGGTAAATAAATAATCTCTGTTGCATGGTGAGGATCATATGTTAGTGGTTTGTCATTGTAGCTATCACTTCAAAGCAGATGTTACTTGCCATTTTTATTACTGACAATCTAGGATTGTTTTATTCAGTTGTATTTGTTAGTAAATGTAATATTGCTTGGATTTTTAGCTATGTTTTTACAGACCTGAACACCACCTGGCTCTAAATGTAAAGAAAGGTTTGTGAGCTCCAGTATCATATGGAGAAAGTGAGATATATGTAAGAAAAGATACAAGAATCAAAATGAAAATAGACCTTAGGATATTATCTTACCTGAATGACATGAAGTGCAAGCATCAGATGATATGTTGCAAGTCAGACAAGTGTCATCACATCGCTGATATTTCTTGTCATATTCTGTCAAAAGAACTTTGTTTTAAAATTTGCTATACCAGATATATCACTAATATAAAACAATACAGAACAAATACCATTCCTGTTTTGTCACAAACTTTTATATATTCAGTAACATTTCTAGAGATTGTTCCACTGAACAAACCAGAACCATAGTCTGCGAGATCCGTAGCTACTACCAAGGATTTATATATGTCTAGGTTGGGCATAATGTTAGTAGGTGCCACAAAAACAACATTTACTTACTAGTTACACATTATTCTCTTGGAAAATACCGGTGTGTAGCATTTCGTAGCGACAGGACAGGACACTGACGCTAAATATGAAGCTGTGGCAAAGTGACCTTATGGCCATAGATACTAATTCTATTCAAATCAGTGAACGTTCAGCTATAAACATGTCAGATTATCAGGAGCAGAAATCTCTGAGAAATGTCAAAGGGGTTTTGTAAGCCATTTTAGAAAATAAAGGGTAGCTGTCATTTCAGGGATAGACGTGCTCAGCCTAGTTTCTGATTGGCTGTATGCGTAGAGTCAAATGTCTGAAAATCTGTATGAGCTTGTACGGTGCTTAGTCCACCTTATGAAAGATCAAGGCCAATCAGAGATGTGTATGGGGGGGGGTTCTTAGTATTCATCCTTATGTCACTAAGGCCCCGTTCCCACGGAGTAACGCGCCAGTCATTCTGACAAGTAAACACGTGTCAGAGTGAGCGCTTCAAAACAGAATCCCATTGACTTCAATGAGTTCCGTCTTACGCGCGTAACACATTGAAATCAATGGGTTAAAAAGCCTCCCATTGATTTCAATGTTTAGCGCGCGTAAGACGGAACCCATTAAAGTCAATGGGATTCTGTTTTGAAGTGCTCACTCTGACACGTGTTTACATGTCAGAATGAGCAGCGCGTTACTCTGTGGCAATGGGCCTAAGCCAAATTAACTCTTTTAAAAAATTATAGGTACCCTTTAATAAATATCTCTGCCATTATATGGATGGAGTAGCTATACTTCTATTTCACGTATGTTTGACCATTTCATTATTATCATACTTACACACTAAGAAATTAAGAAATATCACTCAGATAAAAAGAGAATTTGTATTCACAATTACTTGGCTGGACACTAGATGGCAGCACAATTTCAAAGATGATGAGAAATCTTATTTCTTACATTAACCAAGAGTAAAAGCAATAACTAATGACAGAACATTGAATTCCTTGGGCCTAGAGTAGATGATAGTATGAAGCATATGCTGCTGCACACAATTCTGACTGTTATACCAAAGAAATTCACTCTAATTTTGGCATGACTTGGAACAATGTTGCAAAAGTCGCTTTCCTTCTGAGACGTGTGACATGTTTGCACTAAAAAGAATACATATGTTGTTGTCTCTGCCTTGGCTTTAATTTTATGCCATCTTAGAGAGTTATCGGTCAGGAGACGGGTACAGCCATCCATCAGAGCAGAGGGTAGGGATCAGAACGCACTTTACAGTAATGGACCACCTTCATGGAACTTGGAAGTGGTACATAGGCTAGAATAACAGTGCATGTTTTTACACATAACATACACTAAAGTATAGACATGGAGAAATTAAAAAGAAAACCCTAAAAATATGCTGGAGGTGACGCAACCGTTAATTACATTTGTATACACAGTAAAATATAGAATTATAATAAAGTAAGTGTCTAACTGCACAAAAGAACATCTGAACCAAACATTTGCTCTATATATCTAATCATTCTGTACTGGTTATACAATGCATAATCTGCACAGCAGGTGGCAGCATCGCAACAGAAAGACTGTTAGAGAAGCTTCCCTTTTACATAGGCTTCTATCTAGGGCTAAGAGGGCAGGAGGTAATGCCAATGGTGATAATATCACCGATCATTTAGCTGACTTGAGGAAATTCTATATTTGGGGTTCTATGAGACATTTTCTCATGGCATTGTCTCATTTACAGTTGTGTTCATTTCTTTAGAGTAGAGATGAGCGAACAGTGTTCTATCGAACTCATGTTCGATCGGATATTAGGCTGTTCGGCATGTTCGAATCGAATCGAACACCGCGTGGTAAAGTGCGCCATTACTCGATTCCCCTCCCACCTTCCCTGGCGCCTTTTTTGCTCCAATAACAGCGCAGGGTAGGTGGGACAGGAACTACGACACCGGTGACGTTGAGAAAAGTAGGCAAAACCCATTGGCTGCCGAAAACATGTGACCTCTAATTTAAAAGAACAGCGACGCCCAGCTTCGCGTCATTCTGAGCTTGCAATTCACCGGGGACGGAGGTTTCCGTCCAGTTAGCTAGGGCTTAGATTCTGGGTAGGCAGGGACAGGCTAGGAAGAGCTAAATTCCAGGGAGAAGCTTGTCAGTGTAACGTGGCACTGACGGGCTCAATCGCCGCAACCCAGCTTTCCCAGGATCCTGAATGGAATACACTGTCAGTGTATTCCCGTATACCCTATATATACCCCTGATCCCCGTTCCAACGGTGTGCCCCCCCACCTTCACCCCAGAAATACCCTGCAAGTCCCCTAGCAATAGAATTGGGGCTATATACACCCACTATTTTTGCTACTGCCATATAGTGCCATTGTCTGACTGGGAATTCAAAGAATATATTGGGCTTACATATCACTTCAATTCCAGGGAGAAGCTTGTCAGTGTAACGTGGCACTGACGGGCTCAATCGCCGCAACCCAGCTTTCCCAGGATCCTGAATGGAATACACTGACAGTGTATTCCCGTATACCCCATATATACACCCCAAATCCCCGTTCCAACGGTGTGCCCCCCCACCTTCACCTCAGAAATACCCTGCAAGTCCCCTAGCAATAGAATTGGGGCTATATACACCCACAATTTTTGCTACTGGTATATAGTGGCATTGTCTCACTGGGAATTCAAAGAATATATTGGGGTTACGTGCACCCACAATTTATGCTACTGGTATATAGTGCCATTGTCTGACTGGGAATTCAAAGAATATATTGGGGCTATGTGCACCCACAATTTTTGCTACTGGTATATAGTGCCAGTTTCTGACTGGGAATTCAAAGAATATATTGGGGTTACGTGCACCCACAATTTTTGCTACTGCTATATAGTGCCAGTTTCTGACTGGGAATTCAAAGAATATATTGGGGTTATGTGCACCCACAATTTTTGCTACTAGTATATAGTGCCATTGTCTGACCGGGAATTCAAAGAATATATTGGGGTTACGTGCACCCACAATTTTTGCTACTGGTATATAGTGCCATTGTCTCACTGGGAATTCAAAGAATATATTGGGGTTACGTGCACCCACAATTTTTGCTACTGGTATATAGTGCCATTGTCTCACTGGGAATTCAAAGAATATATTGGGGTTACGTGCACCCACAATTTTTGCTACTGCTATATAGTGCCAGTTTCTGACTGGGAATTCAAAGAATATATTGGGGTTACGTGCACCCACAATTTTTGCTACTGCTATATAGTGCCAGTTTCTGACTGGGAATTCAAAGAATATATTGGGGTTACGTGCACCCACAATTTTTGCTACTAGTATATAGTGCCATTGTCTGACCGGGAATTCAAAGAATATATTGGGGTTACGTGCACCCACAATTTTTGCTACTGGTATATAGTGGCATTGTCTCACTGGGAATTCAAAGAATATATTGGGGTTACGTGCACCCACAATTTTTGCTACTGGTATATAGTGCCATTGTCTCACTGGGAATTCAAAGAATATATTGGGGTTACGTGCACCCACAATTTTTGCTACTGCTATATAGTGCCAGTTTCTGACTGGGAATTCAAAGAATATATTGGGGTTACGTGCACCCACAATTTTTGCTACTAGTATATAGTGCCATTGTCTGACCGGGAATTCAAAGAATATATTGGGGTTACGTGCACCCACAATTTTTGCTACTGGTATATAGTGGCATTGTCTCACTGGGAATTCAAAGAATATATTGGGGTTACGTGCACCCACAATTTTTGCTACTGGTATATAGTGCCATTGTCTCACTGGGAATTCAAAGAATATATTGGGGTTACGTGCACCCACAATTTTTGCTACTGGTATATAGTGCCAGTTTCTGACTGGGAATTCAAAGAATATATTGGGGTTACGTGCACCCACAATTTTTGCTACTGCTATATAGTGCCATTGTCTCACTGGGAATTCAAAGAATATATTGGGGTTACGTGCACCCACAATTTTTGCTACTGGTATATAGTGCCATTGTCTGACTGGGAATTCAAAGAATATATTGGGGTTATGTGCACCCACAATTTTTGCTACTAGTATATAGTGCCATTGTCTGACTGGGAATTCAAAGAATATATTGGGGTTACGTGCACCCACAATTTTTGCTACTGGTATATAGTGCCATTGTCTCACTGGGAATTCAAAGAATATATTGGTGTTACGTGCACCCACAATTTTTGCTACTGGTATATAGTGCCATTGTCTGACTGGGAATTCAAAGAATATATTGGGGTTATGTGCACCCACAATTTTTGCTACTGGTATATAGTGCCATTGTCTGACTGGGAATTCAAAGAATATATTGGGGTTACGTGCACCCACAATTTTTGCTACTGGTATATAGTGCCATTGTCTGACTGGGAATTCAAAGAATATATTGGGGTTATGTGCACCCACAATTTTTGCTACTGCTATATAGTGCCAGTTTCTGACTGGGAATTCAAAGAATATATTGGGGTTATGTGCACCCACAATTTTTGCTACTGCTATATAGTGCCAGTTTCTGACTGGGAATTCAAAGAATATATTGGGGTTACGTGCACCCACAATTTTTGCTACTGGTATATAGTGCCATTGTCTCACTGGGAATTCAAAGAATATATTGGTGTTACGTGCACCCACAATTTTTGCTACTGGTATATAGTGCCATTGTCTGACTGGGAATTCAAAGAATATATTGGGGTTATGTGCACCCACAATTTTTGCTACTGGTATATAGTGCCATTGTCTGACTGGGAATTCAAAGAATATATTGGGGTTACGTGCACCCACAATTTTTGCTACTGGTATATAGTGCCATTGTCTGACTGGGAATTCAAAGAATATATTGGGGTTATGTGCACCCACAATTTTTGCTACTGCTATATAGTGCCAGTTTCTGACTGGGAATTCAAAGAATATATTGGGGTTATGTGCACCCACAATTTTTGCTACTGCTATATAGTGCCAGTTTCTGACTGGGAATTCAAAGAATATATTGGGGTTATGTGCACCCACAATTTTTGCTACTGGTATATAGTGCCATTGTCTCACTGGGAATTCAAAGAATATATTGGGGTTACATGCACCCACAATTTATGCTACTGGTATATAGTGCCATTGTCTGACTGGGAATTCAAAGAATATATTGGGGTTATGTGCACCCACAATTTTTGCTACTAGTATATAGTGCCAGTTTCTGACTGGGAATTCAAAGAATATATTGGGGTTACGTGCACCCACAATTTTTGCTACTGCTATATAGTGCCAGTTTCTGACTGGGAATTCAAAGAATATATTGGGGTTATGTGCACCCACAATTTTTGCTACTAGTATATAGTGCCATTGTCTGACCGGGAATTCAAAGAATATATTGGGGTTACGTGCACCCACAATTTTTGCTACTGGTATATAGTGCCATTGTCTCACTGGGAATTCAAAGAATATATTGGGGTTACGTGCACCCACAATTTTTGCTACTGGTATATAGTGCCATTGTCTCACTGGGAATTCAAAGAATATATTGGGGTTACGTGCACCCACAATTTTTGCTACTGCTATATAGTGCCAGTTTCTGACTGGGAATTCAAAGAATATATTGGGGTTACGTGCACCCACAATTTTTGCTACTGCTATATAGTGCCAGTTTCTGACTGGGAATTCAAAGAATATATTGGGGTTACGTGCACCCACAATTTTTGCTACTAGTATATAGTGCCATTGTCTGACCGGGAATTCAAAGAATATATTGGGGTTACGTGCACCCACAATTTTTGCTACTGGTATATAGTGGCATTGTCTCACTGGGAATTCAAAGAATATATTGGGGTTACGTGCACCCACAATTTTTGCTACTGCTATATAGTGCCAGTTTCTGACTGGGAATTCAAAGAATATATTGGGGTTACGTGCACCCACAATTTTTGCTACTAGTATATAGTGCCATTGTCTGACCGGGAATTCAAAGAATATATTGGGGTTACGTGCACCCACAATTTTTGCTACTGGTATATAGTGGCATTGTCTCACTGGGAATTCAAAGAATATATTGGGGTTACGTGCACCCACAATTTTTGCTACTGGTATATAGTGCCATTGTCTCACTGGGAATTCAAAGAATATATTGGGGTTACGTGCACCCACAATTTTTGCTACTGGTATATAGTGCCAGTTTCTGACTGGGAATTCAAAGAATATATTGGGGTTACGTGCACCCACAATTTTTGCTACTGCTATATAGTGCCATTGTCTCACTGGGAATTCAAAGAATATATTGGGGTTACGTGCACCCACAATTTTTGCTACTGGTATATAGTGCCATTGTCTGACTGGGAATTCAAAGAATATATTGGGGTTATGTGCACCCACAATTTTTGCTACTAGTATATAGTGCCATTGTCTGACTGGGAATTCAAAGAATATATTGGGGTTACGTGCACCCACAATTTTTGCTACTGGTATATAGTGCCATTGTCTCACTGGGAATTCAAAGAATATATTGGTGTTACGTGCACCCACAATTTTTGCTACTGGTATATAGTGCCATTGTCTGACTGGGAATTCAAAGAATATATTGCAGTTATGTGCACCCACAATTTTTGCTACTGCTATATAGTGCCAGTTTCTGACTGGGAATTCAAAGAATATATTGGGGTTATGTGCACCCACAATTTTTGCTACTGGTATATAGTGCCAGTTTCTGACTGGGAATTCAAAGAATATATTGGGGTTACGTGCACCCACAATTTTTGCTACTGCTATATAGTGCCATTGTCTCACTGGGAATTCAAAGAATATATTGGGGTTACGTGCACCCACAATTTTTGCTACTGGTATATAGTGCCATTGTCTGACTGGGAATTCAAAGAATATATTGGGGTTATGTGCACCCACAATTTTTGCTACTGGTATATAGTGCCAGTTTCTGACTGGGAATTCAAAGAATATATTGGGGTTACGTGCACCCACAATTTTTGCTACTGCTATATAGTGCCAGTTTCTGACTGGGAATTCAAAGAATATATTGGGGTTATGTGCACCCACAATTTTTGCTACTAGTATATAGTGCCATTGTCTGACCGGGAATTCAAAGAATATATTGGGGTTACGTGCACCCACAATTTTTGCTACTGGTATATAGTGCCATTGTCTCACTGGGAATTCAAAGAATATATTGGGGTTACGTGCACCCACAATTTTTGCTACTGGTATATAGTGGCATTGTCTCACTGGGAATTCAAAGAATATATTGGGGTTACGTGCACCCACAATTTTTGCTACTGGTATATAGTGCCATTGTCTCACTGGGAATTCAAAGAATATATTGGGGTTACGTGCACCCACAATTTTTGCTACTGCTATATAGTGCCAGTTTCTGACTGGGAATTCAAAGAATATATTGGGGTTACGTGCACCCACAATTTTTGCTACTGCTATATAGTGCCAGTTTCTGACTGGGAATTCAAAGAATATATTGGGGTTACGTGCACCCACAATTTTTGCTACTAGTATATAGTGCCATTGTCTGACCGGGAATTCAAAGAATATATTGGGGTTACGTGCACCCACAATTTTTGCTACTGGTATATAGTGGCATTGTCTCACTGGGAATTCAAAGAATATATTGGGGTTACGTGCACCCACAATTTTTGCTACTGGTATATAGTGCCATTGTCTCACTGGGAAATCAAAGAATATATTGGGGTTACGTGCACCCACAATTTTTGCTACTGCTATATAGTGCCAGTTTCTGACTGGGAATTCAAAGAATATATTGGGGTTACGTGCACCCACAATTTTTGCTACTAGTATATAGTGCCATTGTCTGACCGGGAATTCAAAGAATATATTGGGGTTACGTGCACCCACAATTTTTGCTACTGGTATATAGTGGCATTGTCTCACTGGGAATTCAAAGAATATATTGGGGTTACGTGCACCCACAATTTTTGCTACTGGTATATAGTGCCATTGTCTCACTGGGAATTCAAAGAATATATTGGGGTTACGTGCACCCACAATTTTTGCTACTGGTATATAGTGCCAGTTTCTGACTGGGAATTCAAAGAATATATTGGGGTTACGTGCACCCACAATTTTTGCTACTGCTATATAGTGCCATTGTCTCACTGGGAATTCAAAGAATATATTGGGGTTACGTGCACCCACAATTTTTGCTACTGGTATATAGTGCCATTGTCTGACTGGGAATTCAAAGAATATATTGGGGTTTTGTGCACCCACAATTTTTGCTACTAGTATATAGTGCCAGTTTCTGACTGGGAATTCAAAGAATATATTGGGGTTACGTGCACCCACAATTTTTGCTACTGCTATATAGTGCCATTGTCTCACTGGGAATTCAAAGAATATATTGGGGTTACGTGCACCCACAATTTTTGCTACTGGTATATAGTGCCATTGTCTGACTGGGAATTCAAAGAATATATTGGGGTTATGTGCACCCACAATTTTTGCTACTAGTATATAGTGCCATTGTCTGACTGGGAATTCAAAGAATATATTGGGGTTACGTGCACCCACAATTTTTGCTACTGGTATATAGTGCCATTGTCTCACTGGGAATTCAAAGAATATATTGGTGTTACGTGCACCCACAATTTTTGCTACTGGTATATAGTGCCATTGTCTGACTGGGAATTCAAAGAATATATTGGGGTTATGTGCACCCACAATTTTTGCTACTGGTATATAGTGCCATTGTCTGACTGGGAATTCAAAGAATATATTGGGGTTACGTGCACCCACAATTTTTGCTACTGGTATATAGTGCCATTGTCTGACTGGGAATTCAAAGAATATATTGGGGTTATGTGCACCCACAATTTTTGCTACTGCTATATAGTGCCAGTTTCTGACTGGGAATTCAAAGAATATATTGGGGTTATGTGCACCCACAATTTTTGCTACTGCTATATAGTGCCAGTTTCTGACTGGGAATTCAAAGAATATATTGGGGTTATGTGCACCCACAATTTTTGCTACTGGTATATAGTGCCATTGTCTCACTGGGAATTCAAAGAATATATTGGGGTTACATGCACCCACAATTTATGCTACTGGTATATAGTGCCATTGTCTGACTGGGAATTCAAAGAATATATTGGGGTTATGTGCACCCACAATTTTTGCTACTAGTATATAGTGCCAGTTTCTGACTGGGAATTCAAAGAATATATTGGGGTTACGTGCACCCACAATTTTTGCTACTGCTATATAGTGCCAGTTTCTGACTGGGAATTCAAAGAATATATTGGGGTTATGTGCACCCACAATTTTTGCTACTAGTATATAGTGCCATTGTCTGACCGGGAATTCAAAGAATATATTGGGGTTACGTGCACCCACAATTTTTGCTACTGGTATATAGTGCCATTGTCTCACTGGGAATTCAAAGAATATATTGGGGTTACGTGCACCCACAATTTTTGCTACTGGTATATAGTGCCATTGTCTCACTGGGAATTCAAAGAATATATTGGGGTTACGTGCACCCACAATTTTTGCTACTGCTATATAGTGCCAGTTTCTGACTGGGAATTCAAAGAATATATTGGGGTTACGTGCACCCACAATTTTTGCTACTGCTATATAGTGCCAGTTTCTGACTGGGAATTCAAAGAATATATTGGGGTTACGTGCACCCACAATTTTTGCTACTAGTATATAGTGCCATTGTCTGACCGGGAATTCAAAGAATATATTGGGGTTACGTGCACCCACAATTTTTGCTACTGGTATATAGTGGCATTGTCTCACTGGGAATTCAAAGAATATATTGGGGTTACGTGCACCCACAATTTTTGCTACTGCTATATAGTGCCAGTTTCTGACTGGGAATTCAAAGAATATATTGGGGTTATGTGCACCCACAATTTTTGCTACTGCTATATAGTGCCAGTTTCTGACTGGGAATTCAAAGAATATATTGGGGTTATGTGCACCCACAATTTTTGCTACTGGTATATAGTGCCATTGTCTCACTGGGAATTCAAAGAATATATTGGGGTTACATGCACCCACAATTTATGCTACTGGTATATAGTGCCATTGTCTGATTGGGAATTCAAAGAATATATTGGGGTTATGTGCACCCACAATTTTTGCTACTAGTATATAGTGCCAGTTTCTGACTGGGAATTCAAAGAATATATTGGGGTTACGTGCACCCACAATTTTTGCTACTGCTATATAGTGCCAGTTTCTGACTGGGAATTCAAAGAATATATTGGGGTTATGTGCACCCACAATTTTTGCTACTAGTATATAGTGCCATTGTCTGACCGGGAATTCAAAGAATATATTGGGGTTACGTGCACCCACAATTTTTGCTACTGGTATATAGTGCCATTGTCTCACTGGGAATTCAAAGAATATATTGGGGTTACGTGCACCCACAATTTTTGCTACTGGTATATAGTGGCATTGTCTCACTGGGAATTCAAAGAATATATTGGGGTTACGTGCACCCACAATTTTTGCTACTGGTATATAGTGCCATTGTCTCACTGGGAATTCAAAGAATATATTGGGGTTACGTGCACCCACAATTTTTGCTACTGGTATATAGTGCCAGTTTCTGACTGGGAATTCAAAGAATATATTGGGGTTACGTGCACCCACAATTTTTGCTACTGCTATATAGTGCCATTGTCTCACTGGGAATTCAAAGAATATATTGGGGTTACGTGCACCCACAATTTTTGCTACTGGTATATAGTGCCATTGTCTGACTGGGAATTCAAAGAATATATTGGGGTTATGTGCACCCACAATTTTTGCTACTAGTATATAGTGCCATTGTCTGACTGGGAATTCAAAGAATATATTGGGGTTACGTGCACCCACAATTTTTGCTACTGGTATATAGTGCCATTGTCTCACTGGGAATTCAAAGAATATATTGGTGTTACGTGCACCCACAATTTTTGCTACTGGTATATAGTGCCATTGTCTGACTGGGAATTCAAAGAATATATTGCAGTTATGTGCACCCACAATTTTTGCTACTGCTATATAGTGCCAGTTTCTGACTGGGAATTCAAAGAATATATTGGGGTTATGTGCACCCACAATTTTTGCTACTGGTATATAGTGCCAGTTTCTGACTGGGAATTCAAAGAATATATTGGGGTTACGTGCACCCACAATTTTTGCTACTGCTATATAGTGCCATTGTCTCACTGGGAATTCAAAGAATATATTGGGGTTACGTGCACCCACAATTTTTGCTACTGGTATATAGTGCCATTGTCTGACTGGGAATTCAAAGAATATATTGGGGTTATGTGCACCCACAATTTTTGCTACTGGTATATAGTGCCAGTTTCTGACTGGGAATTCAAAGAATATATTGGGGTTACGTGCACCCACAATTTTTGCTACTGCTATATAGTGCCAGTTTCTGACTGGGAATTCAAAGAATATATTGGGGTTATGTGCACCCACAATTTTTGCTACTAGTATATAGTGCCATTGTCTGACCGGGAATTCAAAGAATATATTGGGGTTACGTGCACCCACAATTTTTGCTACTGGTATATAGTGCCATTGTCTCACTGGGAATTCAAAGAATATATTGGGGTTACGTGCACCCACAATTTTTGCTACTGGTATATAGTGGCATTGTCTCACTGGGAATTCAAAGAATATATTGGGGTTACGTGCACCCACAATTTTTGCTACTGGTATATAGTGCCATTGTCTCACTGGGAATTCAAAGAATATATTGGGGTTACGTGCACCCACAATTTTTGCTACTGCTATATAGTGCCAGTTTCTGACTGGGAATTCAAAGAATATATTGGGGTTACGTGCACCCACAATTTTTGCTACTGCTATATAGTGCCAGTTTCTGACTGGGAATTCAAAGAATATATTGGGGTTACGTGCACCCACAATTTTTGCTACTAGTATATAGTGCCATTGTCTGACCGGGAATTCAAAGAATATATTGGGGTTACGTGCACCCACAATTTTTGCTACTGGTATATAGTGGCATTGTCTCACTGGGAATTCAAAGAATATATTGGGGTTACGTGCACCCACAATTTTTGCTACTGGTATATAGTGCCATTGTCTCACTGGGAATTCAAAGAATATATTGGGGTTACGTGCACCCACAATTTTTGCTACTGGTATATAGTGCCAGTTTCTGACTGGGAATTCAAAGAATATATTGGGGTTACGTGCACCCACAATTTTTGCTACTGCTATATAGTGCCATTGTCTCACTGGGAATTCAAAGAATATATTGGGGTTACGTGCACCCACAATTTTTGCTACTGGTATATAGTGCCATTGTCTGACTGGGAATTCAAAGAATATATTGGGGTTATGTGCACCCACAATTTTTGCTACTAGTATATAGTGCCATTGTCTGACTGGGAATTCAAAGAATATATTGGGGTTACGTGCACCCACAATTTTTGCTACTGGTATATAGTGCCATTGTCTCACTGGGAATTCAAAGAATATATTGGTGTTACGTGCACCCACAATTTTTGCTACTGGTATATAGTGCCATTGTCTGACTGGGAATTCAAAGAATATATTGCAGTTATGTGCACCCACAATTTTTGCTACTGCTATATAGTGCCAGTTTCTGACTGGGAATTCAAAGAATATATTGGGGTTATGTGCACCCACAATTTTTGCTACTGGTATATAGTGCCAGTTTCTGACTGGGAATTCAAAGAATATATTGGGGTTACGTGCACCCACAATTTTTGCTACTGCTATATAGTGCCATTGTCTCACTGGGAATTCAAAGAATATATTGGGGTTACGTGCACCCACAATTTTTGCTACTGGTATATAGTGCCATTGTCTGACTGGGAATTCAAAGAATATATTGGGGTTACGTGCACCCACAATTTTTGCTACTAGTATATAGTGCCATTGTCTGACTGGGAATTCAAAGAATATATTGGGGTTATGTGCACCCACAATTTTTGCTACTGCTATATAGTGCCAGTTTCTGACTGGGAATTCAAAGAATATATTGGGGTTATGTGCACCCACAATTTTTGCTACTGGTATATAGTGCCATTGTCTGACTGGGAATTCAAAGAATATATTGGGGTTACGTGCACCCACAATTTTTGCTACTGGTATATAGTGCCATTGTCTGACTGGGAATTCAAAGAATATATTGGGGTTATGTGCACCCACAATTTTTGCTACTGCTATATAGTGCCAGTTTCTGACTGGGAATTCAAAGAATATATTGGGGTTATGTGCACCCACAATTTTTGCTACTGCTATATAGTGCCAGTTTCTGACTGGGAATTCAAAGAATATATTGGGGTTATGTGCACCCACAATTTTTGCTACTAGTATATAGTGCCATTGTCTGACTGGGAATTCAAAGAATATATTGCAGTTATGTGCACCCACAATTTTTGCTACTGCTATATAGTGCCAGTTTCTGACTGGGAATTCAAAGAATATATTGGGGTTATGTGCACCCACAATTTTTGCTACTGCTATATAGTGCCAGTTTCTGACTGGGAATTCAAAGAATATATTGGGGTTACGTGCACCCACAATTTTTGCTACTAGTATATAGTGCCATTGTCTGACTGGGAATTCAAAGAATATATTGGGGTTATGTGCACCCACAATTTTTGCTACTGCTATATAGTGCCAGTTTCTGACTGGGAATTCAAAGAATATATTGGGGTTACGTGCACCCACAATTTTTGCTACTGGTATATAGTGCCATTGTCTGACTGGGAATTCAAAGAATATATTGGGGTTACGTGCACCCACAATTTTTGCTACTGGTATATAGTGCCATTGTCTGACTGGTAATTCAAAGAATATATTGGGGTTACGTGCACCCACAATTTTTGCTACTGGTATATAGTGCCATTGTCTGACTGGGAATTCAAAGAATATATTGGGGTTATGTGCACCCACAATTTTTGCTACTGCTATATAGTGCCAGTTTCTGACTGGGAATTCAAAGAATATATTGGGGTTATGTGCACCCACAATTTTTGCTACTAGTATATAGTGCCATTGTCTGACTGGGAATTCAAAGAATATATTGGGGTTATGTGCACCCACAATTTTTGCTACTGCTATATAGTGCCAGTTTCTGACTGGGAATTCAAAGAATATATTGGGGTTACGTGCACCCACAATTTTTGCTACTGGTATATAGTGCCATTGTCTGACTGGGAATTCAAAGAATATATTGGGGTTACGTGCACCCACAATTTTTGCTACTGGTATATAGTGCCATTGTCTCACTGGGAATTCAAAGAATATATTGGTGTTACGTGCACCCACAATTTTTGCTACTGGTATATAGTGCCATTGTCTGACTGGGAATTCAAAGAATATATTGGGGTTATGTGCACCCACAATTTTTGCTACTGGTATATAGTGCCATTGTCTGACTGGGAATTCAAAGAATATATTGGGGTTACGTGCACCCACAATTTTTGCTACTGGTATATAGTGCCATTGTCTGACTGGGAATTCAAAGAATATATTGGGGTTATGTGCACCCACAATTTTTGCTACTGCTATATAGTGCCAGTTTCTGACTGGGAATTCAAAGAATATATTGGGGTTATGTGCACCCACAATTTTTGCTACTGCTATATAGTGCCAGTTTCTGACTGGGAATTCAAAGAATATATTGGGGTTATGTGCACCCACAATTTTTGCTACTGGTATATAGTGCCATTGTCTCACTGGGAATTCAAAGAATATATTGGGGTTACATGCACCCACAATTTATGCTACTGGTATATAGTGCCATTGTCTGACTGGGAATTCAAAGAATATATTGGGGTTATGTGCACCCACAATTTTTGCTACTAGTATATAGTGCCAGTTTCTGACTGGGAATTCAAAGAATATATTGGGGTTACGTGCACCCACAATTTTTGCTACTGCTATATAGTGCCAGTTTCTGACTGGGAATTCAAAGAATATATTGGGGTTATGTGCACCCACAATTTTTGCTACTAGTATATAGTGCCATTGTCTGACCGGGAATTCAAAGAATATATTGGGGTTACGTGCACCCACAATTTTTGCTACTGGTATATAGTGCCATTGTCTCACTGGGAATTCAAAGAATATATTGGGGTTACGTGCACCCACAATTTTTGCTACTGGTATATAGTGCCATTGTCTCACTGGGAATTCAAAGAATATATTGGGGTTACGTGCACCCACAATTTTTGCTACTGCTATATAGTGCCAGTTTCTGACTGGGAATTCAAAGAATATATTGGGGTTACGTGCACCCACAATTTTTGCTACTGCTATATAGTGCCAGTTTCTGACTGGGAATTCAAAGAATATATTGGGGTTACGTGCACCCACAATTTTTGCTACTAGTATATAGTGCCATTGTCTGACCGGGAATTCAAAGAATATATTGGGGTTACGTGCACCCACAATTTTTGCTACTGGTATATAGTGGCATTGTCTCACTGGGAATTCAAAGAATATATTGGGGTTACGTGCACCCACAATTTTTGCTACTGCTATATAGTGCCAGTTTCTGACTGGGAATTCAAAGAATATATTGGGGTTATGTGCACCCACAATTTTTGCTACTGCTATATAGTGCCAGTTTCTGACTGGGAATTCAAAGAATATATTGGGGTTATGTGCACCCACAATTTTTGCTACTGGTATATAGTGCCATTGTCTCACTGGGAATTCAAAGAATATATTGGGGTTACATGCACCCACAATTTATGCTACTGGTATATAGTGCCATTGTCTGATTGGGAATTCAAAGAATATATTGGGGTTATGTGCACCCACAATTTTTGCTACTAGTATATAGTGCCAGTTTGTGACTGGGAATTCAAAGAATATATTGGGGTTACGTGCACCCACAATTTTTGCTACTGGTATATAGTGCCAGTTTCTGACTGGGAATTCAAAGAATATATTGGGGTTATGTGCACCCACAATTTTTGCTACTAGTATATAGTGCCATTGTCTGACCGGGAATTCAAAGAATATATTGGGGTTACGTGCACCCACAATTTTTGCTACTGGTATATAGTGCCATTGTCTCACTGGGAATTCAAAGAATATATTGGGGTTACGTGCACCCACAATTTTTGCTACTGGTATATAGTGGCATTGTCTCACTGGGAATTCAAAGAATATATTGGGGTTACGTGCACCCACAATTTTTGCTACTGGTATATAGTGCCATTGTCTCACTGGGAATTCAAAGAATATATTGGGGTTACGTGCACCCACAATTTTTGCTACTGGTATATAGTGCCAGTTTCTGACTGGGAATTCAAAGAATATATTGGGGTTACGTGCACCCACAATTTTTGCTACTGCTATATAGTGCCATTGTCTCACTGGGAATTCAAAGAATATATTGGGGTTACGTGCACCCACAATTTTTGCTACTGGTATATAGTGCCATTGTCTGACTGGGAATTCAAAGAATATATTGGGGTTATGTGCACCCACAATTTTTGCTACTAGTATATAGTGCCATTGTCTGACTGGGAATTCAAAGAATATATTGGGGTTACGTGCACCCACAATTTTTGCTACTGGTATATAGTGCCATTGTCTCACTGGGAATTCAAAGAATATATTGGTGTTGCGTGCACCCACAATTTTTGCTACTGGTATATAGTGCCATTGTCTGACTGGGAATTCAAAGAATATATTGCAGTTATGTGCACCCACAATTTTTGCTACTGCTATATAGTGCCAGTTTCTGACTGGGAATTCAAAGAATATATTGGGGTTATGTGCACCCACAATTTTTGCTACTGGTATATAGTGCCAGTTTCTGACTGGGAATTCAAAGAATATATTGGGGTTACGTGCACCCACAATTTTTGCTACTGCTATATAGTGCCATTGTCTCACTGGGAATTCAAAGAATATATTGGGGTTACGTGCACCCACAATTTTTGCTACTGGTATATAGTGCCATTGTCTGACTGGGAATTCAAAGAATATATTGGGGTTATGTGCACCCACAATTTTTGCTACTGGTATATAGTGCCAGTTTCTGACTGGGAATTCAAAGAATATATTGGGGTTACGTGCACCCACAATTTTTGCTACTGCTATATAGTGCCAGTTTCTGACTGGGAATTCAAAGAATATATTGGGGTTATGTGCACCCACAATTTTTGCTACTAGTATATAGTGCCATTGTCTGACCGGGAATTCAAAGAATATATTGGGGTTACGTGCACCCACAATTTTTGCTACTGGTATATAGTGCCATTGTCTCACTGGGAATTCAAAGAATATATTGGGGTTACGTGCACCCACAATTTTTGCTACTGGTATATAGTGGCATTGTCTCACTGGGAATTCAAAGAATATATTGGGGTTACGTGCACCCACAATTTTTGCTACTGGTATATAGTGCCATTGTCTCACTGGGAATTCAAAGAATATATTGGGGTTACGTGCACCCACAATTTTTGCTACTGCTATATAGTGCCAGTTTCTGACTGGGAATTCAAAGAATATATTGGGGTTACGTGCACCCACAATTTTTGCTACTGCTATATAGTGCCAGTTTCTGACTGGGAATTCAAAGAATATATTGGGGTTACGTGCACCCACAATTTTTGCTACTAGTATATAGTGCCATTGTCTGACCGGGAATTCAAAGAATATATTGGGGTTACGTGCACCCACAATTTTTGCTACTGGTATATAGTGGCATTGTCTCACTGGGAATTCAAAGAATATATTGGGGTTACGTGCACCCACAATTTTTGCTACTGGTATATAGTGCCATTGTCTCACTGGGAATTCAAAGAATATATTGGGGTTACGTGCACCCACAATTTTTGCTACTGGTATATAGTGCCAGTTTCTGACTGGGAATTCAAAGAATATATTGGGGTTACGTGCACCCACAATTTTTGCTACTGCTATATAGTGCCATTGTCTCACTGGGAATTCAAAGAATATATTGGGGTTACGTGCACCCACAATTTTTGCTACTGGTATATAGTGCCATTGTCTGACTGGGAATTCAAAGAATATATTGGGGTTATGTGCACCCACAATTTTTGCTACTAGTATATAGTGCCATTGTCTGACTGGGAATTCAAAGAATATATTGGGGTTACGTGCACCCACAATTTTTGCTACTGGTATATAGTGCCATTGTCTCACTGGGAATTCAAAGAATATATTGGTGTTACGTGCACCCACAATTTTTGCTACTGGTATATAGTGCCATTGTCTGACTGGGAATTCAAAGAATATATTGCAGTTATGTGCACCCACAATTTTTGCTACTGCTATATAGTGCCAGTTTCTGACTGGGAATTCAAAGAATATATTGGGGTTATGTGCACCCACAATTTTTGCTACTGGTATATAGTGCCAGTTTCTGACTGGGAATTCAAAGAATATATTGGGGTTACGTGCACCCACAATTTTTGCTACTGCTATATAGTGCCATTGTCTCACTGGGAATTCAAAGAATATATTGGGGTTACGTGCACCCACAATTTTTGCTACTGGTATATAGTGCCATTGTCTGACTGGGAATTCAAAGAATATATTGGGGTTACGTGCACCCACAATTTTTGCTACTAGTATATAGTGCCATTGTCTGACTGGGAATTCAAAGAATATATTGGGGTTATGTGCACCCACAATTTTTGCTACTGCTATATAGTGCCAGTTTCTGACTGGGAATTCAAAGAATATATTGGGGTTATGTGCACCCACAATTTTTGCTACTGGTATATAGTGCCATTGTCTGACTGGGAATTCAAAGAATATATTGGGGTTACGTGCACCCACAATTTTTGCTACTGGTATATAGTGCCATTGTCTGACTGGGAATTCAAAGAATATATTGGGGTTATGTGCACCCACAATTTTTGCTACTGCTATATAGTGCCAGTTTCTGACTGGGAATTCAAAGAATATATTGGGGTTATGTGCACCCACAATTTTTGCTACTGCTATATAGTGCCAGTTTCTGACTGGGAATTCAAAGAATATATTGGGGTTATGTGCACCCACAATTTTTGCTACTAGTATATAGTGCCATTGTCTGACTGGGAATTCAAAGAATATATTGCAGTTATGTGCACCCACAATTTTTGCTACTGCTATATAGTGCCAGTTTCTGACTGGGAATTCAAAGAATATATTGGGGTTATGTGCACCCACAATTTTTGCTACTGCTATATAGTGCCAGTTTCTGACTGGGAATTCAAAGAATATATTGGGGTTACGTGCACCCACAATTTTTGCTACTAGTATATAGTGCCATTGTCTGACTGGGAATTCAAAGAATATATTGGGGTTATGTGCACCCACAATTTTTGCTACTGCTATATAGTGCCAGTTTCTGACTGGGAATTCAAAGAATATATTGGGGTTACGTGCACCCACAATTTTTGCTACTGGTATATAGTGCCATTGTCTGACTGGGAATTCAAAGAATATATTGGGGTTACGTGCACCCACAATTTTTGCTACTGGTATATAGTGCCATTGTCTGACTGGTAATTCAAAGAATATATTGGGGTTACGTGCACCCACAATTTTTGCTACTGGTATATAGTGCCATTGTCTGACTGGGAATTCAAAGAATATATTGGGGTTATGTGCACCCACAATTTTTGCTACTGCTATATAGTGCCAGTTTCTGACTGGGAATTCAAAGAATATATTGGGGTTATGTGCACCCACAATTTTTGCTACTAGTATATAGTGCCATTGTCTGACTGGGAATTCAAAGAATATATTGGGGTTATGTGCACCCACAATTTTTGCTACTGCTATATAGTGCCAGTTTCTGACTGGGAATTCAAAGAATATATTGGGGTTATGTGCACCCACAATTTTTGCTACTGCTATATAGTGCCAGTTTCTGACTGGGAATTCAAAGAATATATTGGGGTTACGTGCACCCACAATTTTTGCTACTGGTATATAGTGCCATTGTCTTACTGGAAATTCAAAGAATATATTGGGGTTATGTGCACCCACAATTTTTGCTACTGCTATATAGTGCCAGTTTCTGACTGGGAATTCAAAGAATATATTGGGGTTACGTGCACCCACAATTTTTGCTACTGCTATATAGTGCCAGTTTCTGACTGGGAATTCAAAGAATATATTGGGGTTATGTGCACCCACAATTTTTGCTACTGGTATATAGTGCCATTGTCTGACTGGGAATTCAAAGAATATATTGGGGTTATGTGCACCCACAATTTTTGCTACTGCTATATAGTGCCAGTTTCTGACTGGGAATTCAAAGAATATATTGGGGTTACGTGCACCCACAATTTTTGCTACTGGTATATAGTGCCATTGTCTGACTGGTAATTCAAAGAATATATTGGTGTTACGTGCACCCACAATTTTTGCTACTGGTATATAGTGCCAGTTTCTGAGTGGAAATTCCCCAAATAATTTGGGGATTCATTCACCCTACATCTCAGGCTCTTGCCATATTCACCCAGGTTGTCAGTGCAGCACCAGCTCGTTCCCAGACAGCTCGGCCCGAAAAACACATTACCTATATAGAGGATTTGGACAATGAAGACAACATGTTCTAAATCTAATGTCTGCACCTTCTCCAGAATTAAAATAAAGGCAGCGTTTAACTTTCAAATAGCACTGCACAAAGGAAGATCTTATCAGCTTGTCTCATGACATGCTACTAAAAAGTGTCATTTGTGTATCTTAATGTAAATATAGTTGTATAAGCTTTTTGGGTTTTAGGCACTGCCAAGTTATTTATTACCACCCGCTACCTTATAATGATGATGACGCCAAAGTCACTGTGGGTGTTCAGAGCTCACAGCTTTGGTTGACATTTGTCTTGCTCTCTGTCGGTACCAGCTGTCTTTTTGGATACCGTAAAGTTATGTTGACTTTATTAACAGCTATAGAAGCTTTAGCCAGGTTGTGACGGTGTGTAACCCTAACAACACTAAGTGGGATACACATTAATAGTCAGTCTATGTACGCTAAACGTATCACTGAAGTAATTTTTTTTCCCTCTCCCCTAATATAAGAAAGGAACAGACATTAGACCTAGACCGGGGTTCGAGGCTTGTAAAAATCCAGTATTATTTGTTCTTCATGATGTGAAATATGTGTTGAAAAGCAACCCAAGATGAAGTCAGCCATGTGTGCCAGTGTGTTACTTGGCATGCCTTTGCTGGCCCCAACTGTAAGGGTCACTCTCCATTTCCTCCATTTTCCACTCCCCTTCACACCATTTGTGGTGAAGCAATGGGATGCACTGAAGTGCACCCTCTAGCCTCATGTGGGACAGGGACATCAGATGCCACTCCAACCCCCTCGTCTTCCTCTGCCAGCCAACGGTGCGAAGATGAGAGGAGTGTGCTCTGAATGTTTTCTGCCTAGCAGAGGCTAGTTCTCACTTACGAAAATGGCCCCACTTTGACCTGTATATCAGGCACAATGGTGTAGGTTTCAAAGAAACATGGCACCAACAAGTTGAAAAACGTGGGCCATGCGTGGACCGTGTTTGAGTCTGGCAAGCTCCAGATCTGCTACCAGGTTCCAGCCATTATCACAGGCGCAAAAATGCCAGGCCCCAGGTGTAGCAGGGAAAAAAAAATGCCATCTCAGCCAGGATGGCATCCCTGACCTCGGAGGCACTGTGCTGTCTGTCCCCCAAGCTGATCAGTTTCAGCACGGCCTGCTGACATCTCCCCATGCCAGTGTTACAGTGTTTGCCGCTAGTAGCTGGGGTGGAGGTTGCAGCGTCGTAGGGTTTCAGTCTACTCCTGCCATGAATTTTGGCCTGGGAGAGGAGATAGGGTACCTCAGTTTGCACCCCGGGACCAGACTCCACCACATTCACCCTGCCTGTCCTTAAAGATAAGCAGCATCCCTGACCACAGGCGCTTGTCCAAGTGTCGGTGGTCAAGTGGACCTTGCAGCAAAGCGCGGAACTAAGGGCCCACCTGATGTTGAGTGACACGTGCTGGTGCAAGGCGGGGACGCCACTCCGGGAGAAGTTGTGACGGCTAGGGACGGCATAGTGAGGTGCCACAGTTGCCATCAGGTCCGGGAAGGCGGGAGTTTCAACAAGCCGGAACGCCAACCTCTCCTGGGCCAGCAGTTTAGCGATGTTGGCGTTCTAGGCTTGCGTGGGTGGGTGGTTAGCGGTGTATTTCTGCCGGCGCTCCAATGTCTGAGAGATGGTGGGTTGTTGTAAAGAAGCGCCTGATGGTGCCTTTGATGGTGCAGGAGAAGGAGATAAGACAGAAACAGGGGAGGATGAGGGAGAAGTCAACAAAGTGGCGGAGGCAGATGAAGTGATGTCCTGGCTCGTCCTCTGGAGTGCATCGCCAGCACTGTGAGCAGAGGCAGTGGCATGAACGGCGGGCAACGTTTGTCCTGCCGTTGCTGCCTGCCACTGATTCCATTGCTTGGATTCCAAATGACGGTGTATTGAAGTGGTGGACAGGTTGCTCTTCTCAGGGCCCCTACTTGATTTCGAGAGGCAAATTGTGTAGACGACACTATATCTGTCCTCGGCGCATTCCTTGAAAAAACTCTACACCTTCAAGAAACGTGCCCTCGATGGGGGAGTTTTTCTGGGCTGGGTACAAAAGGGAACATCTTCGGACATTCCGGGTCTGGCCTGGCTTCGGCAAAGCAGCTGACCTCTGCCTCTGGACATGTCTCTGCCTCTAGCTACCCTTTTTGGTGCTGCACCTGCCTCAACATCCACACTACTTTCCCAGCTTGACATCCGCCTTGTCCAGGTGGGGTCGGTGTCCTCGTCGTCCACCACCTCCTCTTCCAACTCCTGTCTCGCCTCCTCCTCCTGCACAATGCGCATGTCAACTGGCTGCCCTGACAGCAACTACGTCTCATCGTCGTCGATGAGGGTGGGTTGCTGGTCATCCGCCACCAAATCGACCGGAGATGGAATGGAGGAGACTCTAGTGTTTGAGCATCTGGACACAGATACTCGTCTGTTAGGTCCGTGGAATCGCGAAATGGAGGGGCAGGTTGCGGTACAGTCAAAGGAAGGGAGAACAGCTCTGGGGAGCAGGGACAGTTGGGGTTATTTTTCTGGGAAGATTGGGAATTTTGGGTGGAAGGAGGACAAGGTTGGGTAAGAGGAGGTAGAGGCTGACTGGCTGGTGGACAATGTGCTTTAAGCGTTATCCGACAGCCATTGCAAGACCTGTTCCTGGTTCTCGGGCCTACTAATCTTTGTACCATTCAGCCTAGTTAATGTGGAACTTTTGTGCAAAGCGCAGAACTTAGGGCCCGCCTGATGTTAAGGGACACACGCTGGTACAAGGCTCAACTCACCCTAAGTGCCAAAAACACTGCTGGTGCAAGGCTCTACTCATGCCAAGGGCCTCAATCTCTGCTGGTAGCTCAGCTTAAGGTCCTGTAACTTTGTTTGGAAGGGCTCATGTTAAGGGCTAGAAAAGTGAATTTTGGAAGGTCTTACCACATCACACACACACACACTCAAAATGACAGTTAAGGGTGAGGGCTTTTGGATTTCCCATTGTCTATTCCATCCGTGGTTGTCATGGGGAACGTGATTTAAAGGGGTGGTTGTTACTGTTTGTTGAGCTTAAATTGGGGTTTGTGTCCATCCATTTGGGGAGTAAAGAAGGTTTCCAGGTATTTTCACACTTTGATAGAGGGTTTTTTGAATGTGTAAAGTGTGTAGTTGTTAGGCTGTGATGTTGGGGTAATAGAGGGTCTTTGGTGTGTTAGATGCCCCCAGACATGCTTCCCCTGCTGTCCCAGTGTCATTCCAGAGGTGTTGGCATCATTTCCTGGGGTGTCATAGTGGACTTGGTGACCCTCCAGACACGGATTTGGGTTTCCCCCTTAACGAGTATATGTTCCCCATAGACTATAATGGGGTTCGAAACCCGTTCGAACACACGAACAGTGAGCGGCTGTTCGATTCGAATTTCGAACCTCGAACATTTTAGTGTTCGCTCATCTCTACTTTAGAGTGCTGAAATCTTGCAGATAATCTGTAAATGTGAATAGACTTTATGAAATGAAAATCTGTTGAAAGAAAGATCACACATTTCTGCAATTCAAGCTCGCTTCTAAATAGAGTTTAATAGTTAACCTATTCATCTTAAAGACATTAAAATAGCATAAAATAGTCTCACAATTGTATTAACAAGGAGAGTTTACCAATTTATACAATTTTAAAGGTGGTCTTGATCCCTTCTAGGTCTACTTTTCACAGAACATTATCTAAAGCTATTCTTGCTTACTTTTACTCTGTATTCTCTGTACTCTGACACCTGTAACTTTTTATATTTCCATGTATGGAGATGCATAGGGTATCTTTTTTTTTGCAGGGACAGATGTAATTTTTAGATATACCATTTTGGGGAATGCCTGTCGCTTTAATTGCTTTTTATAAAAAATGTTATGGGGAAGCAACATGGTAAATAAATGGTGATTTGGCCATTTTGATTTTTTTTCCTGCTATTATGTTCACCATATTTTTATATGTTTGTAGATCAGGCATGGTGTTATTATGACATTATGTTTTTATTTTTGTTTATTTATCTTTATTTGAGATTTTTAAATAAATAATTTAATTTATTAATAATAATATTTAATATTTTTAAAAACTTTTTACAAAATTTTTCAAGTGCGGCTATTAGTAAATCGCTATATGCCTATTGAAGTCTGCCACAGGCAAGCCTTTACAGGCATATAGCTAATACAGGCCTGGGAGCCATCACAAGGCTCCTAGCTGCCATGATGTCCAGATGGCACTACCACGCCACAAGAGAAGACAGAATGGGCAAGTAAGATAGGTCCATTCTTTCCAGTTTGGGGTCCATAATGAAAGGGTTAATGCCTATGATTGGTATTACCGCTGGGTACATTATAGCAGACACATGACGGTTATGGTGCCGCTCAGCTCTTGAGCAGCTGCCAAATTTTGAAACCATGGCTCATCAGAGGGTGGTTGCCATACCCTGAAACGTGTTCATGCTTATCTTGCTTGGAAATTAAGACTTTGTTTATTTGGATCAGGGCCGCTTTAACCATAGGGCCAACGGTGCACTTTTAGCGGGCTCTATAGTAGTGAGGGCTCCCCTGGATAGCAGGATAGTTATACATTTGCTGTCCCAATGTCTACTTTTAGACATGATATGGGGGGGCTGGGCATGACACAATAGGGGCAACCTGGGAGGTGGGGAGACATGATACAATGGGGGCAACCTAGGTTTAGGACATGATACTGTGTGGGCAACGGAGAGGGGCAAGTCAGTGTGGGAGGACATGATACTGTAGGGGCAACCTGAGGGAGGCATGACTCAGTGGGGGTAATTTAGGGGGAGAAGTGACACAGTGGGGGCAGCCAGGGGGGTGGGGGGACATGAATTTTTGGGGACAGCTGAAGGAGGATATTGAATCTATGGGGGGCCATCTGGAGGGGAGCATTATAAGATGAATATTGTATGGGGCCACTAGGGAGCCAATTGTGCGAGCTACTTAGGGGTATTATACTATGTGGGGGCCATTGAAGGAGCATTATAATTTGTGCAGCTCAGGTATTTCTAGGTGTCGGTGATGGGGGAGCACTTATGAAATCTTTGCACAGGGCCCACTAATGTGTTAAAACGGTCCTCATTTGGGAGTCATTATACTGTGTGAGAGCTCCTAATGGGCATTATACTATGTGGGGGCCATTGAGGGAGCATTATAATTTGTGCAGGTCAGGTATTTTTAGGTAGTGGTGATGGGGGGGCTTATGAAATATTTGCACAGGGCCCACCAATGTGTTAAAACAGCCCTGATTTGGATTAAAGTTTAGGGTAAGCGCAGCTCCTTTATCCTCACTCCAAAAATTTTGGGGTTTGAGTTTGGTCCAATCATCTGCAAACTTGCTAATGTCCTTCCAACCTAAGGTGAAACAAGTTCCAGCTGCTGCTACTTACCCTATAGTAAGAAGTTATACATTATGAAGGTTAATGTAGCCCCATGTACAACCTTCCGAAGTGAGAGACTACTCTATAGATTTATATGTACAGTATATGCGGCATTCCTACAGAATTACACTATGCACTGCTCAGTGCTTTTGTTTATTTCTATTTAACAGAATACTTCTGCAGATTTACAGAGATGTCTTCAGTGCCACAACAGAACATTAAAACACTATACAACCAGCCAAGAGTGGGTTTGTTCATAGAAAGCAAGCTTCTAATAAATGTCAAAATATCGTCTCAAGTGTTGCAGCTGAAAATGATAACCGTGATGGAACATAAGTTTTATCGATGTAGGCTTTTAAGATCTCAGGACTCCCTGGGTTCTGAAGTTTTATGAAATATTGTTTTGTAAGCTGTATCTGCACAGATAGACACTTTTTATGATTTTTTTTCTGACACATAACACAGCAATGTCAAAGAATGAAATGTCGTGGGTGTCCTGGACCATGCGATTATTAATATTATTATGTGCCATTGCTAGCTCATATTGTAATCTTGGTGCTGAACTAGTGTAAAGCATAAATGTAGGTGGTCGTATGTAAAGTTTTTAAAGATATTTAGCAAAGCTTCCGCTATAACATACAATAACTATACTCTTTATGCAGTATACATTGCCTTCTTCCTTCTTCAAAATGGATAGATATTTGGGCAAGTGATCTGTCTTAGAATAGGTCATCGATATTTTCAGCCAGAATGCCCTTGAAGTCACAGATTTTATTGTAAATTTTATAGATCATTTTAATTTCTTTATATTGATGAAATCATAAAGATATTCTGTAGGCGTTAATAGACTTTATGGCTTTATGAAAGCGATCAGGCAGACCTCAACAAAACCCAGTTGCCAGTTCACCATGGTGTCTAGAAATTCTACCCAAGTAACCCAATTTTGCTTTCTGTCCATAATATCCATCATATAAAAGATGGTGATGGTGATTTGCCACTTACTACTGAAAGAGGACTGAGGGAGACTACTGAGATAGCAAAACCTTATAGAGCAACTATTGCATAAGGGCTCGTTCACACGGGGCAAGAGGGGGCGGATTTTTTTTTTTAAAATGTAGATTGTGAGCCCCATATAAGGATCACAATGTACTTTTTTTTTTTCCCTATCAGTATGTCTTTGTAGAATGGGAGGAAATCCATGCAAACACAGGGAGAACATACAAACTCCTTGCAGATGTTGTTCCTGGTGGGATTCAAACCCAGGACTCCAGCGCTGCAGTGCTAACCACTGAGCCACTGTGTTGCCCTGGAGAGAGGGGGCGGATTTTGAGGTGGAATCCGCCTCAAAATCCGCCCCCTCACAATAGAGGTCTAATCCTAACACGAGTGAACTAGCCCTAAATGTCCCATAAATCATTTCTATAAGTGAAGAAAAAAAAGTCATGAAAAATGTCTTGAAATTGCTTCTTTCTCTCCGTCTCCAACTCCGTTCTTGCTCCTCTTGCCTTCTGCACTGTTTACTTACTCTTAATTCACTGGTAAAAATCCATCTTCAGTAAAGCTGAGCTGAAGACGGATTATTAAGACACGGGGAGATCTGTACATATATAATAGACTGTTTATTTTGTGCTCACTGCCATCTGTCCTGCTTTACTGGAAATCCCATAAATAAGTATAGTATATGTAGGCAGCACAGATCTAACTACTGTATGTGTTAACCCCTCATAGTTCCACCTAGCTTCCATTTATTAACATATTAAGAATGGGGCAATATATGATTTTCTAAACAGAATAGCAAAGATTTTGTTTCATGCGGGGGACAACTGATTAGAAAAACAATGTATCTAAAATACATGCATTATTTTCCTTACCATTCCAGTACGTTCCTGGAAGTACCTCATTGCTCTGTCTGGATGGATTTACACATTGGCCACTCTGGAATTGGAATTTGGTTTTGCAGGTAGTGCATTCATCATATTCTGGTCCAGTACATGTATCACATGTTCTATAACATGCATCACATTCTCGACCTGCATCATCAGCATAGAATCCAAGACCGCAGTCGCTGAGACAAACCCCATCTGTAAGAATTAAAAAGGACATATTTACATAAAAGAGTATTGAGCATAAGCGTTCCTTTAGGTAAGAATATTTCAATATTTTACATTTTTTTGTACAAGCAAGGCAAAAAATATTATTATGGGGTTTTCTAAAGAATATATTTTATGGCATTGGACATAGTAGTTTTAAAGGGGGTAGAGGGGAGAGAGATCTGACTGCTGGGTGAGTGTACCTGGCTGTTTTCATACCTTCCATGGACTATAGCCAACACTGACTATATGTTTGGTAAATCCTGTGACAGTAACAAGAACAGGTACACTCTCAGTCATTAGCCCTGCACTGATCGGATTTTTATGGGCTTTCCAATGGATATACAATAGAGGTTAGTCTTCTGCCAACTGCTTTAAGTATGACAAGGATTTTCATAACAGATTTCCATTACAAATGCCTTTTTTTTTTATAGAAGCACAGGTTAGCAGTCTAATTGTTTGTTCTCTGTCAATATACCATTATATGTTTGGCGTCATGTAAAAATAAGCCAGTCCCTATAGCATAGGTAACCAAATACCTGTGAGATCAATGGAGTAGGGGGCAGGGCAATCCAAGGTTCAGAGCAACTTAGTATGCTAAACACTAAATTACCTTTAAGATAGAAGCCTTCCTCGCAATATATGCACTCATCTTCAGTACAACTGAGGCATGAAGATTCACATGGGAAGCACTCCATTACTGTCTCCCTGCTGTATGTGCTATCTGGACAGACTGAGTAGCAGAAATTCTCAAACCTGCATAGAAACATAATAGGGGATAGTCAGAAGAGAAGGGTTAATAATATGACACAAGTGAGGCTAAAAAAATAGGGGCAATGACAAGTGTGGATGATGCCAAGACAGGAATCAGAATTGCAATATATTCAATGAAATGACATTAGAATAGTCAGAATATTGAAAATAGTATAAAACTGAAACATAGAGGGGGAGATATATCAAAATTGGCGCAAAGCAACAGTGGAGCATTTGTCCATAGTGATCAATCATCTCTGCACCTGTCCGGGGTTTTCATTAAGACTGATGCATGAAATGCCAGTCTTAATAAATAGGTTTTTTTAATACTGTAAAACCCCTTTAAATGTGCAGTATACATGCCCCTGATATGGACTGGCATGGATTATATGATGCTCTCATTTAACGTTTCCCAAAAATGCATACATTAAAAGGATCTTCATTCTGGGAAAAAATGTTGACAATAAGGACATGGTGGGATAAAAAATTAAAGAAGTAATCCCCAACCTCACTGATTCCCCACTGCTCTTGTTTTGGTGCATTCTGGGTTCCCCACTAGTCACTACTTTTTATAGTCCCTCTTAGCAGACAGGAAATAATTGCTCAGCCAATCACTGGCCACAATGGTGACCTGCCTGAGTCAGTGATTGGCTGAGCAACATGTTCTGTGTATCAAGAGAGACCAAGACATAGAGAACAGTGGAGAATCCAAGCAGTGTTGGAACAGGAGCAGCAGAGAACTGGTGAGGTGAGTACTGGTTGTGTTATTTAAAAAAAAAAAAAAAAAAAAAATCAAATATAAGCCATGACAAAATTTTTCTTTGCTGGACAACCCCTTTAAACCTACGTAAACACATGATGTACATAAAGGAATGTGTAAATTTTTATTTAAAGGGTACACTTACATATAATAACCGGCAGAACAAGAAGAACACAGGCCTGGATCATCTAGAATAAGAAGGGATACATTACAATATTTATGAAGATTTGTTACTTGTCTTGTGTGTGCTGTAACTTGTCGGGTAAATACCAGATTATGAATTGAGATTAATGACAGTGTATTATTATTCCATTCTAGCACACTCATTGTAGTTTAAAGAAAAAAAAAGACATAAATTGGATGTGTAGGACGGGTGAAGGCCAATGCCCAGTGCATACTGTGTAAAATAAATGAACGCGGCGCAGTCTGTCTACTCTCAGCTGAGGTCTCCCAGACATGGACCAAATTAAAATGATTTAGCCATGATTGTTATGGCTCAAAGCCCTACCTATAAATGCCATGATATCAATCAAATGTGATTAATGCACAGAGGTTAAGGAAGGTAGTAAACAGGCTGACACCGACTCTATCAGTATTCAGCTTATTCAGTCCTAAAATACCAGCCATGTTCAACACTTTGAATAAAGAGCCATTCTGTCAGGAGGATCTTCATTAAACAAATGACCTTGTTAATCCTAGCCAAATACATCTAATAACAAAGAATTCTTTGGAGAAACCAAACCGTGGAGCTAAAGGCGACTAAGATCAGAACAGTGAGCAAAACATCCTTTCTACAGGTTACTGCTGGGTCAGATGCCAATGTAAGAGACAGGAGCCTGATATTTCAATAGGATCTGCAACCTCTCCTGACATGTTTGCTTCACTAAATACTTGTATTCTCCATTAAATATCAAAACTTGCAACATGTTTTCTTATAACTGAGTTGGGTTTAGAGACATAACTTGGGTTCTAAATACTATTTGTCCTTTAGAATATTGGTATATTTTATGTGGCAGAGATATATTCGGGGCCCCCTCAAGTTTCTGGGCCCAGTACTCACTGCAACCTCTGCAAACCCTATAACTACCCCCCTGGCTGGGTGTTACTTTTCCCCTTTTAAAAGGTGTACATCCATACACAGTGTGATGCTGGCACCTCTGATTGGACAGTGGCAGACCCCCAACATTTCTAGGAGGAATAACAGAGGAATGGCACAGAGTAATGATCAAAGGAAATGTGTTCCAGTATTGTTCTTTTAAAGGGATTTTATCATTACAATCCCGTTTTAAGTTAAACCCACGTAGGAATAGCCTTAAGAAATGCTATTCTTCCTCTATCTTTAGATGTCTTCTCACAGCATTGAGGGCAGTCCCCGGTGCTCAAACAAAACTGGGGGCGTCCCCAGTGCTGCGAGAAAACTATCCAGCGTCGCTTTCTTCTTGTTCGCCTTCTCTGCCTCTTATTCCTTATCCCGTCTGCGCATGTCTGTCGTCATTTTCCTGTGGCCAAACGGAAAAGAAGAGGTGGAGGCATAGAACAAGAAGAAGGCGGCGCTGGAGAGTTTTCTCACAGCAGTGGGGACGCCCCCAGTTCTGTGAGAAAACTCATTAGCATATGGACAAAAACCGGGATATCTAAGGAACAGCGGCGCAGAGAAGACATATATAGGTAGGGGAAGAATAGCCTTTCTTAAGGCTATTCCGTCGTGTGTTTAGCTTAAAACAGGATTCTAATGAAATGATGCCAGCACCCTGGAATGCAACTGGAACAACAGGGGAAGCATGTCTGGTGGCATCTAACATGCCCAAGTCACTGTATTACGTCAGGATCCCTGTCAGCTTGCGATATACGCGAGATGACTTTTTTCCATAGGAATGCATTGACCAGCGTTGATTGGCCAGTGTACAGCATTCGGCCAATCAATGCTGGTTCTGCCGGAGGAGGCAGAGTCTAAGATCCGTCCACAGCAGTTTCCATTGTGGTCCGATGTCAGACCACAATGGAAACTGCTGTGGACGGATCTTAGACCTGAGTGTGCGTTGAACCATGCTGCACACTCAGCTCTGCTGCATCTCTGGGTGTGCTGAGCTCTGCCGCTTCTCCGTGTAGCAGTGCTGTGTCAGCACTGCTACATCTGAGATCGGACCACAATGGAAACTGCTGTGGACGGATCTTAGACACTGCCTCCTCCGGCAGAACCAGCGTTGATTGGCCGAATGCAGTACACTGGCTAACCCTGCCTGTCCCTGTCTCACAGTCACATAGTTCACAGTCTCAAATTAATCGAATGTTAAATTCACCATTCGTCTAAAGTGGAGGTCACCTGATTTCGGCCGCCAATTCCTTTTTCCGATTTTTTTTTCGATGCCTCTGTTGTCGTAGTTCCTGTCCCAACTCCCCTGTGCAGTTATTGGTGCACAAAACGTGCCAGGGAAGGTGGGAGGGGATACGAATTTTTACTGCGTTTGCCTCGTGGTATTTGATTGTAATCGAATACCTTGAACGGCCTGATATTCGATCGAATATCTATTGGATCGAACAGTGTTGCTCATCTCTACTGTAAACAATCCATGACTGAGCAGGTTTGAATGCGTCCATTAAAAACAATGGGTTAACATGCAGTCCGTGTTTTAAATATACATAAAACATCTGCAAAATGTGGACAAGTGAATAAGCCCTAAGTCACTGCTAAACACCTCTGGCAGCAGCTTATCTCCTACACGAACAAAGGATCAAATATGGTGAAAACTAGCATGATCCATCCTTCTGTCCCCCAAGATCTGCTACTGACTTTGATCTGATATGTATGATCAACTTTTGGATATGCTATATGTAATATTAACTTGATGTATAACGACAACCAATGAAATATTTGCAGCTGCTTTAAGAGTAATGCTCTTTCATGGTTAGCCATAAAGCTAGGATCGCTATCATTTCCATTCCCCTATGCAAAACAATTTGCTTAGCATACATAACTTTCTCCAGGCAGGCTACTTCCAGCCTGCACAGAGAGAGCAGTGAGTTACAGAGCGTGCGGAGCCAGGAGTGTAGTTTGTAAGCTGAAATGAAGGTGAATGGGTCTGGAGAGCTCTCTTCTGAGCGATCTTACCTTATATTTCATAATACTGCAGTCATGTGACTCGGGAAGTAATACATCGCTCTTGCTAGATTTGGAATAACTGAATAGCTTTATTTAAAGGGGTCCTTCACTTAATTTAATGTTTTACGCCGACAGTTAATGTCTCTTAAGAATTTGATTTTAGGACATAACTAATGATGAATTCTATACAACTGCTTCATTTCTTATAGGAACCTACCTGCAGAGCATTCTTTGCATCCGTCTGCACAAGGCACACATTCTTCACTGTCTGGATCTTCAACTTTCCCTATGCAGACAAAATGTTCAGGAATGATGTTGTAAGATGTAAGAGTTTGGTCCACTTGAGAGAACAGTTTGTAACAGTAACCATTTCAAGTACTTATACCTGGCTAGCATCCAAATAAGATCAGTATAGCTTTTGGCAAGATTTATGAACTCTATACATAGTGTATGTGACATTTAGCTCCATATTGGAAGAATTAGCACTGTGTGATCAGGGTGGAGTTTAATTGGCCAGACATTTCAATCAATGCAATTAAAATATAACTTGCAATGTTTATTTTATGTAACTGTTTCTTCTCCAAATTGTGATTTTTTTTTTTGCCCTAGCTTTTTGAAGGCTTGTATTTCATAGAGACTTAAAGATGACATATTAACTGGGTTATCCCACACTTAACTTTTATTAGTGTTTGATCACTGGGGATCCAAGATGGTGGGACCACTACCAGTCTAGAGAATGGAGACCAGCAAGCACCACATGCAAACAGAGCAGTGGTGTGATTTAGTGACCACTGCTACATTCATTCTTATTAGTCTGCTGGAGAACTTTGGATCTCCCAAAGAGTGAATGGAGTGGTTGCCAAATTTTTGCACCACAGTGCTATTCTTATGGGGAATTCAGGGGAATTCGCAAAACCCTGTTCTTGTAATAGCCCAGCAATAAAGACCCTCTGTTATTTTCAGCAACCAATATATTATTTAGGCTCTCTACTGTCAGGTAGGTCGTCCTGTACTATCTGTTCCAGCCTAGGACCACCCACCTGACAGTAAGGAGCCTAATGAATGTGTTTGGTGATGAAAATAATGGGACTGACTGCTGAGGAATAATGGGGGTTAGAGAAAGAATTTCAACTCTACATAAATGCTGCGTTTTACAGTACCTGCAAAGTGAATGGGATTCTGGCTAATCCCATCCACACATTGCAGAAAAAAAATCTGCAGTGGAAAAGCTGCATTTTGAATAAAGGATGGCATGTTCTGTATAGGTATAATAAGAGTGGAAAGTCCGCAGAGGTAAACTCTGTGAAAAGACAATTAATCGAGTATTTCCTCCATGTTTATACTGCAGAGTTTTTTTTCCTGCGTTTAGCTATGTGGGACCTCCAGCTGGAAATATTGAGTGAATAAAGTTTATGGAATCACACCATACTACCCTACTACTAACCTTCAGGACACTTCAGCTCTTGGCAGACTCCATCCACAGGGTAGTAACCTTCCAAACATTTGTCACACTGCTTGCCGCTTTTGCAGGATTGGCAGTTTTGTGGACACGGCATACATCTGTTGTCTTCAATGTGATAGGCCTCTGGGCAGCTTTCTCTGCATTCCTCTTTATACAGATAGCGAATCCTTCCATTTTTATCTTTCAAAACAAAATGAATGACAAAAGCTGCCATTACTTCAAGCCCAAGGCATATTTTCAGCTTTTTTGTATTGCATATATTAAAGAGTGCCTGTCGTTTCAAATTTTGTTTGTAAATGAATAGTTCATGTGAATATAAGATATAAGTTTGTTATATATCTTATGAGAGGGAAGAGCTTCTCCTTTTATCCTGCCTGTTAAATAGCTCAATTCACTGCCATATCCTTCTTCACTGAAGGCAGACTGCAGTTCATAGAAGTCTATGAAAAAGGGAAGGAGATGAGGAAGAAAAGGGAGTGTCAAGCAGAAAGACAGATATCCTCGAGAAGATTACAGTAAGTTCTCTATCACACCAGAGTTTTATTCATATCTTTACTGCTGTCAAGGGCAGACATATGCCGCAACCCAATGGAGGAAACTGGAGGAGAAGAGAAGTAGTGACGGAGGTGGAGTCACAGAGTAGGCCGAGTACACTCAACTGAACTAATTCAGCCCACCTTCCAGGTCGGATGCTGATGAAGGGGGGCCTGTGTAGTACTTGGTGATGGTTACTTCCAGTTGGAGAGGGGTCATCTCTCAACCTAAGGCCTTTGGTGGTGTTCAGAAGGTTCTTGATGGTAATAGCAGGAACGACTCATAAGGCAGAGGTGGAGTTGAACCAAATCGAAACTTTGAGAACTTTTATCACTAGTTTCCACCTGGTTAGCTACCCCCAGGCTTGGGATGTAAGTGCCTTTACTCCACACCACTTAAAATACTATAAAATTCTATACAACGGAATAAAGGACTGCTTTTTGATGATAAAGATGCCCGGGTAAGTGTCCCCTCCTTATTTTTCTCTTTATTACTATCATTCTATGTCTTCATATGGGTGTAGAGCACCGCCAAAATGGCAATTTTTGATACATGCTTTGCTCCTAGTTTCTACTATATTATTGCTTCTTTCACAGTAACTTTTTAAATAGGTTTCGGTAGTGCCACCTTTTCTTTTTCTTTGTTTATATTGCATGACTTAATAAATGCACCCATATACCTTTAGCCGTGCTTTGAGTGATTTCTGTGTGTTTCTGGGAGCTCCTAATATCTTCTGCATTTGTTTATAGGTTCTGCTTCCTGCTATCTTGTACACTAGCTCACCTCACTTCCCCCTTCCTCTCTCCCTCTCATACACCCCCTCCCTGTCTCTCTAGCTATCCTGCCCACTACTAGCCCTTCCCTACCTATTTAGCTCAACCTCCAACCCCATTATATACTTACCTCACTTCCTTCCGACTTCTTCCTGCGGGACAGCCCCTCCTTCTTCAGCACTTGTCTTTGCACTGCTCTGTGCTCTGCAGTGACAATCCACTTCTATTGCTCAGGTGTGGGAGCTGCTCAGTAGAGGTGGATTATCAGCAGCAGTGCGCAGAGCAGTGTGGGGACAAGTGCTGGCAGTCAGAAAAGAAGGAGGGGCTGTCCCGCAGGAAGATGCCTGGAACGTAAGTATAATGGAGTGAATGGGGGGGGGGGGAGTAGTAGTGATGTTCAGTTTCCAGAAACGGGGAAACGGACCATTGCCAGATAACTAGCAAATGTCCCTGGGGTGGTCACATAATATGGGTAAATATACAATTATTGATTCATTATGTTATTTAGAAAGTAGGAGGGGGAAGGTGTTTAGATTAGTGTAGGGATTTCCATTTATCCCAGAGAACCCCTTTAACACCAAAAGAGTGACCTGGCCAGTGTGTATTAGAGTAGAACACACTGTATGACAATCAGCTTGGCTTTCTGGAGTGACAATGGCAGTTTCCACTCCTATGATTTTCATGCCTATCTGTCTAAAATGTATTAAATCTAACAAACCTATACTCAAAAGTCCTTGTCTATATTTCAGTAGTATTCTTGCAGTGTAGTATAGCACTGTTATTGAAATAATGTTTTCTTACTACTTTCACTGTACTTGAATTGCTTTAGCTATGCTGAGCTCTGTTCCCTAGCCTGAGTTTTCATAGTATGGCTCTTCTCCCTGTACAGCATCCTATATGTTCATATGACATTAGCACTCATGATTGAGTGAGAGGCTGACAGGTGTCAGAAGTCCGTCTACGTCACAAAGACCACAAGATGCTTCTTCTCAGCTCTTCTGCCTTCTGTTACATGTGGCAACGATGATTGACAATCAGTTTCACATGCTGTTATGCAAATGGAATAGACAACAGATGAAAATTATTGGCAATTATCAAGACATACTCAATAAAGAAGTGGTTCTACAGGTGGAGACCACATCTCAGTACCAATGCTTTCTGGCTGATGTTTTGGTCACTTTTGAATATTGGATGTGCTTTCACACTCATGGTAGCATGAGACAGGCTCTACAACCCACACAAGTGGCTCAGGTAGTGCAGCTCATCCAAGATGGCACATCAATGCAAGCTGTGGAAAGAAGGTTTGCTGTGTCTGTCAGCGTAGTGTCCAGACACTGGAGGTGCTACCAGGAGACAGGCCGGAACACCAGGGGACGTGGAGGGGCCGTAGGAGGGTAATAACCCAGCAGCAGGACCACTACCTCCGCCTTTGTGCAAGGACGAATAGGAGGAGCACTGCCAGAGTCCTGCAAAATGACCTTCAGCAGGCCACAACTGTGCATGTAAATGCACAAATGGTTATAAACCGACTCCATGAGGATGGTATGAGGGCCAGACATCCACAAATGGGGGTTGTGCTCACAGCCCAACAACGTGCAGGACGCTTGGCATTTGCCACAGAACTCCAGGATTGGAAACTTCGCCACTGGTACCCTGTGCTCTTCACAGATGAAAGCAAGTTCACATTGAGCATGTGACAGAATCTGGAGACGCCGTGGAGAGTGATCTGCTGCCTGCAACATCCTTCAGCATGGCCAGTTTGGCAGTGGGTCAGTAATGGTGTAGGGTGGCATTTCTTTGGAGGGCCGCACAGCCCTCCATGTGCTCACCAGAGGTAGTCTGACTGCCATTAGGTACCAAGATGAGATCCTCAGACCCCTTGTGAAACCATATGCTGGTGAAGTTGGCCCTGGGTTCCTCCTAATGCAGGACAATGCCAGACCTCATGTGGCTGGAGTGTCTCAGCAATTTCTGAATACTTTAATTGTTAGAATCCACGCTGTGTAGTGAATCACTAAGTAGCCAGAGTATTTTCTTTTAATCCTCTGGCTACTTAGTCCCCCCTGGTGTCCACTTACCTGCAGAGATGGCTGCTCCGGTGTTCTTCTTTGCCTCACTGCCACTCCACGCTGCTCTTCTCGCCTCGCTGCCCCCTGCCTCCCAGATTAGGAGAGTTTGGGTGTCTCCTCGCCCTGTACCCGCCCACACTCTCCTAAACCACAAGCCCCGTCTTCCTAGCTCTTTAAACACTAACCTGGGAGGCTGCGGCAGCGAGGCTAGAAGAGCAGCGTGGTGCAGCAGCGAGGCGAAGAAGAAGGAGAACACCGGAGCAGCCATCTCTGGAGGTAAGTAGCTACTACAGATGTTAGTTTAGTCCCCCATTAGAATGAATGGAGGCAGCCGGCGCGCAGGGGGTTAAGGCTGTGTGCCAGCTGCTTCCATTCATTCCGATGGAATCGCAGCGGAGCCTTCACACTGAGTATACACTCCACTCAGAATGAGCGGAGCGTATACTCAGTGTGAAGGCTAAGCAAAGCATTGTGGGAAATAGTACCGATCTCGATCCCACTAAACACGATCGCTCAACCCTAGTCTCACTATATCCAGAAATGTCACGTTTCACCACAGACTGTCCAGGAGTTGGCAGATGCTTTAGTCCAGGTCTGGGAAGAGATCCCTCAGGAGACCATCCGCAACCTCATCAGGAGCATGCCCAGGCATTGTAGGGAGGTCATACAGGCACGTGGAGGCCCCACACACTACTGAGCCTCATTTTGACATATTTTAAGGACATTACATCAAAGTTGATCAGCCTGTAGTGTGTTTTTCCACTTTAATTTTGGGGGTGACTCCAAATCCAGGCCTCCATTGGTTAATAAATTTGATTTCCATTGATGATTTTTTATGTGATTTTGTTGTTATCACACTCAACTTTGTACAGAACAAAGTATTCAACGAGAAGATTTTATTCATTCAGATCTAGGATGTGTTATTTGAGTGATCCCTGTTTTTTTTATATATATATATATATATATATATATATATATATATATATATATATATATATATGTATACACCAATTGGGACCACTTGAGAAAGGTCCCAGTGTGGACTGATACGTGGTGTACTGCTTTTTCCAATTAAAGGACATTTTTCCATCCATACAAGTTGCTGACAGACTGGATTGTTTTTTCTATTGTAAACCCTTTTGCCTGGAGAGGGGTTTCTGCCGTGCAATTGGACGATTACCCAGATTTTCTGGTGCTGCTACAATTGTTTTTCTTTAATATATATATATATATATATATATATATATATATATATATATATATAAAATTTTTGAAGTGGAGAGGTGTATAGTGTGGGAGAACCATTATTTTTCCCCAAGACTGTTGCAGTATGCACAGGCGTTTAGCTTGTAGGTCCCGGACTGGAGTAAAGTTCGGGCCAGTCCTGCAGGGCAATCCATTCCAGGCTTGGAAACAGAACAGCAGAGCTCTGTAAGTGGCACAGGTGTGCTGGTTAGTGATAGAGAGAGAGGAGAGAGACTGAAACACTGACACAGTTAACCAGCCTGAGAAAGCTCTGCCAAAAAAGGACGCTGTTAAAGTGCTGGGTATGTGTACCCCTTGTTTACTTGTAAACCCTGTTTGTTAGGAGGTCAGCAGTAGGCTGACCCCCTGGTTAGTGAGGGAAGAACTCGTTTAGTAAGCCGCCGGACAGGCGTAGGTCGTTATTTGCATTTGTTTGTTTTGACACGCTGAGCTGCTGAGCAGCACTACCTGTACCTTTAATAAATATATATATATATATATATATATATATATATATATATATATATATATATACATACACTCACCGGCCACTTTATTAGGTACACCTGTCCAACTGCTCGTTAACACTTAATTTCTAATCAGCCAATCACATGGCGGCAACTCAGTGCATTTAGGCATGTAGACATGGTCAAGACAATCTCCTGCAGTTCAAACCGAGCATCAGTATGGGGAAGAAAGGTGATTTGAGTACCTTTGAACGTGGCATGGTTGTTGGTGCCAGAAGGGCTGGTCTGAGTATTTCAGAAACTGCTGATCTACTGGGATTTTCACGCACAACCATCTCTAGGGTTTACAGAGAATGGTCCAAAAAAGAAAAAACATCCAGTGAGCGGCAGTTCTGTGGGCGGAAATGCGTTGTTGATGCCAGAGGTCAGAGGAGAATGGCCAGACTGGTTCGAGCTGATAGAAAGGCAACAGTGACACAAATAGCCACCCGTTACAACCAAGGTAGCCAGAAGAGCATCTCTGAACGCACAGTATGTCAAACTTTGAGGCAGATGGGCTACAGCAGCAGAAGACCACACCGGGTGCCACTCCTTTCAGCTAAGAACAGGAAACTGAGGCTACAATTTGCACAAGCTCATCGAAATTGGACAATTGAAGATTGGAAAAACGTTGCCTGGTCTGATGAGTCTCGATTTCTGCTGCGACATTCGGATGGTAGGGTCAGAATTTGGCGTCAACAACATGAAAGCATGGATCCATCCTGCCTTGTATCAACGGTTCAGGCTGGTGGTGGTGGTGTCATGGTGTGGGGAATATTTTCTTGGCACTCTTTGGGCCCCTTGGTACCAATTGAGCATTGTTGCAACGCCAAAGCCTACCTGAGTATTGTTGCTGACCATGTCCATCCCTTTATGACCACAATGTACCCAACATCTGATGGCTACTTTCAGCAGGATAATGCGCCATGTCATAAAGCTGGAATCATCTCAGACTGGTTTCTTGAACATGACAATGAGTTCACTGTACTCCAATGGCCTCCACAGTCACCAGATCTCAATCCAATAGAGAATCTTTGGGATGTGGTGGAACGGGAGATTCGCATCATGGATGTGCAGCCGACAAATCTGCGGCAACTGTGTGATGCCATCATGTCAATATGGACCAAAATCTCTGAGGTGCCTCCAGCACCTTGTTGAATCTATGCCACGAAGAATTGAGGCAGTTCTGAAGGCAAAAGGGGGTCCAACCCGTTACTAGCATGGTGTACCTAATAAAGTGGCCGGTGAGTATATATATATATATATATATATATATATATATATATATATATATATATAGTAATGGTTATGCTACGCAAATGCAGTATGCATTAAAAAAAAATAATTCAGATCTGTTATTGGATTCAAGTTATTTCTATAGGACTATAGACTCATGTCAGATTGCACCATCTCTGTCACACTTGGTTGGGTTCATTTGTTATTGGCGTACTGTAGATCAGCTGGAGATCAAATACTCATAGTCATTATCGTGATATTGCTACTACGATGATTTGCTAATATGCTATTACAACACTGTCCAGACGGTGGCACTATTGTAGCATCACTTACAACATAAGTTACAGATTTCAGAGAACATTATGATGGACTCATTATACCCTTGTTCCAGTATCCTAGAAAGATGTACCACACCATCCTTCATTACATTCTATGCACAAAAACTATGTTTTGCATATTGTCTATATTAACAAATGTCAAAATAATATTAGAGAAAAGTTTTTGGTGGTTCCCTTTTCAATATAAGAATGAGAAAACGTCTTGCGCAAACGTTGCCAATTCCACCTCTGCAAATAACAGAACATTTATCATCCAGCTTGCCAGATTTCTGAACATAAGAATACCTGTCACAGGAGAACTGTATTGTAAGATGAAAGGATTTTACATTCTGTCATGTCAAATATAGTTTACAATGGCAGAAAGGAAAAATCTATAAATCCATAATATACACTCACCGGCCACTTTATTAGGTACACCTGTCCAACTGCTCGTTAACACTTAATTTCTAATCAGCCAATCACATGGCGGCAACTCAGTGCATTTAGGCATGTAGACATGGTCAAGACAATCTCCTGCAGTTCAAACCGAGCATCAGTATGGGAAAGAAAGGTGATTTGAGTGTCTTTGAACGTGGCATGGTTGTTGGTGCCAGAAGGGCTGGTCTGAGTATTTCAGAAACTGCTGATCTACTGGGATTTTCACGCACAACCATCTCTAGGGTTTACAGAGAATGGTCCAAAAAAGAAAAAACATCCAGTGAGCGGCAGTTCTGTGGGCGGAAATGCGTTGTTGATGCCAGAGGTCAGAGGAGAATGGCCAGACGGGTTCGAGCTGATAGAAAGGCAACAGTGACTCAAATAGCCACCCGTTACAACCAAGGTAGCCAGAAGAGCATCTCTGAACGCACAGTACGTCGAACTTTGAGGCAGATGGGCTACAGCAGCAGAAGACCACACCGGGTGCCACTTCTTTCAGCTAAGAACAGGAAACTGAAGCTACAATTTGCACAAGCTCATCGAAATTGGACAATTGAAGATTGGAAAAACGTTGCCTGGTCTGATGAGTCTCGATTTCTGCTGCGACATTCGGATGGTAGGGTCAGAATTTGGCGTCAACAACATGAAAGCATGGATCCATCCTGCCTTGTATCAACGGTTCAGGCTGGTGGTGGTGGTGTCATGGTGTGGGGAATATTTTCTTGGCACTCTTTGGGCCCCTTGGTACCAATTGAGCATCGTTGCAACGCCAAAGCCTACCTGAGTATTGTTGCTGACCATGTCCATCCCTTTATGCCCACAATGTACCCAACATCTGATGGCTACTTTCAGCAGGATAATGCGCCATGTCATAAAGCTGGAATCATCTCAGACTGGTTTCTTGACAATGAGTTCACTGTACTCCAATGGCCTCCACAGTCACCAGATCTCAATCCAATAGAGCATCTTTGGGATGTGGTGAACGGGAGATTCGCATCATGGATGTGCAGCCGACAAATCTGCGGCAACTGTGTGATGCCATCATGTCAATATGGACCAAAATCTCTGAGGAATGCTTCCAGCACCTTGTTGAATCTATGCCACGAAGAATTGAGGCAGTTCTGAAGGCAAAAGGGGGTCCAACCCAGTTACTAGCATGGTGTACCTAATAAAGTGGCCGGTGAGTGTATATGAAGCATTTATTGGGGAGTGTGGGAAGGGGTTTCTTCGAATTCCCTTTTCACATGGTTACTATAGCTGTGTTCCACTATGTGTATTAAGACTACTAGAAAAATCAATTCTTAGTTGACAGCATAATGTAATAGTTCCTTAGCACATCCTGTAGAAACTGAAAAATCAGACATCAGGTAGTGGTCTGGCATCTGAGGGTCTCACATAAACCCATACTCACCCATACGTGTGGACTTTATAAGGGTATTTCAGACAAAAACCATTTGTGAACTATATACTGAAGAGGTGATAAGTGCTAAAATGGTGAGAGTCCTACTGAGAGTCCACCTTGGCTACATGGAGTTGAAATGGAGGGGCAGTTGAGCATATGCTATTCCACTGCATCATCATCTAGTGCACTGACAGGAATGTGCCTTTAACTATTTATGCTCAGCTGTTTCGGTCAGTACCATAGAATTTGAGTAGAGCATATTTTCTACCAGTACTCTACTTAAAGGGGTATTCCCAACTTGCCTGTTCACCACTATGCATGCTGTGTGCTCTGTTCACTTCCTGGTTTTCTTGGTAAATTGGTGGGTGGGTTTTCACTTGCTATCTCACATGTTTGCAGTCAGTAATGAGGGATGGTTGTAAATAAATTAGCACAGTATCACTGGAAGATGCACAATATGAAGCTGATGTAGCAGAGCTGGATTTGATAGGTGATGTGGTCCTGTAGCATGTAAGTTTGGGATTCTCAAGTCAACTTGCAATACACTCACTTTTAGGTCTGTGTTTAATGGACTCCCTGTCTCAGCCGTTATCAGCAAAATTCAATTAGCCGACTGATAACTGGGAGAGGAAGATAAACGGCTCAGAAATACAAGCACGGGGCACTCAGCTCCCCCTCCCTCTCTCTTGAGAGCAGGGAGCTACGTCACTTGTCCTGGGTGGAGAAATAAGACCATCCCCAGGTCCATGGAAACACAGTGTAAACAATGAAGTGAAGAATCTCAGATAGCAGCTAAACAAAGCAGTTTTGCTTAAGCAATGTATTTAGGAAAAGTCTTAAATCCACATAAGCTAGCAGTATAGATAGGATCCTTGAGATGGGACAATCCCTTTAAGCTAGGTAAGAGTCCTAACAGTGGGACTCCAACCAATCTTGCATTTATCATCTATGTAGTGGATAGGTCAAAAATGCTTTTGTTTGAAATATATAATCCTCTCATTGGATTGGAAGCCATTGATCTAGTATCTATCACCCATACAGTATACAGATACTGACTGATAACAATGGAAGCTGAGCTGCCATAATGGTGCCCGTCCGCTCTACAGCGCATGCTTCTGGATCTGTGTACTGTATAGTACCGGAACACCCTCCAAATATCTGATAGGGAGGGTTTGGCTGTTGGTTCCCTACCAATCAAATATTTATGGTCTATCCCAAGGAGAGAACAGATGAATAATAGCTATATTACATGTAATCTTCCAAGGGCCAGGGTGGGCTGAATAAAAATAAAAATCCCTTATTGGTCAGGAGTACAGAAAGCATTAAAGGATGGATTTCATTTAGTGTTTTCCACTCCACAAATAGTATAGTATATTATGTAAACAGCAAAAAAAATTGTAATCGTTATGCTGGACTATACATATTGTTAAAAAAAAGTTTAAAAAATTGGTAACACCCCATTCTTATCCACCCTTAGCTTATTACATCCATGGGTAAAATTGCTATTGTATCGTTCATCGTGCCGCCCAAACCACAGATTGCAGAGACATTAAAAAGTCACATGAACCCCCAAAGCAATGAAAATTACAGCTTGTTCACAAAATATGCCCTCATGTTGGAAAAAGATGTGGCTTTCAGAATATGGTGACACAAAAAGAAATGACTATTATATTAACAAGCTCTATATGGATATACACAATGGAGCAGAACACACATTTCTCATCAGGCCTCAACCATCTTACACCAGCACTGCCAGGTCATCTTAGTGCAGATCTCTGGATGGTCAACCATTGTCCTAAGGGTAAGGGTACAGTTTGTGACACTTATGTCAATGGAAAGATGGATGCACTGAAATTTGCTCTCATTGTATAGTTATAATATCCACTATAACATGTTCTGACAATATATTACAGCTATAAGTAGTCATCTCCGCTGGGAACGTCTGAGTACCAGTATTTATTCCACACTGAGCATTCCATTTAATGACTTTTTTTTGCACTTAAAAATCAATATTTCGATTTTACTTCACAAGTCAAGCAGTGCATTGGTGACTTTTTATGTCAACAGCAAAATCTCCCACTCTTTATGTTTGTGCTGTTTATTTCAGAAGTATAATCCTATTGCCCTATAGAGCTTGTAATTTTCCGCTCAAACCAAGACTCAGGAGGCTGGTATCATTTGTCCAGTCACTTAACGCTGACATGAAAATTGAAATTCTTATTTATCCCCAAGCCCTGCTCAACCCTCTCTATTGAGATGTAATTGTTTGTGAAAACATTTACAACTCCACTGTGTTTTAGAGGACTTACCAATGCCACAGGATGTACATGTGTCAGCCTCGCTTCCATTGCACGTAAGACAAGAATGGTGACACATATGACACTGTCTGTTTAATTCATATTTTCCGACAGGACAGGTTAATACACACTGTCCATCATCCAAAAGCCTGAATCAGATAAAGAGAAAAAAAAAATGTAATAATGTCACTTCCAAGAATTCATTTCACATCTATCATCTATCTATCTATCTATCTATCTATCTATCTATCTATCTATCTATCTATCTATCTATCTCTCTGTTATCTATCTATCTCTCTGTTATCTATCTATCTATCTCTCTATTATCTATCTCTCTATTATCTATCTATCTATCTATCTCTCTATTATCTATCTCTCTATTATCTATCTCTCTATCTATCTATCTATCTATCTATCCATCTATCTATCTATCTCTCAGCTAGCGAAGTTGGAAAAAGTCAGGAATTGCACCCACATTGTTGATGGTGAATTATACCATACTATTATAAACTGCAACATAACTATTTTTACTTGAGCAGAAACCAAAGAATGCATAGTAATGTCAAATATCTGATCTTCTGTACCAAGGGAGAACTCATATAGTACAGCTAGGCAGCAGAAAGTTTTTTTGTTTCTTTTTTCCCCACAAAAAGAAATAAAAAGTAAACAAGTCAAACCGGGGTAAAATGTCAAATAAGGGTGGAACACAGGTTAATTTTTCATATAGTGCCCATAAAACACATAGGGATAGGGGCCACACGGTGGCTCAGTGGTTAGCACTGCAGCCTTACAGCGCTGGAGTCCTAATGTTCAAATCCTGCCAAGGGCAAAAAAACATCTGCAAGGAGTTTGTATGTTCTTCCCATTTTTGCCCCCCATCCCATATTCCAAGAAAGATATACTGATGGGGGGGGAAGTACATTACGTGGGGCTCACAATCAACATAAAAAAAAACGCATAGGGATTGTTTACCAGAAATGAGTAGGAGCTGCATTCCTCCTTGCACATTAAACAAACACATTTTTATGCTGCTACCAAGGAGAGCTAATACTAATATTTTAAGTTGAACTAAGCGCAATACAGTATACATTGAAACCTCCCCAAATGACCAAATCTTTTAGAAGACCATCCCCTTGTCCCAACCAGATTCCCTGTGACAGAATTTTCTAGTTCTTCCATGTATTATGAATATTTACCACCATTCATGTTAAGACAAACCTGCCTAGAAGAACTTTTTTGTTTTGCAATTTTGGTGTATTTATTACTTGCTCCTGTTTCCTCCTCTTACCAGCCCAGCCAACACTTTTCACTTGGGAGGAGCTGCATGCCACTGAGAGACGTGAATTTATTCCTAGCTTTTAATAAGATATTAAGCAGTAAAGCTAGAATGGAGGAATGCATATCACATACACCAGTTACTGCAGCACATCATTTGGAAGAACAGATATTCCTGTGATGATGGTTTTAGACAAACTGTGGCCCTGGGCAAAATTAATTGTGGGGCCTCAAATACTGACCCTTGGTTCACATCTGCGTTTGGTAATCCATTCGGGGAGTTTGCATGGGGACCCCTGGACTACCGAATGCATTTAAAATTTTAGAAGGGTTTCTAGCCCTTAAAGGATCCGGAATGATTTATAAATTAAAGCATAACTTTTATTGGAAAGGAATCAAAACTCTGTATAAAAATTCATATGCAGAGGTTAGTAGGCCATGGCCACGACTAAGGGGTAGTTTGACCCTGAAACGCGTAGGCTTGTTCCCTACTAACCTCTGCACATGGATTTTTATACGGAGTTTTGATTCCTTTCCAATAAAAGTTATGTTTTAATTTACAACTCATTCCGGATCCTTTGAGTGCTGGAAACCCTTCTACAATTTTGCTTGCACTGTCTCTGCCGTGGGAGATCATCCCTGCACCTAAGTTCACGGATCCCAGATGAATTTATACACACACCAGCGGCACTGTGAGTGAATATATCTCCTTCTATATTTTTTTCAAAACTTATTCTTTTGATTATTTTGATTCATAACAATCTGGGGACTGTTTACACATTTTTTGTTTACCAAACGCATTTGCAAGCGGTGTGCAGTGAAAGCACACAGATCCCCATAGACTATAATGGGGTCCGTGTGCTTGCCGCGAGATCTCTGCACGGGTCATGCGGACAGAAAAGTAGATTGTGAAGTACTTTCCTGTCCGCATGTTCCCTGCAGAGATCTCACGGCAAGCACACGGACCCCATTATAGTATATGGGGATCTGTGTGCTTTCTCTGCACACCACTTGTAAATGTGTTCGGTAGTCTGTTCGGGGGGTCCCCATGCGGACTCCCCCAAACAGAACACCAACACAGATGTGAAGGAGAGAACAGCACATTATTCAGTGAATTCAGAAGGCAGCTTCAGCACTTTAAGTGGCAGCCCCTTTAATGATACACCCTTATGCCCCCAAAACAGTAATTAACATAAATAATAGTTCTTAAAAATAACACCACCCCTTATAAAGAAAAGCCCCTTTTACAACACTCCCTTATAAAGTTTCCCTCTTATAAATAAAAGCTCCCCTTTATAATAGCCACCTCATATATATAATTTCCTCCATATTATAAGCCTCATATAAATAACCTTATACATGATAGTCCCCTTCATAATACCACCTTATATAAATTACCCCCTTATAAATAATAGTTCCCCCTTTATATATTAGTTCTTACCATATAAATATTTGTTCATCCCTTATTTATAATCGTTTTAACCTTATAATAGCCTTCTTTATTTATTTTAGTTTTTCCTTTGGCTATTATAAGGGGGAACTATTATTTATAAGGGAGGGCTATTAAAATGGGGAATTTGTACTTGTAAAGGTGCTTTTATTTATGAGGAAGGAACTATAACATATAAGAGGGCTATTATAGGGGGGGGGGCAATTATACACAATATTCCCCCTTATATGCAATAGTTTATTTCTTATATTAACCCCTTTAAAATAATAGTTTCCCCTTATATATAGTAGCCCCCTTATATTTAAAAGTTCTTCCACTATAAATAATAGCCCCCCTTATAAATAATTGTTTGCTCCCTTACCAGATCCCCTTTGCCTTTCCTGAATACAATAAATCTTTTACTTACCATACCGCGATCCCACGATTAATGGAAGAGCCGAAGTCTCTCCCTGCAGGACTGGTGCAGATAGTGCGGTGCAGCGATGCCATCCCACGACGTGCACTACGACATCCTGTGCGTTAATGTCAGTCTATGGCAGAGGGACTTTTCAGCTTCCTGCTCTGTCACAGGCTGAAACAGTATCGGTGTGCTGTCTGCACCCCCTCACCCTCACCCCTAACTCCGGCCCTGGTAGTGTGAGCCAGACATGAGAACTTCATTGTGATATTTTCCTTTCCTATAAAGACCCCTGTACACACCCCAATGTTGTAGAATATATTGTGTGAGAGGATGAAGATTTAGGCCAATTAATTAGTGATTAAAGGAAACCTGTCATATTGAAAATTCTGTTTAATCTTTAGACAGAATTTTATAGAGCGGAAGGAACTAAACAGGTTGATGTCTAGTTTTGTGGGAAAAGATTCAGTATAACTTGTCATTTATCTATTGAACTATTTGCTTTTTTTGCTATAAAGTCAAGGTGGCGGTCTTGTCAGTGATTGACAGCTATCTCTGTATGCACAGTTATAGAGGGCCGCCTCCTTGACTTCTCAATATAGAAAGAGCAGGGATTCACAAACCTATACATCAATCTGCTCAGCTACTCCTGCACTGCAGATTACACTGCATTATCCATGTGACAGTTTCCCCTTTAATAAAGGACTCCCTTATCCATTGAAAAAGATCGTCTGCAGCAATTCTGACCAAATAGTACATTATAGTCTGCCGGTGGAGACCAGTAAGTCACACATTCCTTGATGGCTAATATTATAATATTAATGGGACAACTGAAAAGATATGCGTAAGTTCACAGCAGCATCCATCGTGTTCTTCGTATTCTTTCTTTAGATCTCATACTGATGAAATTGTCAACAGCTCTATCATATGTCTACATGACATGATGAAAAACAATTCATTCATGTCTATCAATTGTGACAATCTCTGGTAACCCAATAAAAAATTAAGTTTTAATTTTTGTAAGAAAACACTCCATGCATTGTCAGTAATTCTAATAGTGACTGAATTCTCATATATCTCATTAGAAGCCTGAACATCACATTCTGTTCAGTTACTTCGAAGAACGGTGTTGCTGTTACACGCCATAGAACGTGAGCTCTCAGTCACAGACCCTATTTCCTTACCCAGGCTACCCTTGTAAAATAAAAACAAAAAACAAAGCGTGCTTAATATAACGGAAAAGACTGTGAAATTGATTCTTCCTAGCTGCTGGTAGCTACTGTTTTTTTGTGGTTGCTCCTGTATTCCTAGCAGACTCTTGAAGTATTTGTAAGAAGCCAGGTTATATATGGGCACATACATTAACAAGGAAAAAATGTCATGTAGGTTCAGTATGTTTGTTTGTTTTGTTCTCATAGCGGCTGAGAAACCTGGGCCCTGGGATTCTGTGGTTAGGGACCAGCTTTGATCATATTGACTGGCACCATTCTGTAAAGGCACGTGTCTGGAGGCAGGAACAAGGGCTCTTGCTCATAGTTTAGGCAATGTTATTGAATCTGAGTGGAAGAAAATCCTAGCTAATGAAGAGCCACATTTTATTTACATATTAAACAAACTCCTTGATGGAACTGCGAATAATTAACCAAAAGTGAAAAAACAACATGAGCTTGGTCTAGATATGTCTCAGCATCGTACATGTTAATATTGCAGTTAAGTTGGATTTTTTTAAATCATTTTTAGATTCTTTGTAATTCAAGAAATACTAAATAAAAAATAACTAAATTATCCGAAATACCAAACTGTTCATTATTTGTACTAAGTAGCGCACATTCTTTCATTACCTCTGTTTGAAGGGAGTCTATCAGCAGATTCTGCCCTACTGAATGACGCCCAGTGTTTGGTAAATCACTTATATACATGTCCCTTTGATGTTTCCTCTAGTCTGTAGATTGCATAAAAGATTAACTTTATTTGTAGAAGAGCAAGTGCCCTGAGATCCTACAAGTGCTCTGGCTCTCAACACTCACTCCTCCCCCATTGTGTTTTCCTCCCTTGTTTTCTGATGTAAATAGGGCTCAATTTACATTTTCCCTCTATCAGTTTATCTTTGGAGTGTGGGAGGAATTCCACACAAACATCACAGCTGTTGTCCTTGGCAGGATTCAAACCCAGGACACCAGCGCTGCAAGGCTGCAGTGCTAACCACTGAGCCACTATGTTGACCTAAATGATGCCTATCTTATAACATGCAGGAACACCTTCTTCAACATTACATGTTTTATAGACGTGAATTTCACTTTGTTGTTTCAGTTCAGCAATGTCTAGGAATTTCTTTGATAAACCGTACCCTTCTGGTAACCCCATAGAAAAAAGATGCATACTATTAGGTTTGACGATTGTGGAATTTACAGCTCCTTTGCTCACTTAGGCTCTCCTTTTACTGCCACCTGAACATGGCACAGGGACACGTGCAATGTATGGAAAGTTGCCCTATCTTGCTAAAAAAAAAAAAAAAGAAAAAGAAAAAAGCAGAACACCATAATACTTATGATCATTAAAAAAATAAATGACCAAAAAAAAGTATGTGTCATAAATATCAGATCGGTGGGATTCTGACATCCATTACCCCCATTCCTCAGCTGGTTTTCCAGCTAATGCACAGAGAATGGAGCAGAAAGCAGACAGCTCTGTTCTCTGTGCAGTGGTCAGAACAGGTTACTGCAGGTTATGTCCTGTTCACTTGAATGGGAGCTAAGTCGCAGTTACTTAGTTTAGCCTCTACACAAAGAACAAAGCTGATTGGTGATGGTACCAGTTATCAGACCCCACTAATCTGATATTTATGACCCTCCCTTAGGTTATCAATATTTTTAGCTTAGCAAACCTCTTTAACTACACATAGAATTGATGTCACATTATGTTCATATTTTTATCACAGAATTTTGGACCCACAGCCATACAGATAAGATAATAATGATACATCACTCGGTTAGCAGGAACAATGGTGCGCAGAAAGGCTCTCACATCCGTATACAAAAGAACAAAAACTCTGACAGACACACCTTACTCCAGATCTCCTGACTATGCCTCCTTAGGCACTATTCATCCGATGACTGAAGAAGGTCCAAGTGTGGACCGAAATGTTTCTGTTTGGATGAAATAAATATTTGGAGTTCTTTAAATTCAATACATAAGTGCCAGAATTTTTGTTCTTTCCTCAGCAGTACAGAGACATAACTGGGCCCCAGTACAAAATCTGTAACATAGCCCACACTTACCATGTGTTACCAGTGATACTGTTTTCATCTTATATGGTGAAGAGACCTTCACGCTCCCTCGGGCTTCAGGGCCCAGCAGGAATTACTATGTCTTCACCCCCTATAGCTACATCCCGAGCTACATGCCAGGAACCCAATGGTGAATTTTGTATAATGCACTGTCTGTTGGTGCAGCTTGTGCCTACTGTTCTATGAATTAGCACACCCAGTTGGATGGAGACTGAGACACTTCATTACATAAGATGTATTACAATGAGTCCAAAAGGCCGCCTGTTTTATCCACCTCCTTTCATTCTTACACAACTAATACTCAGTATGGTTTCAGATGAAGCAATTTAATTACACATCAACAAGTTGTCTTACTGACGTGTGTCTTCTGAGATCATTTTCAGGTCAGTTTACTTCGGCTAGTCATAAGCTTCTACTGTATATCTACAATGAAGCGTCCAAACATGTGGTGTCCATTTCTTTGTTTGGCATCAGCTTGGATTCCGTGTTACACCACTTCTTTATTATTATTATTATTATTATTATTATTTATTTATATAGCACCATTAATTCCATGGTGCTTTACATTTGGGGGTTACATACAATACACAGAATATACAGGTAGATATAATACTAACAATGACTGACTGGCACAGTGGGGTAGAGGGCCCTGCCCGCGAGGGCTTACAATCTATGAGGGAAGGGGGTAGAGACAGAAGGAGAGGGGGAGACTGTACAGATGTCAGTGAGGTGATAGTGTTATTGGAGGTTGTAGGCCTTCCTGAATAGTTGAGTCTTCAGGGCCTTCTTGAATCCTGTGATTGTGGGGGTCAGTCTTATGTGTCGTGGTAAGGAGTTCCAGAGTATGGGGGATGCACGAGAGAAATCTTGGAGACGGTTGTGTGAGGAGTGGATGAGAGCAGAGCGGAGCAGGAGGTCATTTGAGGATCTGAGGTTACGTGTGGGCAGGTAGCGGGAGATGAGGTCAGAGATATATGGAGGGGACAGGGTGTGGATGGCTTTGTATGTTAGCGTTAGTAGCTTGAACTCAATTCGCTGGGCTATAGGTAGCCAGTGGAGGGACTGGCAGAGGGGAGCAGCTGATGAAGATCGGGGGGTGAGGTGGATTAAGCGAGCAGCGCAGCTTAGGGTGGACTGGAGGGGGGCGAAGGTGTTAGCTGGGAGTCCATGGAGAAGGGTGTTGCAGTAGTCTAGGCGGGAGATTATGAGGGCCTGGACAAGCATCTTGGTAGTTTCCTGGGTGAGGAAGGGGCGAATTCGGTGGATGTTCTTGAGCTGGAGGCGGCAGGAGGAGTTGAGGGCTTGAATGTGTGGCTTGAAGGATAGTTCAGAGTCCAGGGTTACCCCAAGGCATCGGGCCTGTGGGACAGGGGTAATTGTGGTTCCATTAACTTTGATAGATGGGTCAGGTAGTGGGGCCATACAGGATGGGCTGAAGATGATAAACTCTGTTTTCTCCATGTTGAGTTTGAGAAAGCGGGAGGAGAGGAAGGAGGCTACGGCCGCTAAACAATCTGGGATTCTGGCCAGCAGGGAGGTAATGTCTGGTCCAGAGATGTAGATTTGGGTGTCGTCGGCATAGCAGTGGTACTGAAAGCCGTGAGATTCTATGAGTTGGCCCAGGCCAAGGGTGTAGATGGAGAACAGGAGGGGTCCTAGGACAGAGCCCTGGGGGACACCTACAGAGAGAGGGCGAGGTGAGGAGGTGGTGTGCGAGTGGGAGACGCTGAATGTGCGGTCGGTGAGGTATGAGGAGATCCAGGAATGGGCTAGGTCTGAGATACCAAGGGATGAGAGAATTTCTAACAGGAGGGAGTGGTCAACTGTGTCAAAGGCAGAGGAGAGGTCGAGGAGGAGGAGGACAGAGTAATGGCGCTTGGCTTTGGCGGTTAGCAGGTCATTGGTGACTTTTGTTAGGGCAGTTTCAGTGGAGTGCCGGGGTCTGAAGCCTGACTGAAGTCTGTCAAAGAGCAGGTTGGATGAGAAATAGGAGGAGAGTTCGGAGTGGACATGCTGCTCAAGAAGTTTTGAGGCATACGGGAGCAGAGAGATGGGACGATAGTTGGCAGGAGAGGACGGGTCAAGGGACGGTTTCTTAAGTATAGGAGTGACAGTGGCGTGTTTGAAGGCTGAGGGGAAGAATCCATTGGTTAGGGATAGATTGAAGAGATGGGTTAGGGCTGGAGTAATGACTTCAGCGAGTTTGGGGATGAACTGTGACTGAATCGGGTCGAGCACGCAGGAGGTGAGGTGGGATTTGGAGATAAGGGAGGAGAGTTTTTCGTCAGTTATGGAGGAGAAACAGCTGCACCCAGCTATGTATGCTGCTTCTTGCCAAAATTGGAAACTTTTTAAAATAAATAGAGATCCACTATGGAAAATCATTGTATCGAATATGGCAAGTGAGACGTACTCTAGCACAACACCACTGCCCTCTACAAAGAGTAACATTGGAGTGTCAGGAAAGGATAAAATGGAGGACTCATTTTCTTAAATTGCTATGATGAAAATTAACGCTGAACTGTGATTGGTTACTGTGGGCAACAATGATAATTTACTGTAAGACAGCTGTGATGAATGAGGCCCAATAAGCATAAGTGCCTATTCACACGACCAACTACCTCGGCCATATGCTGTCCGTGAAAAAATACAGCTTGATTTTTTCATGAATCAGACTATGGACTCAATTCATCCATTGAGATGAATGGCTTAGTGAAATAGATATATCCCACACAATCTGTAAACACACAGTCAAGTCTCAGCTTTGTTTTTCTTGCAATTATTATTTCATTTTAGGGGTAATTGCTTTTTTTCCTATGGTTTATGTATTGATAGTGACGTTAACCACTCATCATTAAATTAATTTTCATTGGATTAAAAATTTAAAATTTGAATAGTATATATATATATATATATATATATATACACACACACATCTCTGTGTGACTAACACATAGGATGTAGTATTGCAGTGTATATATTTCAGCCTGTTGTAAACTGTTCTATGAAAGCTTAGCTTTGAAGGAGATTGTGACTTTGTATATACACTTTATAATATACACTATGTGATCATAAGTATCTGAACACCTGGCTGAAAATGACTTACAAGTTCGTGGCATCTTCCATCGGTAATGCTGGAATTCATTATGGTGTTGGCCAGGGTCGGACTGGCCCACCAGGGAACTGGTGAATCCACAGGTGGGCCCCGAGCCCTGACTGAAAGTTCTCATTTTACCATTGCAGATGCATTGGTCGGGGCCCGATCGGGATGGCCAGGGGCCCCCAACCGGGCACCTGGCCAATGCATTTGCCTCCACACACAGGGGTCCCCATTAGCTGATGCTGAAACTGTACACAGTGTCCTCCCGATATATACGGAAAGTACATACCGGAGGACACCATGTGCAGCTTCAGCTAATGGCTGCTTTTAATCCTCTCACTAACCTGCTGCCTGCTTTCCTATGATGTATCGTCCCTGCTGCCAGACTTTCTCCCTCTCCCTCCCCCTCACAGTGAAGTCTCTCACATCATAGCGTGTGGGGAAGCCAGGAACACGTCTGCTGTGGTGGTTGACTGCTAGCAAATGTGAGTATACTCTTTTCAGTGGCGTAACTACTGCCATAGCAGCGGAGGCAGCTGCCACAGGGCCCGGGACATTAGGGGCCCGGTGACAGCCGCTACCACGGCTATCATTACACTCGGGGGTCATAACACCACCGCCTCCAAATTTTACTGTTGGCACTACACACGCTGGCAGACAACGTTCACCAGGCATTCACCATACCCACACCCTGCCATCGGATCGCTACATTGTGTACTGTGGTTTGTCACTCCACACGTTTTTCCACTGTTCAATCGTCCAATGTTTACGCTCCTTGCACCAAGCGAGGCGTCGTTTGGCATTGACCTGCGTGATGTGTGGCACCCAATCACCTGACCACGTTCGAAGTCAGTGAGTTTCGGGGAGCGCCCCATTCTGCTCTCTCACAATGTCTAATGTCTACTGAGGTCGCTGATATGGAGTACCTGGCAGTAGGTGGCAGCACAATGCACCTAATATGAAAAACGTATGTTTTTGGGGGTGTCTGGATACCTTTGATCACATAGTGTATGTATTGTTATAAAAATAACAGGTCTCCCAGCAAACCATAGAATTCCAAGAATAAGACATCTTAAAGCAGACAGATTATCTCGGAGTATCTGTCACGGCAGTAAATAGACTGTATATTTGTGATGGTGATGAATTGGGATGAACCTCTACAAGCTTACAAAGGGACAAAGACCACCAGCTTGTTTCATAGTGCTCTTTCAATGTCTATAAGATAGCATTGTCTTTTAGTCAATATCAAAGTTCATTGTAAGGAAGAGACCCTTGACCAGAGACGCCTCTAGCACTAAGCCTGTCCAACAAGCCATGACATCTAGAGTAAAAAAGGGGCACATTGGAGAAAAAGAAATAGAGGGCAACACAATGGGCATAATGAGAAGACAGGAATGGGAAATGTGCTGAAAACAAAAGTGTCATTTGACCTTTTTCAGGTCCCTATACAAAGCTAATTCAATCTCCATTCCTTGCAGCTGGCTATACACATAGCATGCATAAGATACAAGTTGGCTGAAATGGACTGCAGTAATTCTTCACTATTTACTATGATAGACAAGGTCACAATCTACTGATTGCCAATCTCCGAAAACTGTTTGACTGTTTACAATGGTTGCAAGGTCACCTGGTTTTATGCACCACTAGAAAGCCCACCGTGTGCTGAATTCAATAGTGCCCAGGCGCTGACCTGTTCATGCTAACACTCATGTTTCAGACGCCCACCAATGGGAAGGAATAGAAAAAGGACAACTACTGATGTCCCACACCGCCATCCCTACATTCGTATTTTAATAATAAATAAGCACTAGAGATGAGTGAGTAGTATTCAATTGAGTAGATATTCGATGGAATACTACGGTATTCGGAATACTCGTACTCGAATACCACGCGTTAAACGCAGTAAAAATTCGGTTCCCCTCCCACCTTCCCTGGTGCTTTTTTTACTTTTTTATAACTATGCAGGGGAGGTGGGACAGGAACTAGGATAACGTAGGCATTGGAAAAAAAAACATATACAGTCATTGGCTGGCTAAATTAGTAGTAGTAGCAACAGTAATAATAATAATAATAACAATACTGGGACTTGGGCGTGTTAGATATCCCCAGGCATGCTTCCCCTGCTGTCCCAGTTGCATTCCAGAGGTGTTGGCATCATTTCCTGAGGTGTCATTGTGGACTTGGTGACTCCAATTGGTCGAATTTTGGTTTCCCTGAAACTAGCATGTTTTTCCCATAGACTAGAATGGGATTCGATATTCAAACAAACAGATGAATATTGAGGTCTACTCGAATTGAATTTCGAATTTTTAAATATTTCACTACTTATAAGCACTGTTATGGTCAGCAGGGTTTATTAAAAAAAAACAACTTAAATGAAAACCCCACGGAGCCCTCTGGGCCACTAACTGCAAACCAACCTGGTGTGAACACAGACTAACAGTTCCAGTCACTGCTAGCCAAATTAAAAGGACCAAGTGTGCTCTGTTGAAATTCACAGAGCCCTGTGCAGTCAGAGCAGCCGCACAAATAAACAAACTGGCTAGCCTGAACTCCAGGACTAGCCAGAGACCAAGTAAACCCTGTGTGCAGTTCCACCCAGCCACCCAGGCAACTACTGCCAAGCCCACTCCCAGTCACCCTGTCTGGGAAGTATTGCTAGCTGCCCCTACAGAGTTGCACCACAAACATACAAGGCAGCATGCTGCCTGACTAACAGTGGCATTGCTAGCTCAGGGGTCTTTTGCTAACTAGGGCAATTCAAATAATATTTCAGGCAGGAACCCAAGCACACACACAACACACATCAATTCAGGTTTTTGAATGAGATCATAGAGCGCCGGGCGTCCGGACCAGCCCCCTTATATAGGCAAGGGGCGGTCACCAGCAAATAACCCAGCTGCCCAATCCGAGCGTCTATTGGTCGACTCCTATGTCAATCAACCAGTCGACCACGCCCGGCTGTTGCAAGGCAGGTTAACCCTTGCAACCCTGGATTGTGCAGAGGAACAGACAGCGACGCCCATATCATGGCCGCAGTCTCTGCACAATCCTAACACTACCCCCCCCCCCCCCTCCACGGCGCAACGACGCCATGCGTCTCCGGGTCGGAGACGAAAATGGTGAGGAGTGAGCCAGACACGATCCCTTGGGGACAACTCCGTCCCTGACCTATGTCTGATGTCAGCTGTTGCTCTGCTCCTGGCCTTGGCCTGACTCATGGTAGAGTGCACAGGCCGTGGAGCCTTGCCATTTAAAAAAAAAAATTGGCAAGTCAGGGGTGTATACAAATATAATCCCTTTATTCTGCCCAGAAACTGTGCCAACACTCTGCTTAGTGTTAGGTTTTTCCCTAGCTTTCCCTTGCGGGCAAAAACCCTCCCTGGCACCTGATGGCATGGGACAAAAAGACTTGTTTGCAGATTTGCGCCTCCTGTTTCTGCGTTGAGGCGGCGTTGCCCTTGGCAACAGGTCAGTGGAGTATATCCCAGGCCTGTGTTTTAGCAGAGACCCAGTTGTTTTTACAGTAAAGACCTCTGCAGGTTGAGGGGGTAAGACCTCCTGCTTTGAAGGTCTCACTGGAGGGACGGCTGATGGTATAGCCTCCATACACCTGCCCTTGCACTCAGGACTCCACTTAGTAATCTCCCCTTGCCTCCAGTCTATGACTGGTGAGTGCCGGCGTAACCATGGGAGACCTAGCATTACTGCATCAGTTAAGCCCTCCAAGATTTGGAAAGAGAGCTTCTCTGTATGCTGTGTTTTACTCTGCAGAAGCAATGGTGGCGTCTCAAATCGGATCTGCGGCCGAATCTGAGACCCATCAACCACCGTAATGTTTATGGGGGTCTTAAGAGCTCTCATGGGAATACCATTTTGCTGGGCGAATTTGGCTGACATGAAATTCCCCATGGCCCCAGAGTCTATCATTGCTTTAGTATTTGCCCAACCATTACCCAGCTTAAGGGCTACTGGGAAATGGACACGATTATGGGACTTTTGTGTACCAAGTAATCCACCCCCAATGGACACTTGGCTAGCCTTCTTTTCCAGTGGGGTCGAGCATTGAGGGGCAATATGCCCTGGCCTGTTGCAACGGTAACAAATTACCCCCTTAATTTTCCTACTCCTGCTGCCACCAGGAGTGGAAGCACGGGAGGTGTCCATAGGTTCAGTGGACTCCACAACAGGCGAGGCAGTGGTAGATTTTATGACCCCCCTCAGAGACATGAGGTTATGCTCGAGCCCCCGCTCCACTCTCCTATCAGACAACTGTGTATCCACACGAGTAGCTGAATTTATTAGGGCAGAGAGGGAGGTAGAAGGCTTTCGGCCTGCTAGTTCATCCTTAATATTTGAGGACAAACCTTCCCAAAAAATTGCCACCAGTACCTTATCTGGCCAATCCAGCTCAGATGCCAAGGTACGAAACTCGATAGCAAAGTCCGCTACTGAGCTTTGGCCTTGCTTTAAACGTAAGAGCTGCGAGGCAAAGGTGGACTGGGGCACTGGGCCATGAAACACCAGGCGTAGTGCTTCACACAGCGCGGCTAGTGAAGCTAAGTCCGCTGCGTCCCGTTCTTTTAACGGGGTGACCCAAGCCAAGGCTCTCCCAGTGAGCAAGGAAACCACAAAGGCTACTTTAGATTTCTCATCTGGGAATAGACTGGGACAAGCTTCAATGTAAGTTTTACACTGGTGTATGAATCCCCGACATCCCTGCGGCTCACCCGCATACCGCTCCGGAGGCAGGAGTGGACATGGTGACGCTGCAGGGGTCGGCAGACTACCAACCAACTGAGCCATAGCCTAAACTAAACCTTGAGACAGGTCAGAAAAATTAATTGGGGCAGCTGGTGGAGATTGCTGCAAGTGTTGCTCCACCGCTCCCAGGCGTGTGTTCAGACTATTGACAAGACTCGCCAATTGTGAAGACGAAGTCATTATTGCGGCGGGGCTCTGGCTCTATGATACTGTTATGGTCAGCAGGGTTTATTAAAAAAAACAACTTAAATGAAAACCCCACGGAGCCCTCTGGGCCACTAACTGCAAACCAACCTGGTGTGAACACCGACTAACAGTTCCAGTCACTGCTAGCCAAATTAAAAGGACCAAGTGTGCTCTGTTGAAATTCACAGAGCCCTGTGCAGTCAGAGCAGCCGCACAAATAAGCTGGCTAGCCTGAACTCCAGGACTAGCCAGAGACCAAGTAAACCCTGTGTGTCGTAGTTCCACCCAACCACCCAGGCAACTACTGCCAAGCCCACTCCCAGTCACCCTGTTTGGGAAGTATTGCTAGCTGCCCCTACAGAGTTGCACCACAAACATACAAGGCAGCATGCTGCCTGACTACCAGTGGCATTGCTAGCTCAGGGGTCTTTTGCTAACTAGGGCAATTCTAATAATATTTCAGGCAGGAACCCAAGCACACACACAACACACATCAATTCAGGTTTTTGAATGAGATCATAGAGCGCCGGGCGTCCAGACCAGCCCCCTTATATAGGCAAGGGGCGGTCACCAGCAAATAGCCCAGCTGCCCAATCCGAGCGTCTATTGGTCGACTCCTATGTCAATCAACCAGTCGACCACGCCCGGCTGTTGCAAGGCAGGTTAACCCTTGCAACCCTGGATTGTGCAGAGGAACAGACAGCGACGCCCATATCATGGCCGCAGTCTCTGCACAATCCTAACAAGCACACATTAATATTTATTTTTGTCTGGCAATAATGAATTATACCTAAGTATTTATTTTATCAATAAATGTACTGGGACACTGTAAGTATTTCAAAATGGGATACTATTAGCCAAAGAAGGCAGTTGTGTCATTTTCTTGGATGGATTTTGTGTTGATGGTATTCATTGGGCAGTAAAAATGGCATGTTACGTTTATTCTGAGGGTCAGAAAGATCACAGCAATATCAAATTTATATAGTTATTTATAGTTGGTATTGCTACATCAATAACAACTACTGTAAATGAATGCATTATTTATACCCCACAGTGAACACCACATAAAAAAGCTAAAAGCAGTGCCAGACATACTGTTTTTGGTTGACTTGCCTCCATAAAATATGGAATAAAAGTTAGATGTACTGGAGAATGGCACCAATATAAAGTACAGCTCATCCAACACAAAATAAGACCTCAACTAGCTATTGATTGAAAAATAAAATAACAATGCAAAAAGAAATGTTTGTTTTTAAAAAAATATTTTTATCCAACACAGTGAGCACCACATAAAGAAACAAAAGAAGAACAGAAATGCTGTTTTCTGGTCACCTCCAAAAAAATTAAATAAAAAGTGATCAAAAAGTAATGTACCACAGTATCATACCAATGAGTAGTAGAGCTGGTCTTACAAAAAAGAGAAGCCTTCAGCTAGCTACAGTATATTGAAAAATCTAATTATTGTTTTCAATGAAAGTAAAATGAGGTATCGCTGTAATTGTAAAGACAATTAAATTAAATGAAAGAAATAATGTAAGAATTGGTGATGTTTATCATCCCCTCAGAGAACAAATTAATAAAATATTGTCAATACTTTATAGGCACCACAAAGTGATGCAACCAAAGAAATACAACTTGTCCAGCAAATAACAAGCCCTCAAACAGCAACCTTGATTGAAAAATGAAAAGGTTATTGGTTTCTGAACACATCTTGAAGGCCACAACTTAAGTGGTTAAAAAGAAATAAATATATATATATATATATATATATATATATATATATATATATATATATATATATACACTCACCGGCCACTTTATTAGGTACACCTGTCCAACTGCTCGTTAACACTTAATTTCTAATCAGCCAATCACATGGCGGCAACTCAGTGCATTTAGGCATGTAGACATGGTCAAGACAATCTCCTGCAGTTCAAACCGAGCATCAGTATGGGGAAGAAAGGTGATTTGAGTGCCTTTGAACGTGGCATGGTTGTTGGTGCCAGAAGGGCTGGTCTGAGTATTTCAGAAACTGCTGATCTACTGGGATTTTCACGCACAATCATCTCTAGGGTTTACAGAGAATGGTCCGAAAAAGAAAAAACATCCAGTGAGCGGCAGTTCTGTGGGCGGAAATGCGTTGTTGATGCCAGAGGTCAGAGGAGAATGGCCAGACTGGTTCGAGCTGATAGAAAGGCAACAGTGACTCAAATAGCCACCCGTTACAACCAAGGTAGCCAGAAGAGCATCTCTGAACGCACAGTACGTCGAACTTTGAGGCAGATGGGCTACAGCAGCAGAAGACCACACCGGGTGCCACTCCTTTCAGCTAAGAACAGGAAACTGAGGCTACAATTTGCACAAGCTCATCGAAATTGGACAATTGAAGATTGGAAAAACGTTGCCTGGTCTGATGAGTCTCGATTTCTGCTGCGACATTCGGATGGTAGGGTCAGAATTTGGCGTCAACAACATGAAAGCATGGATCCATCCTGCCTTGTATCAACGGTTCAGGCTGGTGGTGGTGGTGGTGGTGTCATGGTGTGGGGAATATTTTCTTGGCACTCTTTGGGCCCCTTGGTACCAATTGAGCATCGTTGCAACGCCAAAGCCTACCTGAGTATTGTTGCTGACCATGTCCATCCCTTTATGACCACAATGTACCCAACATCTGATGGCTACTTTCAGCAGGATAATGCGCCATGTCATAAAGCTGGAATCATCTCAGACTGGTTTCTTGAACATGACAATGAGTTCACTGTACTCCAATGGCCTCCACAGTCACCAGATCTCAATCCAATAGAGCATCTTTAGGATGTGGTGGAACGGGAGATTCGCATCATGGATGTGCAGCCGACAAATCTGCGGCAACTGTGTGATGCCATCATGTCAATATGGACCAAAATCTCTGAGGAATGCTTCCAGCACCTTGTTGAATCTATGCCACGAAGAATTGAGGCAGTTCTGAAGGCAAAAGGGGGTCCAATCCGTTACTAGCATGGTGTACCTAATAAAGTGGCCGGTGAGTGTATATACAGTCCTATGAAAAAGTTTGGGCACCCCTATTAATCTTAATCATTTTTAGTTCTAAATATTTTGGTATTTGCAACAGCCATTTCAGTTTGATATATCTAATAACTGATGGACACAGTAATATTTCAGGATTGAAATGAGGTTTATTGTACTAACAGAAAATGTGCAATATGCATTAAACCAAAATTTGACCGGTGCAAAAGTATGGGCACCTCAACAGAAAAGTGACATTAATATTTAGTAGATCCTCCTTTTGCAAAGATAACAGCCTCTAGTCGCTTCCTGTAGCTTTTAATCAGTTCCTGGATCCTGGATAAAGGTACTTTGGACAAACAATTCAAGTTCAGTTAAGTTAGATGGTCGCCGAGCATGGAAAGCCCGCTTCAAATCATCCCACAGATGTTCAATGATATTCAGGTCTGGGGACTGGGATGGCCATTCCAGAACATTGTAATTGTTCCTCTGCATGAATGCCTGAGGATTTGGAGCAGTGTTTTGGATCATTGTCTTGCTGAAATATCCATCCCCGGCGTAACTTCAACTTCATCACTGATTCTTGAACATTATTCTCAAGAATCTGCTGATACTGAGTGGAATCCATGCGACTCTCAACTTTAACAAGATTCCCGATGCCGGCATTGGTCACACAGCCCCAAAGCATGATGGAACCTCCACCAAATTTTACAGTGGGTAGCATGTGTTTTTCTTGGAATGCTGTTTCTTTTTGGACGCCATGCATAACGCTTTTTTTTATAACCAAACAACTCAATTTTTGTTTCCAAAATGAAGCTGCCTTGTCCAAATGTGCTTTTTCATACCTCAGGCAACTCTATTTGTGGCGTACGTGCAGAAACGGCTTCTTTCTCATCACTCTCCCATACAGCTTCTATTTGTGCAAAGTGCGCTGTATAGTTGACCGATGCACAGTGACACCATCTGCAGCAAGATGATGCTGCAGCTCTTTGGAGGTGGTCTGTGGATTGTCCTTGACTGTTCTCACCATTCTTCTTCTCTGCCTTCCTGATATTTTTCTTGGCCTGCCACTTCTGGGCTTAACAAGAACTGTCCCTGTGGTCTTCCATTTCCTTACTATGTTCCTCACAGTGGAAACTGACAGGTTAAATCTCTGAGGCAACGTTTTGTATCCTTCCCCTGAACAACTATGTTGAACAATCTTTGTTTTCAGATCATTTGAGAGCGGGCTGTCCATGTTCGGCGACCATCAAACTTAACTGAACTTGAATTGTTTTGTAGAAAGAAATGGTCCAAAATACCTTCATCCAGGATCCAGGAACTGATTAAAAGCTACAGGAAGCGACTAGAGGCTGTTATCTTTGCAAAAGGAGGATGTACTAAATATTAATGTCACTTTTCTGTTGAGGTGCCCATATTTTTGCACCGGTCAAATTTTGGTTGAATGCATATTGCGCATTTTCTGTTAGTACAATAAACCTCATTTCAATCCTGAAATATTACTGTGTCCATCAGTTATTAGATATATCAAACTGAAATGGCTGTTGCAAACACCAAAATATTTAGAACTAAAAATGATTAAGATTAATAGGGGTGCCCAAACTTTTTCATAGGACTGTATATATCACTAAAAAAATTCAATAAATTTTTTTCTAAATGTACTTTTAAAGAAAGTGTAACAATAATAATATAATATATGATAATGTATATAAAATATACATATTTAGTAAAGTGATTTTCTATTAAACCTAATTGGCATATTTAAACCTTTCATGAATATCTACAATACATGAAACACTCAAAGACAGAAATTAAAATGATGTTCTGACACTTCCAAATTCTCAGGTTGTTAGAGGCTTGTGGTCCTTGCTAGGTTGAACAGACTTTGGCAGGTGTCACTTTGATGTTTGCTAAGGCTAAGGGGTGAATCATATGGGGAGAAATTAGATGATATGTTGGCTATAATTGGATGTATAAAATTGGGCTCTTTTATCTTCTTCAGATTATGAGAAGAAATTCTCAGACTTTAAGTCGCTGAAAAAAATCATATTGAACTATCATAAAACGAAGAAAGGAATATTTTTATATGGGACCCTTTAACCTCATACCTACTTTATGTCTCTATTTACAAAGTTCTAATTAGAATAAGGGTTATAAGGGTGAAGACACATGATGTGGCGCTAGGTGCGTGCAGTCCAGTGGTGTAACTACCGCCATAGCAGCAGAGGCAGCTGCCACAGGGCCCAGGACATTAGGGGCCCGGTGACAGCCGCTATCGCTGCTATCATTATACTCGGGGGTCTTTTCGGACCCCCGAGTATAATGATCGGCGGCCCAGGAGAGGTAAGAAACATAAAAAGCACTGTTGCTTACCTCTCCACGATACGGGCAGGCTTCGGCCTAGCCGTCTGACGTCTCATGACCCCGGCCTGCGTCCTGGGTCAAGTGATGTCTGACATCATTGAAGATGGACTACTTCGACGGCCGACAGTGTAGGAGCTGGAAAATAGGTGAGTAACAGAGTTTTTTATATGTTTCTCTCCCCCTGGGTCTCCGATTATTATACTCTGGGGTCTGAAAAGACCCCAGAGTATAATAATTGTTTATCGGTGTCCACAGTGGGACATAATACTGTGTGCAGGGGCCACTATGGGGTACAATACTGTGTGCAGGGGCCACTATGGGGGATAATACTGTGTGGAGGGGCCACTATGGGGGATAATACTGTGTGCAGGGGCCACTATGGGGGATAATACTGTGTGCAGGGGCCACTAAGGGACATAATACTGTGTTCAGGGGCCACTATGTTGCATAATAGTGTGTGCAGGGGCCACTAAGGGACATAATACTGTGTTCAGGGGCCACTATGTTGCATAATAGTGTGTGCAGGAACCACTATGGGGTATAATGCTGTGTGCAGGGGCCACTATGGGGTATAATGCTGTGTGCAGGGGCCACTATGGGGCGTAATAGAGCGTGCAGGAATGCGTAGGAGGGGGCAGTCGAGGTCTTCGGCATCGGTGTTGGTCGGGGGGGGGGCATGTCAAAAGTTCGCCACGTGGCCCTGCCATTCCTAGTTACGCCACTGATGCAGTCCATACCACCAGTGCTCTTATATTGTTAACTATTTATTGGTTATTGCATGCACAATGTTATGGGTAAATCTGGAACCACATGGCCATTAACTGGAAACAAGGAATAATCATTAAGGATTAACACTATAGATGAAGCCACTGGTGTCACAGGCCAGAAATCTCTAGGACCCCCACAAATCCTGCCAATAAAGTGCCAGTTAGCATTGCATCTCTGCGTTTTCCTTGCACAAACCTCTTCAAGTTAGTTTCAAACACAGTGGGATGTATTTATTAAAACTAGCATCTTATATAAAGACCCGACAGCCTCAAGGCAATCTCAAAGGCATACCTGGTGTGTCAAGAAGCCCTGGCCTCTTTATAAATCCGTTGTATAACCGTACACCAGAATGGAAAGCTAAGCCAAATAGGAACTGGTGTAGATTTCTTGCATAAGTCATTTCAGAAAACTGGAAATTGTTGAATGAGGTGCAGAACAGCGCAGAAAACTGACATGGATTTGTTGATGAATTTTCCACAGTGTTTTTTTGAAAAACACTACAGTCCTTTTAGCAGCCAAAAGTAGTTTAAAAGGAATTGGAAATATAATAGAAGAACTTAGGCTAGATTCACTCCTATACTGGGCTCTACATTGTTCAGGTCTGCAAAGGGACCAACCCCATAGACTATAATGGGGTCCGCTATTGTCTGTCTGGTTTCCACTGGTTTTATACTGAAACTGGAGGTTGGCCATGGTGAATTTCCGGTCACATATTCATTAATAAAAAACGCTTCATATACCGGCTAAAGTCCACCCTTTCATTTTGTGTGCTTACTTTACGGACACCCTGTATAAAGGTGGCCTAAGGCTGGAAACGCTAATAAAGTTTAAAGGGTTATATGGGTATTCTCTCCAGTTTGCAGAGCACAGCAGGGCTCCTTTTCTGCCCGTGCCTCAGCTTTCTCTCTGTGATATCACCAGTTCTGCTCTACTCCTTTTGCCTGGAACGGCAGAGGAACAAGACTTCCAAAAGACACCCTACATATGTATAAGTAAGTTTACCCAGTACAGATAATTCATGGGAAAGTTTTTCACCCTTGCATGACCGCCCTAATACATTACTACCGTTGCATTGCAGATTTGATATTTTACCAGAGAAAAGATGGTCGCACCTGGTAATAGAGCAGCCAATGCACTTATGCCTACCAGGACCAGTGCACTTATAACAAGAGGCATCACAGGGCATGCAGTGTCCAGTTTTCTCAATGTATTCACCTGGAAAGGAAGAGAAGACAGGTTAATGTACAGACTGCTAAATAGTTCAGTGGGACATGAAAAATTTCAGCAACAGTCTAGTCAATGCTTTTTAAAGAAAATAGTAAACTAGGCTAAAAGGATATGAAGAGTGTTAGTTACAACCAAGAATTGTGAAAGCAGATAAGGTGCCAACAAAGCAAATATGTTGTGTTTATAGCCACAGAAATCCGGGGTTAGTTTGGCAGTAAAACTTACCATAGAATAAAGGGCAGTACCCTCAATGATTCAATTCTTCCTCAGTGATGGTTGTATATACATATTATCTGTGATATTTGGTAGAAATGTCGGCAAGATTCTCCTACAGCCCCTGTAAATATCGTCCTGGCATGTGTAAGATTGTATTTGATTTTAGGGCTCTGACTGTGGCTATGAAAGGAGAGCAATGTAAAAACAGCCTAATATCTCTATATATTCATCTGGCATGTGGTCCTGTCACATTAAGCTTGTCTTCTGGTACTTGAAAGCCTGAAATCTAAATTTACAATATGGAGCGATTATAAGGAACACTCTTTTTTGCAGCTGTGTGCTGTTTTGCACGACAATGCTGCAAGTTCCAATGACAAATGAGCGATCGATTTTTGCTGTGATCGGTGGCTTGGTCCGGGTTTCCAATGATGGGATGCACGTAACCGTGACTGAAGAAATTTAGTCTAAATTCACATGAACGTTGTGAACGACTCTGTGAAAAACGTTTTTTTTTAGCGCCCTTCTTCCGGCTGATTTACTTTCAATGTCTGTGAATGGGGACTATTTAAATGGTCCATTTTCACAGACCTTCAAAATATAAGTAATGCTCTATTTTTGTCCATTTTCATGGACATTGCACACTGCAGTATCTCTAGAGACTGAAACATTGCATGGTACTTGTCAGCTGTGAATAAGACACAGTCACCGGCAGATATTTCCTCCCCTTCAAGTTTATAGTTCTGCCCTTTACCTCGCCAAACAAGCTTATTTCACCGTTCTCATCTTTTCTCTCTCTGGTAACCCTAAAAGGCTCTTTGAAACTTTTCACTCCTTACTCACACCCAAGGTGCAGACGCCATTCAAAGATGCAGGTGCAGATGACCTGGCCACTTATTTCAATGACAAAATTGATAAGATCCACCAGGAAATAACTGCCCAATCCGCCGGTGGCATTGATTCTCTCAACTACCATAGTACTAATCCCCTCACTAACCACACTCCAGACTGTCCATCCTCATCTGTTACAGAAGAGGAAGTATCCCAGCTACTTTCTTCAGATCGCCCTACAACCTCCAGTTGTGACCCCTCCGCCTTACACCTTCTCCAATCTCTGTCGCGTGCTGTCACGACTTACCTTACTAAAATATTTAACCTCTCTCTTCTGGAATTTTCCCATCCTCTTTCAAATATGCTGTCATAACCCCGCTATTGAAAAAATCCTCCCTGGACCCGTCCTGTGCTGCTAACTATCGATCGTCTCTAACCTTCCTTTCAAGTCTAAAAACTTGGAACGCCTGGTCTATTCTCGTTTAATCCGCTATCTCTCTGCTTGACCCCTTACAATCTGGTTTCCGCGCTCTGCACTCTACTGAAACGGCCCTTACAAAAGTCTCTAATGATCTCCTGATGGCTAAATCCAATGGTGACTTCTTTCTTCTTATTCTTCTGGAGCTCTCTACAGCATTTGACACTGTTGACCATCAACTTCTCCTCCGCTCAGTCGGCCTCAAGGACACTGCGCTCTCCTGGTTCTCCTCTTATCTCTCAGACCGCACTTTCAGTGTATCATTTGCAGGCTCTGTTTCTTCCCCTCTTCCCCTTGCTGTTGGGGTTCCTCAGGCCCCCTGTTATTCTCTCTATACACAACACATTATACATTGGACAAACCATCACCAGATTTGGCTTTCGATACCATGTTTATACTGATGACACCCAATTATACACATCTTCCTGTGACATCACCTCTGCACTAATACAGAACACCAGTGACTGTCTTTCTGCTGTCTCAAATATCATGTCTTCTCTCTATCTGAAACTATATCTCTCTAAGACTGAACTACTACTGTTTCCACCATCTAATAGATCTGTCCCTGATATATCCATTGTAGTCTCAGGCCTTACTATAACTCCTAGGCAGTATGCCCGCTGCCTCAGGGTCATGTGTGACGCAGACCTTTCCTTCACTCCCTATATTGAATCACTTGCACGCTCTTGTCACCTCCACCTCAAAAACATCTCCAGAATACACCCTTTCCTCACCAGAGATGCATTAAAGACACTTATTGTCTCTCTGATTCATTCTCACCTTGACTATTATAACTCCTTACTAATCGGTCTTCCCCTTACTAAACTCTCCCCTCTACAATCTATTCTGAATGCAGCGGCCAGGCTCATCTATCAGTCTAGACGCTACAGCGATGCCTCCGATCTGTGCCAGTCGCTACATTGGCTGCCTATTCATTATAGAATAAAATATAAACTTATCACCCTCATCCAAAAAGATCTCCACAATGCTGCACCTCCCTACATTTCCTCCCTCATCTCTGTCTACCGCCCAACCCGTGCTCTCCGTTCACTCAATAACCTAACACTTACATCCTCTATTATCAGAACCTACCACGCTTGTATACAAGACTTTTCCCGAGCTGCACCACTTCTTTGGAATGCTCTACCCCGGACAATCAGATTAACTCCCAATTTCTACAGCTTCAAGCACAAATTAAAGACACATCTTTTCAGACAGGCCTATCACAATTCCTAATGTAAACCCTTCCGTACCGTAATTAGAATCCCTAAAATGAACCCTTCTCTGTTCCAGCTCCCACATTACCCCACATGATATGGTGCCATTTCAGACTAACTCTATATGTCCAGGCACCATCCACATGTTAAAGGACACAACTGGTGACGGATCATACAGTTTTATGTTTGTGTAATGACAGTCACCTCTATTACAAAATTGTCTGACCACTATATAAGCAATGCCGCCCCTGCTACCTCTTGTGTCACCCACTCAATCTCATAGATTGTAAGCTCTTGCGAGCAGGGCCCTCGGTCCCATTGTGTGAAGTGACTATTTCTTTGTAATGTATGTTATTGTCTGTACTTGAACCCTACAAACTATGAATGGCAGGGCCCCGTGGCGAACTTTTGACATGCCCCCCCCCCCAACCGACACCCTCCTCCGCACTCTATTATGTCCCGTAGTAAGCCCTGTACATGGTATTATGTCCATTAGTAGCCCCTGCACACAGTATTATGTCCCTTAGTGGCCCCTGCATACAGTATTATGCCACATAGTGGCCCCTTCACACAGTATTATCCCCCATAGTGGCCCCTGCACACAGTATTATGTCCCTTAGTGGCCGCTGCACACAGCATTATACCACATAGTGGCCCCTTCATAAAGTATTATCCCCCATAGTGGCCCCTGCACACAGTATTATGTCCCTTAGTGGCCCCTGCACACAGTATTATGCCCCATAGTGGCCCCTGCACACAGTATTATCCCCCATAGTGGCCCCTGAACACAGTATTATAGCCCATAGTGGACACCCATAAACAATTATTATACTCTGGGGTCTTTTCAGACCCCCGAGTATAATGATAGCAGCAGTAGCGGCTGTCACCGGGCCCCTAATGTCCCGGGCCCTGTGGCAGCTGCCTCCGCCGCTATGGCGGTAGTTACGCGCCTTCTGCAGTCACATTAAAGTCAGACAGTTGTGGGAGTGATAAGAGCCGGATTCTCCATGCAATGGGTATCGTTCAGGAGTACCTCATTGATAAGGTAAGGCTAGATTCACAAAAGTGTGCAAAACAGGCATAAAAACATAAATTTTAAAAGTTAAAGTTTATTTTTTTTATTTTATACCACTTTTTTTTTTTTACTTCTAAAAAATCTTTATTTTATTTAACATATAATGCTCCTGAAAAAAAACTGTGAAAATAGTTGAAATATGCAATACTATTAAAAAGATATTGGTGTATAAAGCAATGCATACCAAAAGTATTAAATTTGGCTTGCGCACTGTGGCATCAATGATGACCCTTGATCCTGAAAGGGTTAAAGGTGTTGTGTAAGATTAGAAAAAGGTCACTGCTTTCTCCTAGAAACACTGCCACTCATAGACTGTGTCTGGTATTGTCCATGAGTGGCAGTTGTTGCTGTTTTTGGAAGAAAGTTGTCGTGTCTTACTATCATTTGAAAGTTACATGTTAGTTGTGGTTGTTAGATATTCTTTGTGATGCTCTTTACAGCGTATCCCCAACTTTATATGTACTCGGTCCACATGTAAAAATATGTTGATCCATGGTTAAGTTAGAAGAAATATAATGCTAATAACTAGAGATGAGCGAACACTAAAATGTTCGAGGTTCGAAATTCGATTCGAACAGCCGCTCATTGTTCGAGTGTTCGAATGGGTTTCGAACCCCATTATAGTCTATGGGGAACATATACTCGTTAAGGGGGAAACCCAAATCCGTGTCTGGAGGGTCACCAAGTCCACTATGACACCCCAGGAAATGCTACCAACACCCTGGAATGACACTGGGACAGCAGGGGAAGCATGTCTGGGGGCATAAAAGTCACTTTATTTCATGGAAATCCCTGTCAGCTTGCGATTTTCGCAAGCTAACTTTTCCCCATAGAAATGCATTGGCCAGTGCTGATTGGCCAGAGTACGGAACTCGACCAATCAGCGCTGGCTCTGCTGGAGGAGGCGGAGTCTAAGATCGCTCCACACCAGTCTCCATTCAGGTCCGACCTTAGACTCCGCCTCCTCCGACAGAGCCAGCGCTGATTGGCCGAAGGCTGACCAATGCATTCCTATGCGAATGCAGAGACTTAGCAGTGCTGAGCCAGTTCTGCTCAACTACACATCTGATGCACACTCGGCACTGCTACATGAGATATAGCAATCTGATGTAGCAGAGCCGAGGGTGCACTAGAACCCCTGTGCAAACTCAGTTCACGCTAATAGAATGCATTGGCCAGCGCTGATTGGCCAGAGTACGGAACTCGACCAATCAGCGCTGGCTCTGCTGGAGGAGGCGGAGTCTAAGATCGCGCCCCACACCAGTCTCCATTCTGGTCCGACCTTAGACTCCGCCTCCTCCAGCAGAGCCAGCGCTGATTGGCCGAATTCCGTACTCTGGCCAATCAGTGCTGGCCAATGCATTCTATTGGCGTGATGAAGCAGTGCTGAATGTGTGTGTTTAGCTCAACTACACCGGTGGAGTAGTTGAGCTAAGCACACAGATTCGGCTCTGCTTCAATCAGCGCTGGCCAATGCATTCTATTAGCTTGATGAAGCAGAGTGTGCACAAGGGTTCAAGCGCACCCTCGGCTCTGATGTAGCAGAGCCGAGGCTGCACAAGGGTTCAAACGCACCCTCGGCTCTGATGTAGCAGAGCCGAGGGTGCACTTGAACCCTTGTGCACCCTCGGCTCTGCTACATCAGAGCCGAGGGTGCGCTTGAACCCTTGTGCAGCCTCGGCTCTGCTACATCAGAGCCGAGGGTGCGCTTGAACCCTTGTGCACACTCTGCTTCATCAAGCTAATAGAATGCATTGGCCAGCGCTGATTGAAGCAGAGCTGAATCTGTGTGCTTAGCTCAACTACTCCACCGGTGTAGTTGAGCGAAAACACACACATTCAGCACTGCTTCATCACGCCAATACAATGCATTAGCCAGTGCTGATTGGCCAGAGTACGGAATTCGGCCAATCAGCGCTGGCTCGGCTGGAGGAGGCGGAGTCTAAGGTCGGACCAGAATGGAGACTGGTGTGGAGCAATCTTAGACTCCGCCTCCTCCAGCAGAGCCAGCGCTGATTGGCCGAATTCCGTACTCTGGCCAATCAGCGCTGGCTAGTGCATTCTATTGGCGTGATGAAGCAGTGCTGAATGTGTGTGTTTAGCTCAACTACGCCGGTGGAGTAGTTGAACTAAGCACACAGATTCAGCTCTGCTTCAATCAGCACTGGCCAATGCATTCTATTGGCGTGATGAAGCAGTGCTGAATGTGTGTGTTTAGCTCAACTACTCCACCGGTGTAGTTGAGCTAAACACACACATTCAGCACTGCTTCATCACGCCAATAGAATGCATTGGCCAGCACTGATTGGCCGAATTCCGTACTCTGGCCAATCAGCGCTGGCTCTGCTGGAGGAGGCGGAGTCTAAGGTCGGACCAGAATGGAGACTGGTGTGGAGCGATCTTAGACTCCGCCTCCTCCAGCAGAGCCAGCGCTGATTGGCCAAAGTACGGAATTCGGCCAATCAGCGCTGGCCAATGCATCCCTATGGGAAAAAGTTTATCTCACAAAAATCACAATTACACACCCGATAGAGCCCCAAAAAGTTATTTTTAATAACATTCCCCCCTAAATAAAGGTTATCCCTAGCTATCCCTGCCTGTACAGCTATCCCTGTCTCATAGTCACAAAGTTCACATTCTCATATGACCCGGATTTGAAATCCACTATTCGTCTAAAATGAAGGTCACCTGATTTCGGCAGCCAATGACTTTTTCCAATTTTTTTCAATGCCCCCGGTGTCGTAGTTCCTGTCCCACCTCCCCTGCGCTGTTATTGGTGCAAAAAAGGCGCCAGGGAAGGTGGGAGGGGAATCAAATTTTGGCGCACTTTACCACGCGGTGTTCGATTCGATTCGAACATGGCGAACACCCTGATATCCGATCGAACATGTGTTCGATAGAACACTGTTCGCTCATCTCTACTAATAACTCATTATTATATTACAATTTCTTTGGAATCATGCAACTTTAGAGAAATGTATAATCCCTTGTAAACAACTATATTAACAAAATAACTGGAACGCTGCTTTGCAAATAAACTATATGGCTCAGGTTAATCTATTCCTCCTGTTTATCGCCAAAACGTGTCTAATTTTGCTGATAAAATCATTTACAACATAATGGGATTCAGGTTACAACGGAGACAAGAACACCAAGTTATTTCATTTTTGAGCTGTAATAAAAACACAAAATCAATGTCATTAAATCATGTTCGGGATACTGAGCGCTGAGCAACCTTTGTGGGATTAGTAAGTGTTTCAATGGTTTTCTTATCAGAAAGACACCGAGTTGGCAAATTAGAATTGATCGCTCTTAAATGGAGTCGAACAGACCCACACATAGAGCAGGAGAGAGGGAGAGGACCTGGGCACAACCAGATGAATATCCACGTCATAAATTATTTCTCACATCATATTTCTCTGTCAGGATTTGGTCCGAGTTTTTTCTTTCCCGTTGAGAGTGGATTATAAATGACTTGATATATTTGATGGGACTATTTACGACTGGAAGTGCAATGAGATTCAGAAATGAAGATCAGTGAATGTTTTATTTCGAAGGAAATGGAAGAGGTATTGATTTTATTACTCCATGAAATAAGTCTGGTGACAATTCAGCACCCAGTTGTGTCTGCTTAAAGAGGACCTTCCACCACCTCCACCAACTTCACTGCAAAGGATCCTTCACTAGATGCTGCTCCACTGATTTTGGTGTAGTTAGAATCTTTCCTTTGCTCCCACCGTTCCTAAACAATAATTTCTGTTAGTTTTATCACAGTTATACTTTCTATAGTCAGGTCGGCCGTCCCAGGATGGAGCAGAAAGACAGCGACTGCCCACATGACAGCAAGGAACATAATGGTGCTGAAAGTAACGGCATTGATTGATCAGGAACAATAGAGACAGGAGAAAAACTCCAACCATGCCAGAATCAAACCCGTTGAAGGATATATAGATTTTTTTTTTTTTTTTACATTGCATTGGGGGGTTTGTGTCTTTGGTGTGTGTTTCCAAAATGCAACATGTCCAGTGTATGGTTTTTTGTTTTTTTTAGGTGTTTAATTATCCATTTAATTATAGGAAAAAACTGAAAATAATGCCAAAAAGCGGCATAAAAAACAACGCAATATCGGTGTTCATAGGCCTAAGGCCCTTTACATGATATGGAAAATCATGTTTTTGTTACAGATTTTGCTGTGATTTTTTAGATCATAACCAAGAGTGTGTTTGCCTTAAAAAACTGCAGAAAAAAACTGCAACAACACAAGTAGCATTTCCGCAACGTGGAGCCTTTGCCTAATGGAATATATAGAAATGTGTGAAGGCAGCCCCAAAGGGTTGTTCTTTAAACTATGAAGTCTTAGTTTAGTTTAAGCTTTGTTCACATCTGCATCAGAATCCGTCCAGTACAGAGTCTGTCTGAAATTATGGCAAGTTTTTGTGGCAGATTGTGCTGTGGTTTCTACAGCCAAAGTCAAGAGTGCCTTAAATAGGAATGAGAAATATAAAACCTGTACACAACTGTGTGCAGTATACGGGTCATTAATAACGGCACAGATCATACCTGGAATGCTATCCGTGTGCCATCCATACTTTTTGCGGACCCATTCATTAAATTGAACAGACAAAGCTACAAATACGGACAGATATAGGACCTGTTATTTATGCGGATCTTCTCTACAGCCCAGACAATACTTACGGCTGTGTGTATAGGCCCACAGAAGTGAATCATAAGTACCGTCTTGTGAACGAGGCCTAAAGACAGCATTTATATTTTTCCCTTCTGCTAAATGTCCAGTCCTAGCTTTGGCTCAGAAAAACACAGCAAAAAGTACCAAAAAATAAAGCATTTTTTCTGCAGTGTGAGACCTCAAATTAGACAGTGCAAAGTTAGATTAGACAATCTTCACATGCAACAGATTTATGAAAGTGTGATGCTGGATGATAAATCTGTCACATTACAGGACTGTTTAGTCTAAGTTTACACCGGCTATTGCCGTAGTTGGCTTTGTATACACTAGAAAAGTACAACAAAGTCACAACTTCTATCATACCCACTCCTCTCTAATCTATACCCGTCTCCAATGAAGCCCCTTTCATGAAAGTTGTGAAAGTATCTAAAAAGTGTCTATGACTAAGGGTTTGTTGTAAACCTGAAATACGTAAGCAAGTCACTTTGAAAACAGGACTTTTCTTTCCAACAATTTCGGGTGGAATCCCGGTGGACCCCATTGTAGTCTATGGGGTAACCACTTTTTAAGTGGATAGAGTTTCCGTTTTTTGGGTCCCCTAAAGAATAGAAACCTGAACGCTGGAATTTTCTGGCACAAATTATGCCAGAACTCTCATTCTCCTTAGAAAATATATCCCTATATCTTCAACAATACATCACTTTTGAATTCTAAAGCATGTGGCCATTAACATAGAATGATACTTCACTAAACCTTATTTTCAAGGGGTTTTAATTGATAAATTAACCTTAAAATAGGTAATTGAATGAAGGGTAAGAGGGGTCCAACACCTGGGACCCCCATGGATCAGCTGTTTAAAGAGGCAGCTCAAAGGCCATGCGATATTACAGTCATCAGCCACATGGCCTGTTCAAGTGAATGCGCTGAGCTGTGATTCCTAGGTACAAATGTATAGCTGGACTTGTTTTTCTCTGAAGAGGCATTTCTGGCATTTTTATACAGTTATTTTTTGCAGCAGTCGCTACATTTACATCACAGATAAGAAAGATAGAATTACAATAGAAGATAACACCTCTATAGATAATACCATATAACACCCACCAATGCATCCACTACGGACAATAGATGTGGTCACAGCTTAATGTCTCTCTCTCCCTGACAGAGCATGCCCAAAAAATTCTCCCATAGACCTCAATTTGACAGCTCCAATCTATTTCTTCCTATAACTATGATACTACCGCAAGTATATCATTAAATGATATTAAGAAAGTAGAGGGCATGCTCAGACAAGATGGCAGCCCAAAATAATGTACTGAACATAGAATTTAAAAAACAAACTACAAAAATAAAAACTGATTAACTGTAAAGTTATATCCTGCAGTTCATCATCTGCTTTTAATAAATCAATAAAAAATTTGGCGATACATTTATTTTCAAAACACAAAGAAACACAGCACCTTAATATCTCCTTCGTCCTGACACCTCAGTGCCTACGTGGACTTGGTAATATGAGATATAACATATGGAAATGTGTGTAAGATAAGTTTAGAAATCCATCTTGTAATGTAAATCAGATTTCCGTACAGGGATCCTAGGAAACCTACATTGTGTTTCAATCAAATTCTTTTAGCGTTTATCATTTCTCTTCTCTTTTCTTATCTACCAGAATGAAAATAGGAGTGCTTGTAATAAGCAGTAAAAACAGAGTAATTAAAGCAATATTCTTGGAAGCACTTCTTAAGAAATGATGACATCACTTGAAACCCAAGCAGAGAGAGGGCAAGAGATACAATAGCAGAATAATGGTGCATATGGGCTGTAAAAGTTCTCAGATTGTGAGTTCTGGAATACTTTACAGGCATGCCGAAGGCTTGCTGGACTTACAGAGTAACTGCTTAGCTAGAAAGTCTCTGCAGATGCTTCACAAGTTCACTATTGGCCTTATTTTCTCAACCACATTGCATTAATCTCATACAAATCCACTGTAGAGTAGAGAAAATCTTACCCCGACTCCTGACCATAGAATCAATATACTTTAAGAAAAATTTTGTCTGAATGGATTTCACATAGAGTAAATGCTGTAATCCAACTAGCTATTGATAATATTAATAGACAAAGAAGTTAGATAAACAGATGAGTTATAGTGTAAAGGAAGTCAAATACTTAAAGGGGTTGCCCGGGATAACTGGAAATCCCTACACTAATCTAAACACCCTCCCCTCTTACTTTCTAAATAACAGTAATAAAAAATGTATATTTACCCATATCCCTGGGGCGGGCATTTTATGATTATCCGGTGATTACCCGTTTCCCCATTTCCGGAAACGGATCGTCAATAGTACTACTCCCCCCTTCCCATCAACTCCATTATACTTACCCTCCAGGCTTCTTTTGGCGAGATGGCTCCTCCTCCAGTACTGATTTGGCAGGGTGAACAGTCTTCTCCAAGCACTGTGCACCCCACTGGTAATTCACCTCTACTGTGCGTCCACACATGCGCAGTAGAGGTGGCTCATCATGGAGAAGACTGAATCAGTATAGAAGGAGGAGGAGCCGTCTCACAGGAAGATGCGTGAAGGGTAAATATATACTATGGGTCGGGAGTTGGGCTGATTAGGTAGGGAAGGGTGGGATAGCTAGAGAGACAGGGAGGGGGTGTATGGGGGGGGAGTAAGATGAGAGGGGTTAGGTGAGGAAGTTACATAGCAGGTGGCAGAAGCAGTAAACAAAAGTAGGAGACACCAGAGGCTCCCAGAAATCACTCAAAACTCGCCATAAAAGGTATATGGGTGCATTTACTAACGCATTAATAGCACTAGCAGACAGTTTTTAAACAAAACATTTTTTGCTTGGAAAACTCCTTTAACATAATTCAATCCAGGTCACAACAAGAAATACATGCATGTTGATGAATAGATTTAGCAATATAGGAGCAGAATACTGTACATGGTGTTAAAGTGGTCTTGTGGGATTAGATATTACTGATTTACTACAGGTAACTTATGGGATTACTTGGGGTCTGACACTTAGGACACTCCCAACAATCAGCTGTTCTCAGCCGCTCATAGGCTCTTATATGAGGACAATGCCGAATCCTTCTGAGATAAGTTTATTAGAAATAATATGATTATTTTTTGTTATTATTACTAATTATTATTCTTACCTTTATTAGAAATATACAGAGATATTTTCCATGACAACACAATCTAATTTTGCTGGATGAAATCACAAGGGTGAATGGTGAGATTAAGAAGGTCTCCTGCAATCTTCTAAGAAACACTGCTCACTTATCAGCTATCTACTTCCTTTCTTCGATTCTTGGAACAATATTGAAATATTACATTGTTTGATGTCCGTATGTCTTTTTGTTCTTCAGCTAATATTTGTCTGATCACAAACACTATTTAAGAAGACCAAATTTCCCTTAATAAATGTGTCAGTCATAAGGCCAGTAGCAATTTAGGCATTAGACAATGGTTAAAGGCTTCAAAGTCCGAGCCGCATCTATTTCTAATGAAGCTTCTCATTGTAATTAGAACAATTTCCTATGACAAGCGGGGTCTTTTGACACCACGGGTAATAAAAGATTTTTCTGTAATTGTAATAAAAGCCAAAGATGAATCCACAAACACGGCACCGAACCTTAATGAATTTGTACTTTGAAGGGGATTGGAAGGATTAAACTCATTTCTAGTTTAGTATTACAGAGAAATAAAAGTCAGCAAACGGGAGATTCAGTGATATCAGTATAAAGAAGACTCCGTTTCTGTCGCTGATCTAATACATTTCGCTCTTTGTGGATGAAACATTAAGCCCATTTTCTAAAAGAAACAAAAGATTCTTAATGATTGAAAGGCCCTTCTCATCTTCGTTCATGAATAAATGCGCATTGTACTCACACTGTGCTTAAAGGGGAAATCCAGTCATATTTTATAGATGTGACTACAATAGATTCCAGATTCATTCCAAACTTCTGGAAAGTGCTCACAGCTCAAATCTCATGCCAAATTATGGAAGTGATGTGAACGGGACTATGTATATCATTTTTATGTCGGATTCTCAGGAAGTTAAATCTTTGAGTAGTACCCGAAGAGGTTAAATTGCTTTATCACTCCAAACTATACCCTGACAGATAATGTAGTATTATATGAGGAGTGAGTCTGATTATTCTTAGCATTCCTGATGTTCCAGAGGGAGAAAAGCCACCCCCAAAATATAAGTCTTTGTCAATTCTTTCCTTCTCCTTTGAAAACACATGCATACTTGGCCAAACAGAGCACGTATGTGCAAGAGGAAATCAGGAAAGATAGCTGTACACTTTACAACAAAATTTTATATTTAATATGGCCATACAAATTAGATGAAGTACGTTGATGGTTGTTCTACGAATGTTCTTTTAATGACATTAATAACCCCTTAATTAAGTATATGCTATACTAGCAGTACCCGCCACTTTGTCCGCGGAACCCTGACCCCCTGTGCAACCAACCTGTAGCGCTGCGCAGGCTTCTTCCTTTGCCTTGTGTCCACAGCGGCTCCCTTTTCCTCATCTCCCCCCTGGTGCCCACCAACCCCCTTTTTTTCCTACCCTCTCCCTCATGTGCTCGCTTCTTTCTCCTACCCCATGCCCCTTTTCCCCCTAGCCCCGTGTCCCCTTCCCCCCAACCCATGCCCCCTTCCCCCGTGTTACCTACCCCATGCCCCCTTTTTCCCACCACCCTATGCCCCCTTCCCTGTATCACCTACCCAGTGACCCCTTCCCCCCCTAGACCCTGTGTCACCTTTCCCCCCACCAACCTGTGCCCACGGCCTCACCAAATCCCGGGCTCCCCGTGCACCGATGTTACAGAGGTGCCTATTAGGGCCCCCCTCCCGCGGCAAGCCATGTGCCCCCATTCCATCTGTGGGCGCTGTGGCGGCCCTGTCCCCGTCCCCCTTCCAGGGGCTCCCGGGTTTACCTGCCCAGGCCCCCCATTCCCGCGTCCCCCACTGGACCGGCAATCTCCTCACTCCCAACACCCCACCCCTCTCCCTTCTCAAAGTCCCCTAACTCGCCTGTCGTCACAACCCTTCTCCCGCGGTCGAATGACACTGTAGATAGCCCTGAGCAGACATCGGCAACATCCCCGACGGACATGCAGAGTCCAGGGGCCGAAGCCGCCACGGCACAGCAGGCCGAAATGGCGTTCCAGACAGCGGCGCAGGCGACCCCCTGTCCGGTCGCGGCAGAGCACTGCGGTCCTGTGGTAAGCCAACACAGGCGGGGCAGCGTACGCACTTCTCGCTGCCCCAGAGTACGGGCGCTGGTTCAGGACTCTCTGGACCTCTGAGAGCCGCCATGTTCTTGTGGACGCCGGCCAGCCGATAGCTCCGCCCACATAGAGAAGCGGCACCCATCCAGGTGAGCTGCTGATGGGGCTGGGATGACGTCATCCCAGGTCCTACAGCGTCCCAGGTCCTTCAGCGAATTCAAAAGTGAAAAGCATCGGTCACGGGAGTGAATTGCGGTGGTGTACGGGAATTCCATGTAGCCTATCGTTCAATCCGGGACCCAAGGTATGTATGTGCGCAATTTCAGCCAAACCCGTTCGCCATTCTAGGTGCCATTGCGTCCCCTTTCCAACCCCCCCCCCCCCCCCCCCGACCCCTTTACACCCACCCCTGCAACCTCGGCCTCCTCCCCTGCCTGGGGTTAGGAGCTAGGCCCGAGAGGGCAATAGGGAGTTTGTGGCTTGCTATGCTAAGAAGTGTGTGGGATTGCAGAGCTGGTGGTATGAGTTGTGGTTTTGTGGGGGTCCTGGCAAAAACGTATGTCTGCAATTGTGACGAAAAGTAGCCTATCGTTCAATCCTGCCTAGGATGTTTGTTGAAAATTTCAGCCAAATTGGTTGAGCGTTTTTTGCGTGATTGAGGAACAAACATCCAAACATCTAAACATCCAAACACACAAACATCCAAACACACATACTTTCACATTTATAATATTAGTAGGAAGTAGGATTAGGTTTACCAACCATTCACTTGCGGTATGTTCCCTGTTACGCAAAATATATGCTCAGCTTAATTGTGGTCCCCTTGCCATAGTGCCGTAAGCCTGGTATAGGCCAAACTGACTGACTAGCACTCTTTCTGTCTATAATCACTCCTGATTAAACTAAGCAATCTATATACAGTGGAAACAATGTATCTGCTAGACAGCTTAGAACAATTCTATCTCTAGGGATTTAGCATTAGAGTATCAGTTTGGCTAATGAATAAAGAATTGAGGATTAAGCTTGGTATGCAAAGTAACAGGGAACGTACCGCAAATGAATGGTTGGACAGCCTAATACAGTGTGGTATGGATTGTGTAAAGGCTACAGCACATACTAAACTGAAAGTGCTAGTTTATCCACCTGCCTATTAACAGTTATTGTAATCAGACATCCATATTTGTATACTAAATACTATACTTCATGCATTGTAATGTTGTACCATAATTCACGGGTTATGTAATTGAGAGCTCCATTTGTGTATAATAATCTGTTATTTTAACTGAAACATAATAAAGTTGGATTCCAAGATTAAAGGAGATTTCCGGGCAAATGGTATTGATGACCTATCCTTAGGATAAGTCATCAATATCCAATCTGCTGAAGTCCAAACACCTGCGACCCCCATGACTGCCAGCTGTTCTCACTAGCCACTATACAGAGAGCAGAGCCGACACAGATAGATACTGCAGCTCCCGTTTACTTGAACAGAGGTGTCTTTTTTTTCTAATCTGAACAAGCCAAATTTTGGTAGTCTCTCATCTGAACTCTTCATTTGAACCTTCTACATCTTCCATGTCCTTCTTATAATGTGGAGCCCAAAATCAAATCCCATCTTTGTCATGTGGCCTTACAAGGTAAGATTAATATAATATTACATTGGAATCTCAGGTTTTATTTCTGTTTATGCACCTGAAAATCTTATTTGCTTGACAGTGAGTATTGCTGCCAATACCTAAGTCCTTCTATTGTTCTGTTGTCCCCAGTGTTGTTCCATCTAACATATATGGAATTAATATATATATGGCAAAATTTTACAATAAAGAACCCACTGAATTATTTGAGAGTGATAAAGAGTGTCAACTCTAGTATGAGTGATCTCCACTATCTGCCAAATTACAGTCCTATGAAAAAGTTTGGGCACCCCTATTAATCTTAATCATTTTTAGTTCTAAATATTTTGGTGTTTGCAGCAGCCATTTCAGTTTGATATATCTAATAACTGATGGACACAGTAATATTTCAGGATTGAAATGAGGTTTATTGTACTAACAGAAAATGCGCAATATGCATTAAACCAAAATTTGACCGGTGCAAAAGTATGGGCACCTCAATAGAAAAGTGACATTAATATTTAGTACATCCTCCTTTTGCAAAGATAACAGCCTCTAGTCGCTTCCTGTAGCTTTTAATCAGTTCCTGGATCCTGGATGAAGGTATTTTGGACCATTTCTCTTTACAAAACAATTCAAGTTCAGTTAAGTTTGATGGTCACCGAGCATGGACAGCCCGCTCTCAAATCATCCCACAGATGTTCAATGATATTCAGGTCTGGGAACTGGGATGGCCATTCCAGAACATTGTAATTGTTCCTCTGCATGAATGCCTGAGTTGATTTGGAGCGGTGTTTTGGATCATTGTCTTGCTGAAATATCCATCCCTGGCGTAACTTCAACTTCGTCACTGATTCTAACATTATTCTCAAGAATCTGCTGATACTGAGTGGAATCCATGCAACCCTCAACTTTAACAAGATTCCCGTTGCCGGCATTGGCCACACAGCCCCAAAGCATGATGGAACCTCCACCAAATTTTACAGTGGGTAGCAAGTGTTTTTCTTGGAATGCTGTTTTTTTTGGATGCCATGCATAACGCCTTTTTGTATGACCAAACAACTCAGTCACAGGACCTTCTTCCAAAATGAAGCTGGCTTGTCCAAATGTGCTTTTGCATACCTCAGGCGACTGTTTGTGGCGTGCTTGCAGAAACGGCTTCTTTCTCATCACTCTCCCATACAGCTTCTCCTTGTGCAAAGTGCGCTGTATTGTTGACCGATGCACAGTGACACAATCTGCAGCAAGATGATGCTGCAGCTCTTTGGAGGTGGTCTGTGGATTGTCCTTGACTGTTCTCACCATTCTTCTTCTCTGCCTTTCTGATACTTTTCTTGGCCTGCCACTTCTGGACTTAACAAGAACTGCCCCTGTGGTCTTCCATTTCCTTACTATGTTCCTCACAGTGGAAACTGACAGGTTAAATCTCTGAGACAACGTTTTGTATCCTTCCCCTGAACAACTATGTTGAACAATCTTTGTTTTCAGATCATTTGAAGCAGGCTGTCCATGCTCGGCGACCATCAAACTTAACTGAACTTGAATTGTTTTGTAAAGAGGAATGGTCCAAAATACCTTCATCCAGGATCCAGGAACTGATTAAAAGCTACAGGAAGCGACTAGAGGCTGTTATCTTTGCAAAAGGAGGATCTACTAAATATTAATGTCACTTTTCTGTTGAGGTGCCCATACTTTTGCACCGGTCAAATTTTGGTTTAATGCATATTGTACATTTTCCATTACTACAATAAACCTCATTTCAATCCTGAAATATTACTGTGTCCATCAATTATTAGATATATCAAACTGAAATGGCTGTTGTAAACACCAAAATATTTAGAACTAAAAATGATTAAGATTAATAGGGGTGCCCAAACTTTTTCATAGGACTGTATCTTTCCCGCTGATCCCCCCCCCCCACATTGAGTTCAGACCTTCCCATTGCTGTTGATTTTATTAACATTTTCCCAGCCGTTCACCCCCTTTTCTGTTTTCATGTTACCTGAAATTAATCATACTTCAGCAAATACTAATTTTATGGAGAATGTGGTTCTATATAGTGATCAGAGCTCTTGTTAGTACACCCCTTTCTTGTCTCATTTCTTATTCTATGTGTTTTTGACGTGACTAGCCCCATGCTAGCAATTGACATTCTCAAAATATGCAAATCTTCGATTGCATGAAAGCAAGAAAAAATATGGAGAACTCGAGAGGACAATGCCTAAAACATGAAACAGTTTTAATTACAAACAGTTCAGGAATAATAAAAATGTGACTTTAGGGCTGCTTAGAAATTCATGAATAGAGACCAAAAAGATGAAATCCACTGCGCTTTCTATGCCAGAAATAATCACAGTGAGTTTACTTGATATTATATATACTTCCAATTAACAGAATTAAAAATGAATAGAAATCACACGGTGACTTTGCTGTCCATCATTGTTATGTGGTGCTTGTGATATTTGACAATACTGTGATTTCTACTATTAATATTATTAACCGATTGTGGCCCAGCATCATGGATGCTTCAATTTCCTTTCACATTATTGAATTATGTATTGCAACAGTGACCAATAATTAGAAACATAATGCCTGTATAATAGAGACACCAGTAATGTGTGCTGGAGAGCCAACCTATGAATGCCGGATACCCTGATGTCCATTGTTCATGTCCTCTACAGAGCCCTTTGTTTAGGAATGAAAGATATCTAAGTTGGACAGATAGGGCACATTGTATAAGGAGAGCCCTGAGAATGCCCCTGTCATGGCAGAAGTCATTTGGGGATTTAGGGCCAGCCTTCCATCTAACAGGGATAGAGTTTTTGAATAGTTGATATCACCTGACGTGTGACCCTAAATGTGACTGCGCCAAAACATGATTCATTGCACAATGCCACTCAATGGATGAGATCTGTCCATTTAATAGATATGAACCATGACACAGGTTCCATTGCTATACAGCATGGTGATAAGCTGCCAGTGGTTTGTGCTTCTTTTACATTCACAGCTGTGCTAGAGTCTCAGTTGGTGACTTTATTGCAGTGTCCCCATGAATTTCCTCCTTTCATTTTTAAAACGACGGACTCCCTACGGACCCCACTATAGTCAATGAGGTCCATCAAACCGCCATTTTAGTTGTCCTCCTCTCCATTGTTCTGAGAGGCAACGCTAGTGTGACCCTAGCAGAACCACGACAATCTGTTGTATATTTTTTACATTGGCATTTTTTCTCCCAAGATATTTTATAGACTATATTATTAAAAGTTACATTTTCTATTGTTTTCTGTCTTGATACATAGTTTGGATTATTGTCAGAAAATTTGTAGGGTCACCCAATGTGAGCAGGGAGTCTGCTTTGTGTATTACAAGAGTTTACTGAGCATGACAGGTTTTTTGATGTTGGAATTAGACAAGCAGCAGTGACTGAGGAGAAAGATATTTTCTCAGATCGCACCTTTGTTCAGAAAAAATATAAGCCTTCCTTTTGGACAGTCTTTAAAGAATTGACAAAAATCTACAGAGGGCGAGTAACATCATGGTGGGAGGTCCAGAGTTTGGACAATAATATTATAAAACAGGATAGTACCAAGACGACTCAGGATCACACTGACCCCGGGAGCCAGGATTAGATATCGAGTGCTCACAAGCAAGTAGGAGAGAGTGAGAACAAGCTCTTGCCTTAAATTAATGCAACTCTGAGGATGAGAAAATTAACTTAGACATGCTTGAAGCAAAAAAAAAAATTTGAAATTAAAAAATTATCAATGGACGCCTGAATTTGCCAATAAAGAGAATCCATTACACAATACTTTAGGAAGGGTCCAGTACAATGTTAAGGAACACAAGCACAACTAATTCACACAATACCCACAGGACTTCAGAAACAACAAACATCAAGTAAATGTGATCAAGAAGGTACCAGAGACAACACTCAGGGCAACCCGATCCAAACTAGAAGCCCTTGTGATAGACCACTTATTTAGGGTCCTGCCCAAAGTTGAGAAACATAAAGTAACATATTATCTTTTGCACCAAGCATTGTGTCCCAGGCTTTGCATAGGTAAATGACATTCATGAGTATGTCTGTAGGCTTCACTAGGCAGGATCAAAGGATGCCCCAGAACATGGGGAGTCAGATGGACAGGCTATTAGATATGAGAGGGCGTTATTAACTATAGGGTCCATAATTTCCTATAGAGAGCATTATTAGCTATTGCACAATATGGGTAACTATTAACTACACAAACATGGACATTCTTATTGTATGCAGTCAAATTGAGGTTAGGAGTGTTTGGAGGCAAAAAGAGGTATTATTAGTATTACTCTTATTTGTCTCAAACAGAACTAACAACCCCAATATGCCTACCTTTATTAATACCTACCTTCAATTACTATGTGGGGCACAAAAGAGCAGTAATACTGTTTAACGTTACAGACAAGATAGCCATACGGGCTGGTTCAGAAGGCCACATGTGGTCTGGTGTTACAGGTTGCACTGCCCTCCCACAATCACAGCATATAGCAATAGTTTGCTATGATACATTGGATTCAGTTCAATTATCATAGACTGAATTACTGTGATCACAAATTGCTGTCTAAATTGTCCCTTACAGTGTGGAAATGGTGGCACAAAGGATGGATAATTTGTGTGTGTATTAAGGGTATGAGAAAAACAAAGACAAGGAGAAATGAAGTAGATGTGCCTCAGACTGTGGATCATTGCAGGGGAAAGCTTTACAGTCCATTTTGTTTCTATTTATGTTGAGGAGCCATTGGTGTTTGGGCAGCAAACTCTGCAGACTTGTTGTAGCTGGAAGAAGTTGTCATGGTGGACTGAGCCAGATTGAAAAAAATTGTAAAAAGTAATTGACTAGATTTCTCTGTACTGTAATAACTTATATTCTTGTACAGCACCTCTGTAAAACTGGTATCCACCACCAAATAGTCACAGTATGGTGGTAACATTAGTCCTTGCATAGTGCTTTAATTCAGCAACATTAGCTTCAGTAGATTAAAGCCATTATGTCTCACCTCTTTGCAAGCCAAAAGCAGGATAGGTTTTTGTTTTTATCCCCCTTGCCCCATCCCATCCTTAACAGACATGATGACATCATGCAGAATCTGAGTGATGGAAAACACTGGTATGATTTATTTCCTAGCGCTGTCCCGTTATTTCTAGATCTAGGACAGATGCTTTCCACATTCATAAGATTCCTACAAAACAAATCCTTACAGCCAATAGTGACCATAGCTGCTAATGTAGGTAATGGCAGACATTGTTTTTTTTCCTTTGGGGGGGGGGGGGGGGGGTTGTAAAGTCTTGGTACTCAAATATACTGTGAATGAATGTGTAAAGAGATTACACAGACAGAGATATCTTTCAGAATTAAAGATAACTAAAATAGAAGAAGTGTGTCACTAGCTCATATACATCAGTGATAAATCACAATGTGTTAATGCATGCACTGCTAACATGGCAAGTGCTCTAACAGAAGGGGTTTATTTCTGCTTATAATGTACGTTGCAAAAGCAACCATGTATTATATAGAAATAATGTTACATGCCAAGCGACATGAGATTTACCTGCATTCCAATCTATGTACGGATATATCAGTGTTAACCTGAAATTAGTTAAACTGCTCCAGCATGATATTTGTTCACAAAATACAACAAAAATCAATGAAAAGTCATTGAAAAATGTTTTTGTCAATGACATTTCTTTGTTTTTTGTATATATAAAACTGTTTTTAAATAAATATTTTCCCCGGATGGTATACTATACCTTGTCATCTGCTATTATAAAAGGTGTCCACACAGAAATAGTAGCAATTTGAAATTGTTATCCATTACAGTCACTGTATATAGTACATACCGTATATACTCGAGTATAAGCCGACTCGAATATAAGCCGAGGCTCCTAATTTTACCACAAAAAACTGGGAAAACTTATTGACTCGAGTATAAGCCAAGGGGGGAAATGCAGCAGCTACTGGAAAATTTCAAAAATTAAAATGGTTGGAGTTTTTGGGTGCAGTAGTTTCTGGGTGCTGGGGAAGGGGAGGGGGTGTTTTGGTTGTCTGTCCCCACCTTCCCTGAGCTTGAGGACTGTTTTTTCTTCCCCCACTTGGAATTCAGCCTGGCTGAATATAGGGTATCTGCAGTGCTCCTATTAACCCCTTCCCAACTGAACAGGAGCACTGCAGATACCCTATATTCAGTAGACCGGGCACACTCAGACAAAGGGATACCTAATGTGTATGTGTTTCACAGTCATTTTCTACTATTGCATGTATTCTAGATTCAGAACATTTATTTATTTTTTTTATTTTCTTCTTCTTTTTTTTTTTTTACACTATTTTATGGGAGATTCTATACATTGATATTGTGGCTGGTCATAGACCCCCCCCCCCCCCCCCCGAGTATAAACCGAGGGGTGCTTTTTCAGCACAAAAACTGGGCTGAAAAATTCGGCTTATACTCGAGTATATACGGTACATAGTTTCTATTAAAAAGGATCTGTCACTAAGTACAAAATGCTCTGCACCTGGATGACTTCGGGTTTTTCTTTTTAAAATCCGTCCCTCCATTGAACGTCCCTCCAGGGATAGTTTTCTTAGGTAGCCTTTGTTCTCTAAACTTAATACTGAGCCCTGGATGTGACTGGTATGCTTTCTTACATCCATAGTAAACTACATATTCTCACCGTGGAAACATCAAAACCCTTATTGTCGCTCTGATTCTCTCTCGTATTGACTACTGCAATTCTCTAGTAATCGGTCTTTCATTTACTAAACTTTCCCCTCTCCAATCTGTGCTGAGTGCCATGGCCAGATTCATCTTTCTGTCAAACTTGTGCACAGATGTATCTACCTTGTGTCAGTCGCTGTATTGGTTGCCCATCTATCACAGAATACAATATTAACTTATCATCCTCATCAACGAATCCCTCCATAGCACTGCAGCTCCCTCCCTCATCACTGTCTACCGCCCAAAGGCCCCCGTTCACACGGGGCACGGAATGGTATATTTTGGTCCTGATTTTGACGCGGGAAGCTGTGTCAGAATAGGACCAAAATGCACCTGCCGTGGTTTCCTGCAGTCGCAGTTTCCCGCTCCAGAGTAGGCCCAAATGAATGGGCCAGTCCAGAGGGTGCTGCCACGAGCCAGATGCCGCAGCTGAATCAGCCGCGGAATCCGCCTAAAGAAAAGTCAGTTTGCTTCTTTTTTCCGTGAGCAGGACCATACTGCTCACAGAAAAAAGGAAGCTAGCAGTCTACATAGACCTCTATTGTGAGGGGGCAGATTCTGACGTGGATTCAGCGCCCCCTCTTGCTCCATGTGAATGAGCCCTTTCCATTCTGAGCCCTCCCATGTATCCATACAGCAGATTATGACCATAAGTGAGACATTTCCTTGTTCAGGAGAAATTATTTAATAAATTAATAATAATTTAATTGTATCTATACAATGGAAGCTGACCTCATTTTAGAAACTACACCCCTAAAGAAACTTCTCAAGTATCATTTTGATCCCAAGGTACTTCACCAAAAATTAATGTATGAAGTGGAAACTGAAATTTATCTAGGAATATGCCTTTTCAGTGCCCCTTATGCTATGCCCATTTTGTGTCATCAGAGACACGCACTCCTAAAACTATTAAGTGGGCTATCCTGAGTACTAAAACGCAGTATAAGTGGGCATAAACTGCTGTTGGGCACACAGCAGGGCTCAGAAGGGAAGGAGAACTGCGCTTTTTAGTGTTGGTAGTACAGATTTAGAGAGACTTTCAAGAAGTGATCACATTTTGTAGGATCAATTTTAGATTCTCTTCAAACATGACATGCTGTCCAAAAACCAACAAAGACTGCGCTCAAAAAGCACAGAGCGCTCCTTCACATCTGTGACACGACTGGGGGCTATTCACATTTCCAATTGATGGTCTGTTGTAATGTATGACGGATCCATTAAAACAGACGCCTCTTCGGTGCAAAATGGCTGTGAAAAATTGCCATTTTTAACTGCTGTTGTCACCTACAGTTGAATGTAGGCTAAGAAACTGTTCTGTATGTATAGATATATAAAAAAGGAAGCAATTATGGGTGACACTGCTCCAAAAACTGACCTATAAGACAAAAATATAAAGGTTGGATCGGCACTAGAAGAACAGAAATATCCAATAACTTTTAAAGGTGGTGCTCAACCACAATTATAGCGCAACAGGAAAACTCTCATTATAAAAGACCAAAAAAGCCGTCACCAAAATGTATCTTAAAAAGTAGATTTTATATCCAAAATGTCCATAAAAACATCCACATCAGTGTATGGGAAAGCGAAGCTTGCATCCAAGGCTAGGAAACAATTTGTTTCACACTACATGCACTTTTTCAAGCCTTGCAATGCACATACATAGGTACATGTTCTGTATGTATGGTTTGCTGCATGAAAATTATAGCTCCCCCGTTACCGCTATGAATAATCATAACCACAGCCTTCCTTTGCCTAATGCACATCAGGTTAATGTCAGGTACAATGAAATAACCTAAAACAACTATTCCTCCTGCCCGACTAGTTCACATTTTTATATATTCTTCAATTATTTAATGTAATTAAATCCACCTATTTCCTGGAAATATGTTTAAATCTCCTATAAAGTGACTGCTATGGACCGAGGCTTAGCTGGACGCCCATGGTGCTTAATATGGAAACTATATCTAGGTCCCAACTGGAAACAACTTTGTATCCCATTGTATGTGGTTATAGTTGCATAATCCAGTATCTATTTATATAGTGAGTTTTCTCCATGAGTAGGGTCAGGGTGCAACTAGTACTTCTGTACCCCCTATAGCTATACCACAGGATATGACACCAAAAACATGATAGATTTCTGCGTTTAATAGTGTCTATTCCTTTGGTAACTGTAGGTTTCAACACACATTGTTCAAGCTGTACAGAACAGAAGGTTACAAAGTATCGCAGATAACACCATGAAGAAAAAATGTATTTTGTAGCAGATGTGTGCCACATGTTCATCTCTCACATTTGATACATTATTTATGCCACTTTCAGCTTAACAGTTATTTATCAAATACCAAAGGGGAAAGTCGCCAGGAAGCAGAAAGTGCAACATACTTTTTACACTACGTAACTCTATCATAGCTCTTCTGAGCATCTATTAAATCTACATCTGCGAGAAAATGAGAGAACAATGACATCACTGTAACTACATTTTATACTATATAGTCAAGTGTTATGTGGAAACAAAATGTCTATTGTGCAGTTACAGCAAACGTAATAATGAATTATTCTACAAAAATATAACGTATATAATGTTGTACGATAACAAATACATTTCTTCAGATAGCGCAAGCATATGTATCATATTGACAACCTATGCACTTTATATAGAGTCTAGAGATGAGCGAGTAGTATTCAGTCGAGTAGGTAATCGATCGAATACTACGGTATTCAAAATAATCGTACTTGGCCGAATACCGCACGGTAAATGCAGTAAAAATTCGATTCCCCTCCCACCTTCCCTGACGCTTTTTTTTTTTACAGCAATAACAACGCAGGGGAGGTGGGACAGGAACAAAACAAAAACGTATACAGTCATTGGCTGGCTAAATCAGTAGTAGCAGTAATAATAATAATAATACAGTGACTTGGGTGTGTTAGATGCCCCCAGACATGCTTCCCCTGCTGTCCCAGTTGCATTCCAGAGGTGTTGGCATCATTTCCTGAGGTGTCGTTGTGGAGTTGGTGACTCCAATTGGTCGAATTTTGATTTCCCTGAAATGAGCATGTTTTTCCCATAGACTATAATGGGATTCGATATTCGAACGAATAGTCGAATATTGAGGTCTACTCATTCGAATTTTCGAATATTTCACTACTTGCTCATCTCTAATAGAGTCCTTTATAAAAAGCAGTCCCAGTCCTTGATGGTCACAACGCCTTTGCTATAGGATGGCAAGGACCTGTACAAGACTCCCTCCGCCAGAAGAATTTTATTGTTAGCAAATATGAGGATAGGAAATACTTTGTAGGATTGGATGGGGAACCAAACAAAAGACCTTTCTGCTCTGGGTACCAAATATGGCACCATAATAGGAGCCATAGTCTACAAAAGTGTATGCACTTTCCAAGAGTATAACATTGCATGCACAATGTAGCATCTTAATCTTTAACATAGTGCAGCATTTTCACACAAGGACAGGTCCACTGGACAAAATTTTAGACATTAAGGCTAAGACCCCACATTGCAGAAACGCTTGCATTTTCCTTATAGCCTTGGAAGAAGAAATACAGAGAAAAACAAAGCAAAAACAAAATGTAAAATGCTGCAGAAAAAAAAATGTGATGGGTTTCTATTGCATTTATTGCGGTGTTCTACAACATGGGGCCTTGTCCTTAGGCATAAACGCTGCAGAAAAAAATACAGCGTTTTTGAGTCACAGCAAAGTGGATTGGATTCGAGGTAATCCCAGCCTCACTTTGTAGTACAAAAATGCAATGCATACGCGCCATTTCCAAAATCGCAGAATGTCAATTATACCTATGAAAATTTCACTAGAGGTATAATTGAAGCAGAAAGTCCACAGAGGAAACTGCTGCAAACTTTCTGTCCAAAGCCCTGTGGGAAGATCCGCAATGTTTTGCAGCCGCGGTTGGCCTAAAGTGGTATTGTGAGATCCTAAATATTTGGCCACAGGTAGGGAATGTTATAAAATAATAAAAGAATATATAATTATCTTTTAAAGGAAATCTGTCATGTTGATAAATAGCATAAGAGAGAGGAAGAGTTAAACAGATTCATATACAGTTTTGTGCAGAAGATTCTATATACTTTGTATTTTATTTAACTTTCTGCAGTTTCTCTGCTGAGAAGTGAAGGAGGCAATCTTATCAGTGACTGACAGCTTTCTATGCATAGTCATGACAAAGGCTGAGTAGGAATTTCTATATGACTCCTAATCCCTCAATGAGCACAGACTTGGAATACAAATTATTCTGAATGTTTTTACCACAAAATTATATATCTCAATCTGCTTAGCTTTAATATGATGCCTGCAGATAAGACTACATGTTCAGCATGACAGGTTCCCTTTGAATCCCCTGCTGATCCAGTGGTGCCCACTAGTCATTAATGTTGCTGAATCAATGGCATCCCTATCTACCAATCACGAGCCTCAGTGGTATTATGCCATGCACTACTGAGACCAATGACTGCAGAAATTACTGGGAAGTAGGGATGTCATTGCTGCAGCCAGTGAAGATCTTGGAAAATCTAGCAAAAGAAGGCAAAATACCCCCCCCCCCTTATAAAACAATCCTGTTGACAATGCATACTGCACCATTATGACCAAACAAATTAAATCAGAATTATTCTTATGATTTGCCCATTTAATCTAGTCAGTGAACTCAACGGTTGTCTAGAATTTACATCTCAGTCTTCAATATATTTCATATCATTAAGATTTTCTTCAAGGCTCAAGACATACAGTATTTATAATGGAAAATAGTATTATATGTACAGTGAAAGCATCAGCATACATGTAACATATATAAACAAGAAAATACATTGTTTCTACTCTTTTTTACTTCTGTAGTACAACATCTAGCACCCACACCTTTGTGTGCACATTCTCAGCAAGCCTGTCCAGGAAAAATCATATCTATTTAGTAATTTACTAGTAACTGGTAATACTGCCTTTCTGATGAAGATGGAAGTGTGCACTACGGACATAAACCTAAGCTGATTCATATATGATTATGGGTTGCTGGCAGACCTTATCAATGGATGCCCATATATTCATTACATGTTTAAAATGAACCATAATAACCATAGGCTTTAAACATCACATTTATATAGAAATATATAGGTAATGTTTGAGACAATGCTCCTAGAATTGATGGAAGGGGTAAGAGTAACTAGTCTAGTTCAGGTAAAGCTCACTGTTCACAAGTGCTTGGGACACCTGTTCTTTCTTCCAATTTTGCCTCCAAAAAAAGGAAAAGTTCAAAGACTAGCTTTATCGCCACAGCCTGCTACTTGGGGCTTTAGCCACAAGGTGAAAATTTCCCATAAACATTGAGACATTTTGCGGCCTGCATGCTACGTTCTTCAGGGTGGAGGTGTGCTTGGGGCGTTGCCATTGGACTTGACAAATTTATCATCATTTACACTGATTTTCTGGGGATATGCAGACTTTTGCTTAGACTCACAGACCCCAGGAGGATGCCTGCATCTTGTCATAAATTAGATGCAAACTCTGGCAGGGATTTTCAAGACTATCATGGATCATACTGGTCTTGATAAATCAGCCCCAAAGGCAGATTCCAGACCAGCATCATATACAGTCATTTTGATGTGCTGTATACCAGTGAAGGCCACTCTTAAAGGGGTTGTCCCATCACAAGGATCCTATCTATACTGCTTGTTAATGTGGATGTAAGACTTTTCCTAAATACACTGATTCAGCAGAACTGCTTTGTTTGTCCACTATCTTACTTTATTCAATTCATTGTTGACACAGCCCTTGACTTATCTGCTCAAAAGTCAAGTGATGTATCTGCCTGCTCTCAGGGGGGAGGGAGAAGGGGCTAAGGGCACGGGAGCGAGCCTGGAGAGGGGGGTAGTTTACCCTTTGGGGGAAGGGGCTGCCAATACACTCCCCGGCATCCGCTGTAATAGAGAGGCGGATGCCGGGGACGGTTAGACGCCAGCACAGATGCCAGCAACATCGCTATGCTTCTGTCCTGCATGAAGCCAGCAGCGGCAGGAGTGGAATAACAGCATCGCTTCTGCTGCTGCTGGCTTCATGCAGGGAAGAAGCATAGCGATGTTGCTGGCATCTGTGCTGGCGTATGTGCATCTGTGCTGGCGTCTGTGCATCTGTGCCGGCGTCTACTCTCCCTGGCATCTGCCTCTCTATTACAGCGGATGCCGGGTTTGTATTCACATATGCAAAGCCAAGCGGCGAGATGCCGCTGGCCCTGCGTGCCCGCTCATAGACCAGTCTAGCCTTCACAATGTGAATACAGATCCAGCACCCGCTGTAATAGAGAGAGGCGGATGTCGGGTCTATATTCGCATTGTGAAGGCTAGACTGGTCTATGAGCGCGCACACAGGGCCAGCGGCATCTCGCCGCTTGGCTTTGTGTATGTGACCCCGCCCACCAATGACGCAACAAAGCCGGAAGACAGAAGAATTTACAGCAACGAAGACTGGTGAGTATGCGACATGGGACAACCCCTTTAAACGTTAAATGAATTGTGTTATGAGTACAGATATAATACTTGAATATGTATTTTGGAGCAACTTTTTATGTTATTAAAAATGATTTGTTATAGATATAAAGCTATTATCTGCTTGGACTATCGCCTCCTGATGTTCCGAAAGCATAGGTCTGTACACGACTTTCTAGTGAGACTGTTATCCATGCATGTCCAGTAGAATTCAGCTTTTGCTGTATCCTCAGTGTTAGAAGCAGAGATATCATTTAGGCAGGACACAGGCTTTTGTTTAGCTTCCAGCATTGGCAGTATCATTTACATCAGTAAAAGGTTGATGTTCCACTACAGACTCCATGCAGTGAAGGAATAGCACTTCTGCGCACCTCATCACTGTTCTTACCTCTCTCCCTGATAAGGAGAAGTTTTTTATTTGTAACTGAAGAAAGCCTCTCTATAATGACATGCATATATGTATGCCCTTCAGCTACATGGAAGGTTTCTGTCCTGCCCAACATCTCAAACACCAAGGGGTGCTATTAGAAGTAGATAATTGTCATACATCTGGAAACATTTTTAATAATACTTTACAAAGTAACTCTGAAATTCATATTCATTTTACTTATCGCCATTTATATTGATAGTACAACCCCTTTAATACATTACATTACTATCTTGTACTATCACTTCACAGCTGCATTCACAATTCTGCTGTTCCTCAATGGAAATGGTCAATGCACTTCATTCATATGAACTTCAGATAGCGCCACAGAATATACTGTAAAAACCATATTACCCATAATGTAATTTACCAAGAGATATCTGAAGTTTGAAGAATTGTGAGTAAAAGCAATGTTAGAGTTACCGTACTTGACTTTTTTTTTTTATACATAACTGTTTTAACAATGAGTTGAAATATTAAAATACACTATTAAAGGTTTTTTTTTATAGGACTCCAGGCCTTTTTTCTTGCTTTTATATAACAGGCAATTCAGCATTGGCCTTCAGTATCTGTGCAGTCAGTGTGTAATACCCAAACCATGCACCAACCAGTTGTTCTGATTGCCTCTGGACGCTAAAAGTTATATAGGGAATGGTGTCAGAAGAAGAAGCCATTCAAGAGAATAGGAGCAGAGCTGTAGCACCCACTATCTAGTGGATGGTGCCTTCTGCTGCTGGAACATTTCCCTGTATAGCTTCTAGTGCTCAGAGGCAGTCAGAACAGCTGATTTGTGTTGGACCCTCATCAGAAACTAATAGCCTATCCTGAAGTTGTGTCATAATCAACAAAATTGATTGGGGTGTTGGACAACCCCCCTAAACTGACCATAGACATAACACAAATGTCAGCTCAAGAGTCGCTCAGCGGACATCCTGTGCAACTCAGCCAAATGGGGATATTATTTCCATAAAGGGAAGGTATGCTATATCTGACACTGGATGACCACTGCATTGAGCCTATAGACTAATAATTAGGGTTGAGCTGATCTTGAGATTTCAGGATCGATTTCAAAATTCAATTTCCGATCATTTTCCAGCCGATCCCGATCATGAAATTTGCTCGATCGCCAATCGGGATCCGATCTTTTACGATCCCGATCCTCAACCCTAGTCAATGCTTCTGTATGGGAAAAGTCACTTGAGGGTTGAGCCTATCTTGAAATAATCACTGACCTCAATCCCGCTGGAAAAGATGGGTCGGAATTCCAATTGCGATCGTGAAATTTACTTGTTCGCCGATCGGAATCCGATCTTTTCCGATTCCGATCGCTCAACCCTACTAATAATAGATCTGTCCACATTTACATGATTTCTATGGCCATAGTTGGATACAAAACCATCTAATATTTGGACAATGTATGATATGTTGCATCCTTTCTGAAATGTATTTATTTTGTAGGCATCAAAGCAGTAAAAGTAACATAACAATTGCAAATTCACGAGAAGATATACATCTTGAATTTGTCTGTACCTTGTTTGAGGAATGAGCAGACTTTTTGATAAGGAAAATAAAAAAACTATATATATTTTACATAGTCACATAAAATTATCAAAAAGAAAACGCTCCTAAAATAACTTTTACATTCATTAAATAATGTGATTTTTTAACAATAACTGTTACGGATATATATGTACACATATGTGCTCTGAAATAAGTATTACTAAAATATATCCAAAGTTCTTAGCCCTTTTCCTGGCTAGATATATTTCTATAATAACATACAGCAGTTTTCATGGTTTTAAACATTTACATAAACCCAATGAGTAATATTTAGGTACCTGAAATAAATCTGGCCATTCTGAATCGTACACGGTAAGAAAAGTGCACATTCTTTCAAGAAAATAAGGTCTTAAGCTTGCCTTTTTCTCTGACACCCTCGAAAACATGATCAAACCGAGGACCTGCTTAAGCACTGCCCTTGACTCTTCCGTTTCAATCCATTTACGATGAAAGTTTCCTGAGTGGCCTTCACATTCATGCCTTGAAATCTTATTATCTCTTTTCATCCATTGGCTCACTACATGAACATTTTACATCTAGATAAACCCTGAGAATTTGTCTTGCAGATCTATACAAACTTGATACCAAAACACAATTTAAGGTGACTACGCCTTGGTGTCCTAGGGTCATCAGGCTTGTTCTTCAGGTAGTAATATGCAAGCGTATTCATCAACAGGTAACAAATAAACAAATGAAATAAAAATGTGGATAAATATTTTTTTTATATTTCACAGAAAAACAAGACATAAATCACTGTATCCCTTCATTAAATGGCAGGTCATCTCCAAACTAAATGAGTTAAAACTTGTGGTAGCCCATCTTGCCTTGGGGAGGCCAAACAATAAACAAGAAAAAGCAATACCTTGAAGCTGACATCACATCATTAGCTGACTCTTTATTTTGGCATCAATGCTTTGGTCACACAATACTGACTGTGGATCCAGGTGCTTGAAAGGAAACACCCGGTAATACAAGGTAGGTCTGTTGTAGTTTGTTTGTTTTTTTTTGAAGTTCCAACAAAACTGTTCACCATTCCCCCCACCAAAAGGGGGATGAGGGCAATAGCGAGTGAGAGAAAGAGGTGGCTTTTTATTATTAATATGAAAAATCTAGAAGTCTAATAAGTGGAACGCTCTGCAGCAGTTCAATCACACCTTCAGTGTACATGTTCTGCAGCAGAGTTGTTGAAGTACTTTCCTTATGCACAGGTTGTTCTTTTTTACTAGCGTACAGAAGCCACCCTCAGCCCACGCTTCTTCCGTTGCTTTCCCGAGGTTGACAGTAGGAAGGAGCAGAAATGTCAAGATTTTCAAGATGACACGGAGGAAGGTATGATTGGTAAGAACAGGCAGATTGGATGAGAGAAACCATTCAGCAGCAGGAAACAAGGCAATTTTGTCCGTCAGAGGTAAAATTTCATTCAACACGGTTTCAACAGGTAAGAATATAGGGATCCGCGGAGAGGGAGTGATTGTCATCCATTGACGAATGAGAGAAGAAACAGAAAAAAACAGTAGAAAATTAGAATTTAAAATCAAGAAACTTTGACAAATACAGCAGAGATTGTCAGATTCAAGAACAATAAAATCATAAAGGAGGAATCTGGTAATGTTCATACAAGTATTTAAACAGTAGTTAAATTCTGAGTTTAACCTGGAAATCAAGAGACATATATTATGTAGGAAAACTGCTACTTACAAATACAAGAAAATAATATAGGATTGGACCACTATCAGAAATGCATGACATGTATCATGATCAAAGCCGTAGGTAAAGAAGCAAATAGTTATTGTATGCTGTATGTGACAATATCCAATAAATGTCACTGAAAAACTAAGGAGAATTTGCCTTTATGAGCCATATGCACGTGGGGAAGCTTACCCATAGCATTGTTATAGAATAAGATAATTATAAAGAAGGTCGGCATATCCAGGGAGATTTGGAGACCAGAAAGTCCACCTACCTACCAGCTAGCTGGAAGAATTGGTTAGCTATAATAAAAACCACTTTCATACACCCTGCTAAGAAATTCTGTGTTTGTTGAGGGGTTGTCCTCTCTTAGCCCTGACCAGAGTCCATAGCAGGATCACCTCTTGTCCTGCATTACACAGACAGCCCATTTATGTGAATGGTCCCTGGTGCTGCTGGGGAACTGAACACTTACTGCCAGGTTTCCCTATAAATTACAGTTGTTGGTTGGGATCCCAGTGGATGGATGGTACAAGGAGGACAGCTCTTTTAAAGAATGTGTAACTAATTTCATTTTTACTATTGGCTGCCAATGTGTTGTGGGTGTGTGACAGACTCATAGGAGAATTAGACCATTCAAATGACATACAACTTCTTTCCTTGACAGATTTTTTTTTTTAATGTGAACAGGGCTGAGAAACCCCATTCACACACATGATATGCAAATATCATTTGTATTTAGGTGTGAAAGCACATGTGAAATCTTCACACGTGTAAAGCTACTCTAACACTTCCTACAGCTGAGCATTTGCTACAACATAGCAAGCAAAAACAGCAGCAAAGTTGTTCTCTTGATTCTATACATTCATTTCATTAAACACGGCATGAGGCCCTTACTGATCAGATATTGATGAGCTATCCTAGTGATAGATCAACACTTTTACAATCATGTTACCATACTTTACTATTTAGCTGAAATGATCATGGAACTATCCATTTTGATGGGTGTATTTATGCACATGTATGCTACATATAGGTAACGTAGGGGCACACGTGGGCATTCCAAGAGTTAAAATTCTTAAAGTGTCTGAGAATGCAAGCCTCTACACAAAGACCTCTGACAATTACATCTAACACTACAAAGAAAGACAAATGTGACTTTTACACTCTATAAATAAGGCTGGTGTGAAGAGGTTTGTGCTGTGAGATGTCTTTCTCTGCTTGCTGTCAATACACTGCAAACATTTCAAGGAAATTCTGTCATTGGAATAAAAAGGGAAGAAGATCAAACATGGACCAGAGGTGTAAAATGAAAAAAACATCTAAACCAAAGCATCGTAAGACATTTTAGAAGATAAGAATGAAATGATATTGATTCTAGTCAAACACAGCATTAATCTCCAGCCACATGAATATATGGTATTCTGCACTACACACACAGTAAGCAGACAAATATAACCTGTGTCAATGGCACACAGAACAAATCTATGAGCAGACCCTGCCTTCATAGTAGCTTCACAGCAACCCTTTATTTGTAGCCCTCCAAAGCCAGGTATTAGCAGTCACCCAGAAAGCGAATAGTCATACCATAATTCTGTACCCTAAAAATCCGTATGTACTGTATATGTTATGGATCTAATTAATTTTGTTAGGATTCACATGGATATCTCACTTTGGATTGGTCTTCATCAGTTCTTTCTTGTTTATAGAGATTTAACAGATTTAACATTGTGAAGATCAATGGTTGCAAGACTGAAAACTGTTAGCCTGCCATTTTAGATTAGTACGAGAAAACATATATAAGTCCGGGGTCCCATGAGACGGAAACGCCACGATCTGCCGCTATGGGAAAAATCACAGCATTTTACAGTAAGTGCAAAATGGATTGGATTCTAGTGAATCCTATGCCCATTTAACGGTAAAAACCGAGGTACGGTTTTGGAAATCACAGCATGTCAATTATATCTACGGAAACGCCAGCAGTTTCCACAAAGATATAATTGTAACAAAAAATCCGTGGAGGAAAACTCTGCGAACTTTCTGTTTAAAGCGCTGCAGGAAGAACCATGATGCGTTGCCGCCACTGTTTTTCCCTCAATGCTTTTTGGCTATGGTACGTCCTGTGGGTCCTTAGCCTAAAGCAGATTTTCAGTCATAGAAATGTATAAAACAAATCTAGTGTACAAGGTGTGAATATCTACCAAATGATGGTAACCTCTGGAACAATAATCAGAGATATTTACCTGCTTTTAGACTACAATAACAGCTTGATATATAGGAAATGAAATATACAAGATAACCAAATTTAAGGTAGCCATACACAATAGTTAACTGATGGCAGAACAGATATTGCTCTCCCAACTCAGCCATACACATGCCCACTGGATTATGCATTTATTCTCACTGGGTAGAGGGGGATAAGAAACTGCCCCGCACCTCTGACAGCATCTTTTCACCTAAGGGGGCATTCATATGGAGTAACGCAGCGCTGATTCTGGCACGATAACTCGTGCAAGAATCAGTTCTGCAAAACAGAATTCTATTGACTTCAATGGGTTCCGTTTAACGCGCGTAACACATTGAACTCAATGGGAGGCTTTTTAACCCATTCATTTCAATGTGTTACGCGCATTAAATGAAACCCATTGAAGTCAATGGGATTCTGTTTTGCAGCGCTGATTCTTACTCGAGTTATCATGCCAGAATCAGTGCCCCTTACTCCGTGTGAATGGCCCCTTAGAGAACAAAAGCCTAATTTTGGCTCACAATCACTGACCAAATTCACTAACCAAACACTGCTGTGTGACAGCAGCCTTTGGCCGGGTTCACACAATGTAATTTGGCACGTAATGTGGCACGTAGACGCCGCGGGAGGTTTTGCGGGCCGTATACGCTCCCATTGTTTTCAATGGAAGCCGGTACCGTATATGCGGCGCTATTTTGCGTCTGCCACAAAATCACGGCCGCAAAATAGCGCCGTGTATACGGTACCGGCTCCCATTGAAAACAATGGGAGCATATACGGCCCTCAAAACCTCCCGCGGCATCTACGTGCCACATTACGTGCCAAATTACATTGTGTGAACCCGGCCTTAGTTTCCCAAGGATTATGACATAGCTTATATGCAACGTCTAACCACTACATTCTTATTAGCTCTATATTGCTCAAACACCTTAAATCATAGCTAAACTTTTGATTTTCTAGCAGCATTTGTGACATTAATAAATGTTATAATATACTTTAATAACAAATTTCCATGAGATCCTGCGCTAAAATCCACTTTCTGATCTGCATTATTTCACTTGTTTATCCCACTGTGGATTTCTTCTACAATGTATGGATGGTATTAGCCAGAATCCCATCTTCTTTGCAGGTACTGTAAAATGCTGTAGATTACGCTACGTGGGGCCCTGCCCTTAAACGGCTCTTGAGACATCGTGGATACATTGCTGAACAAAAATTGTATCATACAGTAAAAATCACAGCTACCAATTCTTTAGGATTTGTATTATAAAAGCCTAGTAACTTGTCTATTGTTATTCAGTGGCATGAGCCATTTCTTCCTGATTCCTGCCATCAGTTACCAGTCATGCACTATTTGTGGATTTCCCTAATGACTGGGGGGGGGGGGGGGAGGGCTGCCAGACTGCATCCATTTATTCATCAGCCGTTTGGGAAGCTATCGTGGCAAGTGGAAGGGGGATGATTAAACAAAGACATTTTACCTTAATGGGTTTTTCATCAAAACACAATAATGTAATTGGTTATGCTATATCATTGGATATCGTTCAGTGATCTAGTTAGAGCTGCTTCATTATATTCTGCGCTGAGGCAGATGAGACTAGATATGACTGCTGGAAGCCTTTACTCTGTTTAGTGTATTTAATCATAGAGACAGAGTACATTGGGTAGTAAAAGCAGAAATGGAGATGATGAATGCATCACCATCATCATTCTAATGCTAAACAAATGTAGTCTATGAAATTAACCCGTGCAAAGCCGGTCCTGGATATTATAAATGGAGGCTCTGTGTGCTTGGTGATAAATAGGTCATTTACATTTCACACCACTAGTCTCATATTTGATCTGCATGCTATAGTATAAGCTTGGCTGCCGCTATATATACCAAGTGCACAGCTCTTTGTTACTTGAATCAGTGTGAAATTGCTGGGTGCATTGAGGAAAACATATTAGTCCCAGTGTTTGCTATGCTGCCTGCTTGCCTCCACAATGGAAGTGCAGTGCTCATCTACACAAAATAAAAGCCTGCTGCTTGTAATGAAAACATTGTGTTTGTAATTCACGGCTTCACGTCTCAGTAATATGTGCTCAACCTACATTAACATTGACGGTCTTTGTAAGGTTTGTCATGGGTGGTAGTAAAAATAAATAGTTGCAGGACACTGCGATTAATCTGAAGGGCACTGTGGTTATAACGGTTCAGTATTCACAGATAAACAGTGTATAGACAGCGTACGGCAGACTTCTATCCATGTCTGAGCCATCCTTCACTCATCCTTCCAACAGACATACATTCAGCCCTTTATCAAAATCCTTATCATAAAATAGCTCCACAAATGGCATACAAAATAGAAACACATTTCTCTGGCAAATATTACATTTTTTTCACTTAGGTACACATTCTGCAGCAAGTTAAGTCAATAACCTTCACATGTTATTGCCGTTTGTACTACTGTATGTGAATTATAACTATATGAAATCTATCATACTGACACATGAACTCACCATCTTTACAGACCGTTCCAACTAAACAGGTGTTGCCTTCTAGTACATAGCCATCCGGACAACTGGTACAGTTTTTGTCTCCAGGCCCAGAACATGATAAACAGCTGCCATCACATCTGTAAAACATGAGTAATATGATCCATGTAATCTATAGCAATTATTACAAGTGCCATATTTGGCAAAACTGTTGCACACTGGTGAGAAGAATATTAGAGCAGCAGACACTTGTTTATCACATATATCGATATAAAAAGGCACAGTCATTGAGAAAAAAAAAAAAAAATCCACCAAGAAGGAGTTATTGGAATCAAATGAAACTTTATACGTGTGAATGTAATGATGATATATAGACAGTAAGAGTTACAATATTAGAGTGCATCATATATGATCAGATCTAAAGTACATTTCTATATAGTTGTAGCTTCATGGAACACTGAAAAATTATTATAAAACAGAAGATTTGACGTTGAGTTTACATGGCGCTTGTTTTTTTGCTGAAGAACTGTGTGTGTAACTATATATCTCACCCGTATGCCAACAGCCAGTACACCACAGGTTTTCAGTTTAATGGCTGTTATCCTACAGGTGAGATGTATAGTAACATGTATTACTCATTACTGCAGTTTGCAATTCAGTAAAAAAGTGCTGTGTAAACGCAGCCTAAAAGAAAAAAAATCGGAAGACAAAACATATGTGCCATAATGTATGCAATGCCTATGTTGACACAAGAGCTTTTCTGGACTGAGAGTCGGTACTTCATTGGTATGCAGGTGATAGAGGCCGCTGACTGACAAAGAAGAGGGCAGATTAGGACATTTGTTGGTATCGAGGACTTGTGGTGGAGCCTATAGGACATTCTCAAGCTGGAAGCGGAGCGTGTTGACACTTTTTACACCTTGTCAAGAATGATTTGATTCTAATAACATGTATTGCATCTCCATTAATCCCAGTTGGAATGACAGGATATTTCCAGGCCAGAGGTAGTGTGATATATCCTTCCACTACGAGGAGCACAGCTGGTCTCATTCTGTGCTATAACATCATGTCTCTGTCCTATCAGCACTGAAGCCTTGTGAGGCTATGTAATGCGCATTAATGTGCGTAATTGGAAGCAGAATTCCCGGCTTCTCTTGATGTAATTAGCTGTGGCAGACTCTCGCTGTTTTAATCTGATGTGTACGGGGGGCTGAAAGGTTTCATTACATTGGGAAATTCACATTAATCGCCACATTTTTTATTTAGACATTAAGAAAATCCCTCGCCATAGCTGTCACTTCCAGACCCTGAGCCTTGGGTAGGATGCAGCACAAACACTACAACCACATCACACGTATACTTATTTATTCACTTCTTTTCATAGAGAATATATGTATGGCTAGCGCTGTGTGTATTCTCTCTCAAGAGATATAGCAAAAAAGAGGCTTGTCTCAGAGCTATGCACCCCTCCCCCACCACTGAACAGTTCTCCATTTCAGAGAGCAATGATATCTTCATTCTAAAACCGCAGTTCTCCAAATTATCCATTTATGCTCTTTAGCTCAAGAGATTCATGTGTCTCATATATGTATCTTATATAGTATGGACATCCATATACTGGAAAATAAAAGCACACACTGGGGGTTAAAAAAAAAAAATGCTGCATTTACAGTTCCGGCTAAGTGAATGGGATTTTATGTAATCCACAGGAAAAAAAAAAACGTAATGGAAACTGGAACATTGTAAAAAATGTGTTTTTGAAGAATCTGCTGATTTTATGAAAAATGTTGCATGTTCCCAATGGACTTATATGGGGGGAGGCAAAAATGCAAAACCCTGGAAAAGCAATGACAAATGCAAACTTTTTTGTGCAATTTTTTCCCCTGCACTTCTGCTGCTTTTCTTAGCTGTGATTCGTAGTGTGTTGCCTTAGCCTAACTCTTGGTTCACATCTGCATTTGGTAATCCATTCAAGGAGTCCGCATGGGGACCCCCCGAACAGACTACCGAAAGCATTTGCAAGTGGTGTGCAGTGAAAGCACACAGACCCCATAGACTATAATGGAGTCCGTGTGCTTGCAGCGAGATCTCTGCAGGGAACATGCGGACAGGAAGGTACCTCACAATCTACTTTTCTGTCTGCATGACTCATGCGGAGATCTCACGCCAAGCACACGGACTCCATTATAGTCTATGGGGTCTGTGTGCTTTCACTGCACTCCGCTCACAAATGCGTTCGGTAGTCCATTTGGGGGTCCCCATGTGGTCTCCCCAAATGGGTTACCAAACGCATATGTGAACAAGACCTTACTTTGTGACTATATGTATGAAGCTACTGGCGTACATCTGATCACCTCCAATGGAAACCTGGAATAAATCTGTGTCTTTGTAAGTCTCACACTACTTTTCAAAAACTGGAAGAACAGTGGGTGGATGTCACAGAAAGGATGGAGATTAGCAGGAGGGGCCTCCCATATCAATATACTTAAGCCAGTGCCCCACATAGCAAAAACGCCATAATTTGGTCACAGCATTTTATATAGTACCTGCAAAGTGGATGGGATTCTGGCTAATCCCTTCTACACACTGCAGAAAAATATCCGCAACGGAAATGCTGTGATTTCAAAAGCCGTTGAGTTTTTGTAAATCGCAGCATGTCAATTATATCTACACAAATGCTCACGTTTTTCCATATAGGTATAATAGAAGCAGCAAGTTTTCCCAGCAGAAGAAGAGATTTGTCCTCTGTGGACTTTCTATAAAAAGCCCAGCAGAAAAAACCAGAGAGCACTTTTTGGCTGTTGGCACGCTACGTGGGGCCTTATTCCTACTCTAACTTACACCAGAAATTGTTGTCAGTCATAATGTAAGTCTACACTTGCTCCTATCAAGCACTGATTTCAATTTCTAGTGTAAGGACAGCCAAAACAAATTTTAAAAGGCATGAGCATAAATTCATACATTTTACTTCAGAGTACTTTGGTTTCAGATTGCGTGTGAAACCTCCCTTATGTTTACACTGCAGGACTTTGTGTCCGTGCAAAAAAAGCGGTTTCATGGTGCAGAAGCTGCATACAGACACCGGCGGTTTGCTTTAAAACCCATTGAAATGAATGGGTTTTAAATTGACCGTATGCAAGCCATCCCCAAGCTCTTTTTCCTGTAATTTCGGCGGAATGATGGTGGGCGGACAGTGACGCAAGTGTGAACACCCCTTATTATTATCTGAGGTTAAACATTAATGTCTCAATTTATTAGTGTATTACATTCTAACATAGCACCCACTAAACATACAGCATAGGGACAATCAATATTTTACATTATTCTCTGTTGGTACAATTTACCTTTTACAGGTCCTAATCCCATTAGCTTTGGGCAGTGCCAGATAATAAGGAAGGCTACACAATGTCACACAGCGTCCATCTTCAAATAACATTTCTTTTGCGCAATTCATACAATTATCTATTCCAGGACCTAGATAGATAGGATATAAACATACAATATAAATTCCAGTATAGTATATGTACCTACATATGAAACATTTACTTGGTAAAGGTTCAGAATAGATTACGCTGTCTACCAATAAGTATTTGGACACCCATGCAAATGAAGATATCTGCGGTTGTGATGTATGTCATGACTTCTGAGGTTAAATAGGAAACAGCATTGGCATTAGTCGTAAGCAAGATGCCACGAAGTGCAGAGCTGTCCAATTTCAAGAAAGGGGAATTGTCGGGTACCACAGAAATGGTCGATCCTTAAGGGACATAGCAAGCAAACTGAATTACCCCAAATCGACATTGGCCTATGTGATTAAAAAGTGGAAGGTAAATGGTGATTGTTGGAATGTGCCCCGAGTCGGCAGATCTTCGAAACTGAGAGATAGAGCCCTATGAGTGCTGGCCAGAGAAGCCGCACCCAACCGATGGCTCACATACACCAGAAGTTTCACCAGGCATCCGGGAGTATTGTGTCTATCAATACCATCCGTAAGGAAGCATCTGCTGGGTTCTACCAACTATTGAATATGAATAAATGTTGTTTTTCCATTCTACCACAGGGGTTCAAATATACAGTTTCGTGTGTAGTGCTATTTTGAATTTGTTATTTAGTTCATAAAGTATAACTAGAGTTTATATAATGTACATAAGACAATAATGTATTTTGCCTTCTTTTCTGTATGTATTAGAAATGTAGCTGAGCATATGTGTATGCAGAGGGATAAGAAGTGCTTTACCTGAGCATGTGGCGCACGATCTGTGACATGGTTCACACTCTTTCTTCACAGTGCTGTAGTATTTTCCATCATCACAATTGATGAGACATCGGGTTCCCTGCAAACTAAAGAAAGTAGAGCTCAAAAGGATAGATCAGCACAAGAACACTCCATTAGGAGAAAGCTGTGCTGTTAGCGGGGCTAGAACAATTCTAACAGTCATTGGTCTTTTTAACCCTTGCCAATAATAGTCTATTGTAAATGTTATCCAGTCCAGTAAAACAGCATGTAAGGCAATTTCTGGCATAATTTGTGGCAAAAAAACTATAGTACTCCTTTCACCACATTTATCACGTATTTTAGACACTTTTACATTCTGTACAAAAAAGGGTCATGCCTTTCTGGGGAAAAAACAGGGCCTATAGGAAGAGAGGCTCCTAACATGCAACACCATGCGCCAAAATATACTAGACATTCTAATGACGTGTGAGATTTATCAAACAGCATTAAATAATACTTTTAGTTTAAAAGTGTATGTCAGCAGGAAAATGGCTATGCAACCAGCCCTAGTACCTAGAAGTGGACAGTCTCACAAGAGCCTGCATTTCTAGTGAATTTTGCCTTCATTTGCACACAAAAAAAAAAAAAAAAAAAAAAAAAAAAAAAAAAAAAAAGAAACAGTAAAAACCAGATGAAGTGCTTTCGGGGCATGGGAGAGATTGTATAGGCTCTGTTTCTCTGCTGAAAAACCCAGCCAATCTCTTCCCTTTCCAGTTAAATCTCCTCTGTTTCCCTAGCTCTTGACAGAGGTGGTGAAGCAGGTAAAATCCTCCCAGCATGTATTACTTTTTTTGTTTTTCTTTTATTTTACACCTCCCACCACAGGAGTTGCTCCAATTCATGGACAACCTTTTTAAAGGGGTTATCCAGGCTTAAAGGGGCTCTATCATTGGGAAAAATAATTTTTAACTAAGCGCATCCTTGCATAGCCTTTAGAAAGGTTTATTCCACACCTACCTTTTGTATGTTATTCCCCTCAGTAGTTTTTGAATGAGCCTTTTTTTATGCATATGCTACTCAGCTTCCAGCAAGCACAATTAGTTCTCAGCCCACACTCCTCTCTCTCTCTGCTATGTGCTGTGTGTGAGAGCAGGTAGTTCAGCCATCAGCAGCAGCAGCCTCCCTGCTCTCACACACACACAGCAAACAGTGCTCACTGAGACTTCCGGTGCTCGCTGGAGGCTAATTCAAAAACTACTTAGGCGATTTACATACAAAAGGTATGTGTGGAATAGCCTTTCTAACGGCTATGTAAGTATGTGCTTAGTTAAAAAATTGATTTCCCAATGATAGAGCCCGTTTAATTTATTTATTTTTAATAAGCGGAACGCATGAACGATCAACTCACCCTCCATTTCAAAAATATAATTGATGCTGGAATGTTTCCCACAAAACTACATATTAATCTGCTCAGCTCTACCTGCTCTATAATATGCTGCCTGCGGATAAGACTGCATTTTCAATGACATAGATTCTCTTCAACTGCACATATGTTAAGTAGAAAACAATACTCAACTTCTATGAAATGAAAGTGTTCTTGGCGTAAATTAGTATAGTATTCAGGCTTGTATCAAGTGCTTTGAAAAACAGTTCCAAACTTCTGGAGGAGAGCTGTTTATCAAAGGTCTGCTGCCATAACACAGGCATATCATAGACTCTGCTGGCCACAGTAACATGTTACTAATGTAGCCCGGAGAACAAAGAGCCAAAGTAAAATATTTGTTCTCCCCTGCTTGATCTGTGCAAACCTCTGTGAGTAAAGAAGAATAAAGAGTAAAATCTAATATTTATGAGAAGTTTCTGTTTTATTGACAGAATCTATATGACATTTAATGTAACAGTCTAAGCTAAAAGATCTTATGAGTCATCTGAGGTTGAGAATCATGCTCTCAGCAGCACATCGCATTAGTATTTCATCACTACCCAGAGTCTCTTTAAGCATTTATGTTACTATAGAAATTTCTCACCTCCTGCCTCACTGAGCTCTTTCATTCACTGCAAAATTTTACGACAAAGAAAGAGTCAAACCCATTCAAGACCTCCAACACCACTGCTTGTTAATATGGCTTTGATGTGCGGTCGTGTGGTTAGCTACAGTAATTCATTGATTTCATACCTCAGGCCATGTCTGCATTCCGTACAATTGTCAGCAGAAGTGCACGTCTTGCAGTTATCGTGGCATTTTCGACAGAGGTTCTTATCTGTAAAGGATAATGTATTATAGATAAGACACATTTAGGAAAACACCATTTTCATTGTCAACATTTTAAACAACATTTGTACATTAAACATTTGCCAAAAAGTAATATAATCATCATTACATTAATTGTAATATAAATTATAACATTTTAATATGAATGTTGATCCTGTTTGATAGTTAAAGGGGTTGGCCACTTTCAGACCGGTATTGACAAACAAATGTACAATAAAAAGATATACAATTTTCCAATATACTTTCTGTATCAATCCCTCACAGTTTTCTAGATTTCGGCTTGCTGTCATTCATTCTGTTACTTCTAGAAGAGAAAACTCTGACCATGGTCATGTGATTTACGGTCCATGGTCATGTGATGAGCACACAGGTGCCGCTCGTTATAATCACAGTCAGTAATCAGATATCTGCCTGGTAATCAGCTGTGCACCTGTGTCCTCATCACATGACCATGGACCGTAAATCACATGACCAGGGTCAGAGTTTTATCCACTAGAAGTAACAGAATGAATGACAGCAAGCCGAAAGCTAGAAAACCGTGAGGAATTGATACAGAAAGTATATTGGAAAATTGTATATCTTTTTATTGTACATTTGTTTGTCAATATTGGTCTGAAAGAGGCCAACTCCTTTAAAGCTTCAGTATCAAAAGGCAGATACAGATTTAACCTTTCCCTATCTTTATGTTTTCCCAAAAGAAACTTAATAGTGATGTTTTCTTTTTTTTTTTTTACAACCAAAATATGGTAAGTATGTATCTATGTGTATATAAAAGTGGCAAAATCATAACTTAATACATCCAAATAATAAAAAAATAAAATACATAAATATCACGCCGATACAGTTGTAAGCGGAGCTCTCCAGTGCAGAAAGTCTGCTGCACGGATCTGGGGCCCCCACAACAATAGGGCCCAGTGCAAGTGCACCAATTGCCCTATGGTTAATGTGGCCCTGGCAGCAGTAATGGTGGAAAGATGGTAATAGAGTGCTTTCATTTACGTAAGTGAAATCAGCAGCTGCAACAGCATGGACTCCAGACATGCTGAGGGCCCTATTACACAGCACAATTATCAGGCCAATTGCATATCAGGAACAAGAGTTTTCCTTCAGATCACCCAACAAATAACAAATCATTTAGGTTAAGGCCCCACGTAGTGAAGCACAGCAAATAAATGCTGTGGAAAATGAGCCAGATTCCCATTTACTTTGCAGGTACTGTAAAACACAAGTGTTTTCACGACGTGGGGGTTTGGCCTTAAAAACATAAAGGATGCTCAAATATCCCCAGTACATGACTGTACAAACAGGGATATATTGCCAACAAACAATCACTATAGTGATTGTTCCTCCCCACGTAGATTGCAGTGACCTGTGTAAGAGGAAAATACAAACATGTACCAAACAACGCTTTATATTGTCAATGGGCATTTTTCCACAATTGCAACATGCCATGTAAATGGGCCCTTAGCTTTCTACTGTATCAGTATGCTCTATCTGTTTTGGTGTGCATTTTTTTTTCCATAGCACAAGCATCAATCTGTGATTAATCAAACGGAAATAAACAGAATTGTAAATTTTTATCCCTTAAATTCAGCCCCTGGTGCTCAAATCTCCTACTTTCAGTTCAGGATATCAGTAATGGTTATTATAAGAATCGTCTTGACTATTTAAAGGGGTTCTCCCAACAAATGATTTTCTGAAAACTTGAGCAACCATGCGGCTAAACCATCTGCACAGTAACTGTGACTCCCCCACCTCTTCTCAGATGTGCCACCTGATAGCTCTATTACATATTCAGCCTATAATGGCCACAGTAAGAGATCCTTACTAAGTAGCATGTGACTGTCTGCTTCACTAGTGAAAACTACATTTCCGAGGTACACCCTGCTCTGTGCGATCCCTACTGGGGAAGAGAAATTATTCATGTACTGTACATACTCCATCTGTTAGGATGGCATATGTATGGCTGTGAGGCATTGATCTAATATACTATATAGGGAAGAAACAGAGAAACTCTTAGAGGTCCGAGTTAAAACAGAGCTGGCTCAATAAGCAATGGCATACATAAAAGGAGTTTTCACAAGAAAATAACATATGACTTTTTATTCTGAATGAACTTCATTTATATTGTTATATTGCTACAGTAATAAAGTTACCCAGTGCAATATTGCAAAGCATAACATTCTAAATCTTAGAACAATGTTCTAAGAGATTGATGGTAGGCTCTTCAATGTCATCCTTGATGTGGCTTTAGGGAATAGGCAAATTATCAAGGAACAACATGTGATAAATGACTGACTATTGGATGATTGATCAGAAAGCACCTGGTTTTGCAGCACATTTGAGCTAATGTATTTTTCAGGGTTTATTGTTGACTTTTATTTGACTTTTATTTAAATCTTCCAAAAAGTTAAAAATGGAGGTTAAAGCACCAATGTAAAATGAATACACAGATAGTACGTGGTTAAGTTTCAGCAAGAACCATATAGTGTCATCTTCAAACAATAATAAAACCTATTATACACCAGAAATCCACATCAAATAAAGGCTTAGACCAGTGGTTCTTAACCTTGTTTGAGGTACCGAACCCACCAGTTTCATATGCACATTCACTGAACCCTTCTTTAGTGATAAATCAAATATGATTTATTTCCAAATTCAAGACATAGGTATATGTATTTTACTGGTACACAAAATGAACCGTGCATATGGCGTAGGGTTCGATCGAACCCTGGTTAAGAACCACTGGCTTAGATATTGTTAGGCATAGGTAATGATCTGTTCTCATCTGTGTCATGACTTTTGCTTTACAGGATCAGGACATAGGCCGGGGCCCCATGTGACATAAACACCAAAAAACCTCAGCATTTTACAGTCCGTAATAAGTCGATGGGATTCTAGCAAATCCCATAGACACATTGCAAGAAAATACACACTGTGGACACCCCGTGATTTCCAAAACTGTCACATTTTGGAAATCGCAACATGTCAATTATACTTATGGAAATGGCAGCAGTTTCCCTACAGGTATAATGGAAGCAGAATGCCCACATAGGAAACCTCTGCAGACTTTCTGCAAAAAGCGATGCGGGAAAAACTGCGATGCATTTCTGCTGTGGTTTTTCCCTCATTTTTTTTTTTTTTTTTTGCTGCTGCCCACTGTGTGGGGCCTTAGCCTTATGATAAGGCCCCACATTGAGGACAAGCTGGCTTATTTGTTGTAATTTTTGCTGTGCTTTTGGAGCCAAAGTCAGGAGTGAATTCAGCAAAACGGAGAAGTATATTTCCCATTTCTTTTGTAGCAACTCGAGTTTGGCAAAAAAAAAAACAACAGAAAATCTGCGACAAAAAAGCTGCTTTTCCACCACGTTGGGCCTTAGCTTAAAAACTAAGATTGAAATACAATGATTGTAACATACATAAATGCGAATATGGTAACCGGAAGAGAACCTACTTTCATTCAAGTAGAAGCCATCTGGACAGTTGGTGATGCAGCTGTTGGTCTCTTCATTTAAGTAATAGCCAGATTTACAAGCTGTGCACTGGTCACTACGACTTCCTACGCACATTTCACAGTTTGGGAAACATTTTTTACACCTCTTCTTTTCGGCAAAGTAGTGTCCTGGGGGACATTCTGATACACAAATCCTGTAAAGACACAGACGCTTAAAGGCCACCATTAAACATGCCCACTATTACAGGATTTAAGTGTCTCTGAATTGGAAGTTTTCTAATCTTCAAGCAAATATCACCGGTGAGCTGAACTTAAGAACAACAAATTCTACATTTAGGGTTCCTTTTGTTCTGTGCTTTACAGTCTGCATTTACTTGGTGGATAAAACATGCTTTTTATATCAGCTTAAAGACAATTTCACACTTTGGTTAATGATTCAGAGCAAATCGTAGCTTTTATTTGTTCAACCTTGCTTGAAGGCCCATGAATTATATCTGTTCACACTGACAGGTTAAGTAACAATTTCAGCTGCATTGACGGTAAAGGAACTCTAACCTCAATTGTTTCGACTTTTAATTTGAAACGCAATTATAGTTTGCCTATTTTTTTTTTAAAAAAAAAAAACTTGCGAGAAACAATGTGTTTATTAGTTATAAGAGTTTGAGTGGCCTTATATAGTCTTTCTGCTTTTTTCCTCCTTTAGTTTTCTTCTCATTCAACATTTACAGTAACCGCAATGACTTAGACAATTTACAGTAATAGTAACAACAGAGACAATTCTATTTCTTTAAGGACATAAAAGCCACAGCAGGTAACAAAGAACTTTGTAAAAATTCAGTGTTTCACTAAAACTGACACAGTGACTATATTCCCGCAAAGATGATCTGTCTCCTCTCTTGACGTATTTGATATCACATGCTTGTATCCCCAATGAAATCGTTCTGGAGAATATGTTCTTATACCTCTGTGTCATTCCTCAATGAATGGTGTTACCAGTTGGGGTGTGCCCAGCCATATTGTGATACTATCCAGTCAGTGTTTCCAGTGCCTGTAGGGCCCCACCTCTTTGATATACCAAATAGTAACACCCAGTTGTCAATTTATACATAAGTTTCTAGGTCGAATAACAAAGGAAACAGACAAAGGTATAGTACAAGCTTTAGCACCTCTGTAACTTCATGGAAAATACAAGTATTTACTAAAATACACGTCAATGTTGACGGGTCCTCTTAATAATCTGTGGCTCCCTACTACTTTGACTGGAGCATATTTAACAACCCAAAAAGAGAAAGTTTATTTGGTAAGGGAAAAAAAAAATTTTTTTATATATATATATATATATATATATATATATATATATATATATATATATATATCTATATTTATTTATTTTTTTTTTGGGGGGGGGAGTTAGTTATAAAGAAATACCAGCAGCATTGCTGTGTGTTTACCTTGTATTATTCTTTGCTTTATAATAAAAGTGTAGACAGTCAGTGCAGTGATGAGGTCCAGGCCCGTCACAGCCCACGTCACTGCATTCAGGATCACAAGGACCTAGTGTCAGGATAATGTGTATAGTCATTTATGTGGGTGTCATACAAAACATACAATCAGATAATGCATTAAATTAGGCATAAGACCAGCAACTACATACAAGTAAAAAAAAAATGGGCAGCATCTCATTCTCTAGTATAGAAATTCATTTCATACAGGTATATGTTGCTCAAAGTGAACAAACTGTATCCTATGTAATAAAGATGTAGCCATGTGTAATATGAAGAGTACACCATATTTCACAGTAGTTCTAATAATATACAGGAAAATAAAATATCAGCAGTTCCTTTATATATTGTTATCAATGGATTCACTGGTGGTTCAGCAATGGGAATGTTACAGTATGCAGATAACGTTCAAAGCAATACCAGTTGTTTCCTGAAGGGTTCCATAGACATCCAAGGGTGAATTAGAAGTTCTTACTGTAACGGTGCATTCACACAGAGGAAAATGGCGCTGAATTTGGTGTGGAATCAGCGTCAGATTCAGCGCTGAAAAAAAATCCTCCCATTGACTTTGGTGGGTTCCTTTTTCTGCAGAAAAAGGAATCCATTGAAGTCAATGTGAGGCTTTTTTCAGCGTTGAATCTGACGCTGATTCCACACCAAATTCAGCGCCATTTTCCTCCTTGTGAATGCACCCTAAGTACTAAGGAGCTTGTGCAAGTAAAACTAATCCTAAATGAAAATATATCAGTCATTGATATGCCTCACCTGTGTAGTCATCAATATTGTATTCCTCAGATGGCTCCTCCACAGGGCTAGAGCGTACCCGTTCCACTTTAGGAACATCGTTTCTAGGTGAATATGGCTGAATAGATGTACCATATAATACTAAGGACCATTCCTTCAATTTTCCTTGGAAATATAAAAGAAAGGTAAAAGATATTTATTTGTTATTAAAAAATATTATCTGAAAAGAATTAAAATGAATAACTTGTTATAAAGGCAAACCTGCTTTACTCTTTACATAGAGGATATATGAGGAAGAAAAGGCATGATGAGTTGTGGAATTGCAGATATGTTCAGTGAACAATTCTATGTATGACCACGCTAAAAACCCAGGGCTTGACTGTAGCTATAATATATCTGATGCTGGAAACATGCTGTACATTTTGGTTGTAAAAATAGAAAAGGGTTCATTGCAAGAGTTTTCCCTAGCAGATATACTTACCAAATGAAAAGCTTTAAATATCTTGGGAAATACTAGACAAGAATAAATTGAAAGTTATGTCTTCACTAAATGCTAACAAAATCCAGATAAACTATCCCTTATATACTATCCTCCAAAGAGCTTCATGTTTTTATGCCAGTATTACTCCTATTTTACAATATTTTAGACAATCCAGTTCTGTCCTACTCCAATTCTGTTTTGAGTCTTAGATCCCCTTCACACGGCGTAAGCGCGCAGCTAATTTAGACACGTATACATGTGTCCGAGCGCGGCGCTTCAAAACAGAGCCCACTGATTTCAATGGGAAGCGCGCGTATATGCCGATATACGCGCGTTTCTCATTTAAATCAATGGGCTCTGTTTTGAAGCGCCGCGCTCGGACACGTGTATACGTGTCTAAATGAGCGGCGCGCTTACGCCGTGTGAAGGGGCCCTTAGAATAATACGTCTGTACACATTAGGTAGCTGTCAGTCAAACACTACAGTATCTCTCAGCCTCCTTCATGCACAACTAGTCCAGTATACATGTGTTTTATGGAAAGAGTGGAGAATATTGCTGCCAGACACTTACATATCTTCCTTCAGTTCAGAAGGTTTAGGCATGTGGAAATTCAAGAAGCCTCCATAAACTTCAGATTGTTAGCTGGTCCCATCAAAATCAGCTTATGTTATGTTCACATCTGTGCTATAATGTCTATTGTTCTGGTCCGATAGAGGGACAGAACTATGGACACTCAGACCACTAAAACAGTGGAGACCAATGGTGTCCATCCCTACCCCATTGACTATAATGAAATCTGTTGGGTGTCTGTTGTTTTCAACTGAAACCATCGGACAAAAAAAGTCGGACTTTCAGTGGTCACTGTGACGCAGTTTCCAAAGAGAGACTCCAATGCTGATGTGTACCTAGCCTTAGACTAATCTGTAACAATCAAAGTAAATTATGGAGGTTTTTTAAAGCAGTTTTGTTTTTAAGTTTTTCATTATCAACATAAAATAGCATATTTCACAATCTCATACATATAATATTGCATGGAGTCCGTGATACACAATTCACCATAAAAGACTTGCTGTGACATTAACCCCTTAACGACCGGCCCATAGTAAAATTACGTCGGCACTGACAGGTCCTTCCTGACTGCCCTATAGTAAAATTACGTCGGGCAGTCAGGGAAGGATTCCCTGTCAGTGCCGATGTAATTGGAGCGGATCTTAGCTGTATCTGACAGCTAAGACCCTGCTACATTACCCCCCATCGGAGGGGGCTCCGATCGGGGGGTTTTAACCCCTTCAGTTCCGTGATCAAACATGATCACGGAACTGAAGCGGTTCCGTGACGGTGCCGGCCGAATCGGCACCCCCCGCGGCGAGATCGAGGGGTGCCGATGTCTCTAACATGGAGCCTGGGGTCTGGCCAGTGACCCCAAGCTCCAAAAGACCCCCAATACCTGGTTGATCCTGCCGCTTTAAGAGGAAGTCAGACGCAGGCAGCCCCTGCGACTGACTTCCTCCAGACGCTGCAAGACACTGAGAGCTGTGTCCTGCAGCGTCTAATAGAGAATTAGTGATGCTTTTATCAAAGCATCACTAATCCAAGTGTCCTAAAGTAAAAAGTGTAAAAGTAAAAAATAAAAAGTGAAAAATAAATAAAGTGTCTGATAAAAATGAATAAACTTATAAAGCCCCAAAATTTCCTTTTTTCTATAAAAAATGAATTATATTAAAAAAAACCTAAAACTTAATAAAAACAATACATATTTGGTATCGTCGCGTCCGTAACAATCTGAACAATAAAACTCCAACAATATTTAATGTATACGGTGAACGTCGAAAAAAAACCCCGGAAAAAACCCGCCGGAAGTAGTGATTTTTCGCCATCTCACCTTACAAAATATGCTATAAAAAGTGATCAAAAAGTCATATACACCCCACAACAGTACCAATAAAAAGCGCACATTGTCCCGCAAAAAATAAGCCCACAACCAACACTGTCAACCGAAAAATAAAAATGTTACGCTTCTCAGAAGATGGCGATGCAAAAAACATTGATTTATGTCCCTAAATGTGTTTTTATTCTACAGAATTAGTATCGCATAAAAAAAATACTATAAATGAGGTATCGCCGTAACCGTACCGACCCGCAGAATAAAGGGAACATGTTACTTATATTGTACGCTGCATGGCGAAAAATTTAAAAGGTAGAATGCAATGCCAGGATTGATTTTTCTTTAAAAAATCCTGCAAAAAAGGGTTAATAAAATGTATTCAATAAGTTGTAGGCACCCAAAAATGGTGTCATTACAAAATGCATCTCATCCCGCAAACAACAAGCCCTTATATGGCCATGTCACCAGAAAAATAAAGAAAATATAGCATCTAGTAATGTGAAGACAAACAACCCCAAAATCGCCAAATCATTAGAATACAACTGGCTGCGTCAGGTAGGGAATATACACTCACCGGCCACTTTATTAGGTACACCTGTCCAACTGCTCGTTAACACTTAATTTCTAATCAGCCAATCACATGGCGGCAACTCAGTGCATTTAGGCATGTAGACATGGTCAAGACAATCTCCTGCAGTTCAAACCGAGCATCAGTATGGGGAAGAAAGGTGATTTGAGTGCCTTTGAACGTGGCATGGTTGTTGGTGCCAGAAGGGCTGGTCTGAGTATTTCAGAAACTGCTGATCTACTGGGATTTTCACGCACAACCATCTCTAGGGTTTACAGAGAATGGTCCGAAAAAGAAAAAACATCCAGTGAGCGGCAGTTCTGTGGGCGGAAATGCGTTGTTGATGCCAGAGGTCAGAGGAGAATGGCCAGACTGGTTCGAGCTGATAGAAAGGCAACAGTGACTCAAATAGCCACCCGTTACAACCAAGGTAGCCAGCAGAGCATCTCTGAACGCACAGTACGTCGAACTTTGAGGCAGATGGGCTACAGCAGCAGAAGACCACACCGGGTGCCACTCCTTTCAGCTAAGAACAGGAAACTGAGGCTACAATTTGCACAAGCTCATCGAAATTGGACAATTGAAGATTGGAAAAAACGTTGCCTGGTCTGATGAGTCTCGATTTCTGCTGCGACATTCGGATGGTAGGGTCAGAATTTGGCGTCAACAACATGAAAGCATGGATCCATCCTGCCTTGTATCAACGGTTCAGGCTGGTGGTGGTGGTGTCATGGTGTGGGGAATATTCTCTTGGCACTCTTTGGGCCCCTTGGTACCAATTGAGCATCGTTGCAACGCCAAAGCCTACCTGAGTATTGTTGCTGACCATGTCCATCCCTTTATGACCACAATGTACCCAACATCTGATGGCTACTTTCAGCAGGATAATGCGCCATGTCATAAAGCTGGAATCATCTCAGACTGGTTTCTTGAACATGACAATGAGTTCACTGTACTCCAATGGCCTCCACAGTCACCAGATCTCAATCCAATAGAGCATCTTTGGGATGTGGTGGAACGGGAGATTCGCATCATGGATGTGCAGCCGACAAATCTGCGGCAACTGTGTGATGCCATCATGTCAATATGGACCAAAATCTCTGAGGAATGCTTTCAGCACCTTGTTGAATCTATGCCACAAAGAATTGAGGCAGTTCTGAAGGCAAAAGGGGGTCCAACCCGTTACTAGCATGGTGTACCTAATAAAGTGGCCAGTGAGTGTATAAGCTGTGCAAGCGGATATCAGGGGACACCCCAGATTTACAGCTTACGAGGGAAAAGACACCGGAAGTGACCCCCTAAGTGACCCCAGAGTGACTCCCCCAATCATGGGACATAGTAGGGAATTTGGTGTTTGCAATGTCCTCCACACCGCTTATATATTCCCTCTTCGCCATCCCCTCTGCAATCACGTCCGGGGTACTAATACTCACTACACCCCCTGATATATTCTTTCAGGGGTGCAGTTTTCAAAATGGGGTGACTCCTTTGGGGAATCCAGTTTTCTGGTACGTTATAGGCTCTACAAACATGACATGGCGTCCAGATACCAAACATCTGAATCTGTACTCTAAAAGTCGCATAGCGCTCCTTCCCTTCTGCGCCCTGCTGTGCGCCCAAACTGCAGTTTATGCCACATGTATGACACTGGTGTACCCAGGATAACGGACGTAATGTCATATGTGGGTATAAACTGATATTAGGGCACAGCCGGACACAGAAGGGAAAAGAAGGGTTATTGGGTTTTTGGAGCGCAGACGGTTTGGTTTTTGGATGCCATGACACTTTTGCAGAGCTGAAGCGCCAGTAAAGTGGAATCCCCTGATATGTGACCTTATTTTGGAAACTACACCCCTGAAGGATTTATCCAGGGGTACAGAGAGCATTTTTAACCCCCAAGTGTTGCTATAACATATTATCCATAAATGAATACAAAGCTGATTGTGAGAAGTGAAAATGACAATTTTTCCAAGAATCGGTCATTTCAGTGCGTAATATGTTGTGTCCGACTCGTATCAGAGATGAACGCTCTGAAAGCTGTTATGCCCGGGATACCCACTTAACAGTTTTTGGAGTGTGTATCTCTGCTGACATAAGTTGGGCACAACATATCAGATACTGAAATGGCAAAGCTCTGGAAAACTTCATTTTTAACTTCTCATTATCAGCCGCAATTTCATTTCTGGAAACCAAATAAATGCAACCCTCAAGGGTTAAAATGCTCGCTACACCGCTTGATAAATGCCATCAGTGGGGTAGTGTCCAAAATGGGGTGAGATGTCTGCAGATTCCACTTCAGGGGCTTTGCAAAAGTGGCATGGTGTCCTAAAACCAAACTGTGCTCCAAAAACCAATATAGCGCTCCTTTCCTTCTGTGCCCGGCTGTGTCCAAACAGCCTTTCTACCTACATATGGCATTAAGTCTGTTATCCGGGGTACACCAGTGTCATACATGTGGGCATACACCGCCATTTGGGTACACAGCAGGGCGCAGATGTGAAGGAGCGCTATGTGCTTTTGGAGTGCAGATTTAGATTGTTGGTTTTTGGACACCATGTCATATTTGCCGAGACCCTAAAATTTCCCCTACAAAATGGGGTCACTTCTTGGCGAATTCCAGTTTACTGGCACCTTCAGGGCTCTGCAAAAGCAACATGGCGCCCCGAAAGTCCCTCTAACACTGTACCCCAATAGCTAAAAAGCGCACTGCTCCTTCTCTTCTGAGCCCTGCTGTGTGCCCAAGCGGCAGTTTACACCCACATATATAATTTTTTGACCCTCGGGATGGCCCCTTAATAGTTTTAGGAGTGCAGGTCTCTGACAACACAAAGTGGGTGCAACGTATTGGGCACCGAAATGACATATTTCTTTAAAAATGTCAATTTTCATTTTGTACATTAATTTTTGGGAAGCATTTTTAGGCTCAAAATGATAATACCCCTTGATACATTCCTTGATGGGTGTAGTTTTTAAAGTGGAGTCACATTTGAGGGGTTTCCATTGTATTGGTACTTTAGGGGTTCAGCAAATGCGACATGGCACCTGAAAACTATTCCAGCAACATCTGCCCTCCAAAATCCAAATAGCGCTCATTCCATTCTGAGCCCCACCATGTCCCCATACAGCAGATTATGGACACATATGGGGTATTGCCGTGTTCAGGAGAAATTGTGTAACAAACTGTGGGGGGCTTTCTCTCCTTTAACCCCTTGTGAAAATGAAAACTTTGGGGATAAAGGGACATTTTACTAATTTTTAACCTACACATCCCTAAGTTAGTAAAATCTGTGAAACGGCTATAGGGTCAAAATGTTCACTATACCCCTCAATGAATACCTTAAGGGGTCTAGTTTATAAAATGGGGTCATTTATGGGGGTTTCAATTGTTTTGGTATCTCAAATCTTGTTTGAATGTGCAATGGGCCTGAAATATCTGCAAGCAAAATTTGAGTCTTGAAATCCAGTTGGTGATCCCTTCTTTTTGGGCCCTACCGTGCGTCCGTACATAGAATTAAGGCCACAAAGTGTACATTTTTGAACACGGGAGAAATGGGGCCATCTATTTTGGGGTGTTTTTCTTCATTTTCATGTGTTATGTGCAAAAAAACTGCCTTTAAAATTACTCTTTTGTGTAAAAAATATGAGAATTTTTTGTTTGACGCAAATTCTTTTAAAACCTATGGGGTCAAAATACTCACTATACCCCTCAATGAATACCTCAAGGGGTCTAGTTTATAAAATTGTGTCATTTATTGGGGTTTTCAATTGTTTTGGTAACTCAAATCTTGTTTGAATGCGCAATGGGCCTGAAACATTTAGAAGCAAAAATTGTGTCTTGAAATCCAGTTGGTGCTCCCTTCTTTTTGGGCCCTACTGTGCGTCCGTACATGGGATTAAGGCCACAAAGTGTACATTTTTGACCACGGGAGAAATGGGGTCATCTATTTTGGGGTGTTTTTCTTCATTTTCTTGTGTTATGTGCAAAAAAAAACGGCCTATAAAATGACACTTGTGTAAAAAATATGAAAATTTTTTTGTTTGACGCAAATTTTCTCAAAACTTATAGGGTCAAAGTACTCTCTATACCCCTCAATGAATACCCTTAGGGGTCTAGTTTATAAAATGGTGTCATTTATGGGTGTTTTCAATTGCTTTGGTAACTCAAATCTTGTTTGAATGTGCAATGGACATAAAATATCTGCAAGCAAAATTTGTGCTTTGAAATCCATTTGGCCCTCCCTACCTCTTAGGCCCTACTGTACGTGCGTATATAGGACTAAGGCCACAAAGTGAACATTTTTTAACACGGGAGAAGTGGGGTGATATATTTTGGGGTGTGTTTCTTCTTTTTGATGTGTTGTGTGCAAAAAAACTGGCTTTAATATGACACATATTTGAAGAAAATTAAAATGAAATTTTTTTCATCATTTGTAATAATTCTTGCAAAACAATATTTGTTTGATCAAAATGCTCACTATACCCCTCAAAGAATACCTGAAGGGGTCTAGTTTTCCAAATTGGGTCATTTAATGGGAGTTTCTGTCATTATGCCACCTATTCCTGTCTGCAAACATAGCTTGGTACAGGAAAAAATCACACACTCAAAATTTCCAAAATTTGCTTATAAACTTGATAAACTTGTAAATTGTCTAAGTTACTCAAATATGCTAAAATTATCTCAAATATGCTTGAAACACAAAAGGAACATTTGGAAATATATAACTACTAACTTTTTTGCCCTGTATTATTGTGTATATGTGAGATATCGCAGCTAAAAATGGAAAACATTGAAAAATTTTCAAAATTTTCAGCATTTGCGAGTTTTTTAATAAATTTACACAAGTTATATCAGTCTAATTTTACCTTCTCAGTAAAGTACAACATGTCACGAAAAAACAATATCAGAATCGCTAGGATGCAATATACTGTTACAGAATTATTCATTGATAAAGTCACACAGGGCAAATTTCAAAAATTTGGCTTGGTCATTAAGGTCCAAAACAGGCTGGTCACTAAGGGGTTAAGGTCTGGGCCCCATGTGGTATAAACCCTGCAGTTTGTCCATGGTGGAAACAAGAAGGAAAAAAAAGCAGCATTTAACAATCACAGCAAAGTGGTTGAGATTCTAGCAAATCCCATCCCTACTTTGCGGGAAAATAAGTGTAGTGGACATGCTGCTATTTCCAAAACCGTTGTGGTTTTGGAAATCGCAGCATGTCAATTATACCTATGGATACATTGGTGGTTTCCCTATAGGTATAATTGAAACATAAAGTCCATAGTGGAAACCTCTGCAAACTTTCTGTGAAAAAGCACTGTGGGAAAAACTATGATGCATTGCCACCGTGGTTTTTCCCACAGGACTTTTTTGCTGCAGGACACTACTTGGGGGCTTTAGCCTAAAAGCAATCTAGACCATTATGAAGGAACATTCCCAGCACTCTTCTTGCAATTGGCAGTCACATCACTCATCATTCCAATAAGGGGACCCTCAACAGTATCTGTTTCTGATACCCATTGCTTAGCTGAAAACATATTTGTAGCTTATCATTTACAGAGAACAGATTTGTGTGGAGGACCACCAAGTTGAGAGTAATGGAAATTGACCACCATCTTGGCCCAGAGAAAGGGGTGCGCAATGCAAGGGAGGAAATTTTGTGTTCTATTGGTCAAAATATTCAATACTCACCTATAGTCTTGATGGAGCAAACAAATGGGTCAGAATTAGAGATGAGCGAGTAGTGTTCGATCGAGTAGGTGTTCGATCAAATACTACGGTATTCGAAATACTCGTACTCGATCGAACACTACTAGCTGTTCGAAGTTTAAGGTTCGATACAGAACCAGCGTTGATTGGCAGAATGCTATACATTCTGCCAATCAACGCTGGTTCTTCTCTTACCTTTAGAAGTCTTCTCCGTGCAGCGTCCCCGCGGCGTCCTCCGGCTGGAATTCACTCTGCCTAGGTATCTGGCCTAGGCAGAGCCGACTGCGCATGCGCAGTCGGCTCTGCCTAGGCCCCGATGCCTAGGCAGAGTGAATTCCAGCCGGAAGACGCCGCGGGGCCGCTGCGCCGGGAGAAGACTTCAAGGGGAATCCAGCCCGACTGTCACTCGTGGACTTGGAAAGTATAATCTTATCGAATTTTGCGTACCCCTGAAACGAACGAGCATTTCCCCCCATAGACTATAATGGGGTTCGAAATCCGTTCGAACAGCTGAACAGTGTGCGGCTGTTCGAATCGGATTTCGAACCTCGGACACTTTAGTGTTCGCTCATCTCTAGTCAGAATGATTGGGATAATACTAGGTCTCTTTTGAGTTTAGGAATTAAGATGGTTCTGAAGCCAAAAATGTGTGTACAGTGAAGCTGTCCCAATTTGTCTATACCTATTGTTAATTTCATTTATTTCATAGATTACAAGGTTAGTCTATATTTTGTTTGTCCATTTGGTTTGTAGCTATATCCTCTGCAGTTATAGAATTTGGAAGGTTTAGATAATTGTCAGTCTAGTTTTATTGGTGTATTATATTACTGCTTACATTCAGTATTATCCTATGAGCTGCTCGTAGCATTTGCATTTGATCCAGCGGTGATGTGGTGCCTTTGTTTTATGGTGCTGTTTCTATTTAGTCCTTTAGAGCAACATGATTTTAAAATACCATTATTAAAGTAAAGGAAAGTTTAGCTCAATTATGTATTGTTGGACTCAATTATACAGGTAAGTTTCTTTGTTCTGAATGACTGGCTACTTTATTTTTGCACCTGTTTTTGCCTCATTCAGCCTTCTCACTGGGATATCCACATCTAGATCAATTGCCAAAATATAATTGTCTTAAATGGTGATATATATAACTGGAATAAATGATTGTTTACTTATCCATTGCAGCATGAAACACAAAAGGCTTAAAGGAATCCTATCATTAAAATCTATTTTTTTGTCCCTACCATGTAGGAATAGCCTTAAGAAAGGCTATTCGTCTCCTACCTTTCGATGCCTTCTCCGGGCCGCCGTACCGTAGAAATCCCAGTTTTTGCTGGTATGCAAATGAGTTCTCTTACAGCACTAGGGGTGTCCCCAATGCTGCGAGAGAACTCTCCAGCGCCGCCTCCATCTTCTTCAGGAACTGGTCTTCTTTGTGTCTTCTTCTGGCGCTGGCTTCAAACTCTTAGGCCTCAGGCAGCCGACTGTGCATGCCTGCCAGCCACAAGAATATGGCCGCTTACACTTACTGTTGGCTTTGCCCTAGGCCTAGAAGTTTGAAGCCAACTCCCGGAAGAAGACGCGAAGAAGACCTGTTCCTGAAGAAGATGGAGGTGGTGCTGGAGAGTTCTTTTGCAGCATTGGGGACACCCCCAGTGCTGTTTGAGCGCTGAGGCCCGCCCCCAGTGCTGCAAGAGAACTCATTTGCATAGTGTAAAAAAACGGGATTTCTACGGAACGGCGGTGAGGAGAAGACATCGAAAGGTAGGAGACAAATAGCCTTTCTTAAGGCTATTCCTACGTGGTAGGGACAAGAAATTTGATTTTAATTATAGGATACCTTTAAATATAACTACCATACTTGCTAATGTTGGTAACTAAATTTCACTGGGTTATAATAATACTTGCACCTTATCGCTAAGGACAAGGGCAGGTAATAATCTAAATATAAAGAATAATCATTTTCCTTCATCTCAATTGAGGGCATCTACTTAAAATGAAATAAAGCAGATTTTAAGAAATGCATTTCCTAGTCCTCATATATTTAGCTCTTTTATAGTTACAGAGTTAGTAGAAAGTTGATGTCTAGAACCCTACAGTAATGAGGGAAGAGGTCACTTCATGGAGAGGGTCTTGGAGGTCACCACTGGCACATTTTCTATGGGATAAGCCTGAAACCAACTTTCTAGAAGCAAGTAGTTTAATTAAAAATGAAATTAAAATGTCAAAGTGAATAATTTGCAAGCAAAGAAACTGGAGCTCAAGAATGAGTTTACAAGCTAACTGTATTAGATTAATAAGGATCGACACTACCTTTAATCTAATCTATGCAAAAAAAGATTTTGCCTAAAGAAAATAGCTTTTCAAATGGAGGTGAAATGTTCTTCCAGAGTCAAATGTGAAGATATAATGTCATTAAAAGTATACTTGAAAGATAATAAATGTTGCCTTCAATTGACACTAAAAGAAGATTAAATTATCTCTTTCCAACTTTTCGGGTATGCTGGTCACCTCATATTGACGTCTTATGCTCAAGTCTGAATATTAGTTTCATGATATTGAGAGATAATAGAGAAACTGTCTTTGTTGCTCACATCAGCCAACCATAGAACAGATTTCATTTCCTAAAGGAGCTATAGGAAGTAAAAGCGCAATGTAACTGGATGCTATGGGCGGCAAAGATAGTTTTTCTTTTACACAGTTGATAAGCGTCTGAGTTTTTGACACCTACACACCTTTTTATGTAACATTTAACAACACTGATTTGAGTTCCATTTAACAGAAGTTTATCTATTCAGATTGACAGTCTGCCAAATAAATACTGCAGCTTATTAACAAAATACTCACTTTCATGCCACCTGATATTAACAGGGTAAAGGTTATCCAAATGGTACATATACAAACAACTCTTTCTACGGCTTGTGAAAATATTTTATTTTCAGATAACATCTGCCTCTGCAGAATTACACTTTGTGTATGTAACAATAAAGTAGACCAGAAATGTGTAATATGTCTTGCTGCATGTGTGTCTCAGGGGTTATTACAATACAGTGCATGTCCAGAATTTATTACAGCAATATCTATGAACTTTCTGCTGGCAAACTGTACATTTTATGACAATATTCCATGAGTAGGCTGAGAAGAGCCTGCTGCTATACTGTAGTGAGTGATGTCACACAGAAAAAGGGGCTTCTATTATGTCAGAGGAAAGATGCAGGGAACCTGGATGAGAGACTAGTCACAATCGGGACTGTTCACTGGGCATTTGCAGCCTCATTGCATATTGGATTGTAATTATTTTAATGGTGAGGCAGGCGCTGACAGACTCCCACTAAGTGTCCATTCACTGAGAGTTTTTTGGCGAGGATTTTAGCGCTGAATCTGTGTCAGAATCCACGTGAAAAAATGGCTCCCCATAGAGTTCTATGGGTTCTGCTAGCTTTTTTTTTCTGCTAGCATAAAAAAAGCTTCCTTTAGGTGGATTCCATCTGCAAAAACCAACGCAATCAATGGGAGGTGGACAATCTACGTGGAAATGGCAAATTTCCTAATTCCTGAAGCAGATTTTTTCCTCGCCAAATTCCTCACCAAAAAAACTCCATGTGAATGGACCCTCACATGGCTGAATGAGGCTGTTGTGTATGCAACAATGAGCTCTGTATGTTCACCTTTCACTTTGGAACCTCTTTGAATATACAGATTGTATATAGATTTAACAGAAAATTAATAATCCACTGAGATTAAAGCCACTATCAGGCTAAGGACCCATGTCCACTAAACTGCTTTTTTGTTGTAGATTTTGCTGTATATTTTTTGAGTCAAAGCCAAGAGTGTCTTCAAAAGGAATAGCTTCTCACTTCTGCTAAATCCACTCTCGGCTTTGGCTACAAAAAACGTAGTCTTCAGGAAAAGAAGAAACTTTGCCACAATGTGGGCCCAAGGCTTATTCAAAAAAACTGTTCCAATCCTTACTTTACACTGCACAACAGTTGGTAGGATAGAAGACATCTTAAGAAGCTTTGTCCAATATTACATAAATAGCCTAAAATAACATTGCTGTTACATTTTGCATTTTCTTCAACTCTTCTATTTTCAGAGGCATAAACCCCTCTTAGGGTCCATTCACACGGAGTAACGTGCCGCATGATGGGGCACGTATATGGCGTGTGAGACTTTGAGCGCCGTAAAAGCTCCCATTGATTTTTGCGGCCGCAAAATAACGCGGCATATACGATCCAGGCCCCCATTGAAATCAATGGGAGCTTTTACGGCGCTCAAAGTCTCACACGCCGTATACATGCCACATCACGCGGCACGTTACTCCGTGTGAATGGACCCTCAGACTGGCTCACATAAGTGAAGGGAATCAGTATAACTATCTCTCAATTTGTTGTCTAGGACATTAGATAACCCAAACTGTTTAAAGGGGTTGTTTGGGGACATTGAGGCTAAAGCCCCACCTTGCGAGCCACAGCAAAAAAGTGCTGCAGGAAAAAACCGAGGTGGCAACGCATTATGGTTTTTAAAAATCAGAAAGTTCTAAGTTTCGGATAAAAACTGTGTTACATTACCAGTACATTTTATTGCTGCCTGTGAATAGGACCAATTTGGTAAACCAGCCTTGGAAAAGGATGCTGCAGTGAGTGTCACACAGGGACACCGCCACCAGCGGTCCCCTATGTCTAAAGAATGCAGGAGCAGACCGTAGGTGAATACAAAGGAGGTGATGGGCATTACAACTGAAAGCGGAGGAGGAGTACAGAATGCTCGGGGTGGAATGGAAGATAAAGAGGGCAAAACAAAGAAAGTTAAAGTTGGCAGATCATCAGACACAGTGGGGCATGATCAGAGACATTTTGGGCAGGAATGAAAAAGATGATGGGCCAGTAAAAATGAAGTGGCGGGACTACAGAAGATGGTAGAAGGAAAAGTGGATGGATATGTAACCCGCTCACAGAAGTTACCAATGGTTATTTAGCCATAAGAGTGCCTTACATGTTATGATTGTTTGTATATGTTGCCATGTTCATACTGTGTTCATTTGTGAAATGTTTTCAAGATATTGTTCTCTGGTTTCACTTGTCCTGGTGAGTTGTTGTGACTATAAGGTTAAACATAGCACCACACAGTACAGTGGGCGGATTTGTAGCTGGAACAGGAAATAGTCATAGCAGAGAAAGGAAGTATTATTCTGTAAGCAGCCAGGGAAGAAGAAGCAAGCAGTAGTGTGGCAGTAGCCATTTTGTGTTTCAGACACTGTGTGCTGTGAGGAATTGCCACAGCAGCAGCAGGGCAGAGAGGCTGTGACAACGCCCTGCATTACTATTATTTAGGGGGCGTTCACACTACCGTCAGTGTCCGACAGGTAGTGTCCGCTCCTAGTGTCCGTTCAAAATCTCGCACGGACATTAGGAGCGGACACTAGCTGTGTCCGTGACACTTGTCATTCATTTAAATGGCGATCGGGTGCTTTCTTTTGCACTCCGTGCCTGTCCTTCACTGTCCGCTTGTAAAGATGTCCGACTTTGTCCGGGTTTTTCTGTCCGCTTGAAAAGGAGTCCATTGGAAGTGCAGCTAGCACAATAGAGAGAGAACTCACAGCACTGTAGCAAATGCAGGTAAACGGCATGCACTTAATAGTTATTTATAACAGCCCCAGGAGAACTCTTTTAACTTCCATAAGATTGACTACACTTAATCAAAGAGTCATCTATGAGCAGTACTCGGTCAAGATGGGTGTAGACTGACTGCCATTAAGAGAGGTCTTTGATATTGAATTTTTAACTCTACAATTATTAAGCAATAGTTACTTAGAAAGAGCAATTCCTATGAAATTCCTTGTAAGTGGGTTAGTAACAAGTTCAAAATGAACATAGACTGATAAATGGTTTTTTTTTTGTATGGTTGCTGCATACTGTATAATTCATACTACAAAATGAGTACTTGAACAGCAATGACTCAACAGCCAAATATGAAATCATGAAATAATCCAAAACTCAGCCACCAGGATTCTTGGACTGGTTCCCAAATTATTGCTAAATATCAAACAAATTGTAAAAAAAATACTGTAAACATCTAATTTAGATGTTTACATTTTCACATTGCAGATTTAGTACAGCGACTTGTAATCTGTCAATATTTATCAAGCAAAATTTCAACATTATGCTTATAGAACACCATATACAACTGTGTTCACATTTCATTAATAACCCTGACATATATTAAATGGGTGCCTTCGATGGATGCCATACAGTGGTATACAGCACCATATATATTTAACAAATTCATTTTTGCTAGACATCACAGGATGCAAAAGAGCAGTATACTATGATTTTTCCCCGTGTACATTGAACTTGGCACAAAAAACAAGATGTGAACACACCCTTAAGTTGTCATTTGCTATGTTAGTTTAGGCAACCAAAGATCTTTACCTGGTGTCTTGAAGTTTCTGAGTTGGGATGGGGTGTCATAAATCTCTAGTATCCAGTCCCCTGAGGCTTTTTCACCCCAGCAGTGTGTTGTCATAAACTCCCAGTTCTTAAATCCTTCCATGGAATGGTCAAATAGCCTGTGAATTGTAGTAAGAAAGTAGTTACTTTTCAAGATGAAAATGCAGTTTTCTAATAATGTTCTATGCTTCAACCTGCTAAAACATATTGCCTGCCAGGGCCAATGTCTATCTTTGGTCTGCTATCTAGCTCAAGTTATATTTCTTTACACAGCTGAGTAGTATAACCAAAAATTTTTATCTTAATGGAGAGAATTCCAATCCAAAATCTGTATAAAGCTTTAGAGAGAAAGTTCACAGAGTTTTCCTCCACAGACTTTCTGTTACAATTATACCTATAAGGAAACCCCTAGAGATGAGCGAACACTAAAATGTTCGGGGTTCGAAATCCGATTCGAACAGCCGCACACTGTTCGACTGTCCGAACGGGTTTTGAACCCCATTATAGTCTATGGGGGAGAAATGCTCGTTTCAGGGGTACGCAACATTCGATCAAATTCTACTTACCAAGTCCATGATTGAGGGTCGGGCTGGATTCTTCTCCCTGTGCAGCGTCCCCGCATCCTCTTCCGGCCTTGAATTCACTCTGCTAGGCATCGGGCCAGGGCAGAGCCGACTGCGCATGCCCGCACTACAAGCGGACATGCGCAGTCGGCTCTGCCCAGGCCCGATGCCTGGCAGAGTGAATGCAGAGCCGGAAGAGGACGCGGGAGCGCTGTGTAGGGAGAAGACTTCTAAAGGTAAGAGAAGAACCAGCGTTGATTGGCAATGTATAGCATTCTGCCAAACAACGCTGGTCCTGCATCGAATCTTAACTTCAAACAGCTAGTAGTACTCGATCGAGTACGATATTTCGAATACCGTAGTATTCGATCGAACACCTACTCGATCGAGTACTACTCGCTCATCTCTAGAAATCACCAGCATTTCTGTAGGTATAATTGACATGCTGCAATTTCCAAAACTGCGTTGGTTTTGGAAATTGCAGCGTGTCTGCACCACAGTTATTACCACAAAATGGGCATGGGATTCGCTAGAATCCTATCCACTTTTCCCTTACTGTAAAATACCTCGATTTTTCCCACAAATTGTGGCATTTCCGTCCCATGGGGGCCCAGCCTAAGGCCCCATGTTGTGGAAAAGCTGCTTTTTTCTGTTGCAGATTAAGTTGTGTTTTTTTTTTTGAGTAAAAGCCAGGAGTGAGTTGACTACAAGGCAGAAGTATAAGTACCTCCTATATAGTTCCCATTCCCTTTGTAGCCACTACTAGGTTTCGAAAAAAACGCAGCAAAAACTGGAACAAAAAAGCAGTTTTCCACAACGTGGAGATCCCCAGGACCTTTCCACTTCCTGATGTTTTCTTATAAAAGCAGCAGGGCCAGGTGCGACCACTACCTCTATTCATACTCCCCAGTGTTGAAGACTTACTTTGCAGCAAAAACTGAATTTTCATTTTTGCTGAAACTCAATTAAAGTATGAATTCAATGTATTAAAGACTAGAAATATAAAATAATTCAATTTGCAGTTCCATTAAGCAATAATACATCTATTGTTTCCTGATATTTGTCTCCAGGTCTCAATTAAAAATGAGTTTTATATCTCTACCCAACAGCTGACTGATTCTAAAGAATGGTGTATGAAGAGATGAAGGCCAGAATGCACAAACGATTAACAGAATATTAAATGAACATTCACCTTTTTAACAAAATACAAAATTTTGAATATTTAAAAACAAAATATTAAGTAAAAGTGTAATACGAAGAATTTGATTGTTTTAAAGCATACAGGGAAATTTGTTCTTCCCATTAGATATCTCAATGTTTCCCAATGAGAAGTTCTGATGATCTTGTACAGACAGTATGAGTGGATTCCCAGTAGTGGGTATCTGCCTATATTTTAATTCCTGGTACTATGACATTTGCACCAGTTCAATACCAATTATTATTTATGTATATAGCACCATTAATTGCATGGTGCTGCACATTTGAGAGTTTACATACAGTATACAAAATATACAAACAAATGTAATACTAACAATGACTGACTGGCACATGAGATAGAGGGCCCTGCCTGCAAGGGCTTACAATCTATGAATACATCCACCAATGTTCTTTGGTTTACACAATGTAGCTTTTTTTTAATTTGCAGGTGCCTTGGATGGATTTGCTGGGGTTTTTTTTAACAACTAACGTGATTTAGCCTTCCTGTTATCTTTTATTTCAGCTAAAGAGGTTGAGGACCTCTGGATGATGATATGATATAGTGAATAATAAGTTGTGAATAAAATATTGCACTTAAATATATTAGTCTTGTGTTACATTTTAGTGAATCCAAACTTCTGCTAGTTGTGTTAACCTAAACAAAGAGTATAAGTCATCTTTCATTAACTATTATTACCATATATACTCAAGTATAAGCCGACTAGAATATAAGCTGAGGCCCCTAATTTTACCACAAAAAACTGGGAAAACTTATTGACTCGAGTATAAGCCAAGGGGGGGAAATGCAGCAGATACTGGAAAATTACAAAAATTAAAATGGTTTTTAGGTGCAGTAGTTGCTGGGGAAGGGGAGGGGGTGTTTTGGTTTTCTGTCTGCCCCTTCCCTGAGCTTGAGGACAGTTTTTTTCTTCCCCCACTTGGAATTCAGCCTGGCTGAATATAGGGGATCTGCAGTGCTCCTATTAACCCCTTCCCGACGGACCAGGAGCACTGCAGATAACCTATATTCAGTAGACCGGGCAATTTCAGACACAGGGATACCTAATGTTTATGTGTTTCACAGTCGTTTTCTACTTTTATATGTATTCTAGAGAAAGGAGTGATGTAGAACTTTTATTTACTTTATTTTTTTAAAGCTTCCTTTATTTCACTATTTTATGGGAGATTCTATACATAACTATTGTGGCTGGTCATAGACCCCCCTTCTCCTCCAAAAAAAAAAGAATAAATATATATATATATATATATATATATATATATATATATATATATATATTTTTTTTCTTTTTGCTTGACTCGAGTATAAGCCTAGGGGGGCCTTTTCAGCACAAAAACTGTGCTGAAAAATTCGGTTTATACTCAAGTATATACGGTAGTTAATAATTATTACACAGGGATATAATGACCGACTGCAAGGATTATTTTTTTCTAGTTAATGCAGAAAGACTATATTTCAGATATTTACAACTGAAAATATTACAGATGTTAACATTCAGGGTTAAGGACTTCTGGTGGTGGTAACTCTCAGTTTTATATCTCACAATGGGCATACACTCTATGAGTGCTTGTTTTCATCTGGTGCAACCTCTGTCCTTGTATCACTGATACACAATTATAAATGCCCCTAGTATGGAAGCTTTTAATATATAGCATATGTGTTAACTGTTACCGTTGCAAGAAATAAATGTAGTGTCCTTCAAATGGGTTCTGAGCAGAAATGTATACACAATAATGTGTCCATCATTATACAAATGAGCTCTCTTCCAAAAGGAAAAGAACTGTCTTTAATAGGTAACCACCCTATTCCTCAATGCTTAAAGGAAATCAACCGCCCCCCAAATATATCCCTACTGCCACCACCACATTACAGAGCACATTACAATGATAACATACATAACATGTTTTATGTATGTATTTTTTGTAAATTGTGAAAGAACCGCTCTGAAGTCATATCCAAATGAGGCAGTTGGTGCACTGGGGCAGGACTTCAGCCCCTGGAGCACTGGTTTTACTCAATCAAGTAGAATAAGTGATGTCATAACAATGGGAGAATCAACTGCATGGAGTGGTGTCGCCAGGTGATGGTAGGTGTGTAAGTGGCAAGAGCAGTATTCCAGGAGCTTAAGGCCTACCCCCAATGCATCAAATGCCTCATCTACATAGCAGTTCACAGTAGTTTTTTTCAACATCTACCGAAGTGACATACACACAAAAATAAGATATTTATCACTGTAATGTGCTCTGTAACCTAGTGGCAACAGTTAAATGTACTTGGGCAAAGTAGAAGACTCCCTTTAAACCTTATCACAACTTAAAACATGACATAGCTCATTAATGGATCAGTCACTGACTTACAGGGTAAACTATCTATAGGTGGAATTAGATAGCTTTCTTCCATCTAGAAGCAATCTAATTTGTATATTTTTTTATCATGTAGCGTTGCCTCTCCACAAGGAAAACCAGTCCCTACCAGTATGAAATTATCCCAATATTTTTTTGCATATAAACTGAACTTAATAATTGTAACACACCACAAATATGGTGCATAACCAGTAAGGGGCAGCTACTATGTACTATCTTTCAGAAAACGCTCAGAAACAAGGTACATTTGGAGAGCATGATTTTAATCCTGGAATGGATGTAAGTCACCTGCTGCAACTGTGTTTCATCTATGCCCATATATTTCACTATAGGAAATGAGTTTCCTTCTAAACATGTATTGTAAATTTGCACGTACTGTATGTGGTGAATCTGAAAACCCTGTTTATGCCGTGTATTTGCCTTTTTCTTTCATGAGCGTTGGGGCCTTCCACTCTTTGCCTATTATGGCAGAAGGGCCAGATTCTCCCTTGTTTGTTCCAGCATTTAACAATAATCTACCAATAGATATGCAGAGCTTCACTTTAAGACAAGTATAATGCATGCTAGCGCATACATTTCTTTGAAGGACTGAAAGCCTTTAAATGAATAAACAAGTGCTAACTTTGTAGTAAAAAGAAGCATTTCCATTCTACTAAAATGATTGTATCTGCATTTTGTCCAGGTCATAAATGAGCCCCAGTGAGGATTGCATTCAAAACGCTCCTCACATGCACTGAATTTCAAGCTATTCTACAGGACATTAGAAGTCTAGAGGCTACGAGAGCCCGAGTATCAGATCTGCCTTTAGACTGAGCTAAAACCGTGCTTTTGAAAAAGGAACCCTAGGCATTACAGATATGGAGTTGCATAAAAAAATAATATCAAAAGGGAATAATTAACATGTGAAGCCCACAGGCAACTCAATGACGCTTGTTGTAGGACTACTAATAACATAGGCAAAAAATAATAGCTTCGGAAGAATAAACTTATTTGAGAAGTGCCAGAAAATGGGCACTTTCAGTGTGATTGATGTCCTTCTTCCAGAATACTCAGAAGCAAATTATGATTTCCAGCCCACAAAATGAGTACTGTTACATAAGTGGTCTCTACACATGGGGGTAATAAGAGAGGAGACTTGAACACGTTGTTAGCCTACATTTTACTTTGCATGTATAGTTATTGGCTAATCTTATTTTAATTCCCATCAACAGCTGTTTCCCTCTGGGCCTCTACTATTAGCCTGTATTGTTGCTGAAGGCATGCAAACTCCGTTCTATTGCTTTTCCATTGTATTCTGGTGCATACTAGATTCCTACACAAATTTTCAATTTGAATGTAAAATATAGCTTGTCTAGACGTATATAGTAAGGGCCTCAATCATATAGCATTACATATGGTCATGCTTCCTCCACTGTCATAAATGAGGCCTATGTAAGAAGCAGAAAAACTTTCCACATTCCTAAGATCATTAGTTTAGGTATAATGGATTTTCAGTAGCCTCATGAAAGTTCTTGAGGATGGTCAGGAAACCTTATATAGGGTAGACAGTCATCTAGTTCAACCAAAGTTGGCAAATTTGGACGACTTACATCTAATATGTTTGGGTAGCTATAGGTCTCACATCTAACCGAATAGTGGACCTAAATAGCTTTCCATTTCCAAGGGCAACAAGGTAAATTTTGAAAGCAGCAGTTAGAGGAAAATACTATGTGAAACAACTTAAAACTGGCCCAAAAGAAAAAGGATGAACATGTGAAATGTTGCGAATGCTTTATGTAGCTTGAAACTGTTAGATACTTCTAAATTACTATTAGATTACTATTTAATGAGAATGGAAGTGGATGCACCTATTACAATGGCAAGCGACAGGCTTGGCACTAATGGAGTGAACTATGAAATATAGAAATGACAAATGCTATCATTTACAAAAAAAACTTCAAATCTTAGTTCTTGCTTTGTTATATTTTTAATGTAGAGGAACATGTTTTATTAAGTGGGAAATAAGGAATACAACACATTAAAACAGAAAACAGAATAGAATATCTGATGTTAAATACAGTATCCTATCATGTTTTGTTGACAATGCAGATGTTTCTTTTGATGTAGAAGGGATTGGACAAAGACCGGGAAGATGTAATCCACTTGTGACCAGAAAAGAATCTGGTGAACTAATGACACTTGTTTTCCTTTCATGAAAGCATTCCTGAGCTGCAAAGCAAGCAAGCTACATGCTACACTGAAAATGTAGAATAGCAGAATGCTCCCTCAGAAATTACAAAGAGCAGAGGGCAGCTATTGTCAGCTATTGTCGGCTTGTATAACAATGGTTATTACTGCTATCAGTATTTTCTTTATTACGTTTATATAGTTACATTGCGTGTTGCCTTCTTTAATTGCATCTGATGTTTGCATATTGCCTGTGGGTACATCTGACAATCCCTACATAATGAAGCACATATCACAGCTTGCTATGACATGCGGAAGAATCTTGTGAAGATCTAAAGTCATGCAAAGAAACAAAGATTATATGGTATGTGCACTAGTAGCTAATAATGAGGACAGTAGAGAATTATCACAGCTCCAGTACATACAAGAGCTGCCCTCCAGCCACAATAGCCTAAGGTTAAATCGGAAGGATGTTTTAAAACATAAAAAATATCTATCGATCTATCTACAGTATTTCTATCTATCTATCTATCTATCTATCTACAGTATCTCTATCTATCTATCTATTATCTATTGATCTATCATTATCTATCTATCTATCTATCTATCTATCTACAGTATCTCTATCTATCTATCTATCTATCTATCTATATCAATCATCTATTGATCTATCATTATCTATCTATCTATCTATCTATCTATCTATCTATCTATCTATCTATCTACTGTATCTTTTATGTGTACATTGCCGTCAAAAAAACATTCCCCTCGAAGAGACTGTAGTTTAGTTGTATAAATAAAGTCTCTGAATTTCTACTAGACAAATTGCTTATCTCTCTCTTTGCACATAGAACTCAATCCGTACGTACCCCACAAAGCTGGTGGACACGAATGAGCTAATTATTTTCTTAGCAAAGAGCAGGTCTGCCTAGAAGATAAGTACTGGTATCCATCCACCTTTCCTGCATACCAATTGCTTCCACAGGGCAAGGTTATTAATGTTTAGAAGGCTAACCAGACTGCCTATTGTCCTTCACCTGTAGACAACTATGGAATTTGGATGATGTGCTGAGGTTATTTCTTGTCATGCTTGCTTAAATTCTATCCATTTGAATCAGTTACAAACTACAGTTACAACATTTAGGATTAGGACTGCATGTCTGATATACTGTTTTTATTCTACAGTAGTAGGCTGGGTAAATGTCAAATGACGCTGGGGCGGGTCAGTGTGTCCCCACAGAAATGAAAGTCACATATACCTGTGACACAGTGTGAATAACTTTCATGATTTCCTTTGACAGATTCTCAGAATAAAAGCTGTTTAACCATTAAGAAGAATAAGAGCCATATTCATGTTGGATAATGCATATCTGTTAACCACCATTCCCAGTACCCTCCTGTACTTTAGCTGTCCTGCCCTGCAGGTGACGCTGGGTTCACACCAGCCTCTGGACTCTGTTATCAGGTTTCTATCTTCTGCATGCAGAAGACGGAAACCTGTCATGCCAAGTTCGGCCGTTTAGCACCGGTGAGCGTTTTATGCTCTCCGCAGCGAAACAGTTTATTTTTTAAACCGGACACAGAGTAATGCATGTCCGACTCTGTGTCCGGTTTAAAAAAAAAAAAAAACGGTTTAGCCGCGGAGAGCATAAAACGCTCACTGGCGCTCATGGCCGGACACTTTTCAAACCCATTCAAATGAATGGGATTGAAACATGCCGGCAGGTTTCCATCTCCTGCCCTGTTTTGTGCAGAAAACGGAAACCTGCAGAACGGACTCCCGAGCGCAGATGTGAACGAGCTAGAAGCACAATGAACAATTCCATCAGTACTGAAGGAAGCACTCATAGGCATTATGGGTATGTCAGGGCATGAGTGGTGAGCTGGACTCACTATTCACCACTCCACTTCCTGCTTCCTCTCTGCTTTGGGTTGGGAGCACGGACGCCAGATTAGACCTAGTAGCTGAGAAGAAGGGGCAAAAAGTGTGGTACGGTATCATTATAGCCTTTACAGACCAGAGCGATGCATGGTGAAAATGCTGTTTGATATGAAGATCCCAATGCAGATCTCAATTCTTGACAGTGTTTTTAACAGCAAATAGCTCTGACTCAATAAGGGCTAATCATGATGATTCATTTTAAAGAGGACTATTCAGCAAGGAGGAGGCGCAGAGGAGAAGAGCTGCAGACTGCAGAAACAATGATAAATAAGCTTTTGTCTGTGCATAACCTGCATGTGACTCCAAGAGGGATGGTCGGGGGAATACCATGGACCTCTGCCCATGTTATCCCCTCTGCTATCAATCACAGCGCATACTTTTGCACTCTCATTGTCACGTAGAGGGATAATGTAATACCCCTCTGAGCTTAATGACAGGGGTATTCTTATGTAATACCCCTCTGAATATAACAGAAAGTTTTTCGGCGCTTTAACCCAGATGTTTATCATCGTGCAGATCTCACCACCAAAAGGGTTGCATTAAACACTTGCACAACACATAATCAAAGTCACTAATAAACTTTACATTTGACAATGTCCCTGACCTATCCATACTTGATCTTTATAGAGTAAAATACACCAAACGCCTCGCTAGTGAAATCCTTTACACACTAAAATAACAGCAATGATGATTATCACTAAAGATGAACGCATAAAACACTTCTGACAAGTGGAAAAGTTCAATTAGACAGATAAAATATTTTCAGCCACTGAATGTCACCATATAAAATCTCAGTTTTTGGCAGCTTTCAGAAGGATATAATAGCAGGGTTTTTTTGTTTTTTTTTTGCATCCACAGTATAAACAAAACACCTGGACTTCCAGAAGGTCATCAGATGTAGAATTATAACTCTCTAACACCAGTAATGATGAACTGCGGGAACTTCAGAGGTTGTGTCCATAATATGTGAGCAATAAAAAGATTTTCTCTAACTTTCTTAGTGGTGACAGTCTGTTATCTTGATCGGTTGCCAATGGATATGACCACTAATGCAGAAACTTTCTATGGTCTGGGACTTGTCAGGAACCCAGCCATGATTTTCTTATTGTACCTGGGTTATCAGGCAGGGACACTACTTGTATGAGAAGATATCCCGGCCATTATAAAGAAATCATGGCAGATTTTCTGACCTTAGAAAGTTTCTGCATTGGTGGTCATATCCATGGCAACCGATCAAGATAAAAGACTGTCACCACTAAGAAAGTTAGAGAAAATCTTTAAAACTCTGCAGAATTTTTAATTACTTACATTTGCAAAAATGTTTAACTTTTAATTATCTACAAATTAAAAAATAATTATGTAGATGGGAATACCCCTTTAATTATGAAGATACCTAATTATTACCTCCATATGTCCCACATATCAGTAACTCTTATGTGAGGCACACAGGGGGTTAATGCGAGGGACATGATGGGGTTAATTGCTATTACTATGATCCCCATGGAGTTACTAAGCTGCAATGCACATGACCAGACTTTATCTGCAATGGTGGATTCCCCCCCCCCCCCTTCGGCTTATACTCGAGTCAATAAGTTTTCCCAGTTTTTTTGTGGTAAAATTAGGGGTCTCAGCTTATATTCGGGTCGGCTTATACTCGAGTATATACGGTACTATACAGAGACCACTGTGAAGTGGCTAGTGGGCTGTAACTCCTTAATCAATACCTTTTTGTAGATTTTGCTGAAAAGCATAACAATGTACAATATTAGGATGCGCAGTCGCTGTCTGTTTTTTTTTCTCCAAAATGTTACAATATATTCACGATGTTACTCAACTTTTTGTGCAGATTATACAATAATTATACTGTATATCACAAATACAATCTGATTCAAGAAATCATAAATATACTTCACTGGAAGCAGATACACAACTAATGTATTGCGTAATTTGGCAACCAGCTTATTAATGTAATAAATGGGAAGCAAATAATTCTATTTCATGAATACATTTACCTTGATATCAAGAGCCTACCTGTTAGCTAGAAGTTGGGATCTGGTGCCAGAAGGAGAAGTCAGATAGATAGCCAGGTCTCCTCTACGTGGGTGTGTAATTGTAATGCGTACAACCACATGTTCCAGGTAAATAACATGGTGATTGACATTGTCGGCACATCCTGTGGCTTTATACACTGAGCGCACCACGTTGTCTGGACGAATCGTCCTATATTATGTAAATTTGTAGAGAAGAACATGAATATATTACTTCTGCACTTGTCACAACCATTATTATTTAGTGTATGCACCTATGCTTAGAAAACAGGATCTTTATGGCAACATTATAGTGATTCCACCATCTTACTAAGATGGCATATTGCTGAAACATGTCATCACCCTATGATCAGTTAGGTTCTAACATCTGGGATCCTACCAAATCAGAGAATGAAAGTATTATATGAATGAATTACAGTCAACCCTATTTACATAAATGGGGGAGCGCTACAGTTGCGTACGCATCTAGTGGCTAAGAAGCCTTTGGGTAGGGAAAAAAACATGAAGGCGACAAATGGCTAACTCAGCATTGTGATCCCTTTATTTTTAAGATGGGTGGGGGACCCAAAGGTTGGAATTACCTTGATCATAAAGTGATGGCACACCATATCAGTATTGTATTACTTTATAAGATGTGAATACTTCTATAGGCACTGACAAAAGTAACAGTGATCATCTAGTATATCTATTCTACTGATTCTACAATGCTGCAGTAGTAAAATGCCCACATCAAAAATCATGGACAAAAATGGTCCTGCAAAATGACAGACATAACTGATATCTGATAGACTCCATTTTAGGCTAAGACCCTACGTTGTGGAAAGAAATGCATTTTTTGTTGCAGATTTTGCTGCGGTTTTTAATTTTTTTTCTGCTCTTTGGCTCTCTTTCGACTCGATCCCGCGACAACCCAGGAGTGGGTTGACAAAAGTTATCGATTATATGTGCTTCCTTTGTATTTTCCATTTCCTTCTTTGTAGGCACTACTGGGTTTAGCTTAAAAAAAAACGCAGCAAAATCTGCAACAGAAAAAAGCAGCCTTTCTGCAATATGAAGCCTTAGCCATAATCTGTGTCCATTGGGTTTTCTGCAACAGAAAAATTGTAATCCCAGTGGAGATTAGTTAAAATAGTTGAAGCCAGTAAATGAAAGCAGATCAGGCTCCAATGTAGTAATGGAACATGCTCAGCATATCTGGTGTATATTAGTCCTTTCGCCATTTAATTGGGGCATACTAATAGAACAAGAACTGTAAAGTTACAAAGGTTTTTAAAATAGATTTAAGAAATGAAGATTTACACATAAATGAGTGTATATAGCAAAGACAGCATATAAACACATAGTGTAAGTGTATGTTCCCTGTAGTTGAGCAGCCATCATTGCTTCTATTTCACTAAAGAGCATGTCTACTCATAGCTGTACTTCACTGAACACTGGAGAGAACGTGACCATTTACTACCAACACAGATCTCTAATTCATAGCCCTTGCCTGAGAGGACAATGATAGCCTCTGCAAACAGTTTATATGTGGCATGAACATACTACTGTCACATATATGACATGTTTATTGTACTACACAGTGACAAGGCCTACAGCTATCAACATAGTCTCTGGCCATAATTACATTATACATCTGTAGGTCAGGAATCCCACTGAAATTCAGAGGAAAAGGGGCTCTTCTAAATACAGGGACTGGTGAAAAGCTGTCATGTTCACTTATTAGTAAAGGAATATATGAAATTTGTAACATATTACTTGATCTGACGGTCTGTGTTTTCAACGCAAATGTGCTGTGCAGGGACTGTGGTCCATTTCTCTGCTTCTATCACCATGGCTTCAGCATCCATCAAGCCAAATCCATATAAGTGGCTCACTGTAGAAGAAAAGTATTCATGTATTAATTTGTAAGGGTCAAGAAAGGAAGCAGACATTTTTATAGACTAATGCATTTCCTCTTGTGATACTAGAATGTATTATTTCCCTTTTAGCGTATATTCAAATATGCAATACCTATTGGAGAAATGTCTGTGACTGTTTCATTCTGCCAACAAAGCCACTCTATTCAAATCCATTTATCAGTCTTTCATTTTTTTGCCTCTCAGAATAACAGTCCCGGCAATCTCGTGGTTGGAATGCAACCTATTCACTTACATATGAAGCTAAGTTTAACCTGAAACTAATAGCTTGCTGCAGTGTGATATCTTTTCACACAACAAAAGAAATCCATTGAAAAAACCACCAAAAGGCTTCAATTAGGCTGAGGCCCCAAGTTGTGGAAGCACTGCTTTTTTTGTTGCAGATTTTGCTGGTTTTTTTTTTTTTTTTTTAGCCCATCCCAGGAGTAGATACCAAAGAAATGGGAAATATAAAGGAATTACTAGATGTTAAATCTTGTGATATGGCCCAGAAATTTTTGTTACTGAACACAACATTCAAGAAAATTGCCATTTGCATAGTTGGGTAGGTTGGTGTAAAAGGCATAAAAAGGTCACAATATTTTACGCAAAACTTTGTTTTGCACATTTTTTTTTACTTATTTAACTTAATCACTTTCCTGGGGGATGTGGTATAGCAGGGTGCAGGGGTGGGGCCGACAGATTTTGTATTTTCATAATCTTCATAAATCTGTCTCAATGTGTCTACAATGTTTGGTCAGATTTTAGTAATTCTTGATCATTCAGTTATGTACATATCTTTGTACATCGGTGATGGTCCAAGATTACAGACATCCCTTATGCAACTTTCTTATGTATATGCACGACAAGAACCTTTTGAATTTTATGCCATTTAAGGAGGACCTTTCAAAACCTCCACAACTCCAGCTCATTGCATTCATTAATAGATGCTGCTCCACTCAACCCGGAACAGGTGAAATTTTTTCTGCAGGCCCCACTGTTCCAGAGCAATAATTTCTGTTAGCTTCAGCAACCAATATACTAATTTGGTTCTCTACTGTTGGGTGGATAGTTCATGTCTGTCTGCTCCAGCCCAGGATCACCAAGCTCTCAATACAGAGTCAAATTATAAAAAAAAATAATCAAAAATCATATTTGTGCTGATTGGTGGGGGCTTAGAAAAGTTCCAAATGCTCTAGAATGGATTTGGTTGAGGTGGTGAAAGGTCCTTTTCAAGGTCAATAGAAGCAGTTGTCATCTGCACACTTTGCTACTAATGCTGAGAGGCCATGTTTTGCGTGATTATGCCAATCTAAAAAAAATAGAATCTTGCCTGCACTTCAAACAGTAATTTGATGTGTGAAAAACAGTAATGTGTTTGCTATAATAGGCAAGATTAGCTAAATTATACAAGTAACAAGCTAGATGCTAAAGCTATTTACTGTCTCAGTAATAGCAGTAAAAGCTACGGTAATCTTTCGTCCTAATTATAGAAGTAATAGTGAGTATTCAAGACCTCTGATCTGACAATTTAACACTGTCAAATAATGAACAGAAGACAGCACAACCTACACAATGTAGAAATAGTTTTCTTACAAATAGATATACAATATAGAAGAAATTTCTGAAGAAGTAACAAAGGACAATAGATATCCAGACATCTGTCAACATTACTATGTCAAAGCTTTGGCAAAGGTAGCAAAAAAAGAAACCCATTGAAGCCAAGGAGGCTTTTTTTTCAGCGCTGAAATTCCACACCAAATTCCTCTGTGCGAATGGACCCTTAAGGTGCAACTTTAAAACAACTTTTTACTTTTTGGCAGAATTTTCTTCATTAATAAAAGTTATAATATACCTTCCCATGCAAGTGAATGGAGAGACGTGCATTTTTGTATCTGCCACCTCTCTATTCACTTTTAGGGGCAGATGGGGGGACCCATTCCTAAGATAAATGTGGGTCCCAGAAGTATTTATGGCGTAAACTAGAGATATAGAGTTCATGCTACCCTTATGGCTTCCAATTTTAACTACTGTCAGTTTCATCACATGACAGAAACCACTGGCACCCAATGGAGCTGACTGAGTTATAATTAGGTCAGGTTCCATCATGAGTTCTGTCACTATGACCAGAAGAATAGTGCAACATGCAGCTCTTTTCTTTCCGTCAAATCTGTCAAAGCCTAAAGATGAAGGCTCTAATAGCAGTATGAGCAGAGTCTAAGTAGATATAGACATATATACTGTACAAGTATATGACATGAGTGTTTCAGCAGTTAGATACCCCAGTGATAAGGACATCTTAGATATGTGGAGGTGCTGTGTGAGCCCCTAGAGATCATCCAGAGGGAATGACAACCTCTTTCAGCTATCGATAATATTCATGAACTACACATAGATAACAAGGCCCCTAAAACTAATAGGTTTTACCCATTATAACTAATAACATTGTCTATGATAATTGCTATATTGTATCTATTGAGCCAAAGTCCCTGTTTCACCCATAGACATTTATTCTATAAACATTAATGAGCTATTATTAAAGAAAACAGTTCTTGTTAGGCACCTGCAGCATTTATACAATTATCATTTATGGATTTATCCCATACAGACTAACAGAGTATTATACAGGTTGGACACATACGAGGATAGAAGCTTTGATTGTGTCACTTAAATAAACATATTTTGATCTGACAAACTCACGCCCGTATTTAGTATAGTAAAATATAACTGCAGATGTGGATAGCCTCATAAACAAGCTAGCAGAAGTATATAAAAAACCAATAGGCAGAAGCAGACAAGCTGAGAATACCTCGCTCCTACTAACTCCACTAACAATGGTCCAGGCAGCACAAACCTGCAACCTTGAGAAATCTTCTATTGATGTCATTTCCATCATGATGCAGTGTTCTGGCAGAGAAAGACAAGCCTGGAAACCTGTAGCCTCATGTTTAATCTTTGCTGTGCTCTTATGATGTACATGACATACGGCAGAACCTTTTTGATTTTTGAGATGTGAGTTTTCCGTTTCCCTGGAAACTGTGGACTTTAATGTTTTTTTATCAATATAATGCTATTCATATTTCTTACAAAAGTCTTCTATTTGCCGAGAGTTTGGAATAAATCTCTGAATTAAATAGTGGTAAGAGTCGGGTTCTGACCCCTTAATGGGATGTGGACGGGGCTATAGTACATTGCCAAAAACAATAAACGTATGAAGTGAGCTGGAAAATAACAACGTATTCGCCACTTTATTTACTAGAGCTAAGTTGGTATCATGTTGGAGCACTACATTTGGCATATACACGGAGAAAATCTCCCAGCGTATACGCCAAGTGTATCCATAGGGACAGATTCACCAAACAGAGGCTACAAGAGTGTCATACACATACATAAACATTAGATAGCTTTTATTCTGAAGTAAAGAATAGTGTTGTAGACTATTCCATACAAGTGTATACAGTAAAAAACATGTACATTTTTCATTTACAATGGAAACCCAGTAGCAACATATCGCACTGTATAAGGGTCTATTCACACAGAGTTTCCGTGCGCGGATTCTGACGCGGAATTCGCATCACAATCTGCATGGAAAAAAAGCCTCCCATTGACTTCAATGGGTTCCTTTTTCCGCGAGCAGAACCCACAGAAGTCAATGGGAGGCTTTTTTTCAGCGCGGATTCTGATGCAAATTCCGGGTCAGAATCCGCGCACAGAAACGCTGCGTGAATGGACCCTTACAATGTTTGTTTATTCTCTTTTATCTTTAGTTTATATCACTAGCTGTAAATTCTATATATGGTATTTGTACTTTTTTAACCTAGAATGAGATTCTGGCTAATCCCATCCACACGTAGAAGAAGAAGAAAAAAAAAAACGCTGCGGAAAACCTGTGTTTTTGAAAAACATACTTGTCAATTCTACCTGCTTGTGTTTTCTCTATAAACGCAGAGAAAAATGCAGCAAAAGCTAAATGAAAACCGATACGGGAAAAAAAAAGTGCTGTATTTCTTTTCTGCTGCGTTTGTTAGCTGCATTCTGCAATGTGGGGCTTTAGCCTTAATAAAGATACCATGAAAAATGAAGAAATAGTAGAACATGAAATAAGACACAATTTCAATATAGGTTCTCAAAATATGTGTCATGGAATAACCCAGAAGCATGAATAAAGTGTTTGTGAGGGGTGAATGGCTCGTAGACACAAGGAAGTACTGTAAAAAGTCCAGGTAGGATTTCACATTGTGGTCAAATCCCTTACATTCACAAAAATATGTTTTAAGTAAATGTCTGCATATTTCCTACATGAAGCAAATAAAATACCTATATTTGTTGCAAGATTTATGTCTATACTGAGGGGGTTTATCTTAAGTGTTTATGATTAAGATATAATTTAGGGCTTCTCCGTGGTGTAAAGTAATGGCATGCAGTGAATGCCATAGGCAATATTTCTGCTTGATCACATTCACAAAAGGTATGTAGCTGTAAAAGAAGCAGTCTGTATCTATCATACAATCACATTGTGCCTTGCAGGCATGTCAAGCTGCAAGTAAGGCGCTAACATACCCCCTGTGATGCAGTCTACATCTTAACTTTCCCTGCCTTAGGTTTCTTCACCTCATGCAGCTTTGTATTTTAAGCCTATGCTTGATACGTAAAGTGGTTATATTCCTAGGGAACGTGAATAGCAGTTCTCAAGCAACAAACGCTATATATTCTAGATCTATAGCAGATTTCCTATACTCAGCTGGTCTCAGGGGCCCACAAACTGAAAAGGACAGTTAGATCTATAAAATGCTTTTTCCCCAGTTTTCTTATAGGATCCATCATACACTTAAAGGGAAATATTCCCATAATCCCATTAAAATATCATGTAATGATTCAAACCTGGGGTTTCACTTTGAGCCCTTCGTTGAGAACTTTAACTAAGCTAAAAGTGGAATATGTTACAAGAGCAAATTTATTGTGTGTTTTAATTCCTATTTATGTCTACTTCAGCAACGGCCGAGGAAGCAAAATGTGCCTAAAATGGTGCTCCATTTTTGGGGCAAAATTTTACCATTTACCCATAATAGGAGGACATTAAAGACAAATGTAAATAGTGTGCCATGCCCATGTGTATAGTGTGCATTCTGCAACCGCATTGTTAAACCTTCCTACGGTTCTTACTAGACAGACCCAATAGTTCTGTGGACCAGCTCAACCAAATTGCTGACATATTCAGCTATTATGCACCAATCTCACCCCTTTAAAGTGTAATTATGGGAAGAACCCTCACCCCTCGTTCACATCTGCTATGGTATTCAGTCCGGGGGAGTCCGAATGGGGACCCCCCCATACGGAATACCAAACACAACTGCAAGCGGTGTGCCAGTGAACGCACACAGAACCTATAGACTATAATGCAGTCCATGTGCTTGTCGCCAGATCTCCGCAGGGATCATGAGGACAGGAAAGTGGTTCACAATCTACTTTCTTGTCCGTATGAATCGTGCGGGCAGCGCGCGGCAAGCACACAGACCCCATTATAGTCTATGGGGTCCGTGTGCTCTTATTGCACAGCGCTTGCAATTTTACAATTTTATTTGTTATTCTGTTCAGGGGGGAGGGGGGGCTGGACTCCCCCAGACAGAATTCCAACGCAGATGTGAACGAGGGGTCACTATTTTAATGTGCTTTGATGGTAAATGCTCATTTTGTAGGTCTCTAGCTTTCCCTGACTAGAAAGCACTGCAAAATAAGTTGGAGTGACCAGCCATGTAATCCTTAATAAATGTTATCCTGGAAAATACGAGCATAGAGAGCATGTGAGCGTACGTATTTACAATGGTCATATCACTATACAATGTCTCACCAGCGCAAGTTCTTTTACACACAAAACATACTCAAGACAGCAATTCAAGATGTTACATTTTATCTAATAAAAAAATCTTTAGAGCACAATAAACATAATGGTTTACATCTTACATATAAAATGATATTGAATATGCAATAACTACTGTGCTTTTATATGTGAACACGATCAAAGAAAACATAAAACTGGATGACATTTATAATTAGAATTACAACATTTATTTGCTTACTGTTTTGTTAGGACATAAACTGGTATATTTATTAAGTTCTATACATTTTAGAATAAAAGCTGTTTAGTCCTAAAATATGAAAGTAGCAACTTGCTCATGTATACTGAACCACTGAACCATGTCTGCATATCTTAAACTGGCCATAAATATTAGATTAATGTTGACCAAAACCATGAGAATGGCTGACCAACAAATGGATCTGGCATTGAGAATATATATATATATATATACATATATATATATATATATATATATATATATATATATATATATATACATATATATACATATACACACACACACTGTATACATATTCGTGCATGTAGCATCTGGATTGCACCTGTCACTCAACAATTACCCTGGTAGATGTTACAGATCTACAGGATGAGTGGGAATAATACAAGCTCTTGCCTTCAGTGAATATAGCAGTTTATGCTTCTTCAGATTGTGACAGAGTTGTGTGATTTGCCATTAGAGTTGTTATAATGATAGCAAAAGATCATTCACCCTGATAGTATGAGGATATATATGGTACCAATTAGTAAGAACCCAGCCTGTCAGATTGATGTGTGACTCTGCTTTAGCATGCGTGTTGTCACATGATTTGTCTTCTTAGGCTGTGTATCCAGCTGATTCCAGGTGAAGTTATGTATAGTATCAAGCTACGCCATTTACTTTACCGCCATGCTTCTAAACTAATGGAAACCTCAATAACATTTAAATCTGCTTAAAGAGAAAAAAAAAAAAAAAATCTATACTTACTTATGTGTTCTTCCTGCTGCAGCTTCCAGCAATGAGCTCTGGGCCTCACTGCACTAAATCACTAGCCTTAGTGGTCTCTTGATATATATTACGGTATATCAATGATTGGTAGCAGTGGTGATATGTCTACACAGAATCTGTATGTTGAAGTTTTTATTTTTAAGTACAAAAACAACCCTGTTGGTGGCATACTGAGTACATATACTTCCTGTATTGTCAGTATAGAGTGGACTCCCTGAATGGAATACTAAATGCACTGGCAAGGGGTGTGCCATTGAAAGCACACGGACCCCATAGACTATAATGGGGTCCATGTGCTTGCCGCGAGATCTTACCAGGAAATATGCGGACAGGAAAGTACTTCTCAATCTACTTTCCTTTCTGCATGTTCCGTACGGGCAGCACACAGCAAGTACATGGACCCCATTATAGTCTATGGGGTGCATGTGCTTTCACTGCGCACTGCTTGCAAATGTGTTCGGTAATCCATTCAGGGGATCCCCATGCGGACTCCCCGAAAGGATTACCAAACACAGCTGTGAACGAGGGGTAAGACAAAAAATAGGAAAAAAAAAAAGGTAACGTAGACTGACAATCTTCTAGGTTTTTCTGTAACACAAAGGTTATACATGCTATAACAGTAAAAGCACCATTGGGAATTCTGCCCACAGACTTCCATTACCTCACCCAAGGACTAAGGAGGACTGTGTAATAGCTTCCTAAATATGTCTCTGGTTACGGATATCTCCCATCTTTTCTTTCTTATTGAATGATTCAGGTTGAATGCAGAAATATTACTGAGTGCAAAATAAAGTAACATGCAGTAGAAATAATAATAATAACATACCCTTGTGGCCTGCAGCGTTTGTCTTCCAGTCTGGTGCATTTAAGTGTCTTTGGCGGGAGGTCCTAACAATGATATGCTGCACATCTCTCCAAGTTAAGAATGGACTGCAAGAAAAATGTGTAGCAAATGCCAATTTAGTTCTGAAGTATAGATAGTATTCTCTTCTAGTTCTACTAAAGTACAGATGTCTTCAACCTTTCTTGTTTTGCTTGAAAGCAGTAGGACCTTTATTCTAATCTCATAAACCACTTTTAGTGCAAGAAAATGTTAGTTATTAATAAAAATAACACAATTTGGTAAGAGTGAAGATTGTGAAAAGGTCAGTTTTACTACTGTGTGACTGTGTGGCTATGGAAAAGTAATATACTGCTTAGTCTAGTGCCAAGACTTGGTGCTACTGATTTTTGACGTCCAAGCCACTAGTTGGGAGTTGTACAATGATATTGTAGATAACAACAGTCTACTGTGTTCCTAATTATGTGCCTATTGTTCATACACGTGTAACTGACGGATAAGAGCTTAGTAAGTAATAATATACCACCCAGTCACATAGCACATTGCATAGTGAATCAGATGGAGGGAATGATTTATGTGTTTGTAGAAACAAACCCTTCTTGAATGATCTGATCCATGGCCATGCATAACTGTTAATGTCTAGAACTGGACTTTGATAGCTTCCTCATGAAACAGGAAAAGTTAAAAGTTTAGCTTAAAAGAGATTAATAGATCAGGACTACACCAGCCAATCCAAGTCATTAATCTTACGCGAACCGCACTTGTATATTCACAGGACCTGTTCTGTATAAGTAAGTAACTTCCACATGGAAAGCTTGGCTGCTCTTTGTATCTAAGTAAAGGAATTGAAGCGCAACTTTGATTTCTGGTTGTGTGATAAACACAGTTACAGGTGGATATGTAACGTAAGTAGGTTAGCTTTCTCAGGACCACAGGCAAAAAACTGACCAGAGATAACCAAGTGATTAATAAGTAATAGGAGCAGATTTGTGTTAATATTTTATTTCAGTTTTTGAGTTCCAGTAGAGGAACAGAAAAAAAAATATACTGAATTTGTTGCCTGTTGCACCCCACGGACTATAATGTGGCCTGTCAGGTTTCCATTATGGTGTTATTCATTTTGCCAGACAAATTTTATCAAATTTTATCTGAGATTGTTGATGAAGCCGGATAGGGGCACCTAATGCAGTCTCTTCTCTCGATAATGTGAGCTTAGCCTTAAATATTACAGTGTCTTGAAAGTTAATAGAACTATAAAATAAATAAATAATGGTAATATTGGAAACAATGGAGCAGATTTACCAAGACCGTCTAAGTTTTAGATAGTGCAAACTAAGACTTCACGCACAAAGACTGTCCACGCTGAGTGGGTGCTGATTTGCTCCATTATTTTCAATAGGGGGTCCTGTCTATTCGTATCCATTTTAACAGAACAAGATAGGACCTGCTCTATAATTATTGGAATTGGAAAAGAGCATTGGAACCCCTCGCGGCACTCCACTTCGGATTAGGTCCAAATGAATGGACCTAGTCGGAAGGGAGGTGTCGTGAGGCGGATGTATGTGACTGAATCAGCCGTGGAATCCACCTGAAGAAAGGGCATGTCTGAAAGCGGGAACAAACCGCTCGCGGAAAAAGGAAATGACTGGCTCCCATTGATTTCAATGGGAGGCGGTTTTTTGAGCCAGATTCTGATGTGGATTCCGCATCAGAGATCTAGAAAACCATGAGGAATTGGGAATTGATACAGAAATACAAAATGTCACCTACATGTGGCAACTAAAACCATATTGATGTTAAACCCACAGCATATGAATTATTGCTGGGGGCTTTTGAAAGCTACAACAGACCTACAGGTCCGCCACAACAAATCCCACCCAATTTCAGGTGCTTTTATTGTGGCACCTTTTACAGGAGAACCCTGCAACTGTGTGACTTATACTGCAAAGGGGCCCACTCAGGCTCAATCGCTCAAGGGCATACTCAAACCTAGAGCCGGCCTTGAACTCAGAATCTACATTATCAAAGTAATTCTCTAGAATTTGATGTTAAATTGGTAGCAGAATAAATCCAGTAGGCCCTCTGTGTAAACTACATGAATGATTCCAGCTGATTTTTTTTTTTTTCTTTGTAAAAACTAGCAAACTCGGAAAATATTCTTGTGGAAAAATGACATTCTGCTTCTATTTCAGATGTAATATATATAAAATATCCTAATTTACATATAAATACATGTTTTGTAGTAATAGTTTTGCTATAATATAATCGCAATGTGCAAAAAAAGAAAGACCTATTCCCATTGTGACTAGCTCAAGTAAATATTCATAGCAAATGGTGGATTAACCAATAAAGCTTTCGATACTGCAATTATACCACCAATCCTGCATATGACCCAATGTGGACGAGTCTGCAAATGGAAGATAATGGGCAGAAAGTAATTTACAATATTCACAGTTCTCAAGCGCTACAAAATCTACTAAGCTCCATGTAGAATGCTAAGATATGCAATGCAAGTCACGACTTGCAGCTCTAGTACACTGACACCCATAGTCAAGAATGCAGCTCAGCCAGAGGGAATAAAATGTGTTTTTATGTTCAATTGCTCAAACCCGGCTTTTGCTATTAGGAACAATTAGAAATGATAAGTCATATAGAAGCCAGTTTTATCCAGTAGCACATTACAAACATAACAATTTATATAAGCAAACTAGTGAATGGTCTAGAGATAATACAGTATAGAAAACAACTGGAGCTAAGGCACAGAAAGCCTAATCCTATTTCCTATAAGTAGTAAAATGGAGAACTATAGTACAATCATTGTCATACCCATTTCAAGCTTATAACGTGGACACCAACAGTGGCTGGAGCCCTATTTATATACCAAACTATACCCACCCAACAAATAAAAATAAGGATATACCACAGCACCAATAAGGTTAGCCACTGGCTATTTACACAAGCACGTATCACATACAATACATTTAGCTCTCGACTTCAGAGTTCCACCTGAAATACTCGTAGCACAGAAAAGAGAAATGAAAACTATAACTTACAGATAAAGGGGTTTGTTGGCTTTCATTTCCATGCAAGCTCAATAAATCATATAGCCATTGCTTATTCTGTTGCCTGGACAGTGTATTAATATGAGTTACAGCATCCATAGAACTACAGAGGGAAATTAAAGATTGCTACTTAAACTAAATTCCCATATAAAACACAACAAAAGTCACAATGTGAAGGAGGCCCAAATGTGAAGCTCTACCTTACTTTAAAATAGTAAGCAAATATAAAGACTTTTTAAGCTATTGTTACATCCTGACTACATGAATGATACTAACATAGCCCATAACAAAGGAATATCCCCATCTTATAAAGTGATGGCATATCTCTATGATCCGTGTACGTGTGAACTCTGAGGCCCCCACTAACTGTCTGAGACCCCCACTAATTGTGAGAATCAGTACTGTGATTCCTCAAAGGTGTTTTCCAGGATTGTAATATTTATCAGTGGATGCCTGACACCCATGACAACCACTGATCAGCTGTTTGTAGATCCCTGAGGCCTCCTCACTGAATATCAAGCTCTGTCATGTCAGTCACTAAGCTGTAAAAAGGCCATGTGAGAAATGAACATGATGTCACTAGGCTGTGAAGTGGAAGCTGCACTCACCAGAATGGATTCCAGCAGGAAAAACAGTGAATGAGCCACTGTGCTGAATTAGTACTGCAGCCCCTTTATTTTTAGGATTAGTAGGGGTTTCAGTAGTCGTACCTACAGCGATCATATAGGGATGATACATGCCAGTGATATATTATTACATTATAAGACTGAAAAACCAACTTAGGATTGGACCCCACATGGCGTAAATGCTGCAATTTCTACCAAATCCCATGCCCACTTTGCATTAAAAACCACACTGCAGAAACACTGCGATATTCAAAACCGAGAGTGGTTTTGGAAATCGCAGCATGTCAATTATACCTACGGAAACGCCGGCAGTTTCCCCATAGGTGTAATTGAAACAGAAAGTCCATAGAGGAAAACCTCTACGAAGTTTCTGTCTAAAGTGCTGCGGGAAGAACCGTGATGCACTGCTGCCGCGATTTTCCAGCAGCACTTTTTTGTGGCGGGACGCCTTATGGGGCCTTAGCCTTAAAAATAATAGAACATTCATGTGCATTGATATCTCTGTGAGTACATGGTGCTCTGTGAGTTTTATATGTAAACTGTAGATCACATATTATTAGTGTGTTTCTGTGAAATGTAAAGGGGTAAATATGGGAAACTGTTTTCCTAATGTTCCAATAAATGCACTGTCCCTGCCTGATAACCTGACCACAATAAGGAAATCATGGCTGGGTTCTTGACAAGTGCCAGACTATAGTACATATAGGACTATAGTCCTGCATTCATGATCAAATTCACTGGCAACCGATCAAGACAAAAGACTGTCACCTCTAAGATGGTTAGAAAAAATCATTACAAGTCAGCAAAAATTTTAATTATTTACATGTGCAAAAATATTTAACTTTTAATTGTCTACAAATCTATATAGGGTTAAGTTGGTAAGAATACTCCTTTAATGTCTGTGTCAACTATATTCTGTAAAATTACAGACTTCTCAGATCCCCACCATAGCACTTTAGAATTTCCTCTGCTCATGATAGTTACCATATACTGTGGTTGAATCGTTCTGTACATATCACCCCAGAATAAACATGGTATATACTTACTTTGCTTCTAGTGCAAGGGCTATGATTCCAGCAGCCATAGGAGCTGATGCTGAGGTTCCCGTGTGACTATCTGTGCAACGCTGCCGAAGGTCTGTAGTGATCTGAAACATGACGTTATATTTTTTATTTCTTCATAAAAACACATACATTTTCCAACAAAACTATCAAAGACTTGTCCAGCACCATGGATGAGAAATAGAGTTGTGCGCCCACATACTGTGTATTAAAAGGTATGTGCTAGTCAAGTAAATCATTTTAAAGTGAACCTGGCACACTGAGAATTATTACCAATCTGCAGGCAGTATGTTATAGAGGAGGAGGAGCTGAGCACGGTAATATGTACATTTCTTGGAAAAGATTCAGTATAACTTGCCATTAGTTCATTCAAAATATGATTGTTTAAAGGCGTTATCCAGGATTAGGAAACATGATGGCTTGCTTTCAGGTAGAGCCCGACTTCCTCTTTTCAAACAGTAGCATGGCCTTGTGACTAATAGATATGATACCACTTCCTCAGAAAAGGAAATGGAGCATTTTCTTAAATATAGCAGCCATATTTTCTAATGCAGCAGAGAATATCTCCTTATTAATGTGCTGTACTGTACTGCATGGAGACACTGCCAAACTGGCTTCACGTATAGTACACAATCTTACTATGTTCATAAGTCCTAAGAAAAAAATCTGTAAGCATTACAATTTACACAATTTATATTGTACTCATGGATTTTCCTATATCTAGTATTGAGTAAATGGTTATTTAACTCTAGGTCAGTGATGGCAAACCTTTTAGAGACCGAGTGCCCAAACTGCAACCCCAAACCCACTAAATTATCACAAAGTGCCAACACAGCAATTTAAACTTAATACAGTGCCGATCCACAATTGCTGACAGTTACGGACCCACAAATTACAGTCGTGTGAATGGGGCTTTATAGAGCTTTCAATAATACAAGCAACTTTGTACTGAAATGTAAAGCTATCTGCATTTAGTACTTTGAACAATTAATGTTCACTATTTACATCACACAGGATCTGTTTTATAGTGACCGTGCAATGTTATTACATCCTGTACTAATATCACGTCTGCTATAAAACAGATACTGTGTGATATAAATAGTGAAGGGACCCCAAACAGTAATCCATGCTCCGCAATGGCCCCCAGACAGTATTATATGCTCTACAGCAGGCTCCTCAACAGTATTACATGCTCCACAGTAGGCCCACCAAACAGTATTATATGCTCCACAGTACCATAGTAGCCCCCCACATTATATGATCCATAGTGGCACCCACACACACAGTACTATGTGTTCCTCAGTACCCCCCCCCCCCACAGTATTATATGCTTATTAGTATGCCCCTCCACAGTATTATATGATTCTCAGTATACCCCCCCAGCATTATGTGCTCCTCAGTACCCCCACACACATAGTATTATATGCTCCTCAGTACACATCCCCCAGTATTATATGTTCCTCAATACCCCCACACATAGTATTATATGCTCCTCAGTACGCTCCCCCAGTATTATATGCTCCTCAGTACCCACACACACAGTATTATATGCTCCTAAGTACACATTCCCGAGTATTATACGTTCCTCAATACCCCCACACACAGTATTATATGCTCCTCAGTGCCCCCCCGTATTATATGCTCTTCAGTACCCCCCTCCCACAGTATTATATGCTCCTCAGTACATATCCCCCCAGTATTATATGCTCTTTACTACGCCCCCCCCCCAGTATTATATGTTCTTCATTTTGACTCTCTCAAACACAAACACACACACTCACTTACACACACTCATTCACACACTCACTCTATTATACTTACCCATTGTGACTGTGGACGGTGATGACTTATATCATCGCGCCTGCGTTAGGGCAGAGGTCACACTCTGCAGTCAGTGTAGGCTGCGGTCTACACTGACAGCTTTCAGCTGTATGTACATTTGCACATACAACTGAAAGCAGCGATCGCTCATCAACGGGGAATCCTGTACCGGATTCCCTGTTAGTGAGCAATCCAGGTGACCTCACGCTTGCCAGCATAGAGGGCTCTGTGTACCCTCTCTTGCATGCGTGCCATAGGTTCGCCATCACATCTCTAGGTCTATTTATGGGTCTACAGTGAAGGAAATAAGTATTTGATCCCTTGCTGATTTTGTAAGTTTACCCACTGACAAAGACATGAACCGTCTATCATTTTAAGGGGAGGTTAATTTTAACAGTGAGAGATAGAATATAAAAAATAAAATCCAGAAAATCACATTGTATAAATTTTATAAGTTTATTTGCATTTTGCATAGAGAACTAAGTATTTGATCCCTCTGGCAAACAAGACTTAATACTTGGTGGCAAAACCCTTGTTGCTGCACACAGCAGTCAGACATTTTTTGTAGTTGATGATGAGATTTGCGAACATATGTGTCTGCATGGACCAGAATGAAAACATCTATTTTTCAGTACTAAGGATATCAGTGGTGCCCATTAACAGAGGTAAAGTTTGTTGGTTTCCACTGCAGTTTTCAACTTTTAACTGCTTAGAATTTTAACATGACTTGGTTCTGACAGCAGTATGGACAGCAGTATTGAAAAAGATTTAGTGCCTCCCAAGTTTATGAGAATAGAATAACAAAAGAGGTCAACAATATCTGCATCTCGAGAGGTCAGAAAATCAGCCATGATTTCCTTATTGTGGCCGGGATATCTTCTGATACATGTAGTGTCCCTACCTGATAACCCGGCTACAACAAGAAAATCATAGCTGGGTTCTTGACAAGTCCCAGACCATAGAAAGTTTCTGCATTAGTGGTCGTATCCATGGCAACCGATCAAGATAACAGGTCACCACTAAGAAAGTTAGAGAAAATATTTAAAACTCTGCAGAATTTTTAATTACTTATATTTGCAAAAATTGTTAACTTTTAATTATCTACAAATATAGATGTGATTATGTACATGGGAATGACCCTTTAATGTAAGCAAATCTGGAGCTCATACAGACCGATTTTCACAGTTGAAACTTGGTCATCTGAATCTAGGCTTACACTTGGGCAGTATAGCAACCAATGTACACGTTTAAGCCTCACAATCTGCTAAAGTTTTCAGTTCAAAGGGCAAGCGTAGCCATGGCTCGTCTGGCGTAGCGACGCATGACGAGGGGCGGGCAGTAGGGGAGCCAATAGCCGCCTTCGGCGGGAGCCGTTGGGTGGGCGGGGCTTAGCGGAGCTGTTTTCAATTAGTCCGCGCAGCCGAGTAGCGGCACTCGTGGGCTGCGCGGCAAGTGTAAAGGTTGTCGCTCCCACTCTCCTCTGCTTGTCTCCGCCATGGCCTCCAGAGCTCACCTCTTGGAGCAGCTCAGCGCTGCTGCCGACATCAGGGGGGAGGCATGGCTGCAGGAGCAGATCGCGGCGCTACTGAGTCCAGCTGCCGCTTCACCCCCCTCGCAAGTCTCCCTTCCCCCGGCTCCTGAACCACCTGCTCGGCCGGCTCGCCGCACCCGCCCGCCTGCCAGATTAAGTCCGGAGACCGGATCACCTCAGGCCAGGAGGCGCAGGAGTCCCTCTAGGGCCCCTCCAGGTCGGGCTCCTCGCTCCACTGCTCAGGGGCGCAGGTCCAGGCCTGGGAGGAATCCACACAGCCTCGTGGCCTGCACGGAGGTGAGAGCCACTGCGGCAGGCCCTGTTGCCATGGCACCCACCCCCAGTCTGCTGTCCTCTACACACCTCATGGATGCAGCCCCTTCCTGTGATGCTCCGGCGGGAAGTGGGCCTGTTCTTCACATTTCGCATTCCCAGGAGGTCCCGTGGCCAGCGGCGTCTTCAGACGGCTCCAGTGGTAGTCGGGATGGTGTCCGCCCTCCCATTCCAGCTTCGCAACCCCGGTCTGAGGTGCATGTGGTTTCCAGTGGTCATCACGCAGGTGCACATCTACAGCCCCAGTCGAGCCATTCCTGCTGCAGCTGCCAGCGTAGCGATCCTCAGCCTTCTCCAGATGCCAGCCTTCTCTTCAGCGATCCAGGTCATCCGGATTCGGGAGCTGCGACTGGTGGGCACACAGCACCCGCGCAGTCTGGTGAGTACCCTTCTTTGTCTTGTCCGTTTCCCCCAATTCTTATGTCACAGGGAGTTAGTGGGGTTGAGTCGGGGCAGCTAGCTGGGGGTTCGGGTGGTAGTGAGATTAGGGAACTTTTGAGTAGCGTTAGGGACTTGTTGGCGCGTTGTGAGCGCAGTGTGTCTGGGTCCCCAGTAGAGGGCGTGGTTTGCCCCCCCCCCGTGGTGCATGCTTTGGGTTCCCTGGGGTCGGGTGTTGCGGTTTCCCCAGTTACAGCGTGGGTCCCTTCTGGGGTGTCGGTGCAGTCGTCTGGGGCTCCGGTTATTGACGGTCAACAAGGGGTGACGGTGTCCGTGCAAACGGAAAAGGAGAAGGTGGATTCTGTGCATTTGGATGACAGGGCTCATGGGGAGGTGTATGTTTGCTTTGAGGGTCCTTTGGGCGCGCATTTAAAAAAGGAAGTTAAAGAAAAGATTTGGAAGGACGAATACGTCGAAATCTTTTCGTTGCTTCCTCTGGCCAAATTTAATCTGGATAAGGGAAAGAAGGTGGAGACCAAGAAGGAGGATGAAGAGAAGCGCCGGTGGCGCTTGATTCCTCAAACTTTTAGTAATTGGGTCCAGGCCTTTTACATTTTAGCCAGTGTGGTGGGTGAGAAGGCGCCGGACAACTGTTCGGCTCTCTTTTGCTATGTTGATTCTATCAGTGAGGCTTATCGGACCTATGGCGGACAGTCTTGGCTCAGGTATGACGAGCAGTTTCGCCAGCGAAAAGCGGTACGTCCGAGTATTAGATGGGACCAGAAGGATATAGGTCTGTGGCTGCGGGTTATGGCCCCTTCCAAGTTCGGTCATTCCTTTCCAGGGTCGGCCGGTGGAACCGGCCAAAGTGGGAGTGGTTTCGGTGCGTCCGGATTGGGGGAACAGGCCCAACATAAATTTGGGTTGTGCTGGCAATTTAATGAAGGGCGTTGCAAGTTCGGCCTTACGTGTAAATTCAAGCACTCCTGTTCCTTCTGCGGTGGGTCCTCTCACGGGGCTACCCGATGTTTGCGGAAACAAAAGGGCAAGGCTTTGCCCGGCAGTGGACAAGGGGGTGACTCCGGTGAGGCTGGAGGCAATGCTGCCATATCTAAGTAGATATGCTGATGGGGATAGGGCGCGTTTTTTGTTGGAGGGTTTTCGGGATGGGTTCAGGATCCCCCCCCCCCCCGCCCCATGTTGTCCCTTTTTCCACCAAGAATCTTAGATCAGCAATGGAACATAGGGAGGTCGTATCCGCCAAGTTGCGCAAGGAAGTCGCACTTGGGAGGATGGCTGGCCCCTTTGCTTCCCCGCCTTTTGAGGACTTGGTAGTGTCGCCATTGGGTGTGGTACCCAAAAAGGAGCCGAACCAGTTTCGGCTTATACATCATTTGTCGTACCCTAAGGGCGCGTCGGTCAACGACGGCATCGCTCCTGAACTCTGGTCAGTGGTGTACACGTCCTTTGACGCGGCAGTTCATTGGGTCCGGCAGTGCGGTCCCGGGGCGTTGTTGGCTAAGACCGATGTCGAGGCGGCTTTTCGCCTCTTGCCGGTTCACCCCGAGAGTGTTCGTTTGTTGGGTTGTTTTTGGGAAGGAGGGTTTTACGTTGATAGGTGCCTGCCCATGGGTTGCTCTATCTCCTGCGCGTATTTTGAGGCCTTCAGCACTTTCTTGGAGCATGTGATTAGGGAAGTCTCGGGTAGTGAATCTGTGATTCATTATCTCGATGATTTTTTGTGTATAGGTCCGGCGGACACGGATGTGTGTGCTGCCCTGCTAGCTACCACGAAATGGGTCGCGGGTAGGTTTGGGGTGCCTCTTGCTCCAGATAAGACCGAGGGTCCGCGCACTAGATTGAGCTTCTTGGGCATTGAATTGGACACGGTGGCAATGGAGTTCAGATTGCCTGAGTCCAAGGTTGCAGATTTGCGGCATGTGGTGAGGCTGGCTGGCCGTCGTAGGAAGATTATGCTTCGCGACTTGCAGTCTTTGTTGGGCAATTTGAACTTTGCCACAAAGGGTTTGTCTAATCCTCGTCATTTTGTTCGGTTGGGGAGAGCCCAGAGGGATGATCTGTTGGTGTGGCAATCGTTTCTAGAGCAGTATAATGGTCGTTCCCTTATGCAGTCGGCTGTGGTAGATGTTTTTGATTGCGAGCTTTTTACGGATGCAGCGGGAGGACAGGGCTTTGGGGCCTTTTACGGTGGGCAGTGGTGCGCCGCTCCTTGGCCCCTGGCTTGGCGGGAGTTAGGCTTGACAAGGAATTTGACCTTATTGGAGCTTTTTCCAATTGTGGTTGCTGTTTCTATTTGGGGTGAGGCTTTTCGCGATGGGAAGGTCAGGTTCCATTGTGATAACATGTCGGTGGTGTCAGCCATTAACAACACTTCTGCTTCCTCCCCACCTGTGATTAGATTGTTACAGTGTTTGGTGCTTCGTTGTTTGTGTTTGAATGCATGGGTGGTTGCGGTGCATGTGCCCGGTGTCAAGAATGACATTGCCGATGCTTTGTCTCGTTTCCAGTGGGAGCGGTTTCGGTCCCTTGCGCCAGGGGCTGCGGCGGACGGGATCCCGTGTCCTCCGGACTTGTGGGAGTTGGTCTCAGAGAAGCTGGGCGATTGATCAGAGTGTCGTTGGCTCCTTCCACCTGGGCTAAGTATATAGCTGCTTGGGGGATTTGGGAGCGGGGGTTGGAGGCTCTGGGTCCTGCACTTCGTGACTTAGATAGGGTGGGTGTGTTGTTGTTGCTGCTGCATAGGTGGGAGGAGGATGGTTGGTCGGTGTCTAGGGTTAACGGTGTGGTGTCGGCTGTCTCTTTTGGTTTGAAGATTAGGGGTTATGTGGATGTGACAAAACACTTCCTGGTCGTGCGGGCTCTGAGGGGTTTCCGGAAAGGCAAGGTTAGCGTGGACGTCAGGCGCCCGATTACCTTTTTGTTGTTGGGGCGGCTCTGTGCTCAGGTTGGCAGCTATTGTAGGTCAGAGTATGAGGCGGCGTTGTTCCGTTTTGCATTTTCATTGGCGTTTTTTGGGGCCTTTAGGGTGGGGGAGCTTGTCTCTCCGTCTTGTTCGACCCCGGGCGGTTTGTTGTGCGGGGACGTTGACTTGGTGGAGGGCTGTTTGGCAGTTAGGTTGCGCCAGTCTAAGACGGACCAGTCGGGTGTTGGGAAGTGGGTGCACTTGGGTGCGGTTTGCGGTTCCTGCGTTTGTCCTGTACATTGCTGGTCGGTTTACTCGTTGTTGTTGCCTGCGGGAGCCTCCGGCCCGCTGTTGCGACATTCCGATGGGTCTTTTCTTTCGAGGTATCAGTTTACTGCGGTGTTCCGGGGCTGTTTGGACGCTCAAGGTCTTGACAGCTCGCAATACGCCCCTCATTCTTTTCGTATCGGCGCGGCCACGGAGGCTCCCTCCCATGTTTGGTTGTTTTGTCTTTGCAAGTTTTTTCTTTTGTTTCTGTTTTCATTTTAGATTGTCACGGTGGCCTTGGCGGGTGGAGTCCTTGGGAGTTTGGGGGTAAATGAAGCAAAAGGGGTGGAGTCAGTAATAGGCTCCACCTCAAACAGCCGGTGTTGTGTTTACTTGGCCTGGCGCTCGGTGAACGGTTACAGGGTTTTAGCCCTGTGAACTGGCAGTTGAAGCAAGGGGTCATCGTTACTTGGTGCCGCCAAGCCGGTGGTCGCGGCTGGCGGTAAGTATATATAAATAATATATCTTATATATACATACATAATTGATGTGCTCATCGTAGCGCCAGGCCCATTCATGTGGTTGTAGTCGTCTTAACTCCTAGGACTTGAACCCTTTTGTGCTATTATGATAAATATTTGAGAAGTTATTTATCCGTTTTTGTAGTTTGTTAATAAATACGGCTGCTGTGGCCGATTAAAATCCATCCCTGTGTCATGGTGTTCTTTCATGAGTGGGGTGGGTGGTCGCCACGTTAGGCCGTTACTTATTGTTAGTTTGGGGTTGGTGGTAGGGGGGTAAAGGGTATGACGCTCCTTAGAGGTTTTGGGGCTTGTTGGTTGGAGCAACATTATCAATGTTGGCGGTCCAGGGGTTCCCAAAATCTGCCATGCCTTGTCAAGTCTTTTAGTTTGGAGTCTTTTAGGTTCACATTGCCTCCAAAACTGATAGTAGTAAAGTGTTAGGGGTGTAGAAACCAATGAAGAGATAATCATCGTCTTATGGATATACAGATCAGCCTGCATGTGCACCAGAGCTAAGTCCTGATTTACTAAATATACTGTGATAAGCAGAGTCTGAAAATGTCAAGTGTAGTATTATTTTCCAGAGGTGAACCTGAGCACTTGCAAGTCTGGCTAGTCAGTCCCTGTCCCGAGTGTACTTGTAGGCTGATTCGCATATCCCTAAAACATGATCATTTCTTAATTGGGTTGAGGCCACAAAGGTATGTTTCTCTTCCTATTCAAGACCCCCACACTGCATTATTGTTGGTTTGGAAGGCATTTTGGCCCTGATAAAAATTTTAATAAATCAAAACAATAGACATTCCCCAAAATAGTATGAATAAAATGTATATCTGGCCACCCCAAAAAGATGCTTTATGCAGGCCTATATGAGTTTCAGATTATGGCAATTCCAAGAATTTTTTTTTCTAAAATGTAATATATATATATATATATATATATATATATATATATATATATATATATATATCAAAAAACTAAAATCAAAAAATGGCTGAAGCTTGAAGGGGTTAATAATGAATTTATAATTTCACTTTAATTTGATTAAGTCTAGATATTTTGCCTTAGTGTACTCCAAGTTCGTACTGGGCACTGGAGATTTTTAGGCCATGAGCAACAACATAATACTTAGAAATCTCTAGATTACAATTGAAATGACTATTATTCTTATTTATAGAAGTAATAGCAATAGTCATGTCCAGGCATCTCCATGCATAGCCGTTCTCTACTGTGCCATGTGACACACGAATTTTAGCAATAGAAGAGACTATTTATCCTGACTGTTCCAGCATATGGCAACAGAAACATCATGTTCTGGTGACATAATCCATTAAATCATTCTATGTAATGGCTCTGTCTCACAGTGTACCTGAAGTTGCTCCTTGGAAACCAGTTTCCATAGTCTCAATTCTCTTTCCAATTCCAATAAGCACAGTTTTCCTTAAAAACTATTTTAGGTCACTGCCTATTGTTTTCCTAAAATGCTACATATCACCCATTTATATAAAACAAAACTTCCCTCTTTTGTGTAGTATTCTCTATTCAGATGCAGTAAATTATTTTAAGACATGACTGTAAACATTGCATTCTGTTACATTACATTACGCTTTCCCATCAGTGCCAGAACATCTGTATTCAGATCACAGAAAGCTTAGTACAATCCAATATTATTGTTTTTGTAACAACACTTCCGTAGTTAATTTGGAACATAATTGTATTTTTCTTTTGGTAAACATGGCAAGAGTGTCGGCGCACCAGCTGGTGTCACGTGGGGGCAGAGTTTGTTTACATAGCCTCTTTTCATGGAGTTGTGTAATGTCTTAATATGCTTTTGTGTTATGAACAGGCTTTTTACTGCATGAATGTGTGTGTGGGTAGGATAAGTGATTCCAAATCTGCCTTCCCAAACAATGGGAATATAGATTTCCTACATCATTTCCACACAGGATTCACCCCTTAAACACATCTACGGACATAACAAAAATCCAAGGTAGCACTGGTTCTCAATTTTATCACCCCATATTTTGACTTTGCCTTCAGTATTGACTGTGTTGTATGCATGTCACTCATTGTCTTAACATGTAGCAGACATTCAACTTATGCCATATATACGCCTTCAATCATTGCTAAAAATCTGAGCTGTACAAAGATGTAACTTAATCTATAAACAGACCCTTACCTACTGTGTGTAACTTAAAATACTGGCATACTATATATTACAGAGGGAACTCATTCTCTACACTGGCTTGGTTTTATGTTTCCTAACTCAGAAGTCATTCCCTCCAATGGTAACATCAGTTAACAGATAGGGTCCATTCACACGGAGGAAAATGGTGCTGAATTTGGTGCTGAATTTGAGCACTGGAAAAAAAAGCCTCCCATTGACTTCAATGGGTTTCTTTTTCTGCTAGCAATATTAGATTAATTAAAGGGGTTGGCCACTTTCAGACCAATATTGAGAGACAAAAATTATTGTTTGTATAATAAAAAGTTTCCAATATACGGTACTTTTTGAATCAATTTTTAATGGTTTTCTAGATCTCTGCTAGCTCCCAGTCATTTCCCGTACTCCCAGTAGATAAAAGCCAGTCCATGGTCATTTGATGAGCAAACCGATGCATAGATTATTACCAGGCAGATGTCTGATTACAGCACTGTGACTATAATGAGCTGTGCACCAGTGTGGTCATCACCATGGACTGTATATCACATGACCATGGACTGTATATCTCATGACAATGAACTGTACATCACATAACCATGGACGGATTTTTACTCACTGGGTGTAAACAGAATAAATGAAAGCAAGCAAAGATGTAGAAAACAGAGAGGAATTGATGCAGAAAGTATAGTGGAAAATTGTACAACTTTTATTATACAAATATTTGTCTCTCAATATTGTTGTGAAATTGGACAACCCCTTTAAAGTGGTTTTCCCATGTCACTGTTTTAGCAGTTTGCCTATTGTCTCTTCTTATCACTTCCTGTATTTCTCCCCGCTAAGCTTGCTGAACGGGAAACTAAGTAGTATCACAATGCTTATGCAGATCAAATAGTATGCACATGCTTGTAGAGACTAGAGACCGGACTCAGTGTTATCTGTGTGTTTACATAGAGAGATAACAGGCTTTATCAGCAAACTGCAATTAGCTGAGCTGGATGTGCTGCCAGCAGAGCAGTGAGTCACTTGTACAGGTCCATGGTTATGGTAACACTGTGTGAACAATGGGAGGAATAAGTTCACATAGCAGGCAAACAAAGCAGCATTTCTAAAGCAATATATTTAGGAAAAGTCTTCAGGTTATATAAGCTACCAGTATAGATAGGATCCTTGAGATGGGACAACCCCTTTAACAATACATGAAAATAAGGATTTGCAAATACATCCCATAATGTTAAACTTATTTCAAAACTGGTAATTATGGAGGGATTTTATTTCCTCCAAATATAATCACATGTACGTTAAAATATTGGTTCTGCCCTAGGAGGTAGGCAGGGAATCCATTCTCAGGGCTAGGTTTAGGAATACATTGGGTTTGGTGCAGGATAACAAACTCTCAAATCCTGATTAAGGCTAAAGCCACACATTGCGGAAACACTGATTTTTTTTGGTTGCAGATTTTGCTGCATTTTTTGAGCCAAACCTAATACAGGCTACAGAAGGAATGGGAAATATATGGAAACTATGAAGTGTTTCCACTTTAGTGGTTACTATAATTCACCAGTATTGGGATTTGACAACCAAGTAGTTCAGCAGAAGCTATGAGTAAGGGACCTAAAAAAATCCGGTCCTGAAACGCGTCCGCCTGCCAAGGCTATGAGTAAGGGAGCTAAAAAAAATCTGGTTCTGAAACGTGTCAGCCATATGCTATGTTCCTTTTCCCTGAAAGGGTGATGTAAATCCATTGTTTTATTTTAACATGAAGTAAAAGTTATGTTTTATTAATTGTGGCATGCTGGATATTTTTTGGTATTATTTGACAACCAAACCTACTGATCAGTTGTTTAAAAAGGCAGTGGCATTTAGGTTATTGACTCTTACTCTTATTTTCACACAGAGGAATTTGGCACTGAATTTGTGGTGGATTCCACCTCAAAATCAGCTCTAAATTCTGCCTGAAACCAGCCTCCATTCATTTCAATGGAAATCAGATGCTGATTTTTCCTCTAGCGGATTTTTCCTCTAGCAGATTCCGCCTGTCAACTCCTATTGAAATGAATGGGTGAAAGAAAACACCGCTGGGCAGTATTTTCAGTTAAGAAAATTTCTGCCTTTCACAGGTCAGTAACTTCAGTCAAGTGGCCCACTTCTTGCTCATTTCCATTAGGACACATCAAAATTATAACCTTGGAAAATCCTTTTAGTTTTTATAATATGCACAAGTATGGCAGAAAATACTTGTACATATTCTTCTACATACCTATGAAAATCCAAGTTTCAAGTGCACTACTTGAATCTTGGTTCACTATCTCTATTTCTCCTTTTATACTATCTTCCTAAAACCTCCAATAAAACTACCGTCACCTCACGAACGCCTGAACAGTCTCCCCCTTCACCTTCTGTCTCTATCCCTCTTCCCTCATATATTGTAAGCCCTTGTGGGCAGGGCCCTCTACCCCACTGTGCCAGTCAGTCATTATTAGTATTACATTTGTTTGTATATTTTGTTTACCATATATAAATCCTCAAATGTACAGCACCATGGAATTAATATTATAATGTACAGCACCATGGAATTAATGGTGTTAATTAAATAAATAATAATAATAATAATAAATCTGTCCCCAAACTACATTGTATTGTGGTCATATTTAAAGCTGTAAACTTAGTATGCCTACTACATTATGCGTTGTCCTCCGGGGGTCACTTGAGTCAAACATGGTTATTATATTTCAAAAACGCAATAAAAATTATCATTAAAAAGAAAAATTATAGCATATGCCTAGTGCATCATACAGCATACCACTGTGATGTCCAAGCAGAAAAAATACAAACCCCCAATAATATAACCAGAAACACGTCTATTCAGCAAAGACATCAACAGTTATTACAGCCTTACTTTTTATGTAAATTTGCAAACACTTGATGCAAAGAATTGGGAGAATCCATTTGCCAGACTATCAGAAATAACTGTTTATTAGGCTTTGGAGTGCACCAGTAAAACATCTGCAGTTTGATTTCTTCTTATTCCTACTTGTCTACTGGAGAGCAAGTGGATAATACCTAGAAAAGCTCCCTGACTGGAAAATCCATCAGGACCCTTTGAAAGGGAAGCTGCTGACAGGAGTTAGGGTGTTTAAGCATAATTACCAGAGAGATCTAAAACAAGGCTTTCAGCTAGAAAGCATTCACTTTCGCAGAGGTCTTCCATCTATCTTAAGAAGGAAATAAGAAGGGCATAAGACCACCAACAGGCAGGAAAACTTCAATAGCTGACATGATGTTCCAAATTCAATACCACGCTGGGACAGGCTCATTAATCACAACATGCGAGAAAGGATTGTCGGTATTAGGAAGTCAACATGTACAGGGGACGGAATATGCATTACGGCTTGTCAAACCCTCATATTTACTTTCGTTTCAACTGTACAAATCCTTCATATATACTCAAGTGATACTTTAAGCCTGCCCCTAGACAAATATAAACAGACCACATTAGCAGACCCCTACTGGGATATGTAATATTTCATTATATAAACATGACAGATTTTTTCGTCAAGCTCCATTTATAATCACAAGCTGTTTTTTGTTTGCCACTTTGTCTCAGGAAATTCTTCAGACTGTTTGCTAACATAACCTCACAAAGTACTGGGTTTCCTTAAATGTGTTTTCCTTCAATAAACATTTATCACTTATCCCTCTATCTGTGGGTGTGAGGCAAACAGCTAAGTAACAGCGATAACCCACTGCTGTAATTCCCATAGAATTATATGTAGCTGACGCACACATGGTTGAATATAGATCCATATACCTCACTGCAGTCATGTGAGTAAGAATCACCTCCATACTAGGTACTGGTGGGGCTCTATCAATATAGTGTATCCTCAGGATATTTGATAAATGTTTATCATGAGAAAGAAAAAACACCTTAAGAAGACAGAAGACAAAAAAGTCGGGAGAATCAAAAAGGCTGTTCAGGTCATTTTTATTGTTAACCTACCTTCAGGATCAATAAGAGATCAACTGGGGGAGAAGTTACCCTTCTAGTCCTCAGCTGAATAAAGTGATAGACACTCTGACTCTCCAACTGACACAACATCTTATATATGGACAGGACGACAATTTCTCTAGTTATTCCTATGAGATAATAAGCATCTCATGAATGAACAGAGAAAATAACCTCCATTTAGCACCACATGAGTTCCATTGCCATTTGGAGAGTCTTATTGTTGGTCACATGAAACAGCTGAGGGATCAGACGGTAGTGGTATTTCTGATAATCATAAAGCTGCCACCAGTAAGAAGATCACCTTCAACACAGTTTTACAGCGTATACCTTTTTTATGTGAAAGAGAATACAAAATATTGTGGGAGTGCTACTTTAACTAATATCTTTAGCTACACTTCCTTGTCATCTAATATAATGATTGCCTACAGATGCCATGCATAGAAAATATTTTATTCTAGATGTATTATATTTTCTAATATTAAATAGAAATGTATCCATTTACAAGGATTGTCCGGGAAGTTAAACTTACTCAGGGCCCCTTGACACGGCGTAAGCGCTCGGCTCATTCCGAGCCGTACACGCGAGCGCTTCTAAACACTTCCCAGTCACTTCAATGGGAGCACTCGTAAAGTCAAGCTCTCCCAAGTCAAGCGCTTACGCCGTCAGAGGTTTCAAACCAGGATCATGTTATAAGAACCAGCCCCTAACCCCTGGATTGCTTCGCCTCTGCCCCCCTCCTAATTTTATAAAGATGAGAACTATTATATGATTGGTTGCCTCTCTATTTTTATTAGCAATATAAATTAACCCCAAAGTCTTATAGAATTAATAATAATGACAGGTTGGTGGACTATATACCTCAGTAATCGAATGAGAATAACATCACTTCCAAAATACCCTGTAAATCTGTCAGCAGAGTACACATGCCCAACCATACACCTTTCAAGACCTGTTGGCAAATGCTCTTTTCATCAAGGGCTATTCCTCCCAACCCCTTCATGCACACTTCTCTTTGTCGCTCATGCATATGTTCTACAAGAGGTGAAAGAAGTAAGCCATTGCCAGGCTCTTTTGCAGGTGAGAATTCAGCATGTCCAATCCTTCTTTCTTTCAGGTCGGGGCAGCCCCAACATCAGATAGTTGGTTGGCATCAACAATATCCATTATCAGTTTCAGATGACATTAATCGAAAGTGTATAACTACCCTTAGGAAAAAATAGTCCTAAACCAGTTTGCCCTCACATGAGGTGCTGACCGAGAGACCCCAGTGAATTTGAGTTCTCTTCTTCTGATTTCACAGCATGTCTTCTGATGTAAAGCTAAGTAAGAGTAGTGTAGGAGGTAGATAGTAAAGAGTAGAAATCTAACACTGGTTACAACTCCACATATAGAAGAGAATGATAACAACAAGGAGTACAACATTACCACTCATTCTTCCTAAAAAATTTCTGGCAGACAAGGCATAGAAAGTTCCAATTTTTTTTGTGTGCAAATTGATCTAACGATGCTGAAATACAACCCAAGCTATGATCTGGTGAGGATCTCCTTCCAGGTGCATAGCTGGCAGAGGGAGTGAGTCATTTATGCCTCATATATGAAACGCACCTTCTGTCGGCAATGAGGTTATAAAGACATTGATAACTCCAGCCTTCATAAATCTATCATTGAATCTAAAGAAAAAAAAAAAAAGACTACCACATATTTACTGAAAATTCTAAGAGTTTCCTTTCTCTTATCCACCCTGTGAAAGAGAAATGACATACCACTTTTCTGTCGTATGATTCCCCGCTGCTGTATGTTGTAGCCAATGTTGAGGCACACTCTTCAAGATACCATGGCTTCTTGCCACTTTCTGTTGTACTGCTGATGGAGATTGTATAGATACTATTGGTATATCCATCACAAGAGCAGTGATCTCGACTTCTGCCACCATTGCCAGATGCCCAGACAAAAATTGAACCGTAGCCTCTTCTCCCCTACAGAAGAAAAAAGAAGCATGAAATAAGGATGAAGCAATTTAGGCAATATAACATCCAAACACAGGATAAAAATACGGTATTATCTCCTACCATAGAGTGTCACTTATAAAACAGGTTACTTCTTTTGGGGATTTAAAAGTAAAATGAAGCAGTAAGCTGCTAATATGAAATGACGTTCATATTCATCAGTGCTTGGATTGACAGAAATTCCATTATGGCTTGCAATACAAATACAATATCTACAATTGAACTTTTCATGGGAATAGAATTGCATTCATTTATATCATCTTTAGCTTACAGCAAATAGAAAAGGGTACATCAATGATTTGTGAATTGTTAATGCTCAGCTATTTATCTGAAGCCAGCTGCTGAAATCTACTGATGTACAGAAAACAGAAGAGATTATCTAAACAGGATACCGAGTTCAGAAAATGAATGAAAGAGAAAAGCACCAAAAGCAAAATTGGAGGTTTTCATATCTCACTGGTGCTTAACTCTTAGATAGACTAAACCATAATGGAAATATCATTTATTACAACTCCAACTTGTTAAAAGCTTGCATAAATAGATGGATTATGCATCTGCGTCAGTCATTATAGCTCTCATTCTTGGGTACAGATAACACATATTTATGTTCATAGGCCTAGATATCATATTGACAGCCATAGCAGCTTCAATTCAATAAGAGGGGAATGGGATGGTCAGCTCGTACTATACACCTACTTCCAGCCCACTTGTAATGCAGATGTGCATAGGATTCCTACTTGTGCCAGTTGAATCAAATAGCATTAGGTATAAATTTAGCAAAGTTTATAAGGGACCTTTTAGCACCTCCACCAAGTACTATGCATCCTTCAAAAGACACTATCACTGAGCAAATCAGTCATAATAGTTTTGGTACTTGATATTATAATTAGTCTCTCTACCGTCAAGTGGGTGGTCTCGGGTAGGAACAGATTAGGGGCATTATTCTGAGCTCTCACACTGTCTACTTCTAATTGGACAGTATCAGAGAGCTCTGAATCATGCCTCTTCTTGCTCCACCGTAAGACTTATTGGGCCGGCCTTGCAAGAGTAGTCATGTGATTATTCACAAGGCTATATAAGAGTTCAGCTTTGGTCCAAAAAACAACTGTTTTTATTATACACTGGAGTCTCCTAAGATCCCTGAGTATAATAATGGGCGCCCCAGGGGAGGTGAATAGATAATGCAATCATTGTTGCTCATTTCTCCTGGGTTCTGTTACAGCATTTGGTGTGAGTCCCAATCTTCTTCCCCCAGGAGACTAGTAAGGCCTGTGATTGGGACTCAACAGTTACATGGAGTGTGTCATGTCCTAATGCCAATCACAGGCCTCAGTGGTCCCCTAGGGTCATTGATGTCATTCAAGCAATCCACAACAGATACTGAGACAAAACCCAAGATAGGTTTTCACACCTCACCTTGGGCCTCCACTTATTATATTCTGGCTCATTAAGAACTGCTTCATGCCAGAAGATTAATGGTCATCTAGATACCAAAAAGAACAAGCCACACTGCGGACAATTTTTTAAATAAAATATGGGAACTTTATTTCCTCATGGTTTCATAAGACTTCGTATAGAAAGTGCAAATGTTCCTCAGGCTGCAGACAGGGCTATGAAGTAAATATTAGGCTAGACCTATGTTTCTTTGACTTGGCATATGGCTAAACTCACTTAATAACCTACTAAATATTATTCACTTATCTAATTGCCGAGTATGAAAAGATAAACAAACATGACCATGGATGATAAGGGCAGCAATAGTGGGTCAAACACAAAGCATATGGCACATCGGCTCTTGGAGTAGCCAAGGGAAGAGACAAAGAATTTATGTAGTAATTGGGTTATTTTCTTTATTTAATTTAGAAAAACTGTTTTCATGAAGTTACATCTATGCATTGGCAATTCTGGAAACTGACTTGATAAAGCCACTCAAATATACATTTATTGGAACGCAAGACTGAAGCCATGGTCTTTGTTTGGAGAGTACAAGAGTGATCCAGGTGCACAAGCATGTGACAGCATAAATATTTACATAGGGTTATAGTGGTTAATCAAAGTACTGTTTGTAGTGCGATTACTCACACAATACTGACTGATCAAAGGCGGAAAGCATGATTTACTGTGGTCATAAACACTGGTTTTAAGCTATTTTGACTTATTTTCTTATGACACTGAAAGATATTGGAATGAATAGGTCATGACAAACACTTGGATTTATTCAATAAATGATACTGCATGCTATATGGCCAGTGTTTCAAAAGATCTGCTATGTCAGTTTTTTATTTTTAGTGTAAACAGGTCCAGATGGATAACTGACGTAAAATGTATTAGTTTTGTAACTATTATCAAGTCTCATGTTAAACAAAACAAACCTCCACCCCTTTAGAAAAAATGCCTCCTACCGCTATTACAATCTTTTTGTGAAGGTGGCAACATGCAACAGTTTTGGAAATCGCAGCATTTCTGTTGCATGCATTTTTCTGCAATGCTTGGATAGGATTTGCTAGAATCACATCTACTTTGCAGTGACCGTAAAATGCCAGGTCATTTTTTCCCCATTCATGAAACAGACACACATCTGTATATACTGTATGTGAATAAAGCATGTAGAGAATGATAACAAGCTCATGGTTATCTTCACCATTCTCTCTATTTCCTTTCTTACTGGACTCCTGCTTACTCATTCGCATTTCCTTCTCCGTAGACTTCTATTATAAGGTGTAATATGAGAGCTTTATGAGCTTCTATTCATCTTGCTCTAACAAGCTGGAATTCTGTAGAAATTTTACGGTATTTTCTGCTACATCACAATAAACCAAACAAAAAAATAAATAAATCGGAATACAGTAAAATAATGTTCACATATATGAACACACATCCTGGAGCTACTATGTCTAGTCACTTAGAAAAATCATCACTTTATGATCTTAGCGCCATACTAATTGACCTTTAGGAAACTAGACTACCCTATATCAAGCCCTATATAGGGTTTGATATAGGGCCATCATGGGCACTTGCCATTGTATGGGTAGGAATTTATTTGTGGGGTTAGGGTCAGTGGCATTTGCAGACCATGGTCAGCTGGCCTCTTTCTATTGGTAACGGATGTGAACTGTAGCACTAAGTTCCGACAAATGCGGATATCCTGATTCCTGGATGTCCATCCTTATGGCAGTAACATCATTCCAATTTTCTTTAGCTGCAATGGTGGTTTTCCAGGTGAACAGAAATAGTAGCTCTTGGATATGTGTTCATATAGGTGGGAATTATCTTACTGTATTGCATTTACTTGTTTTTTGTTTGATTTATTATGGTATCAGCATTGTCAACGGTTTTATGGCAGAATAAAAGTTGAAATGTTTTAATTTACATTGTGCACACTATAGCGCTGGTTTTAGGTTGTGAAATTGAATGCACGGGTGGACGACGATCTATCCTTTCCCTGAGTCTTGCTGGTTTTAATGATTTCTGTATCACCAAATTTGTAATCTTAATGTCGAACACCCAAAAGTCACAGAGCATTTCTAGCCATAAACACACATATTCCAAGGCTGCTGAGACTATATAACTTATTCAGGCTTTATTTTTACCATCCAGAATATGACAGGACACGGTCAATTTTAGCCAACTGAAACAGAAATAAGTAAAAATACCTATTTTCTGCTCCTCTAATGTTGCATGGATAACATTTACAAAAAAAACAATGCATTTTTTATATTGGCTCCTTCAGTCAATGTCAACACAATTTATAAGAAAAGAAAAGCTTTTTGTGTTGAAGAAAAATATTACATTCATGTGCTCAAAGAAAAGATGAATGGGTCAACAAGAACTGAATTTTAAGCAGACCAGAACAAAAGCTAAAACAAATATTATGCTGTCAGTAAAACTGTTCTAAAAATGTATGTCCACTGGTGATGTAACTAGTCATTTTAGGGCAATTCAACCTGCGTTTAACCATTGCTAATAAGTCATATGGTATCCTCGTGGACTAGTACAACTTCTTGCAAGAAATAGTGGGGGAATTTACAATTCTGACATTGAAGGCAAATTTTAGACTCATTTAGATAGATCTAGTTTTAGATAATTTTTAGACACGTTTGCCAGTGAGGGCATGGTTTAGGGAGTGTTCACACTACCGATGGTGTCCGCTCAGCAGTGTCCTTGTCTATTGTCCGTACAAGATTTTAGCAACAGACACTAGCTGGTCCATTTGCAATTTCCATTCATTTCAATGGGATTTTATCTTGGGTCCGTTTGTACCCGTTTACAACCGTGTTTTTTTCAAGTAGACAAAAAAATCCTACATGTAGGACTTTTCTGTCTGCTGTTTTTAACATTGAGGTCTATGGGCAATGGACATATAACGGACAATAACTGATAGCCATCAGTTACTGTCCGTTTGTGTCCGTTATGATAGGTGTCCATTTTTTTATTTTTTTCTTAAACAGACACCTTCTGAGCAGACACCAATGGTATTGCGAACCCTACATTACATGATAAAAGGCTTAAGATACAACAAAGTGCCCCTTGAATGTGCCATTACTCTAAAGTAAAATTCTAATTAAGCCAACTAATAGATGTATAAGACATACTAGCTTCAAACTAGCATTGCTTATCTGCTGATGGACCAGAACAACAGACAGGCGGATCACTGAAATAGCACTGAGTGCAGAGGATGAAAGAGCTGTGCCTGCAGGATTTTAGGAGACTTCAATGCAAATATGAATGTAGCCTTATTATACAAAACCAGCTACTATGATAAATTTGGTTGATTTTAAGATCGGCATGTTTTCATTTGCACTACCTATTAGTAAATGCTGACTACCATGTTTAGCTGATAGTAACTGACAACTATGGCTCATGCACTTGGGCATACTATGGCACTATAATAAGGTATGCATTGCAGTCTATGAGGCCCTATTATATCATTGAATGCTCTGATTTTATAAGGAAAGGGTATGCAAATAAGTTTTCCTTGATGGAAAAAGGGGGCCTGTGACTCTAGTTTCACTTACTGGAAGGTAGCTTTCTATAAATCAATGTTTTAATTTCTAGATGCCTTTTGACATGACTTGGGGAATAAACCAATCAAAAAGTATCTTCCAAAAGGAAAACACACCCATCTGAAGACAGCTGGTTCGGGTTGATTGAATAACTTTATTCTTGCCCCTCATCAATGTAGTGCACAGTACTGGTTGTCTAGGTGAGAGGCTATTGAGTTGATATTGGTTGGCTATGTGCAAGGGTTTGTCTACCATGTTTCTCCGAAAATAAGCCCTAACATGATTTTTCAGAATTTTTGGAGTATGCTTGAAATAAAAGCCCTACTCTGAAAATAAACCCTACCTTCATTAAGAATAAGTGTCCAGACAACTACACATGTAAAAAAAGTAAATGAAACACAGCAGAACAGATACAGCAGATCCTTCATCAATGAAAGCAGACACCCCAAAAAGAATTGCATCCCCAAAAGAATCACACATTGACTTTAAGGGAGCTATCTGCACAAGATGGCACTAGTGGGAGAGATCTCCACAACAATAAGGGTTGACTACCGGTAGTGCTGGATTCTCACACACAGATCAGGTAGTCCTGCTTGCATGAATACATTGTGGCAGCCTGTGATCACCAGGGGGAGACAACTACTACACTGGGCTGCAGTGGAACGCTGCTGCAATGGCAAAGGGCCTGAGACAGGAGTGACACAGATCTGTGTGTGAGAGCCCATCCACTATTAATACTTGCCAACTCTAAATTGTTTTGGGTGTAAGGGGGTCTGGTGACTGGATTGTTGTTCATGGAAAAAAATAAGACATCCCCTGAAAATAAGCCCTAACTTATCTTTTAGAGCAAAAAAATAATATAAGACCCTGCCTTATTTTTGGAGAAACATGGTTGTTAAAGAGATTAAGAAGACTTTTGGCTATGTGTGGATTCTGGGAAAGGATATGCAAATAAGTCTTCCTTGATGGAAAAGCAAACTATGCCTTTTGCACCACCTACCAGAAGGTAGCTCCAAGGAGACATATTCTGACGTATTCTGACATATTCTGAATAATTTGAAATTATTGGTGGCACGCACCATGTACTTGGTATTTTGCTGCTATACCCATAGAGCCTTACAGTGATGCCTCTTATTAAATAAAGCTTCTGTTCTAAATAAATATGGAAATGTAATGAAGTCCAGTAATTCCATTGAGAAGTAAAATATTGTAGTGTAATTATTCCCGTACAAGTATATAAACAGTGATATACACATCTGAACTGGTTGAATTCTTATACACAAATTTCTAAAGATAAGAAAATAATTGATTTTTTATTACTCTTCAAGGTATTATGTGCAGGCTCTAGCTCAGATAGATGAAATGCCAGCAAATGACTAAAACAATAAAGAAAATTGCAAGACTACAGATTTTTAATAACACTGCCAAAGAAAAATACTTGGCATCAGCAATGAAGAACGGGTTACAACTGTGATACTGTGAGTCACATTAATGTAATTGAGAAACACAGCTTTGCTTTCAGTATAGTTGTGCCAGCCATTATCATTACTGCAAAACCAGGCTACTACTGTAATAATGAATATATTCCCAGTCTGTAGCTGCTTAGACTCTGTTCCCTTTGACTACATCTATAGTATATTAATGACATTTGGTAAAGTTTAACCAGTTTAAGGCTAAGGCCCCGTGTTACCGAAACGCTGCATGTTTTGTTGCATATTTTTGCTGCGCTTTATTTGAGCCAACAGAAGGCTACAGAAGGAATGGCAATATCTTCTCTCTTCTGCTCAATCTGCAAAAAAAGGCAGTTTTTCTGCAACTTGGGGCTTGAGCCCCCCCCCCCCCCATAGAGGGACGCAGCGAAAATGTGTTGCAGGAAAAACTGTGACGAATACGCATTGCAGTTTTTCCTGCAGTAATTTTCACAGAAAGTCTGCAGAGTTTTCCTCTGTGGACTTTCTGCTTCCATTATACCTATACGGAAACTGCCAGCGTTTCCGTAGCACAACGTAGTCGCCGATGGTGGAAGAATCTGTATGACAGTGACTAGCAAACATATATGGTCCCCTAACATAAAACATAACCTTTATTAAGATGTATTATAAAAGAATCCAGATAATACCGAAAACAAGTACACACTTGGCTGTATTGCGAGCAGAGCACGGTATACAATTATGTATAGTACTCACAACAAATATATAACCCATAGTTAGTGTCTCATAGCATGGGTCAGTTGTGGTCTGACATGCTGTTCCCACACCACTCATAGTTCTTCTGTGTAAGATAGTGAGTAGCACCACTGACAGGGACGGCTACCACAGCTTTAATTAATGACCATACAAGTGATAGTATCAGGACCACTCAAAGTACCAAACCAAAGTATATCCTGTACAAAATCTTCACTTAATGTAGAGATCAGGAAAGGCTGTTATAGCATAGTCCATTCATCCATTTTTCCAGCAGGTAAACTAGTGCAAATGTTTGTAATTAAAGCACAATTTTCTGTTGTTTCCTGCTAACTAGTGAATTATTTTTGGTGCTAAGCCCCAATGAATAGCAATAAGACAGCCAGAGCTACTTTAGAGAAAGAAAAGAAAAGGGGCTGCAGTGATGGGAGGGGAAGTTTCCAGCCGAGTATGCCCAAAAGGCCTAGAAGCATCACATCTCATCATTAATGTCCATCAAATGCATTGGGCAGTCATCCAATCCTTTAAACACAATGGTGTAATGGGAACAAGATGAAGTCCACCATGTAGCGTAGAAAGATTTGTTGGCACAGGGCTGCTTTATCTGAAGAATTAGATTTCACTATTTGTCCTATCCCAATGAAGAAAACGTGCTGTGATCTTATAAGATGATATACAAACGGTGGAGGCCAATCTGCTGGTCTGAGCCAAGATTTCTACTATTAACTTATTAAATGTTAGTTTAAAAAAAACAAAAACAAAACAAAACACGAAACTCCAAAATTTACACATGGTCATGTGTCTTTATCAATCTGATTCGATAGTGTTCAGATGTTCCTACATAAAAAACTAGAAGGCTTAGTGACAGTTCCCACTGTACTAGAAGTGAGAGGCACAACAAGCAGATAGTGATGGTCTTCTGGTGGAACTGGAGGCCACTCAGTCTGAACAGAAACTTTATCTTGACAGATGAGTACTTACTAATGAAATTTACTGATTTATCAATTTTATAAGGGAAAACTTGACATAGTGATTTAGTGGTTATTGCTGCTGCCTTGTAGTTTTAGGTTCCTGGATGTGAATGCTACTAAAGCCAATATCTACAAAGAATATATAAATTTTCCCCGTGTTTTATTGGGTTACCTCCAGGTGTACCACTTTACTCCTATACTCTGTCAGGACCGTCCTTCTGTACAAGCAGTGCCAGTAGCGCTGTACTGTTTGAGCGGGGAGGAACGCCTCCTCCCTCTGCTCGCAGTGCTTGTCCATAGTTGAGTATTATCACGAGGGGAGGGGGGCGTTCCTCGACGCTCACACTGTACAGCGCTATAGGCGATGCTGTGGAGAAGGACGGTCCTGACAGAGTGTCAGAAACGCCTTTCTGACTGTGAAGCGCTACGGGACCGGGACCGTAAGCTCTTCACCCAGGGGACAGATCGGGAAAACCGACAGTGCGCTGAATTCAGCACACTGTTGGCTTTCCAGCAGTATATAGAACTGCCTGTGCCCCAAACCATGAAAGGTCCTCTTTAAGTACAAATTAAATTTCCATCCATTTTCATGTAGCTATATACTGTATACAATGTGGATGTGAACTAATTGTAAGTGTAATGTGCCAGTGATGTGGTTTTGTCCCTGGTGCAAAGTTTTTCATAATGCTAAAGTACCAAAAGGTGGCCCTAGAGCAAATTTTCCTTTTTTCATCAAGGAGAACTTATTTTCCCAAAATGTCTAGCAGGCCATGTGTGCTCTATAAGTCCCTGTACACCGAAAGGCCATTTGCAAATTCAGTCTCTTGGAGAAGACACAGGAGAAGACACCTGGAGACACTGGAGAAGACACCTCTTCTGAATCTCCTATTAATCTGTATCTAAAAGTTAATCACCTGTAATTTGCATATTGTACTTCTAGTATTAAAGCCAACCATACACTTCAGATAGCATACATTTTAGATATCTTGGTGACTCCCCCTGTACACATGCACTTCATATCTCCAGCATGTGACAGAATTATAAGATGTGGGCCATTTGCTTTACTGCAGCTGTATATTAAAGGGTTTGGCCACTTTCGGCTAATATTGAGAAACAAATGTTATCGTTTATATAATAAAAAGTTATACAATTTTCCAATATACTTTCTGTATCAATTCCTCATGATTTCTAGATTTTTCTTTGCTTTTACTCTTTCTGCTTATTTCCAAGAAAAACCCGGTCCATGGTCATGTGATGAGCACACAGGTGTACAGCACGTTATAGTCACAGCACAGTAATCAGACACCTGCCTGGTAATCAGCTGTGTACCTGTGTGCTCATCACATGACCATGGACTGTATATCACATGACCATGGGCTATACATCACATGACCATGGTCTGTATATCATATGACCATGGACTAATTTTAATGCACTGGAAGTAACAGAATGAATGACAGCAAGCAGAAATCTAGAAATCTGTGAGGAATTGATAAAGAAAGTATATTGGAAACTTGTATAACTTTTTATTCTTGGTCTGAAAGTGGCCAACCCCTTAAATCAGTGTGGTAGCAGATGACTGGCATCTTATAACCATGCGTGCCACATGGGAAAACAGAGAAGTCTGATTCTCCAGCCCATGACCTCCACTAATAAATGACAAACACATCTGCTATGTGCCTCTCTATTACGTTTTTCAATTATTTTAATTATTTCATTATTTCCAAACTAATAAGATTATATTGGCCATAAACATTAGATTTTTTAAAGAGGCGTTTGAGCTACATGAAGGGACTGAAGGATCTGAACATTTATGTTGTATCTGTCTGGCCTCTTACTCTTACTTTTTCATGAAGATAAGCAGCACCAAAAGAAGTTTGTCAGCTTCTTATCCCCAGATGGTTTTTCCTTACTACTAGACAATGCCTCAAAATGTTTCCTAAAATATAAAGTGAGGGCGGGTTCACACCTGCGCCCGGTCTCCATTTTGCAGGTTTCCGTTTCTTGCCCAAGAAACTGGACAGGAGACAGAAACCGGCAGTCAGTTTTCAAACCCATTCATTTGCAAAGTGACACTGAATGCCGGGTTTCTGTCTTCTGCCAACAGAAAACTGAAACCTGCAAAACGGAGATCCGGGGCTGGTGTGAACCTGCCTTTAGAAGCATTTGTTCTATGATCTATTTGCTAGTACAAGAGCTGATTCTAAGGCTAGGTTCACATGGTGTTCAGTACTCTGCTTGGACTTCCCAGAAGGAGTATACATATGGATTTCTAAATAACTACATTTTTATACCTGATTTATATAAGTCCATATTTATACCTGAACAGATCCATTCACTTTAAGGATACAAATGGATCCATTTGACAACTACACCATTTTGTGAATTAAATGGATAGCACGTAAACCAGAGCTTCAAGTTTAATGTTTGGACTTTGTTTTCCCTACAAATGAAAATGGATCCATCTAGGTAAACATTTGAATGCAGTTACTGGCAAACTGAAGTGTATAGCCCTGATGCAAATTCCTAGTATTGGACTAAATGTCATGTGAAATTACCCTAAGCCCATATTCACACAAGTCACCAGAACGTTACATATTTTTTAAACCAAGTTTTTATTATAAAGTGTGCCTCCAGTTATAAATAACTTAAATAAATAGTGCATGTGAAACATGGTAATACATCTTAGGGCTCGTTCACATCTGCGTTGTGCTTTCCGTAATGCAGGTTTCCGTTTCCTGCATAAAACAGAGCAGGAGACGGAAACCTGCAGGAGTCTTTCTCACCCATTCATTTGAATGGGTGAGAAAGCTGTCCGGCCGTGAGAGGCGGTGAGCGTTTTGCACTCTCCGCCGCGAAACCGGGTTTTATAATCTGGACACAGAGTCGGACATGCAGTACTCTGTGTCCGGATTAAAAAATCCGGTTTCGCGGCGGAGAGCATAAAACGCTCACCGCCGCTCACGGCCGGACCCGGTCTGTGCTTTACGTCTTCTGGCATGCAGAAGATGGAAAGCACAGAACGGAAAGTAGAACGCAGGTGTGAACCTAGCGTCATTAGGAATATCTCTTTCTTTCACCACTTCTTAAGCTGTTCTCTTGCTCCTTATCTTCAATCTAACTTTTTTTTTTTACATTTTTTTCCTCTCAGTACTCAGCCTCATATCCCAGATCTGTATGGAGTGGTGCAGTGTGAGTCTGCTATGGCGGTTAATTGATTTATTGTCTCAACCTGTCCACTTACAGCCTCTTATCTACAAGCTTAGCAGTAAGCTCACACGCAGTTTTTGGTCAGGGCTGTATTCGCCTGAGCAAAAAGACGGCTCCCATTGAGGGCTTCTGGAAAAAAAAGAAGCGACATGCTCATTCTTCAGGCCGAGTCGCCTCGTGATTTGGCCTGAAGACACTCCCTCCTCCTGACTAGGCCCATTCATTCATGTAATAGCAGCAAATATTTTCCAGCAGCTTCCTCTTTTCCCCTCCCCTCTTCATAGACCAGTGGTTCTTAACCTTGTTTGAGGTACTGAACCCACCAGTTTCATATGCACATTCACTGAACCCTTCTTTAGTGATAAATCAAATATGATTTATTTCCAAATTCAAGACATATGGTATATGTTTTTTTACTGGTACACAAAATGAACCGTGCATATGGCCTAGGGTTCAATCGAACCCTGGTTAAGAACCACTGTCATAGACTAATATGTAGAAAGTAACTCAGTTGAAAAGAAACCATTTCTTTAATAAGATATTACTTATATTTCACTTACATTGCTTATATTTCTTATATACTTACCCAAACTTCCTTTATGCAAAATAGTTTAAAACTCAAGGTATGCTTTAAACAGATCTTTTAAAAATATTTTTCCAAATGTTCCATTCACTGCAATTTTCCCTCTGCCCACTAAGCTTAATAATAGGTTGACAATTCTCTAGGGGTTTTCTTTAAAGCAGTGACCTCATTTACATCACTAATAACACAGACAGGATATAATAAGACCACAGACCCATCATTATATCCATTACTGACAATACATAATATAACAGCTTATCTACTCCCCTCCCTGGACAGAACATGTCCAGAAAACTCAGCCACAGACCTCAGTGAATTGGTTCCAGACTAATGTTGCCCTTGGCTACGACTATGATGTAAAGTGTATCATTAAATGCTGTTAACAGAGCAGATTTCGTATAGAGAAAATAGTATAAAAAAAAATCTACAATCAGAAAATAAAAACAGATTAGAAAAGTCACATTTTAAAACCTAAATAAAAACATTGTGGATGCAGTTCTTTTACTGAAATGAATAAGGATGTAACTAGGGAGAATGTATTCATATTTCATTCATTCCAAAAATGAATGTATAAAGCCCCTGCATCAGTTTTCGGTCAGAAAAATGGCACAAAGTTTGCAAATAAATTGCGAATCTTTGATTTTTTTTCCACTTTTATGATAAAAGGGGCGGGCTTTGTAGGAGGAAAGGGCCCAACTGTAGCCTGACCTACAATTTATACTGAAAACTGGGCCACAGATGATGTGGATGTGAATTTCTGGCACATGGGCTACCAAATCTTGTACCAAATCTTTAAGGCTGAAACGAAGAAATGGTACTTTTTTGTTACAGATTTTACAGCATTTTTTTGAGCCATAGCCAAGACTAAATTGAGCAGAAGGTAGAAGTATGAATATTTCCTATATATTTCCCATTCCTTCAGTAGCTATTCTTGGCTTTGGCTCATAAAACCGCAGCAAAATCTGCAACATAACAAGCTGCATATACACAACATGGGACCTCAGCCTTAAAAGACTTTATAAATTCAGAGCATCCTACTACAAAAGACATTTAACTAGGGCTGGTGAATGAAATATCAGTCATAGTAAGTCTGTATCTACATATAGGAATTCAAAATACGGCCAGTGTACTGAAATGCATAAAAATGCAGAGAAAATTTGCTCCTAAGACTATGAAAATCCTGTACTTATTAAAATAATGCACAAATAACGCAATTAACTATTTAAAAGATGCCTTTAGTGTGAATCAACAATTTTCATAGTCATGAAAATACAGAAAACTCTTTGGATGAGAAGGTGTGGCCAAACTTTTGGTCTGTACTGTATATATACAAATTCCTGATATGTTTTGTACGAGACGTATTTTCTAATAATGTGATACCAGAAGACTGGGGGGCAGAGTATAGGCCATGACACATAACATCCCTTTCTTTCACTCTAATAAAAGTCTATGATTGCTAACAAGTAAATGGCATTATGGGTCACTTCCTTCCTCCTTCACCAATATCTTCAAACCCCTAAGAGTACAGGACATTCATGGTATTTTAACCTTTAGCGCTAGGATGACCATAATCTGTCAGTATCAATTCTGCATCATCAGGCCTTAATGAGGAATAATAGCAGTCAGTAACACTCAGTAAGCTCCCATAGAGAGACCTATCTGTTCCCACACACTCATGGCAGATGTGATTTCTCTTGTCTTTGGTCAAAATGGACAATGCACGAACCTCCCCCACTGTGTCAGAACACAGGAAGCTGCCAATATATGTTACTCTTGTGTTGTTTGTTATTTCTGTCAAGCTGGCACATACTGTACTGTACATATCACAAAAATATAATATATTATCAGCTACCTAAGAGAACAGTGTCCACATAATACTTTGGGAAATGTTTGCATCATTGCTGCATCATGTAACAAAGATCAGGTCTGCTTTAATTTTGCACATAATAAAAAAATTTGAATTATTTTCCTCATATGAGAAAAAAATATTCTCAGAAATATACCAGTTCTATAAATATTTAAATCATGTGGGAATGTTTATGAGCTTATTGGGTGTGATCTGCTGTGGAAAAGTATAAGCAATAATTTGCACGAGTCTTTTTATATCCATGTGGTATATGTATACTAGTCAGGGGTGTAACTTAAGAGGGTGCAGTATCATCAGGCCCAGAAGCCTTAGGGGGCCCATAAGCACTGGCATCAGTATTGAGATTGCAGCTTCCATCTGTCCCATAAACCAAGGAGACCCACAGATTACCTTAACCACACTAAGGTTGATTAAACTCCTTAGCACCCGTAAACATCCCTATCAAGAATTCACTCTAGGGATGAGTTAGGGGGCCCCGGACAAAATACTGCATCGGGGCCCACAAGACTTTAGTTATGCCTCTGATCATAGTCTAAAACAAGTACAATACTGCATGTACACTGACCCAGTATTTAAAAAAAAATGGTTTCAGCTACCAAAGCTATCTTATGCATCAAGACAAAGTCAGATGTTGTTAAAATTCGTCACCAGTTGATCATTTGGGGCCGAGTTTTTCGCATCGATAATACAGATCTGGAAAACCATCTATGTTGGATCAATATTAGATCTGTATTGTATGGACTAAGACAACAGAGGGATGTATTTTGGGCCATACTGAAGACTACTTGCAAACAAAAGAATCCAATACGGAGTAAATATTCAGCTAATACTTACAACAGAATTTTACTCCTGATTTTGAGGCAGATCCCGGTTGGAATCTACATCTCATTGTTTTCATTGGGAGGCAGTGATCTTTTTTAGGACAGTGACCAAAAAAAACCACTCTGCTCGATCTTCCCCTGGATTCCACAGCTGATTCAACCATGGAATCCACGGTACAAGGCAAAATCTTATTAGACCCTTTGTGTTTGTGGCTTATCAATGAGAAGAGCTATGGCAGAAATGCAAAGCTCTGGGATGCACAAGGCCAGAATTTCAAGAGGAATCTGAGGTAGAAGATTGCCTCAAAGTCCCCTTATTACTCGTATATATCCAGTTTAGGTTTTGCCCAGAAAAAAATGCATCAAAAACTGCGTCCATCCAGCCTAGTCATAAGATTTGTGCTCAATACTAGAATTGTAGAATTTTATACAAATATTGCTAATACTGATAACACATTGGAGCGAAGACTGATACTTTGTGGTTTCATCTTAATGCTTTCATATGCTGGTGAGAGATGTGCCAGAAATATTAAGAGACTGCCAGGATGCATCAGGGGAAGTTCTGTGAGCAAGAACTGAAACCTGTGCCAAATCATTTGCGCCTTTTTTATGGCATAAATTATAATAAATTTGTCAAGCCAAGGCATGCCCATCCCAGGCCTACCTCATACCTCTACTGCTCCACCCACTTTTTTTAAAAAGTGGTCAGGGGGATGTAAAATGAACAAGATGCACAGCATGTGTAACAAAAATTGTGATTTGTTTATTCCTTATACATCAATAAGCTGTTGTACAAGGCATTGCAATTAATCCTCATAATTCATGTTGTGTGGCCTAAAGTCAATGTCACCAGTGATATATGCTGTCTATATGATATTTTACACATGCTAGTATATGTCTTCACATAACACAGAGGGGCATTACATTTTCTGCAGCTACTATGAGCATGCTCATGTGTTTCGTCCTCTAACGCTGAAACATCTACCCACATTCAACAATCTTATTGACTGTAGTAAAACATAGCCTTAGGGTCCTACCTCTATGCACACTTACTGTTCTGATGCCATTCTCAAATGCATCACGAGCAAGAGATGCTGGTCCATCCACAGTTTTGCCATCATCATCTGGACCCCAGCTTGCACTATAGATATGTACATGTTGTGGGTTTAGACTGAGGGATTTGGCTTCTACCATATCTGTTACATCTCCATCCAACATGCGCACTCCTGTAGGTACCCAAAAAAATTGCCATAAAGTCTCTGATGATATTAAAACTGGTGAAATTAAATAATTTAATGTATAGCCTATTGAAAGGATCAAGGGACATCAAATTTGGATGATAAGGAAATATATACATTTCAGAAATCACAGAATGAATAGACATGATAATGATATGTAAATGATAAAAAAATGGAAACAAAATGTTAAAAACATATTTATTCAGTATCAAGTATGAGCAACACATGCAGAAATACATGAGCTTACACGCCTTGGCATGCTATCAACGAGGATATTACTGGCTGTCTAAAGAATGTTGTGCCACTCTAAATGCCCTTGGGTATACAAATTATCAAGATTGGTTACTGGCAGCTCCCTTTCCAATTGCAAACCAATGACATTCCTGTTGTGCTTGATTGGGGAGTCCGGAAATGCTTTCAGGACACGGTAGCAAGTGTATGCCATGATCTGGTGTTGCCCTGTTGAAAAATGTGCTCCTATGACACATCCAGGGAATGGACATACCACTGGTTCTATAAATCAATATAATGCCCAGCTGCTATTGTAACTAAAATGAACCCTACAGGAAAAGAGCTACTAGGATCTATGTGACATTTCCTTGTGAAGGCCTCGTAATGGCGTTGTCCACATGGACTCCAGACCAATCTCCAACTATCATTGTGCACAAGACAAAATGTGTCAAAAGGTGAAGATAAACCTCCATTCCAGCCTCCATTAATAGCCTATGAGAGTGGAGTCATGAGGTCAATGGAACATCTGTAGGCGGACATGTGGATCACAGACCAGTGTTGTGTATTTGCCTTCTTATAATTTGTACTGACACTATTCGCCACCTTAGGCTTGGAATGTGATGTCCAATTTCACTTGCAGTACAAAATGAATCGCTAAAAAAACATTCTTCCTATGTTTTTCCAATGACTTGCCATTGATATTTGTTGTCTTCTGTGTTAAGATATCACAATGCAGAAGTTTAACCAGTTGCAGGAGTTTGGGTTAACTCTGCTACTAAAACAGTTTATCTAGTCTACCATTGTGTGATTCCAGGGTATTCTTAAGGGGGCGTTTACACTACCATTGCTAATGTCTGTTGCTTTCTTCAGCCATAGGATGACAGGAACTGACATTAAATTGTCTCAGACAGAAGCTATATTCCGTCATATTTGTTGTCTTTCATAAAGGAAAATAAAATCCTGTAACTTGCATTACTGCAGTTCTCTGTGACAGTTTAATGACTGTCGTTGTCATCTTGTGCCGGAAGACAGCAATGTATATTAGCAACAGTAGTGTGAACAGTAGTGTGAACACCCCCTTAGAGTTTATTAGGGCCCTGCAGAGTGTGAGGTGTAGTATCATTGAGTATGCAATTTATACAATTGTCACTTTGGTCATTGGTTTTTCTAAGGAATGTTTACCTCAGTTATTTTTCTTGGTGTTGTGGGTTTGATGACATCTTATTCGTGTTGTTTTAAAACACAAAAGTGGGTGTAAAAGTACTTCACTGCTGCCTTATAAAAAGGCATTTAAAGGCTACTTTTGGGTAGTGTATCTATTGGTGAGAGAATGCTGATATGCTTTCATGATGTACTCAAAGGCACTTTACCCAGTTGACAGACTGTGATAGGCAGAAGGATGTTCGTTTTGAGGAGTTGTCCACCATCTGATGGTTCTGATGTTGGTGTTAGGAGGTGTTTGGAGCAGTGGTTACATGAGGGAACACACGCACACGGTAAGCAGGCTCCAGACACACCGTCAGTACAAGGGGATTGTTTGATCTGCCAACAAGCACAAGCAGCTCCCACAGTGTCATTTTCCACCATCCAGAAACAGATGGCACCTTCATTACACATCCCATTCCATGTCTTGTCTATTTCCAGGCCATAAGCAGAAGGAAGTTCGGTATTACAGCTACCACTACATCTTGACATTGACAGCCAGACACCAGTGCCTTAGCTTGCAGTGGTAGATTGAATGAGAAATCTGGACTACTGTAACTTGGGACTAACCTGGGGCCATATCGTCCCAAGTTCTATTTGGGATCCAATGACTGCCTTTGCTTCGGAGTAACACATGTACCCAACTGATGATCTGAGTAGCTATTGCATATAACAGTTGGTCAGCCCTAGTAGTGATATGAGGGACACTAAGAGCTCTGTGATATGTGCAGGACATCCTGTGGACACATGCGTTACCTCTCATGGCAGGGCTTCCAAATGGCAATTTGCAGGAGGATAAGGCTCACCCACACACAGTAAATGTATCTCAGGAATATATACACCGGATTGAAACACTTGCTTGGCCTACTTGATCACCAGATTCCTCACTGAGTACTGATAAAATCATCTGTCAGGCCAGTCTTAACAACCTACAAGTGTGCAAGGTCTACAGGCCCAGCTGCAACATCGATGGGCAAATATGCTTCAGGATATTGTATGCCTCAATGCCCAACTGCAACTCAGATTCTATCCAGGCAACTCCTTCTTCGTATGTTATTTTTTTGTCAATTAGTGTACATACAAAACTTTATTGACAAACAAGTGTACACCAACTAGGTCAGCAATTAACTAAACCACATCTACGCCTTAAGGCTAAGGCCCCATGTTGCAGAAAAGCTACTTTTTTGTTGCAGATTTAGCTGCATTTTTTTTAGCCAAGGCCAGGACTTTATTTAGCAGACGGGAAAAGTATAAGAAGTTCCTATAAATTTCCCATTTCTGTTCAAACCACTCTTGATTTTGGCTTAAAAAAACCCCCAACAAAATCTGCAACAAAACAAGCTGTTTCCACAATGTGGGTCCTCAGCCTTAAGATGTTTTCTAGGGAAAGGTAAAATATACTCCATGTAGAACAGCTACAGACGTCATGGCGCTGCCTGGGTTCCCACTGTCCTTCACTTCTTGGGGTTCAACACAAAAAGGAAATACTTTGGGATGCTTGTTCAGCTGGCTGAGTCAGGTAACTGCTCTGGTTAGTGATTGTCTGAACAGGCATCTACAAGTGAATGTCATACATAGTCTCACCACAGTCCAAAAACAGGCATTAGTATAATTAATAATATTTCTAGAAACAACAATGATGAGAAGCAAAATCTGACATGTACCTCCAATCCGGGCATTGAAAGCTATTCCGACAGTACAGTGTGAATTGTTTGCAGTAGCAGCCACTTCCCCAGCGCAGCGAGTTCCATGCCTGAAGAAGGTAAAAATACTTTTATAAGCAAACCAGCAGGAGAGCAAGGTGCAATGTACTGTATAGTAAAGATGAGAAAACAATTATGAGCCATTAAAGCATTTTTACTAAGAGTCATATTGTATCTGTCTTCTCACTCCATTCTGTACCCAGTTAACCATTTGTGCATTTTACACAATAAATCTAAATACTCCTCAGTGCTTTTAAAATCACCATGAATTGCAAGCAATTTCAGTGGTGTTTAGAAATTCGTGAATATTTCAAAAATTTGATTCAGCTGCTTCGCAGAATTTTCCAAAAAGATTTGTTTTGATCCAAATTTAGTCACGGCTAATCACTTTAAAAAAACAGCTATTTCCTGGTTGCAGAGAGCCTGTATAGTGGTGTATCCGCTACCCGATAGTTTACACGTTACCATAGCAACGTGGCCTAGCGCGCTGTATCCAGCCTCAGTTTCTCGTTAGATCCCCCAAAGTAACACATCTTACAAAGCTATCAAGCTTGCTATCCCCTACAGCTCAGCCCCAACGGGCCACAGTTTGCCAAATCCACCAAACCTGGACCATAGCTTGCCATCCCCTATAGTAACATAGCTCTAAATTCCCATCCCCACACTACTCCCAAGTTAACCATGCACCCTACAGTCCACCGTGCATCCCATATCTCTCCCTCCTATAGTCTACCGTGCATCCCACATCTCTCCCCCCACACATACCCTACAACCCACATCTCTCCCCTCACAGTACTCCACACACCTCTCATCTCTCCATGTTCCTCCACTGCGACCTTCCTACAAGCAGACGCGCCTTCCCAGTCACATGGCTTGCGTATGTCATGTGATCGACATCAGAAGGTCCTTACCGAGTACAGTATTTAGCCTTTACCACAATTCTATGCATGCAGCCAATCAGGGCTGACTGGCTTCTGATTGGCTGCACTCATGGCATTGTGGGTGATCCCACATTCTCAGAGTTCCTTTCCCCATGTCCTATCATGTACAGCAAGTCATTTTAGCGAAATGTGATTCGTTAGCACGAACCAAGAGGAAATCCAGAATTGATGTGAATCGAATATTTCCTGAAATTCAGATCGAATTCCATTTCACCGGTTCGATTTGCTCATCTCTAGTGGTGTTATTTGCAGGAATTTTGGGTCATTTTTATTTTATTTTTGGAACATTATTAAAAAATGCAATTATAATACACACATAATGCATAAAAAAAAAAAAAAAAAAAAAAAAAAAAACACTCAATACACATTACTAAAATTACAAAAGAAAATTCTATGACTAAGAGACCACAATACAGGTCTCGAAATGCGTAGGTTGCTTGATTTTATCCTTCTGGATCCATGCTGTAAGATTTTTGAACCTGATATGAAGTAAAAGTCACATTTTATTATTCATGAATTTTGGGCACAAAAGAAAATGCTTGTAATAGACTATCATAAAATGTAAAAAGAAACTGCGATAACACAGGGCAAACACACAAAAGCATAAAGTAAAAAACGGAATAATGCTATGTGTGAAATCAGCTTCGTAAGTGCACCATGTGAATGGGTAATAGTGTATATGCTTCACTGCGGCTCAATAATATTTGATTCATTGACATCCCAGTTCTTTTCATCACTGGAGGTCCTAGTGGGTGTACGCTCAGCACACAGAGTATACTGTGGGAAAACTTTTTAGGCTGAGGTCACATGTTCAGAAAAAAAACTTTGTTTTTTGTTGCTGATTTTGTGACAAACCAAGAAGTGGATTTACAGGAAGGGAGAAATAGAAATGCTTATTTTATAGTTCATTTTCCTTTTCAAGCCACTCTTGGCTTTGGCTCAAAACAGTAAGGGGCCATATTCTATCCGATGCACATGACATCAGGTAGAGGCTGGAAGAGGATGTCTGGGGACTGCTGGACACAGCAAGTATGCTCAGGAGACGTGAGGCAGGGTAACTATAACTATTAGTTACTGTATGTTGCTGCCTCTCCCCTCGTCCTCTATGTATTATACTCTGGGGTCTGAAGAGCGACTTCCAAAATGTTCCAAAATGAAAAGGAGGGTTGAACCTCAAGAATATCCATCAAAATGAATCTCATGAGGTTCACCCATCTCGAATCCCAAATATGTAAGTCTTGAAATAGATTTTCAAAGATGAATTGGGACTGCGCTACTCACAAAGTGTTTTTATTTTCATTTTTTTTAAATGTAGATTGTGAGCCCGACATAGGGAAAAATGTACATTGTGAGCTCTATCAGTATGTCTTTAGAATGTGGGATGGAAATCTATGCAAACATGGGGAGAACATACAAACTCCTTGCAGATGGTTTTTTGCCCTTGGCGGGATTTGAATACCAGGACTCCGGCGCTGCAAAGCTGCAGTTCTAACCACTGAGCCACCGTGTGGCCCCACAAAGTGTTTTTATTTTTGCCTTCCTCTGCATCAACTTGGGTTTATACTGTAGGTATAATATGGTTGAACTCCATGGACCTAGGTCATCATTTAACACACCGAATATGTGACTATAAGACCTCTTTATAGCAGCTCTTCGTTGTAGCATATTTCTGGTATTTGATCAATGTATTGCATTAAATAAGGATCTTTTTGAACATTAGCAATGATCACAAATACCTACTGTACATAACATATATCCATTCTGTGTTTTTTTCTGCTTATGCATTATATGTCTGACACAGTACTTATCAGAATAATATTTCTTAAAGTTTATAGATATATATTAGAAAAAGACCAGAGGTCTATAGAAAGTACTTTTGTGTGTTATTGGAAGTAAAACAGGTTAGTGTGATGACAATATATTTATACTGAACGTCAATTGTGATTTACAGAGCAGAGGCTCCTATAGACTATATACTGTATGTAAAATATGAAACTATATGTGCCGGGAAGCACTAGCTCCGCTTTGTGATATTTGTTGAATGGGGAACATTCACGTGCAATTTCCAGCTGTAAAAGAAGATATCACTGCAAACGGTAATTGACTCCTCAACTCCACTCAGAATTCCAGCAGCGTTTAACTCTGCATGAGCTGTGACATTTTGTGTAGACTGTTGTTCTTAAATGTCACAGGTCCTCAGAGATGTCTGAAAAGTGTCCAGCATACTGCTGTCAGGTGGGGAGATGCATTTTCACAGCACTTACAATCTTCTATGGCTATGTCTTTACAAATAGATAATAATCACAGAAACTTTACACTTTCAAGCAGCTGGACTAAGGATAGGTGGTTGTCTAAAATGATTGCGATATTGCATGATACTACTGAAAAATCTTAATTTACAATATTCAATTCAATTATAACTATAAATGTATGGTAAAAGTTATACTTGGAGTAGAGTATTCAAGTCACCTCTATATCATTTTAAAGAAAAAAAGTAGATAAGATGCTTTAAGGCAGTTTCAAATACGTATGTTCCTCCCAACCTGTATATATAATTTGTATTCCTTGTAGGTTGAATGGACACATGAATAAAATGGCGAGAGTGAATCAATGAGTCTGAAAGGGTGGAATGAGTCTGACCAGGCAGAACTGAGCTTTCCTGGCCAATGAGAGTCGGAGAGGGCTTACATGCCCTAATTTGTATTTGGTCATGTTCTTCCTCCCAAAGTTTCATCATCAATCCATGACAGTTGTCTAAACAGGGGACAAAGATGACAATAGATATCTGTTGGTCAGCACAATTTCCTATGAGGTAGAGTATAGGAAGATCCTGAAAGAACGCACCTTTCAATAGCCCCTGCTGCATGAGGGTCCATCACAACTGCTCTTTGTTAGCAGCTCTACGTTCAGAGAATGGTTGAGAATACCACCCCTCTATGACCTGTACATATGGTAGCAGTGTTCTAATGAACATATTTAATTACCGTTAGACACTCCTTCTATATTATGTGTTTATTTCCACAAGAGATATAGCGTTAGCAAGATTTTATTATTTTAACAGGAGAAAACATGTATTACTTTGATACCAGAAGTATAGGCAGCTACTTGATGCCTTTGGTGTTATCTTCAGGGATAATAAAGGATTTCACAGGTAAAAACGTAACCTCTCAATTCCTTATTATTTTTGATGACATATAGCAGTAGACTGTCTGGCAGGCCTTGTAAGACACTAGCTTTTTGGAAGATCTTCAGACATTCTATGGTTGAATATATTCTTCAGTATAACCTCATATGTTAACTCTGGATTAAAGGGTGTCCTCCAACCTTTAGCTATTAATGACCTACCCTTAAGATAAGTCATAAGTTCGATAGGGGACAACGCCTTTTAAGAAATTATAACGCAGAAACCAAGTAGAGGTTGGCAGGTTCACAATCATATCTAAACTATAAATTCCAATACAGCCGAGGTGCGTGTGTGCATGTGTGAAGGGAGCAGCCGCAACACCCATCAGGAATCTGAACATCTTTTCTTCTTTATGGGACAATGTCAATTTACAAAGGGAAGTTATAAATAAATCAAAAAGCTACTGCAAGGTGGTCGAACCTCGAGAGGAAACATGTTTAAACAACATAAAGAGCCTTTGCCTGAGAAACTCCAAATCTCGAGCGCGTGCTTCATTTCACTGAAGTTCTTTTATTGTTTATAATGGAGAGGAACAAGTTCCCAGGCTTTTTAAATTACAGTCTAAAGAGACACAGGGCTAAAAGGTTGTGCATTTGTTCTTTGTGTTACTGTCAGGATGATAAAGTAGGCTGAAAGACTGCAGGAAACCTTGGTTACACAAAATGTTGCATTATTAAGAAAAGCTTGATGGGCATGCTTCCACCTGGGGAAATACTTATTTTTGGGAATTTGAAAAAAATCCCAATAGATTTATTTAACTGTCCCATTCCAATTTTGATAGTAAAGAGCAAATATAGCTAATTTAATATGAAAAATTAAACATGGCTTCTAGGCTATTGTTATTATTTAGAAAACATAACAAAGTTGACACATTTTTTTTTTAAATTTAATTTAAAGATAGATGCAACGCATGGTGCTTACTGACACAATGGACATGGAAACCAGCTTTGAAAAAAATATGAAATCATTCATTTTTTCAGTGCTAATGTACAACTGTGTGCCAAATGTTTTACTGAATCCCTTAAACTTGTATCTTTGAGTGATCCATGAAAAATCACCCAAAATAGGACATGTCCTATTTTTGATGGGCTGTTCACTTGGAGATAGCAAATTACCCCATAGACTCTCATTGGTTTGAAAATTGCCACTTGATAGCTGCCCACTGTTGTGTGAATATAGTCTTAGAGTTCGCACATTCAGAATAGGGGAATCTTAGTTAAATTGACCAGGTCTTACAAACCACTTAAAAATTCCCCTAAACCAGGCATCCAATGCATCCTTTGAGTTATAAGGGAACCTAGAAAAACTAGGTTCGTAGATATATTAATAGAGGCTTTTTAATTTAAGTAAATTTTAATGTAAGTGCATACTTAAAGGGGTTGGCCACTTTCAGACCAATATCGAGAGAGAAAATGTTATTGTTTGTGTAATAAAAATTGTGCACTTTTCATTAAGCAGCTTGTTATTTTTCTTACTGTAACTGGGAACTGGATGTTGCTAATATGGTCAGCCATTTTGAATGCTGTGGTGCTACCATTCGAGTTAATTGTCTCTCTTCTGTGCATAAGTATACTGAGCTAATTCTCTGATCTTTCACCACCAACTGTGTAAATTATCCTATTCTGGAGATTAAGAGTATTGTCTGCAGCCTCCCTTATACAGTCCTATGAAAAAGTTTGGGCACCCCTATTAATCTTAATCATTTTTTGTTCTAAATATTTTGGTGTTTGCAACAGCCATTTCAGTTTGATATATCTAATAACTGATGGACACAGTAATATTTCAGGATTGAAATGAGGTTTATTGTACTAACAGAAAATGTGCAATATGCATTAAACCAAAATTTGACCGGTGCAAAAGTATGGGCACCCTTATCATTTTATTGATTTGAATTCCCCTAACTACTTTTTACTGACTTACTGAAGCACAAAATTGGTTTTGTAACCTCAGTGAGCTTTGAACTTCATAGCCAGATGTATCCAATCATAAGAAAAGGTATTTAAGGTGGCCAATTGCAAGTTGATCTCCTATTTGAATCTCCTCTGAAGAGTGGCATCATGGGCTACTCAAAACAACTCTCAAATGATCTGAAAACAAAGATTGTTCAACATAGTTGTTCAGGGGAAGGATACAAAAAGTTGTCTCAGAGATTTAACCTGTCAGTTTCCACTGTGAGGAACATAGTAAGGAAATGGAAGACCACAGGGACAGTTCTTGTTAAGCCCAGAAGTGGCAGGCCAAGAAAAATATCAGAAAGGCAGAGAAGAAGAATGGTGAGAACAGTCAAGGACAATCCACAGACCACCTTCAAAGAGCTGCAGCATCATCTTGCTGCAGATGGTGTCACTGTGCATCGGTCAACTATACAGCGCACTTTGCACAAATAGAAGCTGTATGGGAGAGTGATGAGAAAGAAGCCGTTTCTGCACGTACGCCACAAATAGAGTTGCCTGAGGTATGAAAAAGCACATTTGGACAAGGCAGCTTCATTTTGGAAACAAAAATTGAGTTGTTTGGTTATAAAAAAAGGCGTTATGCATGGCGTCCAAAAAGAAACAGCATTCCAAGAAAAACACATGCTACCCACTGTAAAATTTGGTGGAGGTTCCATCATGCTTTGGGGCTGTGTGGCCAATGCCGGCATCGGGAATCTTGTTAAGGTTGAGAGTCGCATGGATTCCACTCAGCATCAGCAGATTCTTGAGAATAATGTTCAAGAATCAGTGACGAAGTTGAAGTTACGCCGGGGATGGATATTTCAGCAAGACAATGATCCAAAACACCGCTCCAAATCCTCAGGCATTCATGCAGAGGAACAATTACAATGTTCTGGAATGGCCATCCCAGTCCCCAGACCTGAATATCATTGAACATCTGTGGGATGATTTGAAGCGGGCTGTCCATGCTCGGCGACCATCTAACTTAACTGAACTTGAATTGTTTGTCCAAAATACCTTTATCCAGGATCCAGGAACTGATTAAAAGCTACAGGAAGCGACTAGAGGCTGTTATCTTTGCAAAAGGAGGATCTACTAAATATTAATGTCACTTTTCTGTTGAGGTGCCCATACTTTTGCACCGGTCAAATTTTGGTTTAATGCATATTGCACATTTTCTGTTAGTACAATAAACCTCATTTCAATCCTGAAATATTACTGTGTCCATCAGTTATTAGATGTATCAAACTGAAATGGCTGTTGCAAATACCAAAATATTTAGAACTAAAAATGATTAAGATTAATAGGGGTGCCCAAACTTTTTCATAGGACTGTAGGTACCATTTAAAAATACTGCAGGTGACGGGAGGGACAGTGTCCTCTGACAGCCATGTGTTGTACCTCAGGCCTGAACATAACACATTTTGATCTCCATTAAGGATAAATACAAGCGTTAATACTCAATACATGAGTTTTATATAACAGAATTGCAAGTGTTTTCCCTGACTTGTAGCTCAGAGAAGATATCGATTACTGCTGTATCAGTAGCTCTTTATCTGGAGACATGACGTGCTTTTCTCCGGCACTGCAATATTATTTCCTTTAATGAAGGTGTGATTTTTCTACATGATAGTTCAGCTGTGTAATGAACTTGTTCAGGTCTCAAAGATTACTTACATTTACTAACATTGTTCTATTGCTTGTAATAATATTACTTAGAGACCAGCAGCAAATTCAGTATGTATTAAGTTGTTACTGAAAGATTGTGCTATTTGTACAATAAAATCTATATTAGCTCATCGTCTGCTGCTGGAGTTTTCAAAGATGTGTATTTTAACCTAGAACAGTGCTTAAGTTCAACTTACTAAGAATATATCTCCAGCCAAAAATTAAACTTGAGCTTCCAAGTGGTATCTGTCTTGTTTCCTCTTGTCAATAACCACTGATTCCCAGATATTTTTGGACAACTCTCTTCTTATACTCTCACTCTACTCTATCTCTCTACATATACAATATGGACACAAGTATGACCATCACACCTATGGGACTGCAGGGCATCTCTTTCAGAAACCACAGCCATTCAACCTAAAGGTCAGTTGCGACTTCAGATAATGGAGTTGGACAATAATATTTGGCCTAAAAGCTCTCTATCTAAAACACAACTAAAGTGTGTTTATAGATTATATGACATATACAGTATAAAATAAGGCAAGATATAAAATGTGATGTTCCTCTCTCTGTCTATACATTAGAGTTGCATTTTAGGATCAAGAAGTCTGTTTAAAAATTCCCAAACACTGTGAATGCCAATGGCAGCTCTGCATGGTTGAATGTAAATGATTGTCACCGGGATGTACTTAAAGGGGTATTCCCACGTCGCATACTCACCAATCTTCACTGCTGTAAAATCTTCTTTCTTCCTGGTTTCTTGCATCATTTGGTGGGCGGGGTTTCACAGGCAACCTGCCATTTAGCGCCACCCCCAAATTAGCGTGTAGCTCCGCCCACCCATATTGGACTATGAAGTACAGGCAGCAGCAACTCCATTCTGTGTTACATACAGAGACTGCCTGTCTCTGCCATAATGAACACAATTGAATTAGCTAGCCTGATAACTGGGAGAACAGAAGAAATGAAAGCAGCTCCTCTCCCCTATCTGCTAACAGGAAGCTAGGTCACATGGTGTAGACACAGGAATAGCTAGATACACAGGCTCGCTCCGTGCAATTAGCCCCTCCTCCCTCCCCCTGAGAGCAGCAGATACATAACTTGACTCATGAGCAGCTAAGTCAGGGCTGTGGCTACAAAGAATTGAATAAAGTAAGATAGTGGACAAACAAAGCAGTTTTGCTGAAGCAGTGTATTTAGGAAAAGTCTTACATCCACATTAACAAGCAGTATAGATAGGATCCTTGTGATGGGACAACCCCTTTAAGGTGTTTTTTTGGATCACCAGAAAGAACTACAAAACATCTGGGCAAATATACTATTATGCAAATCCAATCAATGCCAATACTGTATATGATGGGTTTCAATATGCTCTCAATAAAAATGATCTTGGATAACCCGACAATACAATTCAGGATTACTGAACCCAAATTTTTGGCATTTTTATTGAATAATTTGAGGCATCTTAGCGCAAAACAACATTGTCAGGACACAAATTCATTCACATCACTATGTTTTATAGCCTGTTTTTCCCATGGATGGTTGCTATTTTATGAAACATACTAATCCCAAGGTTCTAAAAAGTAAACAAGTTTATACATTTAGGTTCTTGGGTTCCCAAGAGAAACACATTTGTATTGGATACAATGAATTTTGACACAAGATGAATCAGGCAGTGAACAAATAAAATCAATGTGAGGCTGATGCAGTGTAAAACTATAGTAAATGACAGGACATTTCTTACAGCAACTGAGTGTGTATTCTGCCCTTCCCTATTAAGATTACACATTCATCCTGAAGTGCAATGTTCTGGACGGAACAGCAGAGCAGAGTTAATGTCACCTCTGAATTGCTTTCCGATCAATCAGGCCTCATGTAAGGTTCATTCTACAATCAAATCCCTGTGTTTAAAGTGGTATACAAGAAAAACAACTAAAAGCAAACAAAATCCCTACCTAAATTACTTATGGCAGCCACTTTCTTTGTCACCACATCAGCCATAACAGAGATTCACCCAGAATGGCTATGATTATGGAAGATTTACATTTATTTCAATCGACTTCTTTACTCCTCTTAATATTCAGGTATGTTTCAACAATATTCATATTCCTACTTTGAGTCTAGTAAGTATAAAGTACATCCCAATAGAACAGGTTAATATACAAATACACATGGCATCATCACAACACATGGCAACATTACTGTAGCCATGTCAATAGACTAGGGGAAGCACTGTCATGGATCTTATTTTATGACATTTTTTTTGCCTGATCCTGGAAAAACCCATTAAGATCAATACACAATAGGCAGCAAGCCCCTAAATTCCATGTAGTGGTAACAAGCATGTTATCTGGTCTATTTATGTATTTGCAGTATATTTGGAACTCAGATGTCTATTGGTCATTAGCTGCTATAATTTTTTTAATATACTTTTTTTTTTTACTTGTTTCGCAAGTAATCTATCATTACTGATGATGTCATCATTCAATGCAATAACAGCATGCATGAAACATAAATGATGTTCTGGATAGCTGGAGTATAAGCTTGTAGTCACAGCAAGTATACTATTCCTGCCATGTCAGGATAAACCAATGCAAATTGGTTAACATTTCTAGTAAGGACTGTCACAATGACAATCCATTGAATTATAATTGTGAATTAGTCTTCAATTCAATCAAAACTAGTGAAGTGCGCACCATTCATTTTGTTAAACTACTAGAAAGCCTTCTAAAACTGTTGTCTTTCCCTCACTTTGATGAAATGCCAGAAACATTGGCTAGGCATGACAAGCAAAGGATAGAAAAATGAAATGGTCAGCTTAATACATAGGCAAATATTGAATGAATAAATTTCAATGCCTCATGGCAGCTCAGCATTAGCTACAGGCATGTTCAACTGGGTTAATATTACTTAGGCGTAATAATTTATGAAAATGAATGGCCAGTTAATCCAGCAATGTATATTCTAGATAAAAGAAAAAAGTAATAAGACCCATCATTAACTATTAATTACGTCAAATGGACACTGGAATTGAAGATCCGAAAACTATACATTCCAATTGGCATAAGATTCATTTTATTACAAGAAAAAAAAAAAATCACCACATTTCATTAGGCTTTATTCACACAACCATATTACAGCTCCAAACCTCAGATTTCTATAAAGCTATAATATAGAGCCCATAGGCCCTGTAGTGCCTACTGTATGTATGCCTTTGATTTCATACAGAGATATACACAGGCTTTTTTCAGTCAAAATATTTTTACTGATATATAACAGAGATATTATCTAAAACCATTGTATGAGAAACAGATTATCTCCATGATATGCTACCAAGTGGAGGCACCCTACTATGGCACACAAAGTACACAGCAGTCTGGAGCTGCACTCTTATAAAGGCCTAAAGGAGGTTCCCCATTTTTTGCTTAAGAAAGCTAATTCATTGTATATATTGTATATTCTAGAATACTTTGCGTCTCCATTCACATTTAAGAGTTCTGCTTGCCATCAGTAAACAGGAACATTCTTCTTTAGAGACTGAAGACCTGTCCTGAATTTTTTTTAATTGAAGCCAGACAGAAAAGTGGTTGAGTGTCGCAGGTTCGATCCCAGAAACCTCCATAATTGGGAGGGAGAAAATGCAGATGGACATCCAATGCTGAGCAAAAGTAGTGTGTGTGAGTGTGAATCTAATTAAGAATGCTTTCAAAGAACTGTTAATAGTTTATTGCCAACATCAGCTCTCTGTTGTGGTCATATCATCACATTCAGGACTACTTGTTCTTTTTTAAGCTGAAGATTAGAGATGAGCGAGTACTGTTCGGATCAGCCGATCCGAACAGCACGCACCATAGAAATGAATGGATGCACCTGGTACTTCCGCTTTGACGGCGGCCGGCCGCTTAACCCCCCGCGTGCCGGCTACGTCCATTCATTTCTATGCGAGCATGCTGTTCGGATCGGCTGATCCAAACAGCACTCGCTCATCTCTACTGAAGATAGTTAGTTCGTTGTGACATTGGCTTTATGTTTCGGGTTGTTGTCCTGCTGCAGTATAAATTTTGAGCTGCTTTGATGCAAAGTAACTTCTATTACAGCCAAATTTGAAGGAGCACCAATAAATGGTCAACACTGTGGACTATTGACATAGTGGTCAGTCATGGAAACTTACTGCAGCAAATGGAAGACACAACATACTTACTCCCATTTAAAGCCAGGAGATGTCCAGCTGTCACCAGTTCAAAACTGGCAGAAACCAGAGGGACTCAGGTATATCCATCTACTGTTCGTAGAAGTCAATTGTATGTTGTTTTTTTTGTCTATGCTTTTTCCATGAAGACCATTTAGAAGAATCGCAGACAAAAAAAACATACCATTGATGTGGAAACAAGGCTAAGCAACTCAACTATTCACAAAAAATAGGAAATGATGTACAGAAAAAAGGCAACAGATGCTCTGGACTACTAAGTGAAAATTTATCAAAATATCTGGCTGTAACAGAAAGCAGTTTGCTCATTGAAGTGCTGGAGAGCGGTACAATAAAGAGGCATCATTGAGCATTGTGGAGATTTCTTGCAAATTTGAGACTAAATTTCAGCAGAGTTAGGGATTTGGTCAGGATTAATGGTGTCCTTAAAGCGATTGTCCAGGATATACAGTGCCTTGCTAAAGTACTCGGCCCCCTTGAACTTTTCAATCTTTTGCCACATTTCAGGCTTGAAACATGAAAGTATAAAATTTTAATTTTGGGGGGAAGAATCAACAAGTGGGACACAATTGTGAAGTGGAACGAAATTTATTGGATATTTTAAACTTTTTTTTAACAAGGAAAAAACTGAAAAATTGAGCATGCAAAATTATTCGGGGTGTCTCCCAAGCGGCTTGTGGCAAACTTTAAATTAGACTTTTTATGGGTATCTTTGAGAAATGACTTTCTTCTTGCCACTCTTCCATAAAGGCCAGATTTGTGCAGTGTACGACTGATTCTTGTCCTATGGACAGACTCTCCCACCTCAGCTGTAGATCTCTGCAGTTCATCCAGAGACTCTTGGCTGCATCTCTGATCAGTCTTCTCCTTGTTTTAGGTGAAAGTTTAGAGGGACGGCCGCGTCTTGGTAGATTTGCAGTGGTCTGATACTCCTCCCATTTCAATATGATTGCTTGCTCAGTGCTCCTTGGGATGTTTAAAGCTTGGGAAATCTTTTTGTATCCAAATCCAGCTTTAAACTTCTCCACAACAGTATCTTGGACCTGCCTGGTGTGTTCCTTGGTCTTCATGATGCTCTCTGCGCTTTAAACAGAACCCTGAGACTATCACAGGGCAGGTGCATTTATACGGAGACTTGACCACATACAGGTAGATTCTATTTATCATAATCAGTCATTTAGGACAACATTGGGTCATTCAGAGATCCTTACTGAACTGAACGGAGTGAGTTTGCTGCACTGAAAGTAAAGGGGCCGAATAATTTTGCACACCCCACTTTTCAGTTTTTGTCTTTGTTAAAAAAGTTTAAAATATCCAATAAATTTCATTTCACTTCACAATTGTGTCCCACTTGTTGTTGATTCTTCCCCCCCCCAAAAAAAAAAAAAAAATAAAAAAAATAAAATTTATATCTATGTTTGAAGCCTGAAATGTGGCAAAAGGTTGAAAAGTTCAAGGGGGCCGAATACTTTCGCAAGGCACTGCATGTATTTTTAAAAAAAATCAAAAATCAAAATCTATCTATCTATCTATCTATCTATCTATTAGACCAAGAAAGGTCTAGAAAGAAACAAAACAAAGAAAGAAAGAAAAAGAAACAAAACAAAAAACATACACACTCAGCGTGAAAGTCCCCGCCATGTGTGACCACTGAGCCCAATCAGTGGCCTCAGTGAAAGACACAGACCATCACTACCTGTGATGTCCCGTGTCCTTTCCTTAGCCCGCTAATTGGCCTAAGAAAAAGGACACGGGACATCACAGTGCAGTGGGACTTCTGGCAAAACAAGATAGAGGAGTAGCAGGATCTCCACGCTGGGACACAATGGAGAGCCAGAGACAGGTATGTTTTTTTTTTGTTTTGTTTTTTTAATTTTTACATTTTTTTCACCTTCCCAAACAACCTCTTTATTGCTGAGAGATAAAGTTAGATACGTATCCTTCCTGCAATACCTGCGGGGGGACTTCTGATTGGCTTCAAATTTATTCTGCAGCATCAAAACAACCCTAAACATACAACCAATGCCATTAAAAATAACCTTGAAAGAAAGACGAGTCCTGGAAGTGATGATATGACCCCCCCCCCATAGAGCCCTGAGGTCAACATCATCAAATCTGTGTAGGATTACATGAAGAGGCAGAAGGATTTGAGCAAGCCCACATCTACTATATAGATTTGTGGCTAGTTCTAAAAGATCGATGGAATAACCTCCTTGCTGAGTTCTTCAATAACTGTGTGCAAGTAAGGGGCCACACGGTGATTAGCACTGCAGCCTTGCAGCGCTGGAGTTCTGGTGTTCAAATCCTGCCAAGGGCAAAAAACCATCTGCAAGGAGTTTGTATGTTCTCCCCGTATTTGCATGGATTTCCATCCCATATTCCAAAGACATACTGATAGGGGAAAAAAATGTACATGGTGAGCCCCATGTGGGGATCACTATCTACATTTAAAAAAAGAAGAAAAAAAACTGTGAAAGTGTACCTAGAAGAATAAATGCTGTTTGGAAGGCAAATGGTGGTCACAACAAATATTATTAGGCAATTGACAAAAATAAACTAATCAACACTTATATTTTTGAAAGCATTCTTAGTTTGCAGCATTTTTTTTTTCAAAACCAATGCCTAAATCTTCTGTGCAGTATTGTACAGGAAGGGGAATGTAGCATCACACAGAGGCACACCAAGCAAATGGCGCATAACTCATGGCACATGAAAAGGAGCTGTCAGGAGATATCATGTGAGCAGCACATAATGGGGGCAGGATTTTAACCACCTACCAGTCACTGAATGGAGGCAGACATCTGGAACTGTTGATGAATTCAAACACAATGCAAAAGCTGAATTGCCTTTTATTATATAATATGAACATAATAGAAAACTACTACTACTTTAACCCCTTCCCACCAATGGCACTTTTTGACTTCCTGATCAAGCTCGATTTTTAAAAACTGACATGTGTCACTTTATGTGGCAATAACTTTGGAATGCTTTAACTTACCAAAGTGATTTTGAGATTGTTTTTTCGTAACACATTGTACTTCATGTTAGTGGTAAATTTTGGTTGATATGTTTTGTGTTTAATTATGAAAAAATAGGAAATTTGGTGGAAATTTTGAAAATATGCATTTTATAAAGTTTGAAATGATGTGCATTGCATACAGGTAGTCAAGACCGCCAAAATTATATCCTAAATCTCATGTCCCAGATCTCTGCTTTATGTCGGCATCAAACTTTAGTCACCCTTTTATTTTTTAGACATTAGAAGGTTTACAAGTGAAACAACAATATTCAAAATTTTCAAGAAATTTTAAAAAAAAACAACATTTTTTAAAGGGACTAATCCAGTTATGAAGGGGTTTTGAAAGACCCTTGTATTAAACCCCCCCCATAAATCACCCCATTTTCAAAACTGCACCCCTTAAATTAGCCAAAACAACATATACCAAGTATTTCAACCCTATAAGTGCTTAACAGGAATTAAGACAAAATGGAGGTGAAATTTTCAAATTTGATTTTATTTTACTATTATTTTTGTTTAGCCCTAGAATTTGCACATTCACAAGGGGTTAAAGGAGAAAACGCATCCCACAATTTGTTATGCAAGTTCTCCTGACTACCATAGTACCCCACTTGTGGGTGTAAACTAATATATGGACGCACAGCGAGAAACAGAAGGGAAGGCGCACCAAGGAGCTTTTAGAGGGCAGATCTGGCTGTGACCAGTTTCAGGAACCATGTCGCATTTACAAAGCCCTTGAGGTGTCAAAACAGTGGAGACCTCTAGAAAGTGACCCCGTTTTGAAAACCGCACCCCTCAAAGAATTTATCAAGTGATGTAGTGAGCGTTAGTAACACCGAAGTGAATATGTAAGCTGTGCGGAGTAAATTGGGTACACCAAATCCCATTCTATTTTCCCACTAGCTCCTATAACACGGACGGGGAAGAGAAGCATTCTGGGGGATCAGCGCTGGTGTCTTCTCTCTCATAAGCTCTAAATATGGGGTGTCCCCTGAAACCGCTCGCACAGCTTATACATTTCCTTCTAGTCGCAGCCACTTATGTCCTAATGATTTGGAGACTTTCCCGAAACCGTGGCGGGGGGTGCCGATCAGCACTATTACATACCGAAACCCCTGAAATGCCGGCGGTCATGTTTGACCACCGGCATCTCAGGGGTTAACACCCACAATCGGACCCGGTTTCCAACAGCGGGTGTTACAGGGCATTTTCAGCCATAACATACGGCTGACACTCGCAGGGCATGGTGCGCACACAGGTTCTGTGTGCGCACCATGCAGCCGCCGTAGTACTACGGCAGTTTGCGGGAAGTCCTTCTCGGCAGCGCCGTACTATTACGGCGGATGTCAGGAAGGGGTTAAAAGAATGAGTAGAATATAATTGTGTTTACTAAGTTGTATTTTAATTGGATCCTTTGCAGTGTTCACAGACTATGTAAAAGGATGTGTGCAAACAATTAATATGTTAGTGTACTACTTTGCTAGCAATGGAAGACCAAACATTGTAACCCCCTATAATTTAGAATTACACTAAATATGTGTTTGTTGCGTTACCATTGATTATAATGACTGGAGGCAGTTTGCGTACATAAGGCAGTGTTTAGTGCTGGGTGACACAAATGTATAATTATGTCTCACAATTAATGTTCTTATTATTTTTGTGTGCCCTTTGATTTTCGTCTGCCTTTTTACTTAACTCCAAACAATGTATTCTTAAGAGTTTGTATATGTTGACGTTCAGTCACTTTTAGGACTTGCAGGATCATCCCTAAGACCCTGCTATTAGACCATTAGACCTACGGCAAGGATAGGATTTGTAATTGTAATATGGTCCGTACAAGATCAATGTATGGACAAAAGTATTACAACACAGCTCTATATCAATGAATTCAGATGTTTTATTTAGTCACAGTGTCAAATGTGTACAAAATCCAGTAACTAGTCATACTGTCTGCCTTTACAATCAATAGTGCAATGAATTCCAGGGTGGATCTGGAATAGGATGAGACCGTTGTAAAAATTTCATGAAATTTCTTTCCTCCTAGATATTCCACCATCAGCTGTGAGCCATATTATTGAAAAGTGGAAGTATTTAAATCCCACACTAACTCACCCACAAACCATCAAATCACTTAAGGTTTGATAGTGGGAACACCAAGTGAAGAGGTAGGTTGTGCATAGAAGTTGCCAAAGCTCCATAGCAGGAGTTGGCAATCCCTGGCATGTGAGGCATATTTTGCTGGCACGACAGCCAGCATGGGACCTGCAGGTATTTAAAAAAATAAAGATAAAAATAAAGACTGGTCTAGAAGCTCCCCCTTCTCTGGCTGCCCTTTCTGCCCATCAATGAGAGGGGTGAGAAAAGCCCAGGAGGCGAAGCTTATTACTTTACAGCATAAGGACTCTATCTGATACAATGATGAACTCCTGCCCACTGCATCCAAAGAAGATGAGAAGGAGGAGAGCTATGGCCAGAAAAGTGAAAGTTTAAAAAAAAAAAAAATAAGTGTATACTGAGGTTTCTATTCCAATTGATATCAGGCATTTGTGGTTATTAATTTAGTTTTAGAAACTCCATGTGCCTCACATTAACAGCAGTTAACTCCATCATGTCCCTCACATTAACCTCTGTGTGCCTCACATAAGGGTTACTAATATGTGAGACAGATGGAGATACTTATAAAGGATACTGTGTAAGCGGCCATTTTCTTGTGGCCCAGGCATGCGCAGTCGGCTCTGCCCAAGGCCCAAAGCTTGGAAGATTGAAACCCAGGACAGAAGAAGACACAGGGAGATGGCGTTCCAGAAGAAGATGGAGGCGTCGCTGGAGAGTTCTCTTGCAGCACTGGTGACGCCCCCAGTGCTGTTTGAGTGCTGGGGACTGCTGCCCAGTGCTGCAAGAGACCTCATTTACATACCGGCGAAAACCTGGATTTCTACCGTACGGTGGCGCAGAGAAGACATCTAAAGGTAGGAGAAGAATAGCCTTTCTTAAGGATATTCCTATGTGTTAGTCAGAAAAAAGAGTATCCAATGATAGGATCCCTTTAAATAAATGAAGGGCCAATCCAAGAATGATTGTCCACATAGTTTCCAAGATTTCAGACATTGCAAATACTTCCCAGCCCTGATGTCTTCTGGAGAAAACTACTTTATGTAGAAGATTTAGCTAAAATTCTGCTACTTTTCTAGATATAAACAAACCAAATAGTTCAGGTTCACAAGTTGTGGACAGGCAGAGGTCATATACAGGTACGCAGAAAAACAGGATCAGGATCAATAGGGTAGTCAATAAACATGCCAAGGTCAATAAACAATAATCCTACAGCAGAGCAGTGACACAAAACCTCACAGAATCTATAGCACACAATCCAATATTGCTCGGGCACTACACAGAGGACAGAGTAGAATATACTGTATATAGATATATAGGGAGCGAATATAGAGCTGTCTGATTGGCTGAGGAGAGCTGACAGGTGTACAGGTGTTAGGCCTTCAGGTTGCAGGGAGGAAGGTCGTGCCCTCTATATGTGCTGGAACTGGAGCAGCAACAAAAGGAAAACACAGCAGCATGGAGAGTCAAAAACCACATAATGTGAACCAGAGGCATCCCAACGGCTGCATTTGTTAGGAGGAAGAGCACTACGATGGCTGCAGAGCATTACAATGTCTAAAACTCTACTTGATAGGTTTTTTCTAGTGTTGAGCGAATAGTATTCGTCGAATACCTTGCCGACATACGAATGCGTGTAATCGGCCGAACGCCAAATGGGTTAAACACTTTGAAGATTCAATGCTTTTAACCCCTTGGTGTTCGGCTGATTACATGCATTCCTATGCCGGCGAAGTATTCGACGAATACTATTCGCTCAACACTAGTTTTTACCATTAGGATGAGCAGAAAATAAATACTACGAACAGAATAGAAAACCTTCCAAGTAATATAAACAGGAACTGGCACTGCCTTGCACAACTATCAGTTTATTGTCCTTATATGACCACTGACTCTAGGTTCACAACTGGTTTCCATTCTTTGGGTCTGATCAGGGACCTGAAAAACGGAAACCAAATTCGCTTAGAAAGAGGTTACCCGTGGAAGCCTGTGGACCCCAAAGAAGTCAGGACTCCGCCCCCAAAAAATCAGAGAGAAAAGTTCTGCTTTTCTCTCAGCATTTTTCCAGCGGAATGGGGGACGGAATCCCCAAACGGAATCTGGGTGTAGGAGTGAACCTGACCTAATTTACATTGTCTAAGCTCATGCATCAGTCATGTAAACCGTTCTGTGTACTAAGTCTGAATGAAGCATTCTTTCTCCCTCACAGCAGGAAATAAGTAGCAGATAAACAAAGTCATAAACAAGCCAACATTTTATGCAGTCAACTAATAGCATACATAATAATAGCTTTATGTATATATAGTGCCAACAGACAGCACTTTACAAATCAGAGGACACATGGACATACAATGTGATACATTTCAATGTGACAATGAAATTAACATATCAGACAATAGGAGTGAGGGTCCTGCTTGCAAAGCACAAGAGGTGAGAGGCCTAGTTTGGTACAAAGGTCCAGCCACTGTTTAATTAATAAGCTCATATTTGATGCTGTATGAGCCCATCAGCTATTATATGTGAATATTCAGATACTAAGTACAGGGAGTGCAGTGTAACTTCTAGATGGAGGGGTCAGGATCTAAGGAATAAAAAAGGAAGGATAGGATTAGAAATGTTAGTGTTGTGTGCGAAGGTTTAGGACAATGTGATCAGGTCATATGATAAGTCTGCCTAAACAGATGTAATTTTAGTGCAGTTTTGAAGCTGCTGTAGTTGGGTATTAATCTGATTGTCCGGAGTAAAGTGTTCCAGAGCACCGATGCAACTCGAGAAAAGTCTTGGAGAATGGAGTGGCATGTTGGGACAACAGAGGATACAAGCCTAAGGTCATTGGCAGAGCAAAGAGGGAGAAGATGTATGGAGCTGCAGTGTTATGGATGAATTTGAGGGTGAGTGTGATAATCTTATATTGTATTCTGTGGTGGATGGACAACCAATAGAGGTAGATGCATCTGTGTACTAGCTGACAGAAAGATGAGTTTGGCTGCCACATTCCGGACAGACTGTAGATGGGAGAGTGTAGGGGGCGTTCACACTACCGTTGGTGTCCTACAGCTAGTGTCCGCTGCTAATGTCCGTTCAAAATCTTGCGCGTAAATTAGCATCAGACACTAGCTGTGTCCGTGACATTTTGCATTCATTTAAATGGACATTGGGTGCGTTCTTTTACTGTCCGTGTCTGTCCTTAACTGTCAATTCCCAAAGATGTCCGACTTTTCAAGCAGACAGCAAAAACCTACATGTCAGACATCTTTGGGAACGTTAAGGACCCCCATGTACAGTAAAAGAACGCACCCGATGTCCATTTAAATCAATGCAAAATGTCACGGACACAGCTAGTGTCCGCTGCTAATGTCTACATAAGATTTTGAACAGACATTAGCAGTGGACACTAGCTGTCGGTCACCGACGGTAGTGTGAATGCCCCCTTAGAGGAAGCCCAATTAGAAGAGAATTGCAATAGTGAAGATGAGACAGAATCAGAGCCACAATGAGGGTTTTTGATGTTTCCACGGTGAGAAAAGGCTGAATTCTAGAGATGTTTTTGGGGTGCAGGTGGCGAGAACATACAAGTGTCTGAATATGTGGAGTAAAGGTGAGATCTAAGTCAAATACAACTCCGACACAGCGGTGTAATAGTGAGACCACAGACAGAAATAGAGAAATCAGGGTTAGGTCAGTTGGTGGATGGAGCGAACACAAGAAGTTCAGTTTTTGAAAGATTCAGTTACAGGTAAAGAGAAGACATGATGTTAGAGACAGCAGAGAGACAGTCACTGGTATTCTGTGGTAGTGCAAGGTGATGTCACAGGATAAGGTATATACATAGCTGGGTGTCTTCAGCAAAATAAAATATATATATAAATATATATATATATATATATATATATATATATTGAAAGCCAAATCTGCTGATAGTTTGTCCAATAGGGGCTGCGAAGAGATAGGTGGAGGGGACCTAGGAGCAAGCCCTGATGAGCCCTAACAGCTAAGGGAAGAGGAAAAGACATCACACAGCAAATGATACACTAAATGAGCAGTCAGGAAGAAAACCAAGAGAGCGGTGTTCCTAAGGCCAATAGACTGGAACACAGTGAGGAGGAGCTGGTGGTCTACAGTGTCAAATAATAATGAGAGCTCCAGGAGAATAAGTAGTGAATAGTTCCCTTTAGATTTAGCCGACGAGATCATTGGAGACTTTTGTGAGGGTCGTTTCTGTAAAGTGTATTGCATGAAAACCCGATTGTAAGGGGTCCAGAAGAGAGTTAGCAGAGAGATAGCGGATTAGGCGGGAATAGACCAATCATTCCAGGAGTTTAGAAATAAAGGGGAGGTTAGAGACGGGTTGATAGGTAGCAGCACAGGATGGGTCAAGGGAGAGTTTTTTCAGTAGCAGGGTTATAACAGCATGTGTTAAGGAGAAGGGAAAGAGTCTAGAAAAGAAAGAGAGGATAAAAATTTTAGGAAGGTGAGTTGAAACAGCAGGGGACAGAGACTAGAGGAGGTGTAAAAGGATATGATCACTTGTGCAAGTAATAGGGCGAGAGGAAGAAAGTTGCTGGGAGACTTCTGCTATTGGGTGAAAGAATGAGAGTTCACAATGAGGAGCAAGGGAGAGAAGGGGACTGATACTGCTTGGAGATTGTTATTTCCTGATAAAAGTGGACGATTTTGTCTTTAAAGTACGTGGCCAAGTTTTGAGCACTGAGGTCTGTGACAGGTACCTGCACCTTTGGCATAAAGAGGGAGTTAAAGGTGTCAGAGAGAGAAGAAATGAGAGTGGTGAAATAGGCTTGTTTGGCGATGTCAAGGGAAGAGTTATAAGCTTTGAGCATAATCTTGAAGTGAAGAAAATCTGCAGATGTGTTACATTTCACCACAGATGTTCAGCACATTTTGAGCACCGCTGAAGAAAACGTGTTTGAGGAGTGTGCCATGGCTGCCAAAGTCTGTGTTGGGATTTTCGGTCGGTAAAAGATGCTACTTTATCCAGAGCAGTTTTGAGAGTCTTATTGCAGTGTTTGGTGTTAGCTCAGGACAGGAGGAAGAAGAGATGGAAGACAGTGATAAGTGCAGGGTGTCTTAGAGGTGTTATCTGTTTACATCTCAAATATTTCTGTATGTGCCGTAGCATGGGGTGGTTTGCGAAGGACAAGAGTCTTTGATAGTAAAAGAAAGAAGGTTGTGGTCAGAAATTGGTAGGTCAGTGTTAGAGACAGAATAGAGAAATTTCAGCGTGTCTGATGCAGAATTTTTTCTGCAATGTGTGGGTGGGTTTAACCAGAATTCCATCCACTTTGCAGGTACTGTAAAACGAAATGTTTCTTGCTGTGGCCTTTCCGCTGTAGCCAAAATGCAGTGTTTTCGCAAATTGGGGCCCTGGCTTAAAGGGGTTTTCTCACCTTAGCCATAGAATAGAGAATAATTTGCAGATCAGTGGGGGTCCTACTGCTTACACACCCCTTATCAGGAGAATGGGGGACAACTGCTGTACGTACTGCTGCTGTACTCAGGCACTACGATTTACATGACTGTCCAACCATGGTTTCTTTCAGGCAGAAGTCCCCTGTTCTCCTGATCAGTGGGTATGTGAACAGTCAGACCCCCACTGATCTTCAAGTTATTCCCTATGCTGTGGATAGGGGAATACTTGCTTTGATGTGAAAGCTGTTTTTTCTGCAACGCTTTTCACAGAAATTCTACTGAGTTTTCCTCTGCAGACTTTCTGTTTCTATTATACCTATACAGAAAATGGCAGCGTTTCCTTAGGTATACCTGACATGCTGCAATTTACATAAATGCAACGGCCAAAAAATGCTGTGGAAAAAAAACACGGTAGAAAAGCATTGCGTTTTTTCATCGCATTTTCAAAGAGTTTTCCTCTGCAGACTTTCTGCGCTTATTATATCTATATGGAAAATGCCAGTGTTTCCACAGGTATAACTGACATTCAACGCAAGTATTTTTGAAAATACAACTTTTCAGCTGCAGATTGTTTTCTGCAATGTGTGAATTAGCCATAATCACTTTCACGGTGTAGGTACTGTAAAGCACTGCGTTTGCTTCAGTGCTGGGGTTCAGTTTAAATTATTTTTATCAATACATTTACAGGATATTAAAACCTAATGCTTTATCTTGCCGGCCTATTGACAGCATGCTGTATCCCTGCTATTTTACTACATTACTGTTTACAGCCACATTAAATATGTGCAGTCATTTCTATAGTAGAAACATTTGTTAAATGACCAAGATAACAGATCGTGTAGGCCATTCTTCTTACAACATGCCAAGGTTTAATGTATACTCTTGCCATCTGTACATTCCACACATCTAATGTGATGAAAAAACTTCATGCTAAAAACAGGAAGAAATGAAAAAACACACAACTATCTAAACTTTACACCACAATAGATAACAGTTGTTGTGAAATACAAGAAAGATTTGTTTGAAAGCAAAAAAAAAAAAAAAAAAGTTAAGAAACCACATGAAGAACTTCAGGAAACTCAGCTAGAGTCAATTCCAGAAAACTCTGCCTTCCATATGTGATGTGAAATACTAGAATTAATGAGAACCAGAGGTTTCAGAAAAAGCACACACTACTAACCTAGCCAAAACCACATATAGGGGATTACTAGTGATGGTCAGCATTACATATAGTGTAGCACAAAGGCTAAATGCTTTACATAGCAGAGATGACTTCATCCACAGCTGACTGCTGTCTCCAGTTGAGGAGAGTAAAATTCCAGTATTTGCCTATACCACTGACAAGGTCTGTGCTTCTCCTGCCAAGTTGTAGGAAATTAGAGTGAACTTTTGGCTGAGCAACAAAATACCATAGTAGTTGAAGGAATCATTGTCACACCCAGGATTAGACCACATGTCCCAGAGTGACTTACTAGTTGTGCATATTATTTTTATGCTTTTCTAGCAAATGTGCAAGTAACACAAATTCTCCATGGCTTCCAAGCAGTCCATGAACATGCTACAGAAATCAGTTTATAGACAAGCAATACAAGCAAGACACCCTGAGATAAATCTATAGGGAAGGAAGGGGGGGGGGGGGGGTATTTACCACCGATCATGAAAATGGGGTTCCAACTCACTCCCCATTTAAAAAGAGCAGAATTTGCACTTGCTGTTCTATTTAAGGCAGAAACGCAGCCTTTTTGTTGCAGATTGTGTTGTGTTTTTTTGAGCCAAAGCCAAGAATGGCTACAAAAGGAATGGCAAATATATATGAAGCTCTTATACTTCTCCCTTCTGCTCAATTCTCTGCTGGCTTTGGCTAAAAAAACGCAACAAAATCTGCCACAAAAAAAGCTGCGTTTTCGCAACATGGGACCTTAGCCTCAAGGAGAATTATCACCAGTAACCTCAAAGCACTGACAGGTAAGGTATCAAACATCCTTCTTAGTTTTCCATCTGTTATATCAGAAATTATCTTTTTACTTATAAAAATCAATCCAAAAGCCTGTTTTCTCAGGAGAACACATTGAGAAGTTGGAAAATAAATTTAGATGCCTATAAGAAGGACTCAGGGACCATGATTCTGGTGTCTTATAGCTAACGTCCTACATAGCAAAACGCAACTAAAAATGCATAAAAAAAAAAAAAAAAAAAAAAAAAAAAAAATCGAAAATGCATCTTTTTTTCTTAGTGTTTTTCATTGAGTTTTTGCTGTTTTCTCTGCTTTTTCTCTTTCTATGCTGCATTTTTCAAAAACGTATGTGTTAAGATATAACTTGTTAATATCAAAAATTCCCCTCTGAAGAGGAACTTTCATATCCTCTACTGCTGGAAAACTCACAGTATGCTAAATTCACTTAGCTTTGGCAGTATCTGCCCTGGGTGCAGAGATATTGGTGCTGTTATTTTTGGGACTGACATCACTGCGTCGTCAGAGGGGCCAGCCATACAGCTTAGTGTCATCGCCGGGCAGTGACAGATACCTATATTATGTTGCTGAGGTGTGTGACTGGACCCTCCGACAGTGCAAAGATATCAGTGCTGAAAATAACAGCACCAATATCTATGCAACCGGGGCAGTGTTAGCTTTCCAGTGGCGCACAACAGTGCCAATGTTAGAGGACACGATGGTCCTCTTTAGTTATTATTGGTATAAAACGTAAGATTTACAAAGACGCCATAATGTATATGTGCCTTCTTTGCAGTTGTTTCTATACCTACGTAATGTGGAATATCCTTATGTAACCCAGCCACTTAAAAAGCACAGTATGCTCCCCAGAATTTCTTAGCGTATGGCTAACTCGGATTTACTGACTGGATTTTTAGCTGGACTTTGGAAAGGAGACAAGTGACATATTGGCTATACAGCTAATTTCACCCAGCTTTATTGCCCAGATGTTCTGGGAACAGATCACTAATGTCCCACATCATCACGCAAACACAACATTCAATATATAACCTAACTTTACATTAGCAGGTGGCCAATTCCGAAATAATAAGAAAAACAGTGATGCATAATAGAGCGTTTATGGGTCACACGAGGATAAGGACTTTTATATGTGGATTAATGTTATAGAGCAGGAGGCAGTGTATGCTAGGACAGAAAACTGACTAAAACAAAAGCTGACTTTGCTAATTGGAGGTAATTGGTCGCTACGGGCAAGTTTTTTGTTTTCCAGTTTCAGAATTCTCTGCTTTGTGTTTTGTAATATTCACAAACATGTTTGTAACGTAATAATTATATAGATTTGTATACATTTCCATTCACCCACAAAAGTCCTTCATGCACCTGACCTATCTCTCTGCATAATACATACTGGAGCATGAAGTATATTTCACAATATTACTTATCCACTTTTTAGGGGGAGGGATTGAGCTGTGGGTGAGAAGGGATCAATTCGCTGTAACCTAAATTACTAGTTTGATTCTGTCTAATTTATGAAAGCTAAAATCCTTATGGATTTATGAAGAATACATTTCCAGCACTGTATTGACTTGCTGGTTAAAAATATATTTCAACTCCATTTTGCAGGGTGTTCATCACATGGATGCATTAGAGACTTGTGATCAAACCCAGACAGATTGTTTTGATTTTGCTGATAATAACATAGGAAGGCAACATGAATCATTATGAGAAAGACCATGTTTGACACTTCAAAGCTTCTGGAAATGAACATTGTCTCACAGGCACAGTCATAAGTACAATTAAAAGACTCATGCTGTCTGATGTTCACATAAAAATAATCGGGATGCGATTGATGGATACAGATCAAGTCTGCACAACTTAAAAGCAGAATTAGACACCAATTCCAAACATTAAAGGGGTTGTCTCATGAAGACAAAACCTGTTCATTTGCCCTTTTAGGGTCAGATGATCATTATAAGGGGGGAGTCCTCCAACTGAGCTCTATGAGCTTCTTTGTGCGAGAGGCTTCCATTCTGGCAGACACAAGTTGTCCTTGATCACCCTGAGATAGCATCGTGAAAGCGGTTGTCTTTGAATCGACAATGCCTAAAAAGGAACCTGTCACATACTACATGGACTCTTAATATGTGGGCAGCATTGTACTGAGCAAGAGGAGCTGTTTCTTAAGAAAATATTTTTCAGCCATATCACTTGTATTCTATTTATTTAAATCCCTGATCTTTTAGGTTTAGGAATTCAGTGGGCACTCCTATATAGCTATCTTTCTATACACACTCATACAGGGCCATCTAGAGCCACCACTGAACTCCCAAACCTAGAAAGAGAAGATACTTACATAAAAATACAGTCCTAAAAACTGATATAAATATGCAAGTAAAAAATTCCAATTTATTGGCAAACCAAAAAAAACTAACAGACCTTCAGATTGCTGGAAAAGGAGCAAGGCAGCAATGAAGACCACAGAAGTCAAGACTGAGTTACGCTGTGCTCACACAGAGTAATTTTTGACACAAACGAATTTGCAGTGGATTTGGGGGTGGATTCCGCCCCCGAATCCACAGCAGATTCCTCCCAGAATCCATCTCCATTGCTTTAAATGGGAGGCAGAGATCACAGCAGGATGCGGAAAAAAGAAGCGTCATGTTCGACCTTGCCGCGGATTCCGCGGCTCGAAAGTCCCCCCTGACTAGGCCCATTTATCTGGTCCTAATCAGGAGCAGGATGCTGCGACAGAATGCTGATGCACTGCATCAATGCAATGCTGGTGGCAGAAAATGAAGAAGAATCAGCGCCATGTTGGTTCTGCCTCCCATTGTTAGCAAAGACTGCAGTAGGATGCTGAAAAAATAAGTGTCGGGTTCTTTCTTTCCACAGATTCTGTAGTTGATGCAGCCCTGGAATTTATATCGGCATTCTGCAGCGGGGGAGACAGTGGCTGGAAAAAGAAGAGAGATCTGAAGCGGATGTCTTTAATTCCTCTTAATTTTCTGATGTGCGAACAGGGCCTAAATCTTTTCCTACAAAATTATATAAAGTGAAACCTCTCCATAAGACCGCGTCTTTGAGAAGACTTCCCATTTACCCAGAAGGGATTTCCTGTGCCAAATTTTCAGCTTCACCACACTGGCCATTGAATTTGAAAAGGCCAACCCATTAGAACAGGTGTCAGCAACCTTTAGCGCTCCAACCACTATGAAACAACTTCCAGCATGCTCTATTCAATTCAACAGTAGTTCCAAAAATAGCTGAGTAAATACAGTCCTATGAAAAAGTTTGGGCACCCCTATTAATCTTAATCATTTTTAGTTCTAAATATTTTGGTGTTTGCAGCAGCCATTTCAGTTTGATATATCTAATAAGTGATGGACACACTAATATTTCAGGATTGAAATGAGGTTTATTGTACTAACAGGAAATGCGCAATATGCAATAAACCAAAATTTGACTGGTGCAAAAGTATGGGCACCTCAACAGAATAGTGACATTAATATTTAGTAGATCCTCCTTTTGCAAAGATAACAGCCTCTAGTAGCTTCCTGTAGCTTTTAATCAGTTCCTGGATCCTAGATGAAGGTATTTTGGACCATTCCTCTTTACAAAACAATTCAAGTTCAGTTAAGTTTGATGGTCGCCGAGCATGGACAGCCCGCTCTCAAATGATCTGAAAACAAAGATTGTTCAACATAGTTGTTCAGGGGAAGGATACAAATAGTTGTCTCAGAGATTTAACCTGTCAGTTTCCACTGTGAGGAACATAGTAAGGAAATGGAAGACAACAAGGACAGTTCTTGTTAAGCCCAGAAGTGGCAGGCCAAGAAAAATATCAGAAAGGCAGAGAAGAAGAATGGTGAGAACAGTCAAGGACAATCCACAGACCACCTCCAAAGAGCTGCAGCATCATCTTGCTGCAGATGGTGTCACTGTGCATCGGCCAACAATACAGCGCACTTTGCACAAGGAGAAGTTGTATGGGAGATAATGAGAAAGAAGCCGTTTCTGCAAACACGCCACAAACAGTCGCCTGAGGTATGCAAAAGCACATTTGGACAAGTCAGGTTCATTTTGGAAGAAGGTCCTGTGGACTGATGAAACAAAGATTGAGTTGTTTGGTCATACAAAAAGGTGTTATGCATGGCGTCCAAAAACAGCATTCCAAGTAAAACACTTGCTACCCACTGTAAAATTTGGTGGAGGTTCCATCATGCTTTGGGGCTGTGTGGCCAATGCCGGCACTGAGAATCTTGTTAAAGTTGAGGGTCGCATGGATTCCACTCCGTATCAGCAGATTCTTGAGAATAATGTTCAAGAATCAGTGATGAAGTTGAAGTTACGCCGGGGATGGATATTTCAGCAAGACAGTGATCCAAAACACCGCTCCAAATCGACGCAGGCATTCATGCAGAGGAACAATTACAATGCTCTGGAATGGCCATCCCAGTCCCCAGACCTGGATATCATTGAACATCTGTGGGATGATTTGAAGCGGGCTGTCCATGCTCGGCGACCATCAAACTTAACTGAACTTGAATTGTTTTGTAAAGAGGAATGGTCCAAAATACCTTCATCCAGGATTCAGGAACTGATCCTACAGGAGCTACAGGAAGCGACTAGAGGCTGTTATCATTGCAAAAGGAGGATCTACTAAACATTAATGTCACTTTTCTGTTGAGGTGCCCATACTTTTGCACCTGTCAAATTTTGGTTTAATGCATATTGCACATTTTCTGTTAGTACAATAAACCTCATTTCAATCCTGAAATATTACTGTGTCCATCAGTTATTAGATATATCAAACTGAAATGGCTGCTGCAAACACCAAAATATTTAGAACTAAAAATGATTAAGATTAATAGGGGTGCCCAAACTTTTTCATAGGACTGTATGCATGCTGGGAGATGTAGTTTCATGATAACTGTCATACTGAAGGTTGCCTACCCCTGAAAGATCATTTTTTAATGCAATTTTAGGTGGTCGTCTCAGAGTTTTCACTGTATCAATCTGCTCAGCTTCTTCAGCTCTGTACCACACTGCCTGCAGATAAGACTCCATGTTCAAAGTGATAGGTTCATTTTAACACTTAGATTCAAATTACTTCATGGGTTTCTATTTCAATTTGCCAAAAAGGGTCATCTTACTTATGTGTGAGAATGTGGAGTGACAACCACTATGGCCATCATTAAGACTCCAAAAAAGGGTTTTCAGACAACTTTCTCAGTCTGGTAAACATAAAACTTGTCTTGTTATGGAGTAATGAAGAAACAGCAGACTTTCACTTTATAAATATGAAGGCTGATCAGAAATTTGGGGAAGATGGGTGATAAAAGGACATTCTATGCACTATTTCTTGATTTTCTAAAATTATTTTATGCTCTGTTCACATGTCTGATTATAACCCTAGCTATGGCAAAGTACCACACTATTGTGCAGCAGATTCCACAGTCACACAACTGACATGTAATAGGGAAAGAATAATGTAAGTATACTATTAATAGGGTTTGTTATTGATGGTCAATCCTAAGGTATATCAGAATGGTGGAGGTGTGAGACCTGTAAATCCCTCCTATCAGTTTTTCTACATACACAGAATGGAGAAGGAAGCAGAAAACTTTGTTCTCTGTATAGTAGAGCAACTACGGTAAGTGAACAGGAGCTTATCTGTAGTGACCTGGTCTGGTCACTTCACAGAGAATAGATCCATCTGCTTCCTACTCCTTTTACTGTGTATCAGCATCCCATGAAGCTTAGCAATGGGAAGGGGGGGGGGGGGGGTTTACAGATGTCGGACCCCCAACAATCTGGTATTGTTGACCTATGCTTAATACTTTTTGCCTGGAAAATCCCCTTAAAATATAAAAAATGTAAATAAAAGTATAATGTGGATAGATAGATAGATAGATAGATAGATAGATTTTTTTTTTTTTCCAGAAAATGTAAAGTTATTACATCAGGTGGCCATAATGTAGATAATGTAGTATCTGTTTCTTACAGTAGCTGCAATTCCCAGAATCCCATTGATTATACTAAGCCTGTTCTATGAGGATCTTCTGTACAGGAAAACTAATACAATTAATACAATTCTAGTCTAATATTTTTTTTGTCACAAAGGTGAATGGATAAATATACACCAAAAAGATAGTTGCAGTATTTTTTTCAGCTATGCATATGATTCAAGAGAATAGTGCAATAGGTGGACTAAATGTTGGTTATGATTCCTTACTTGTTTTCATTGGTGGCATCATATCGAGGCATAGGATCATAGTCATTGCCATTGATATCAGTGCTGGCCAAAGCATCCTACAGCCAAAAAAAGAAAAAGTATAAATAAGTCATAGGATCATTATTAAGCTGTCATCTCACGTTACTCATACATATATAATAAGGTTCTACTGGCCATGTAATTAGGTTAGGGACTGTCCCCATGCAGTAATAACTATTCCATGTCCTGGCTTGTACTGAAGACAAAGATACCTATAGTTTATGGCTGCCAAAATATCGGTAGTATACAATCTAAATGAGTTAATATGTTTCAGTTTTCACTTCATTGTAAAAAAAAATGAAAATAAAATACTGTATATAGTTTATGTAACCGTCTTGTGTACACAGTACTCTAGCTCCATCTTTAAACACAATAGTAGAACAAAGATACTAAAATGTCTTTCGACACCAGTTGTAATTTCCACCACTTCCATTGTCAGGTTTTGACCTGCACCTGACATTACCATAAAGCTACATTCACACTGCAGGAGATGTCTGTTTTTTTTTTTTTAAAGCAGACATCACTCGGCAGCATTAAATTCAAAGTCAGTGAATGGGGGCTATTCCCAAGACCATTATTTGAATGGTCCATTGTCCTTGACAGTCAAAATATAGATCGTGTCCTGGTTTTGGCCGTTGTCACTGATCCCTCCATACACTCATGGGCGATCCATGAAAAGCGGTGGCCTTCAGATGCAAGATGGTTGGGAAAAATGAAAGTTTTTTACGGCCATTTTGCACTTGGTCTTCTGAATATAGCCTTAGTGTACAATACTCATGGTGAACCTTACCAACACTAGACAGTTTTGTCAATGGCCAGCTGTTGTGTCAGGAAAAAAATCTCACGGAGTGTATAACTTGTCATATATGTATTGTAGGAAGTGCACAGTACATTACAACTTGCTGACAAGTAAAAGTTGAAAAGTTGGTCTGGTTTCTGGGACATATCTACTTCAATTATGACAAATGATGATTACACACCACTTTTACAATGAAATATAGTGGTTGCCAGTGCTGTAGTGAAGCCGCTTGGTCAATTGCTAAGACTGTCTAAAACTGTCCAAAAACATTAAGATTTTATCTGTTTTATTGCCGTCATTCTAAAGTCTACGTGGGCTATGGGAAAAGATATTCTCTGACGTCAGGGGAAACAAAGATAAGCAAGGTTTTCTGTTCAATTCTGTTATTTCCTCTAGAGAAGGCATAAAATGCAAGTTCAGCTAGATTGAGCCTATGATGATAGGGAGCATTGGGAGTGACAGCTATATAATGTCTATGGCCATTACTGTGATATATGCCCTTGACATATTCAATACTTTCTCCATGATATCTTTTCTAGATTAATACAATGGCTTTTGTTTTTGGACTTTTTATCATGTCATATGGCTAGCTTTTGATAGAGTCAGGCATAAACAGGAAAGGTATGAGAATAAATCCATTAATCCCCTATAGTAGGGATAATACCAGTTCCTTAGATGGAGCCACTAAATTCTTACCAATGTTGTACTACGAGTGTGTTTTTCAAGAAATGTATTTATAGGGAATTGGTCAGCAGAATTTATCTTTACAAACCATTCCCACCACCATTTATATTGGACTACTCACTAGCCAGTAACTAGCCAGCCACATGCCAGAGAGATGCAGAGAGTTGGGCTGTTAGGAAACTGTTTTGACAGTCAGTGAAAAGGCAGGATGACAAGGAGAAATATAAGATTTACAGTAAAGATGACAACTATAGATATATATACAAGTATGTAAACAGCAAACAGAAAGAGAAGAGACAGATTGCAAAGCCTGTCTCCGCATGTAACACCCTATTCAGCAAATACGGTATATACAGGCTGATCCTGTCCATGACACGCACTGACTGACGACAGACACATTGATAGGCCTTTGATTATATCATCCTATTCATACAGGTTGATACAAACTGAAGAGGGGAGGATTGTTACTGTAATCCCCCCCCCCCCATTGGCTCCACATCCCTATTTACACCAAGCAATGTGGTACCACAAAAGATACAAGTAAATGGCCATTGTTTGACTGATCAGCAGCACAATTAGACAGGGGGGTTATAACGAACAGTACCCAATAACTGTCCTGGTTCAGAAAAACGCAGAAAAATCTGCAACAAAAAAACGCAACATGTGGCCTCAGCCTGACTACAGTGTGTTACTAAGTGCTATATGTTTCTGAGAACACCAAAGAAAATTGCTGCACGCTGAAAAAAAAAAGTCTAAAGAACAGTAGTTACCTTATCAGGTTAAATCCAAGATACAGTTTATACTTTTAGCTATATGGAAATATATAAGCATCAAAGAATATAGAGAAAAATGCCCTTAAATATATTTCAAGTGGGTCATCTGCAAACAACCAATTAGTACCGTCTGAAAAGATTTATAGAACTTAACAGCATCCAAAACCCGTGAACTAGACTAATCCTGCATTCAGATTTCCACAGTGTTTTATAACCCGGAGTTGACACAGTTCATTTGCAAGTCAAGCCAAAATTGTTCCATAATTGCTCACAATTTTCACTTCCCCACTCTATTCCCATATGGATCTGAGCTCAAATGAAATAATTCTCCCTCGTGTTAGAGCAGCATTCTCAATTACAAGGCAACTTTCTGGAGAAGTGCATACAAAATAGCTGACACATTTACTGCGTCCAACAGCTGCATAACTTTATAGAAAACCTCACAGGGGCAATCGATCCTAGATTCACTGAAGTGGCAGCTCCTCTCATCAGGAATAATACCTGCAATGTGTTTCACTAACCTGTTGTGACTGTATCATTAACTATAGATAGAAGAATTTACCCTTATTCCGATGCTGTTGGCAACGGACCAAAAATTCTACATACTTATAATAGAACTATAATAAAGCGTGCTTCAGTTATAGTATATCCCCTCACTTCACAAGATAAGGGATGTGTCTGATTTCTAGAAGCACCACTGCTGGGACCACCACAGATTACAAAATTGGGGTTCCCCATATTCCCAGTCAATGGAGTGGTAGTGCTGCAGCAAACACTTCTATGTTGCTGATAGAGAGCTGTGCTCTAAAGGCCACCCGAGGACTGTTCTGAGAGGTAACAGATCAGAAGTTACACAACTTTTCTTCTAAACCCACATGTTGTGCAAAGGCAATGTTTTTAGTTACTGTGGAAATGTGGTGGAAAAAATGCTGTATTTTACAGTATTAGCAAAGTGAATGAGATTTTAATTTCATCCACAGATTGCGGAAAAAAAGAGCTGCAAAAAAGCTAAGAAAAATACAGCAAAAAATTACGCTGCAGACAAATGCAATCTGTTTCTGTAGCAGTTTTTTTTTTTTTTAACAGTGTTTCTTTATGTGGGGACTGAACGTAAAGAAGGTTTAAAGGGGTTGGCCACCCTTAAGCTGAAAAAACCAAAGTGCCCCAGGCAACTCAAAAAGATGGTTATAGGACAAATGTGCTGTAAAAATGACATTTATTTTACCTGTTCCCCATTAAAATGAGATATTGCAGTGTGAGCTCAGCCGGCCTGTGTGGGCGGGACATCAATAAACTGAAAGTAAAACTCCTGGCCTGCATTCCAGGCTGAGGCGCATCACAGCGCTGCCCACACATAGGATGTGATCACATAGCTTCATTCACCTCAGCACCTCTGGCTAGCAGAATGCGCTCACAATAGCTGTCACTGTCACAACACTGGGCTGAATCCTAGGGGTCCTGCACAACTAATAGCCGCTGAGGGCCGCTATGATTCATACAATTTGAATGGAGCCCCAAAACACCTTCTTTAGCGCTAAATTCAATAAAATGCCACCGAACACCATTGATTACAATAGGGTTGTGACTAAATACTATACTCAGTAAGGACCTGGTCCTTATCACTTATAGTATTAGCCGCCTCAGTATGATCTATTTCCCCATTACTGGTCAGGACCTTTCTCCCCCCTAGTGGTCAGGATCTGAACTGAAGTAGTATTTAGCCAGCTCACAGTAAAATGGCCAAATCCCCTACTCCAGAAGGACCAGGTTCTCACCAGTGACTCATACATACACATATATATATATATATATATATATATATATATATATATATATGTACACAGCCAGGTCCTCACCAGTCCAAATTCCAGAGAAGAGTCCAAATTCTTATGACCCTCCTTGCAAGATATAGTAAATGAAATTCCCGGTACTCTAAGTATGCTTCCAAAGTGAAATTTTATTCTGACAAACGCTTCGGTCTACAAGACCTTCCTCAGTGTGTTGGTAGAAAGAAGCAGGTATAGGAAGCCAAACAAAATGGATAGGGAGTCCCGTGCATGAGTGCCCAGGACTCCCTATCCATTTTGTTTGGCTTCCTATACCTCCTTCTTCCTACCGACACACTGAGGAAGGTCTTGTAGACCGAAACGTTTATTTGTCGGAATAAAATTTCACTTTGGAAGCATACTTAGAGTGCCGGGAATTTCATTTACTATATCATGATGGCCGTGAGACACCATTTCCGAACACCAGCCTAATCACCGAGTGACGGTTCATTATTCACAAGATATACGCCCCCTTGCAAGATACCCACAGGGGAGGGGATAAGCCCTGTAAGTCTACCCCCGCACTGCTAGCAGTTATTTCACCAATAGCCATATATTTCCCGTGCACCCCCAGACAAGCATTTTATATCTTTCTAGTGCAACCCCATAGTGTTAATAAGCACTCCACAGCTCAGAACACTCCAAACAAGTTTCACACAGCTCCCCATGTGTCTTTTATGGCCGAAGCCCAATGTGGTGGTAAAAGCACGGCAAAAACTGCAGGATATTCCAGAGTTTCTTTGTGCCTCTCATGCAAACCTAAGGCTTAGTTCACACGTAAATTACGTGTGGCTTATTCTGGCACCGGAAAAAACGCTTCCTAATTAGGAAGTGTTTTTTGGGACCTTGGCCCGCTTTTTGTGGAGTTTTTTTTTTTTTTTTGTAAAAACCGCTTCCAACAAGGCCAGGCGGTTTTCCCATCCCTTAAAAAAGAACGGGCTGCAAGAAATGCATCGCGTTTTTACCGCACTTTTTTTGTAAAAAAACGTGACGGATTTTTATGCAAAAAAAAAACGCGTGGTAAAACACGCACGTTTTGGGCTTCCCATTCACTTCTATTGCTTTCTTCAGGCGGAAAACGCCTGAAGAAAGGTCATGTCGCTTTTTTTTGATCTAGCATAAAAAAAGGCTAGCGAAAAAAAAAAAAAACAATCCCTCTACATAGACTATCATTGTATGGAGGCGGATTATGACGTGGATTCTGTAGTCAAAATCCGCCTCCATGTTCCCGTGTGAACTAGCCCTAACACAGATATGAAAGATTCCTCCATTCTTCATGAGCCTCTTGTGCATCGCCAAACCCCCCCCCCTTCCTTAATGTACCTTCAGTGCAAGGAGCACACACAACCACACCCCAGCTCTCCACGTGCCTCTCTACTATGCACCCCACATCTCTCCCCCCACAGTACACACTACACCCGACATTATACAATGCACCCCACATCTCTCCACCTCCACACTACAACACGCACCCGACAACTCCCATAGTACACCATGCACCCAAGATATCCCCCCCACACAGTACTCCATGTACCCTACATCTCTCACCCCCACTACACAATGCAGCCCAAATCTGCCCCCCACAGTACACTGTGCACCCCATATCTCTCCCCATTAGACAATGCACCCCACATTATACAATGCACCCCACATCTCTCCACCTCCACACTACAACATGCATCCTACAACTCTTACCCCATAGTACACCATGCACCTACATCTCTCAGCTCCACTACACAATGCAGCCCAGATCTATCTCCCAGATTTGTCCTCCCCTCCACACCATGCACCCTACATCTCACCCACACTACACAGTGCAGCCCACATCTTTCACATCCCCACAGTACACCAGGCTACTCACATCTCGGCATGTTCCTCCACTGCAATGGCATACAACTTTATTACATGTGCAAGGACCTTCCTGCAATCACAGACAACCCAGCCTACCCAGTAACAAGACTAGAGAGTCATGTGACTGTGACGTCATAAGGTCCTTGCTGAATAGTGAAAGACCAGGCAGAAGAGCAGAGCAGGCACAGACACGTGACATGGTCAAGCAGGGTCACATGCCCCTCCATGTCACGAGCTCAGTGGTCAGAGGAGGAGTGTCAGAGAGCCGGCAGAGCCAGGGAAGCGGGGGGCGTGGCTTCAAAAATAAAGAGACAGGTGGAGAATTAAAAATGAATGTCTATGAGAAAGTTTATTATTTATCTTTGGGTTACACATTACAGACTGTTAGTTAGAAAGTGGCCAACCCCTTTAATGGAACACACTATAGGTCCCAAGGTGGGATTAGAACCAGTTCACATCTGCGTTTGGTATTCCGTTGGGGGAGTCTGCTTGGGGACCCCCGAACAAAATACCGAGTGCATTAAAAAGCAGTGAGCAATGAAACCACACGGTCCCCAAAGACCATTATGGGGTTCGTGTGTTTTCCATGCGGTGTCCGCACAAGTCATACGGAGAGAAAAGTGCTGCTTGAAGTACTTTTCTCTCCACATGATTCATGTGGACACCGCGCTGAAAATACATGGACCCCATTATAGTCTATGGGGTCCGTGTGCTTTCATTGCTCACCACATTTTAATGCGTTCAGTATTCCATTCGGGGGTTCCGAAGCGGACTTCCTGAATGAAATACCAAACGCAGTTATGAACCAAGCGTGACGGTATCCCAGTTTGACACTGTTAGGCCAAGGCCCCATGTAGCTTAAACGCTGCAATTTGCCTATGGTGGAAACACTGTGGAAAAAAATCGCAGCATTTTACAGTCAGAACAAAGTGGATGGGATCCTAGCGAATCCCATGGCCACTTTGCAGTAAAAAACGCAATGTGGACATGCGGTGATTTCCAAAATCGGCACGGTTTTAGAAACCACAGCTGGTAAATTATACCTATGGAAACACCAGTGGTTTTCTCATAGGTATAAGTGAAATAGAAGGTACGCAGAGGAAACCTCTGTGAGCTTTCTGTCAAAAGCGCTGCGGCAAGAACCGCTATGTGTTGCCGCCGCGGTTTTTCTCGTAGCGCTTTTTTGCTGTGGGACACCACATGGCGTCTTAGCCTTACTGTGACTTTAATCTCTATTAAATGTATATACAACTGGTTAATAATATCCTGTAGAAATTATGTATGATGTGCCAATGTAGAGATCATGGTCATCTCTCCTGATATTTTTGCTTTGTACCACTTTGAAACTTTGGAGACATACAGTACATACAGATGTGAATACCAGTTGGGTAGACAGAAATCATTATGGTAGGTCATACACCTGCTCCAGCATTGCTCTTTAGAGCAATTAAAAGACTCCGATTTGTCTTCCATAGGTTTTGCGGCTATGGGTTTCCAAGGTAAAATCATGTTTAATAGCTTACATAGTTCTGCATCAGGTCAGGGTGGTTCCTTTCAATGCCATCATCTAGGATAGTAACAACCACATTTTTTCCAGTGTATCCTCGTTTCCAAGCACCTACGATGTTCATGTCTGATTGACAGTGGTGGGCATTCTCGCTGCAGTGCTGCGGGGAAAAAATGAACAGCTTGTCACAATATTGCCAGCTACTCATGAGAGTTTCAACATATTATTTCAGTCCACAATGGAATTCATCCATATTTAGAGCATTAGATATATAAACTACAAAGCAAATTAGAAATGACAGGATGGGATTTGTAATTACACAGACACAGAATAACACAATTTTGGTGTAAATCAATGAAATCTGCTAGCTATAATTAAAAACATAGTGGATTCAATACAAACACGGCTTTTATGCAAAGCTAAATTTAGAGCAATGGGTAAAGACAAACAATAATGCGCTTACAGGTTTATAATGTTAATAAAAATATAGGCTATAAATTTGTGCACCTTCTCCTCGGTGAAGGTACATTAAAGCGATATTGTCATTACAAACAACCCCTTTAATATTGGAGCTGTCAACAACAGTTAGAAATGTAGAATAAGGTTGGAGTCCCACAGTCACTGTAGTCCCATCTACAGACTGCAGAAAAATATGCATCGCGAAAATGCTGTGATTTCCAAAACCGTTGCGGTTGTCAATTTTACCTACAGAAACACTGATGGTTTCCCTATAGGTATAATTGAAGCAGAAAGTCCACAGAGGAAAATGTGATTTGGTGCCGCTGTGGTTTTTCTCACAGCGCTATTTTGTTGCGGCCTGCTACATGAGGCCTTAGCAGGAGTTCACACGGAATAACGTGCCGTGTGATGTGACAAACTCACGGCCGCAAAATAACGCGGCGTATACGATCCTAACTCCCATTGAAATCAATGGGAGCGTTTACGGCATGCAAACTCTCACGCGCCGTATATGTGCCACATCACGCGGCACGTTACTCCGTGTGAACACACCCTTAGCCTTATAAGAGCAAGAGCCACTGCTTGTTAGCAGCTATATACTGTACACTGATCTACAAAGAGGAGTCTCCAGCAGGGGGTGCTTTTTCTCCTGCTAGCTCTTAAGAAAATACTAAAAACAATGCCTACAGTTACATATTATGGAAATAAAATTAAATCTTCCATTTTCGCAGCCTAAGTTTTGTCTGTTCAAAATGCTCACAATGACCCTTATTAAATTTCTTGAGGAGCTCAGTTTCCACAGTAGGATCTTTTGTTTGGTGCTTCCTATGCTTTGGCACCTCAAAGCCTCTGACAATCTGACACGGTGCCTGAAAAATATTTTAATAAAAAGAAGGATCCAAAATACACAAAGTTCATTTTTGAGATTTGTGTGATTCATGTAGCATACTCCGGCCACATAAGGGGATAAAAAGACTAAAGAAAATGTAAAAAACAAAATAATTAAATGTCTTCTTCTTTTTGCCTTCCTGTGAAAATCCTAGACAAGCTCTCCAAATTCTGTTTTGAATACTCAGAAGGGTGCGGTATTGAAATAGAGTGTTTTATGGGGGGGGCTTCTAATTGAGCTCCCAAAGTTACTCCCGAATTGAACTGATCACTAAAAAAATTTAAAATATTCTTGAAAAGTTGAAAAATTGCTGCTAATTTTATAAGCCTTCTAATATCCTGAAAATACTAGGCCAAGATAAAGCAAATATACTGTATGTGAAATATTAAACATTTACTATTTTTGGAATAACTATCTGTCCTACAAATGTTAAAATGTAAACTTTTTTTTTTTATAAATAAACTCAAAACATATTGACCAAAATTTACCACTCACATGAAGTATAATGTATCACAAAGAACAATGAGAGCAGAACAACAGACTCACATGGATAAGTAGAAGCATTACAAACATATTGCTACTAGAGATGAGCGAACAGTGTTCTATCGAACTCATGTTCGATCGGATATTAGGCTGTTCGGCATGTTCGAATCGAATCGAACACCGCGTGGTAAAGTGCGCCATTACTCGATTCCCCTCCCACCTTCCCTGGCGCCTTTTTTGCTCCAATAACAGCGCAGGGTAGGTGGGACAGGAACTACGACACCGGTGACGTTGAAAAAAGTAGGCAAAACCCATTGGCTGCCGAAAACATGTGACCTCTAATTTAAAAGAACAGCGCCGCCCAGCTTCGCGTCATTCTGAGCTTGCAATTCACCGAGGACGGAGGTTTCCGTCCAGCTAGCTAGGGCTTAGATTCTGGGTAGGCAGGGACAGGCTAGGATAGGAAGGAGAAGACAACCAACAGCTCTTGTAAGAGCTAAATTCCAGGGAGAAGCTTGTCAGTGTAACGTGGCACTGACGGGCTCAATCGCCGCAACCCAGCTTTCCCAGGATCCTGAATGGAATACACTGTCAGTGTATTCCCGTATACCCGATATATACCCCGATACCCGTTCCAACGGTGTGCCCCCCCACCTTCACCCCAGAAATACCCTGCAAGTCCCCTAGCAATAGAATTGGGGCTATATACACCCACAATTTTTACTACTGGTATACAGTGCCATTGTCTGACTGGGAATTCAAAGAATATATTGGGAATACAAATACCCTCATTTCTTGCTACTGCCATATAGTGCCAGTTTCTGACTGGTAATTCAAAGAATATATTGGGGTTACGTGCACCCACAATTTTTACTACTGGTATACAGTGCCATTGTCTGACTGGGAATTCAAAGAGTATATTGGGAATACAAATACCCTCATTTCTTGCTACTGCCATATAGTGCCAGTTTCTGACTGGGAATTCAAAGAATATATTGGGGTTACGTGCACCCACAATTTTTACTACTGGTATACAGTGCCATTGTCTGACTGGGAATTCAAAGAATATATTGGGGTTATAAATACCCTCATTTCTTGCTACTGCCATATAGTGCCAGTTTCTGACTGGTAATTCAAAGAATATATTGGGGTTACGTGCACCCACAATTTTTACTACTGGTATACAGTGCCATTGTCTGACTGGGAATTCAAAGAATATATTGGGAATACAAATACCCTCATTTCTTGCTACTGCCATATAGTGCCAGTTTCTGACTGGTAATTCAAAGAATATATTGGGGTTACGTGCACCCACAATTTTTACTACTGGTATACAGTGCCATTGTCTGACTGGGAATTCAAAGAGTATATTGGGAATACAAATACCCTCATTTCTTGCTACTGCCATATAGTGCCAGTTTCTGACTGGTAATTCAAAGAATATATTGGGGTTACGTGCACCCACAATTTTTACTACTGGTATACAGTGCCATTGTCTGACTGGGAATTCAAAGAATATATTGGGGTTATAAATACCCTCATTTCTTGCTACTGCCATATAGTGCCAGTTTCTGACTGGTAATTCAAAGAATATATTGGGGTTACGTGCACCCACAATTTTTACTACTGGTATACAGTGCCATTGTCTGACTGGGAATTCAAAGAGTATATTGGGAATACAAATACCCTCATTTCTTGCTACTGCCATATAGTGCCAGTGTCTGACTGGGAATTCAAAGAATATATTGGGGTTACGTGCACCCACAATTTTTACTACTGGTATACAGTGCCATTGTCTGACTGGGAATTCAAAGAATATATTGGGGTTATAAATACCCTCATTTCTTGCTACTGCCATATAGTGCCAGTTTCTGACTGGTAATTCAAAGAATATATTGGGGTTACGTGCACCCACAATTTTTACTACTGGTATACAGTGCCATTGTCTGACTGGGAATTCAAAGAGTATATTGGGAATACAAATACCCTCATTTCTTGCTACTGCCATATAGTGCCAGTTTCTGACTGGTAATTCAAAGAATATATTGGGGTTACGTGCACCCACAATTTTTACTACTGGTATACAGTGCCATTGTCTGACTGGGAATTCAAAGAATATATTGGGGTTATAAATACCCTCATTTCTTGCTACTGCCATATAGTGCCAGTTTCTGACTGGTAATTCAAAGAATATATTGGGGTTACGTGCACCCACAATTTTTACTACTGGTATACAGTGCCATTGTCTGACTGGGAATTCAAAGAGTATATTGGGAATACAAATACCCTCATTTCTTGCTACTGCCATATAGTGCCAGTGTCTGACTGGGAATTCAAAGAATATATTGGGGTTACGTGCACCCACAATTTTTACTACTGGTATACAGTGCCAATTTCTAACTAGGAATTCAAAATGCGCAAGGCTCCCGGAAAGGGACGTGGACGAGGCCGTGGGCGAGGTCGGGGGAATGGTTCTGGGGAGCAAGGTAGCAGTGAAGCCACAGGGCGTCCCGTGCCTACTCCTGTGGGGCAGCAAGCATTGCGCCACTCCACAGTGCCAGGGTTGCTTGCCACATTAACTAAACTGCAGGGTACAAACCTTAGTAGGCCCGAGAACCAGGAACAGGTCTTGCAATGGCTGTCAGAGAACGCTTACAGCACATTGTCCAGCAGCCAGTCAGACTCTGCCTCCTCTCCTCCTATTACCCAACAGTCTTGTCTTCCTTCCTCCCAAAATTCCGAAGCTTTACAGAACAATAACCCAAACTGTCCCTGCTCCCCAGAGCTGTTCTCCGCTCCTTTCATTGTCCCTCAACCTGCCTCTCCACGTCACGATTCCACGAACCTAACAGAGGAGCATCTGTGTCCAGATGCTCAAACACTAGAGTCTCCTCCATCTCCGTTCGATTTGGTGGTGGATGACCAGCAACCCACCCTCATCGACGATGATGTGACGCAGTTGCCGTCAGGGCATCCAGTTGACTGGCGCATTGTGCGGGAGGAGGAGATGAGACAGGAGTTGGAAGAGGAAGTGGTGGATGATGAGGACACTGACCCGACCTGGACAGGGGGGATGTCAAGCGGGGAAAGTAGTGTGGATGTTGAGGCAGGTGCAGCACCAAAAAGGGTAGCTAGAGGCAGAGGCAGAGGTCAGCAGCTTAGGCGAAGCCAGGCCACACCCGGAATCTCCCAAGATGTTCCAGTTCGTACCCAGCCCCGAAAAACTCCCACCTCGAGGGCACGTTTCTCGAAGGTGTGGAGTTTTTTCAAGGAATGCGCCGAGGACAGATATAGTGTTGTCTGCACAATTTGCCTCTCGAAATTGATTAGGGGCTCTGAGAAGAGCAACCTGTCCACCACTTCAATGCGCCGTCATTTGGAATCCAAGCACTGGAATCAGTGGCAGGCAGCAACGGCAGGACAAAGGCCGCCTGCCGTTCACGCCACTGCCACTGCCTCTGCCTCTGCCTCTGCCACTGCCACTGCTGACTGTGCTGGCGATGCACTCCAGAGGACGAGCCAGGACACCACTTCATCTGCCTCCGCCACTTTGTTGACTTCTACCTCATCCTCCCCTGGTCCTGTCTTATCTCCTTCTCCTGCACCATCAAAGGCACCATCAGGCGTTTCTTTACAACAACCCACCATCTCTCAGACATTGGAGCGGCGGCAGAAATACACTGCTAACCACCCACACGCGCAAGCCTTGAACGCCAACATCGCTAAACTGCTGGCCCAGGAGATGTTGGCGTTCCGGCTTGTTGAAACTCCCGCCTTCCTGGACCTGATGGCAACTGCGGCACCTCGCTATGCCGTCCCTAGCCGTCACTACTTCTCCCGGTGTGCCGTCCCCGCCTTGCACCAGCACGTGTCACTCAACATCAGGCGGGCCCTTAGTTCCGCGCTTTGCACAAAGGTCCACTTGACCACCGACGCGTGGACAAGTGCATGCGGACAGGGACGCTACATTTCACTGACGGCACACTAGGTGAATGTAGTTGAGGCTGGGACTGCTTCCCAAACTGGCCCGGTGTACCTCGTCTCCCCGCCTAACATTCCTGGCAGGGACACGAGAAGAACACCCCCCTCCTCCTCCTCCTCTACCGCCTCCTCCTCCGCCACCGCCTCCTCCTCCGCCACCGCCTCCTCCTCCGCTGTTAGATTGACCCCAGCTACGAGTTGGAAACGTTGCAGCACTGGCGTTGGTAGACGTCAGCAGGCTGTGCTGAAGCTGATCAGCTTGGGGGACAGACAGCACACTGCCTCCGAGGTGAGGGATGCCCTCCTCGATGAGACGGCAATATGGTTTGAGCCGCTGCACCTGGGCCCAGGCATGGTCGTTTGTGATAACGGCCGGAACCTGGTAGCAGCTCTGGAGCTTGCCGGACTCCAACATGTTCCATGCCTGGCCCACGTCTTCAACCTAGTGGTGCAACGTTTCCTAAAGAGCTACCCCAATGTTCCAGAGCTACTGGTGAAAGTGCGGCGCATGTGCGCCCACTTTCGCAAGTCGACAGTAGCCGCTGCTAGCTTAAAATCTCTCCAGCAACGCCTGCATGTGCCACAACACCGGCTTTTGTGCGACGTCCCCACACGCTGGAACTCAACGTTTCAGATGTTGAATAGAGTGGTTGAGCAGCAGAGACCTTTGATGGAATACCAGCTACAAAACCCTAGGGTGCCACAAAGTCAGCTGCCTCAGTTTCACATCCATGAGTGGCCATGGATGAGAGACCTTTGTGACATCCTACGGGTCTTTGAGGAGTCCACAAGGAGGGTGAGCTCTGAGGATGCGATGGTGAGCCTTACAATCCCGCTCTTGTGTGTTCTGAGAGAATCCCTGATTGACATCAGGGATAACTCAGATCACACAGAGGAGTTAGGGATAGCATCCGATCCGTCACAGCTGGAGAGTAGGTCCACACATCTGTCCGCTTCACTGCGTTTAATGGAGGAGGAGGAGGAGGAGGAGGAGGAAGAAGAGTTGTCCGATGATGTGATGGTGATACAGGAGGCTTCCGGGCAACTTCGAATCGTCCCATTGTTGCAGCGCGGATGGGTAGACATGGAGGATGAGGAGGAAATGGAGATTGAACTTTCCGGTGGGGCCAGAGGAGTCATGCCAACTAACACTGTGGCAGACATGGCTGAGTTCATGTTGGGGTGCTTTACAACCGACAAGCGTATTGTCAAAATCATGGAGGACAACCAGTACTGGATCTTTGCTATCCTTGACCCCCGGTATAAAAACAACATCTCGTCTTTTATTCCGGTAGAGGGGAGGGCCAATCGCATCAATGCTTGCCACAGGCAATTGGTGCAGAATATGATGGAGATGTTTCCAGCATGTGACAGTGGCGGCAGGGAGGGCAGTTCCTCCAGTAGGCAACCAAGTTCTCACCGGTCCACACAAACGAGGGGCACACTGTCTAAGGTCTGGGACACCTTGATGGCACCCCCTCGCCAAAGTGCCGCCACGGAGGGTCCTAGTGTCACCAGGCGTGAGAAGTATAGGCGCATGTTGCGGGAATACCTTTCCGACCACAGCCCTGTCCTCTCCGACCCCTCTGCGCCCTACACGTATTGGGTGTCGAAGTTGGACCTGTGGCTTGAACTTGCCCTATATGCCTTGGAGGTGCTGTCCTGTCCTGCCGCCAGCGTCCTATCTGAGAGGGTGTTCAGTGCAGCCGGTGGCATCATCACTGACAAGCGCACCCGTCTGTCAGCTGAGAGTGCCGACCGGCTCACTTTGATAAAAATGAACCACCACTGGATAGAGCCTTCATTTTTGTGCCCACCTGTGTAAAGCACCCCAACATGAAACTCCATGTCTGTACTCAACCTCTCCAATTCCTCCGCATCCTCATACTCATCCACCATAAGCGTTGCACAATTCTGCTAATACTAGGCTCCCTCCAACATGATTTCCCCCAACTCTGCTGGTTAGAGGCTCCCTCCACCCTGATTTCCACCAACTCTGCTGGTTAGAGGCTCCCTCCACCCTGCTTTCCCACAACTCTGCTGGTTAGAGGCTCCTTCCACCATGAATTTGCCCAAACTGGGCTGTTTAGAGGCTCCCTCCACCATGAATTGGTCCAAACTGGGCTGGTTAGAGGCTCCCTCCACCATGAATTGGTCCAAACTGGGGTGGTTAGAGGCTCCCTCCACCATTAATTGGTCCAAACTGGGCTGGTTAGAGGCTCCCTCCACCATGAATTGGTCCAAACTGGGCTGGTTAGAGGCTCCCTCCACCATGAATTGGTCCAAACTGGGGTGGTTAGAGGCTCCCTCCACCATTAATTGGTCCAAACTGGGCTGGTTAGAGGCTCCCTCCACCATTAATTGGTCCAAACTGGGCTGGTTAGAGGCTCCCTCCACCATGAATTTGCCCAAACTGGGCTGTTTAGAGGCTCCCTCCACCATTAATTGGTCCAAACTGGGCTGGTTAGAGGCTCCCTCCACAATTAATTGGTCCAAACTGGGCTAATTAGAGGCTCCCTCCACCATGAATTGGTCCAAACTGGGTTTTTTAGAGGCTCCCTCCACCATGAATTTGCCCAAACTGGGCTGTTTAGAGGCTCCCTCCACCATGAATTGGTCCAAACTGGGCTGGTTAGAGGCTCCCTCCACCATGAATTTCCCAAAACTTGGCTGTTTAGAGGCTCCCTCCACCATTAATTGGTCCAAACTGGGCTGGTTAGAGGCTCCCTCCACCATGAATTGGTCCAAACTGGGGTTTTTAGAGGCTCCCTCCACCATGAATTGGTCCAAACTTGGCTGTTTAGAGGCTCCCTCCACCATGAATTGGTCCAAACTGGGGTGGTTAGAGGCTCCCTCCACCATTAATTGGTCCAAACTGGGCTGGTTAGAGGCTCCCTCCACCATTAATTGGTCCAAACTGGGCTGGTTAGAGGCTCCCTCCACCATGAATTTGCCCAAACTGGGCTGTTTAGAGGCTCCCTCCACCATGAATTTGCCCAAACTGGGCTGGTTAGAGGCTCCCTCCACCATGAATTGGTCCAAACGGGTTTTTAGAGGCTCCCTTCACCATGAATTGGTCCAAACTTGGCTGTTTAGAGGCTCCCTCCACCATGAATTGGTCCAAACTGGGGTGGTTAGAGGCTCCCTCCACCATTAATTGGTCCAAACTGGGCTGGTTAGAGGCTCCCTCCACCATTAATTGGTCCAAACTGGGCTGGTTAGAGGCTCCCTCCACCATGAATTTGCCCAAACTGGGCTGTTTAGAGGCTCCCTCCACCATGAATTTGCCCAAACTGGGCTGGTTAGAGGCTCCCTCCACCATGAATTGGTCCAAACGGGTTTTTAGAGGCTCCCTTCACCATGAATTGGTCCAAACTTGGCTGTTTAGAGGCTCCCTCCACCATGAATTGGTCCAAACTGGGGTGGTTAGAGGCTCCCTCCACCATTAATTGGTCCAAACTGGGCTGGTTAGAGGCTCCCTCCACCATTAATTGGTCCAAACTGGGCTGGTTAGAGGCTCCCTCCACCATGAATTGGTCCAAACTGGGGTTTTTAGAGGCTCCCTCCACCATGAATTGGTCCAAACTTGGCTGTTTAGAGGCTCCCTCCACCATTAATTGGTCCAAACTGGGCTGGTTAGAGGCTCCCTCCACCATGAATTGGTCCAAACTGGGTTTTTTAGAGGCTCCCTCCACCATGAATTTGCCCAAACTGGGCTGTTTAGAGGCTCCCTCCACCATGAATTGGTCCAAACTGGGTTTTTTAGAGGCTCCCTCCACCATGAATTGGTCCAAACTGGGCTGGTTAGAGGCTCCCTCCACCATGAATTGGTCCAAACTGGGGTGGTTAGAGGCTCCCTCCACCATTAATTGGTCCAAACTGGGCTGGTTAGAGGCTCCCTCCACCATTAATTGGTCCAAACTGGGCTGGTTAGAGGCTCCCTCCACCATGAATTTGCCCAAACTGGGCTGTTTAGAGGCTCCCTCCACCATTAATTGGTCCAAACTGGGCTGGTTAGAGGCTCCCTCCACAATTAATTGGTCCAAACTGGGCTAATTAGAGGCTCCCTCCACCATGAATTGGTCCAAACTGGGTTTTTTAGAGGCTCCCTCCACCATGAATTTGCCCAAACTGGGCTGTTTAGAGGCTCCCTCCACCATGAATTGGTCCAAACTGGGCTGGTTAGAGGCTCCCTCCACCATGAATTTCCCAAAACTTGGCTGTTTAGAGGCTCCCTCCACCATTAATTGGTCCAAACTGGGCTGGTTAGAGGCTCCCTCCACCATGAATTGGTCCAAACTGGGCTGGTTAGAGGCTCCCTCCACCATTAATTGGTCCAAACTGGGCTGGTTAGAGGCTCCCTCCACCATGAATTTGCCCAAACTGGGCTGGTTAGAGGCTCCCTCCACCATGAATTGGTCCAAACTGGGTTTTTTAGAGGCTCCCTCCACCATGAATTTGCCCAAACTGGGCTGGTTAGAGGCTCCCTCCACCATGAATTGGTCCAAACTGGGCTGGTTAGAGGCTCCCTCCACCATGAATTTGCCCAAACTGGGCTGTTTAGAGGCTCCCTCCACCATTAATTGGTCCAAACTGGGCTGGTTAGAGGCTCCCTCCACCATGAATTTGCCCAAACTGGGCTGTTTAGAGGCTCCCTCCACCATGAATTGGTCCAAACTGGGTTTTTTAGAGGCTCCCTCCACCATGAATTGGTCCAAACTGGGCTGGTTAGAGGCTCCCTCCACCATGAATTTCCCAAAACTTGGCTGTTTAGAGGCTCCCTCCACCATGAATTGGTCCAAACTGGGCTGGTTAGAGGCTCCCTCCACCATGAATTTCCCAAAACTTGGCTGTTTAGAGGCTCCCTCCACCATGAATTGGTCCAAACTGGGCTGGTTAGAGGCTCCCTCCACCATTAATTGGTCCAAACTGGGCTGGTTAGAGGCTCCCTCCACCATGAATTGGTCCAAACTGGGTTTTTTAGAGGCTCCCTCCACCATGAATTTGCCCAAACTGGGCTGTTTAGAGGCTCCCTCCACCATGAATTGGTTCAAACTGGGCTGGTTAGAGGCTCCCTCCACCATTAATTGGTCCAAACTGGGCTGGTTAGAGGCTCCCTCCACCATTAATTGGTCCAAACTGGGCTGGTTAGAGGCTCCCTCCACCATGAATTTGCCCAAACTGGGCTGGTTAGAGGCTCCCTCCACCATGAATTGGTCCAAACTGGGTTTTTTAGAGGCTCCCTCCACCATGAATTTGCCCAAACTGGGCTGGTTAGAGGCTCCCTCCACCATGAATTGGTCCAAACTGGGGTTTTTAGAGGCTCCCTCCACCATGAATTTGCCCAAACTGGGGTGTTTAGAGGCTCCCTCCACCATGAATTTGCCCAAACTCTGCTGGTTAGAGGCTCAATCCACCCTGATTTTCAAAACAAATGTTGGTGCCAACCTCAACTTACTACAAGGGCCAAATTCACTGCTGGTGACAAGCTCTCCTCACTGCAAGTGCCAAATACACATGTTTCAAGGTGTTTTCCTACTGTCAGAGAGGTGGTATTGAGTGTGTAAAGTGTGTAGTTGTTAGGCTGTGATGTTGGGGTAATAGAGGGTCTTTGGTGTGTTAGATGCCCCCAGACATGCTTCCCCTGCTGTCCCAGTGTCATTCCAGAGGTGTTGGCATCATTTCCTGGGGTGTCATAGTGGACTTGGTGACCCTCCAGACACGGATTTGGGTTTCCCCCTTAACGAGTATCTGTTCCCCATAGACTATAATGGGGTTCGAAACCCGTTCGAACACACGAACATTGAGCGGCTGTTCGAATCGAATTTCGAACCTCGAACATTTTAGTGTTCGCTCATCTCTAATTGCTACATAAAATGACACATGTCACATTTGAAAAATGAGGCTGCGTCTTGAAGGTCAAACCTCAAGGGGGATAACCCTTGCCATATTCATCACCATCGCAAATACCTTGCTGAGACCTATAGCAATGTAACATAAATTAGGAACGAAACTGGGAAAGGAATTACATCTGATCTTCATCTGTTTTTGCTGAAAATTTCAAATGTCGAGCAGTCTAGTGTCATTTTAAAAAATTACCACAAAAATGCCAAAAGCATCAATGAACATTATACACACTCAAAGTAAAATAGCAGTAACATAGCAGACTAAAATATACAAGGTAAGTATAATAGGAAAGGAAAATGTGGAAAACCAACTCTTCAACAATCCAGTAGCTTCACTGATGCAGTATGGCATATACTGAAGCTATAATAACTAAAATAGACCAACAAATAAAAAAGTGCAATAATATACTGTCTATACTGAATTTATTCATTCATATACTATCTATATAACACTAATATACTATCTATGTGGAAGCTATAATAACTGAAATAGCCCTATAACTAAAAAAGTGCAAAGATACTGAATCTATGCAACAATATACTATTTATACTGAGTTTTCCCAAAATGTAACAAGAGCTACCTTAATATTTTTGCAGAAGCACCTATGTTATAGTGCAGGGGTAGGCAGCCTTCGACACTCCAGCTGTTGTACAACTACAATCCCCAGCATGCATACTTGCTCTGCTGTTATTGGAACTCCCATAGAACGGAGTGGAGCATGTTGGGAGTTTCACAGCAGCTGGAGTGCCGAAGGTTGCTGACGCCTTTTATAGTAAACAGAATGTGATATTGTACATTGTAAAGCACTTCTACTTGCCATCCGCAGTCTTTTGCACTTCAGCTCTAAAAAATTAAAAATTAAAAAAAAAAAAAAAAAAAAAAAAGCAGGCCAAGATGTATATTAGACAAGATATAAGTCTGAGGTAGGTTCCTCCTTCCAAACCAGGAGAGTGGTAGAGAGTTGTAGGAGCATAGCAGTGTATGTATCTCTGTCAGTAGTGAACAAAAGTTCTCCTAGTAGAGATTGGAAATGAGCGAACACTATTCGAAATCGAAACCGTTTCGAATAGCACGCTCCCATAGAAATGGGACTTTGCCGGCGGCCGGCCGCTTAACCCCCCGCGTGCCAGCTACGTTCTTTCATTTCTATGGGAGCATACTATTCAAAACATAGATATCAAATGGATTTGCAGCTTGGTAAACTCCCAAGTATTTGATGGACCTTGACTTCCATAGGAAGGGGGCAAAGGTGCATGTGGATTCTGTCACTGTCGCCAATAGGGTGACGTTGAGAACCTCCAATTTGGATAAATTTGCCTTGCAACCTGAAGGGGAGCCATAATGGGAGAGTAGTTTGACCAGACCAACGGGGTGGGGGGCTCATGATGAGATATAGGACGTCAGCTGCAAAGGTGGAGTTGTGGAGAATCTGTTTACCAATTCTAAGACCTTGGATATCTGGCTGCAAGCAAGCAGCTTGTAACAGTGTTTCCTGAACCAGAAAGAATCATGCTGGTGACAGCAGAAAGCCTTGTCGCGTGCTGTTTATTTATCTGAAAACTGGGGAGAGAGTGTCATTCATTTTGAGGTGTGAATGAGGTTGGGTGTATAACGTGAATATGATTTCTATAAATTGCGCAGGATGGTTGAACTTATGCAAAGTGACTCCCATAAACTGCCAGTTCACGCTATCAAACGCTCTGTCAATGTCGACGCCCAGGAGGACTAATTTTGAGTTCGTTTTTTTGTGCAAAGCTGACAGTATGAAGCAATTTCATGGAGTTGTCTTTTCCTTCTCTTCCAGTGACGAAACCGATCTGTTCAATATGTACAAGAGTGAGTAGTAGGGGTTTGAGTCTGTTTGCTAGAATTTTGGCCCATGTCTTCAAATCCAAGTTGAGCAGGAACATTGAACGGTAGCTCTCACAAGCCGATGGGTCTTTCCCTTCCTTAGATATCAGGGTAATGTGCGCCTCTTTTGTTTGTTTCTGGAGGTGCTTACCATTCGATAGAGCATTGCAGGAGAGAGATAGGTGAGGAGCTTGAAGTGAAAAGTTTTGTAGTACTTCAGTGAGAAGCCGTCGGGTCCCAGACCCTTCCCAGTAGGAAAGCTGCTCATGAACGCTGTGATTTCTTCCATAGAGATTGGGCTGTGAGGGCCTTTTTATTTCTGTACATGATTATAGAGACTGCCATCTTACCTGAGCTTCTCCTATGCTGTTAACCATCTTTAGTGGATGCCTTACAGCCTAATCAAGGCCATAGACAGCAATAGTTTGTAGCCAACTCACAAGTAGTTTATGGAAGAATTTTCTAGGCATGAAAGACCATCAGAGCACCAGGAGATCTGGTACCAGGGTCTGACATGATGAACCCATTAGATTCATCAAAGATAATGTTGTCTAAAACTGACTGCATCAAATCAGAAGAAGGTCATGATCTGCTACTGTCTATGTGTTTGTCTGTTTTGTTTAATAGACAACCTATTAGGCCCTATTCATGGCATGACCTGTGCGTGCAATAGCATAATTATTTATGATGTATGTATGGTTGTGGGATGGACCCTCTGTATCATATCCTCTCACGAACCCAGGGGACCTAGTCTGATAAGGATGTTCACAAGCACCCATCTACACAAGCCGTTATAATCTTAGCTGGGGAAAGAAGCAAAATAAATAAGCGCTTGCTGTGCTGTTAACATCGAAGATATACTCTCCCAATAAACCAACAAAACATTACTCAATGCATGTTGTATAGAGTTTTTCCCTAATAATTGTTTTCACTTACTCAAGCGCTCCATAAATTTATTAGTCATGGCTTTGTGCTAAACCATCACTTCATTAGATTCTTTATTTATGCCCTGTACAACTAAAATGGGAGATTTTCTATAAAGGCAAGCGCCTCATTATCACATAAACAGGAAATGATAAAACCTGTACGCTAAGCTCCGCTCCTCTGCTATGCGCTTAGGTGGAGACAAATACATTCAATTTAGCTCATTTACTTCAGATGGTCTATGTCAGAGATGCAATTTAAACCAATGCAAACAGAGTGCTTGGATTTTATCTAGGTGTATTTATTTCTACTACTTTGTGCTTGCCAATTGTATCCCAGGCAGAAAAATGTTTGTTGCTTCATTTTTCTTGTCAGTGTAAAAATATAACCATAAACAATATGCCTCCGAGACGTGCGCTAGCATAAATATGTACATTGCCTTTAGTTGTGTCTACTAAATGGACTCTTTAGAAAATGAAATGGACATATCTGGAAATCTACTGCTTTGGCACATTGGGCTGCACAACAACTGCAGGAGACACAAAGTTTACTTCCTATGAAAAACTTACAGACGTGAACATAAATGTAAGCTGTCTGCATTTTATTAAAGCATATTTATTTATTTATTAGAATATTTTGGTATAAAACTGAGGTACAAGTGAACATATTAAAGGGCTTATTCACAATGTCCATTGTTTAAAGGGGTTGTCAAGGATAAACTAAGAATTAACCCCTAAACTAAACCCCCTCACCCCACCTAACTTCTAATTTGTTTCTACTAACAACAACAACAAAAAAAATCTATAATTACCAATATGTCATGTGACCATCCCAGGGACACTTTCTAATAATCCGTTGTTGTTCCGTTTCACCGCCTCTGAAACAGAACGTCACCATTACTCCTCCCCTCCCCATCCTCTTCAATACTAACTAGCTTTCCTTTGTCCAGGAACGGCTCCTCCCCTTTTTCTCTCTGCTAGTAGTGGGCAGGATAGCTAAGCTAGGGGGAGGCACTAGTAGTGGGCAGAATAGCTTAGGAGACAGGGGAGGAGGGAGTGGCTAGTAGTGGGTGGGATAGCTTAGCTAGTGAGATGGGGAGGGGCTAGTAGTGGACAGGATAGCTTAGCTAGTGAGACGGGGGTTGTAACAGAGTGAGAGAGGAGCGGGGGCTGAGTGAGATGGAACTAGTGTGGAAGGTACACAGGAAGCGTCATAGCAGGTAGTTACACCATGTTAACAAATGTAGAGGATACCTGGAGCTCGCCCAGAAACCCAGAAATCACTGCTAAAGGTACATGGGTGTTCTTATTAACCATTTACTAGCACTAACAGAGCTTTCTTTGAAAAAAAATAAAAATTTCTTGCCCAGAAAACCCCTTTAACAGCGTTTAAATAACAATGAAATTGAATGAATGTATTCACATGTTCCGTTTGTTTGTTGGACAGAAAAAAATGGTCAGTTTTTTTTGGTTTGTTTTAGCCTACATTCAGATGACCGATGGTGAAAACAGCCATGTAAAACATAAATTGTTTCACGTTAGTTTTGCACCCAAGGGCTGCCCGATTTCACAGACCCCTCATACATTGCTGTGTATGTATGGATTCATGAAAACGGAACATAGAACATGTGAATAGCCCCAATGAAATTAATGCAGCAGCCACATGGCTGATTTTCACTGTTGCGTGAATATAGGTTTAGTTTCTTTTGCCATTAAGCTTTTTTTACATGTTAGTTAATGTTTTTTACACCCTACTGGGAATGAAGTAATAATCTATCCTATGGTGTCCATTAGAGGTGAGAGGTGAGCGAGTAGTGTTTGATTGAGTAGGTATTCGAACGAATACTACGGTATTCAAAATACTTGTAACTCGTTCAAATACTATCGCTATTCACAGTAAAAATTCGATTCAGAACCAGCGTTGATTTGCCGAATGCTATACACTGTAGCAGGCTCATCTCTGCTAGTTGGTAGAGCTGGCAGCTTGCAGTTACGAGGGAGCTTACTTTTTCTCATAGGAATGCATTGACCAGCGTCGATTGGTCAAATGCTATACAGTATACAGCATTCGGCCAATCAACACTGGTTCTGCCGGAGGCTCATCTGTGAGGAGGCAGAGTCTAAGATTGGACCACAGCAGTCTCCATTGTGGTCCGATCTTAGACTCCACCTCCTCACAGACGAGCCTCCGGCAGAACCAGCGTTGATTGGCCGAATGCTATACACTGGCCAATCAACGATGGTCAATGCATTCCTATGAGAAAAAGTAAGCTCCCTCGTAACTGCAAGCTGCCAGCTCTCCTGACTAGTAAGGACGAACAGAATATCAGCGCAACTGCAAGCGCTGTGCAGTTAAAGCACACGAACCCCATAGACTATAATGGGGTCCGTGCAATTTAACTGCACAGCGCTCCTCCTAAACACTCTCCTCCTGCTACTCGTGGACTTGGTGACTCTCCTTTAGTCGAATAGTGGTTTCCCTGAAACGAGCATTTTTTCCCGTAGACTATAATGGGATTCGATATTCGATCAAGTAGTTGAATTTTGAGGCTCTATTCGAAACGAATATCGAATCTCGAATATTTCACTACTCGCTCATCTCTAGTGTCCATCACTAAGCTTTCTGATGCTGAAAAATCAAGTTATAAGTGTTTTTAACCTTAGATCGCCATATACAAATTTACCGTAACTAGTCACAGGAACTGGGAAGCAGCTTTACCTTATTATGCAGTCATTGTGCTAAATCATGCCTTGTGAGACGTGGCTAACATCTCCCTCACTGTCTGATATCAGCCTAAAACCCTACCTAAATGCCAGCATCACAGGGCATGATTTAGAGCAATGACTGCATAACTACCCCTTCACTGGTTAAAGGAGTAGTCTAAAAATGTGGACTTTATATATATACCAAATACCATACAGTGCTGGAAGCATTTGACTTTGGTCTCTGTGTAGCAGCCGGGAGCTGATACAGCCGCTCAGCATCTATTGACCCTGTGTTGTGTATAATATAGACATTAAAAGATCAGATATGGCCTATCCTAAGAATAGGTCACAAATTTCAATTTCCTGAACAACCCCTTGATAGTAAATTTAAATATACTTTTTAGGGTTTTAAAAATGTATAATGTGACTTTTCAGCGTCAAAAAGCATAGAGAGAAGTACTAGAGGAAAGGGAGAACATTCTGGGGCCAGTTTAGCATGGAAAACCAACTAGAAAGGTTCCCATTGAACTGTATACTGTTTCAATTCATCCTATAGTGCTACAGTATGCTTTTTTAGTATAACCTACTAACTGAACATCATTGAAATCTCATGATGAGACATAGAATTTCAAGCCCAACGCACAGGGCGTAGAGGGCTATACATATACACAACACTATTCATTAATGAATAGCAAGCAAAATGTTCCCAGTGATGGAAGGGGAGTGTGACAGGCTAGCATGAAGGCATGTAGACAAAGTACTGCTGTGAGATGTTTCTATAAAGCCAAGAAAATCCTAATTTACTATTATAAAGCTAAGGTACAGAGACTGCTGCATTCAGGAGCCCACTAGGAAATAACAGGCAATGCTTTGTTTTGTCTCTACTTTATTTACAGGCCACTTACATATTGGACTAGACTTTCTTTCTAAGCAACACAAAAAGCCTGTATAGTCATTTCAAAGCATCCAAGTTAACAATGTGGCAATGTTGAATAAACAGCGTATGGTTGTGCAGACACTCTATTAGGCATGGTGAATGAAAATGTAGAGACAGTAAAACTACATGGAGTGTAGTACAGCCTTGTAACCAATGTTATTTGGAGCATATTAGTGCTGCAGCCAAACAATAAACCTCACTGAAAGAGTTTACATAAGAATACGGGTTTTATAACAATATGGGTAAAACCACCTTCATCCCTGTACTGTAATAAAGAAATTAATTACCCTATCTAGTGGGTTAATGTTCACAAAAACCCCTTAGGGCGAAAGTTAGATGTTAGGTCTGAAATCCTGTCCTTCATACTTCTAATAATAGGTGCAGTTGTTTTTTTCTGCTCCTTTCTCCAGTGGCCATTCTTTCCTTACACAGCCACAGAGATAAAGTCAACCATCGTTTTTAGAAACCTCCTGGCATGCCATAGAGATATTATATCAAACGTCTTCTACTGGCTAGGCTCCTAAAGTAGTCATCAGTAGACTGGCTTCTGTAAGCTTTTCCAGCTTTATGAGAAGAGTTGAAGACTATCATGTAGATCTATCGGAAATCTTCATTGTATGGCTTGGAGAAGCTGCAGGAGTCAAAGGTGCTATACACTATGTGCAAGCAAACAGAGCCTAGATATCTACCAAAGAAAAACTCTCTACTAATAGGAGAGCCTTCTAAAGATGGATTGGATAATTTTGTTTTCAGAAGGCTCAAGCAGATGCTGCAGGAAGAAATTCATCATACTCTATATAGTTTTTGGTTGCTTTCACTCCATGCTATTTCAATTTGATAAACATATGTGCTCAGAAAGTTCCCAGCAGATGCGTTAAACCTACTGAAAAACCGCATGCCACATTCTATATCTTTTCAACTGGATCCAAGTTCCTGGAATAGCTTTTGAATATCCCCCAAACTTTTTTTCAGCCTCTGTTGGGTGTATGGTGGTCTATGGATGCATTTATCTTGTCTCGGGAGGTTTTTTGGTGCATGTGATATACCAAAAGCATAAATGAGGAATGAAAACACCTTAAAATGGAAGGTGTGGAGTTTGATAACAACCTGTATACATAAAAAAAAGTGCTTGACATATGAGCCCATAAAAACTGTATATCCTTCTGGCAATAACTTTGATCCAGGAAGCAAATATTAAAAAGTCATATCAATGTAGAAACAATAGCACTCCATCTTTATCCAACGTCATTCATAAAAACGTATTAAAATCCTTCAAACTGCTTTTGAGTTTTTTTTCAGTATTGTTATAGATCTCCAAACTCCCACTTGTGTGCGGCTTGAGTAAAGTCGGCAGTAGTCTATAATTATTCTGTCTTTGTTGTCATTGAAATCATCTCTCCGCTCTTCCTGGTGAGTTTGTAGAGGGCTGAACATCTGCATTACACTTGTATTATGATCGTCTGCTCTCCTGCAAGTATTTCATTAAAACTATTCTTCCTATTCTCTACTAGTGTGCATCTGAGGGATTGTGTTAAAAGGTTTGTCTCATTCTGAAAAATCCAACCCATAAATCCTATTAAGCATATACTGTACATGTCATAAAACAATGGGTTCCATCTATGAGCGAGGCTAAAGTACCACGCTGCAGAAACGCAGATTTTTTTTGCAAATTTTGTTGCGTTATTTTTTAGTCAAAGCCAAGAATAGCTACAAATGGAATCGGAAATTTATAGAAAGCTCTTATACTTCTAACTTCTGCTCAATCTAGTTCTGGCTTTGGCTCAAAAAGCCTCAACAAAATCTGCAATAAAAAAAAAGCTGTGTTTCCGCAACATGGAGCCTTAGCCTAAGAGAGGATAGCTGCTACCAAACTCACATTTTGGAAGATCCAGTACAATTATTTAGTACATGGCCAACTTCCTTTTCAATGTCTGCATGAACTACATGCCATACATTTCTCTTGTATAAGTGGCTATGTCCAATTGCAGGGGTGATGAGCAACTGGTGGCAACTTCTCTTTGGTGGCAACTTTTATTGGCTCTGAGATTAAAATAGTTGCCCTTTCTTTGGGTCCTGTAGAGAAACTGTCACACTGGGTGAAGACTTGCTGTAAAGCTATAATAGAGGTATTATGATTCGCTATTATACAATAGTGAGGAGGGATAAAGTGAACACAGAGTGCGGGTACTCCGGAATATTCCAATAATGAATGGAGTACTTGGCTGTTTTATTACAGTTAGCTTATGTCAGAGATTTGCTTGGCTGAATATGAAGTGATAATAAACAGATATAAAAAATGAGCTCCCCAGTGGGCGAGCAGCTATGAATGGACCACCCGGTGATCAGGGTAGTTAGAATTTACTGCTGTTAAACTTGCACTATTTTTCAGCACATAAAACATAATGACTGTGGGTTAAACAGCTTTGTTATGAAGTAGCTGTTGTCCATTGAAAGGTCAATCTGTAGAGGAGACTGAGCTTAGTTTTCAGCTCTTGGTCTTTTATTTCACAACAATCTGCTGCATGAAGAATCAAGCATGAGTGGTAGTAAGAATAAGAACCCAAGTCTATCTCCGACCTCATCAGACATTTATTTGTGTACATAAACACAAATCTCCATCTACATAAAAACAGCAGCTCATCCCCCATGCATGACAAACACTTCACAGTATGGGGAGCTTCCTGTACCAACGCCAGTATTTGCTTTGGTACAAATTGTCTTGATTATCTCCCTTCCATTACTCTCACATAGATACATTCATAGCCGGCGCCCTCCTGTAGTTTCTATTTTATAGGCTTATTATTGTCATTTGCATCTTGCAAGGAAATCTTAATAAGAGAAATTTCTTAGTTTGCTTTTATGTGTTTCACAATGGTTTGTTAGCTAAGAAAAGAGAAGATATAGGGACAAATTTAGTAATACTGTTTAAGATTGTCTATCTTTGCATTGTCTATTAAAGTGCGCCACATTTATGGCCTAGTTTATGCTAGAAAATGCGTAAGGCCTGGTTCACATCTGCGCTCGGCAATTCCGCTCCCTTATCTACACTGCAAGCAGCACTTTTCTATCTGCATTTTTGTGCGGAAATCACACGGACCCCATTATAGTCTATGTGGTTCGCGGGTTTCCTAAGGTAACTGCTTTTTTATGTGGATTAGATTTCTGTTCGGGGGGTCCCCAAGTGGAACAGAAACCCGAACGCAGATGCAAATCTAGCCTTAGATACATGCAATGTCATAACTTTATAATAAGCTATAAAGTTGTAAAAGTGTTAAAACAGTCTTTAAAATGAACACTTGATAAATATGGCACAGGATATATTAGACAATTTTTTGGTTCCAATTATGCCAGAATTCTGCTGCATTTTGCTTAGTAAACCCCTTAATCCTATCTTAAAGGGATATTCCTATTAAAAGAAACATGCCTCAAAACATACAGCCAGAAGATTATTTATATATCAAATATATTATTTTTTTTTAAAAAAAAAAAAAAAGCAAAATCAAGATATGTGCTCACCTATTTCCTCATGGTATGAAGCACTTCCTCTATCTGGTTGACATAGTAATGTCCATCAACAACTGTGAGATGGTGGACACACTTTGTCCAACCCCGCTAGGCACGGCATGATTTCACTTTCACATTTCTCTGCTCTTTTCTACTGCGGGGGTGGGGCTAGTAAGAACGAGACCACAATACATTACTGAGAGATGGACTTGGTATAGCACATGGTACAAGCACATACTTGGCCATAGGAAATAGAAAGAGCATTTCTGTATAGGGGTGAGTGAAGAGGCTACAAAAGATGTAAATGACACTACAGAGCAGATTTTTGCATTGATAGTGTTAAGGTCATTGTACGCATCACTACAGAGAGTTGTTTCGATTCATAGGAAAATGCCTTTCTATTTTTCACACTGTTCTTTACAAATTCCAAGTTAATAAGGCAGGCCCTTATCTCTGAGATGAACGAGGTTAAACAGAGTGCCTCTTGCTCTGGAGGGCCTGTCTTGCCCTAAGGCCTAGGTCACATCTGCGCTTGGGTTTCCGTTCAGGAAGTCTGCTTGGGGACCCCCCGAACGGAAACCTAATCCACATAAAAAAGCGCTTACCCCATAGACTATGGATGTGAACTGGACCTAAGAGAGCTCACTGGTGTGAGTGGACATTGTGCAATGTTTTTGTTTTTTGCACATACCAATGCCAACAATACCAGTGTAAACACTTGCTAAAGCTCTCATGTATTCCCCCTTCAATGAATCTCATGTATCCCCCTTCAGTTTCAATCTTTTTTGACAGCATATTGTGTATTAATAATGTGATGTGCTGTCAACGATCAATGATCTTTTATTCTGCATGAAATATGTAATCACCTAACAAACCAGTGATTTCTCCTGTGCCAGGTTGCCAGGAATGAATGAAATAGAGAGCAAAAACCAGTTATCAAAGTTGGTTGTTCATTTTGGAAAAAAAGACAACTTATAGGCAACTTGATTATAATGTACTATTATATGAATGGACAATACAGACATCTTTCAAATGATCTCTTTACACCTAGGCCTGTAGCTGTGACAATGGGGCTTCCTCTGTGCCTAAGGGAAAACAGGTTTTTCCATAGTCACACATGGGGCTCCCTTACAGTAATAGCAGGGAAACCATAGAACTCAGTTCCACAGTTTGTTGTGATAACTTGTACAAGGGGCCTGAGTGATGCACTCGATATGGCAGATGCACTGGTATTTGGCAATAACTAAGCTGTCTGAAGGGTGATTTGTAACTAAAATGGTGGATTATTTAGTGTAAACACTATGTAACTGCTGCACTTGCACTTAGATAAGTTGTGAAGAATATTCTTATTAGCGCAAAGCATGTGATAACAAAGTTTATTTCTCCTGTTTGTTTGTTCAAGTCGTCCCAGACAGAAATATTTCTGCTGTAAACTTCCTAAGACACGCATTATACTCGCATCCAAACAGTAGCATCAACTTGCCTGAGCACAAAAAAAGTTGGATTGAAAGGCTTAGTAATTGGAACATCTTGCAAGTTTCTTGTTAACAAATTATCCTACCAGATTAGTCCTATTTACATATTGTACTAGGACAATCTGGGGAATGGGGCAAGACAAAAACTAAAGTCATATAGTCATATATAGCCTTATAAAAGCAACCTGCTGACTAAAGAGTAGTGCACCATTTTAGCACATAGACAAAGCTCCCATAACCACTGCTTTGAAGCCTTTAGTGGGCAAAATTGCAGCCACCACTCTGCCTTTATTAGAGCGTTCTACTCAGTGGCGTAAGTACCGCCTTAGCAGCCACAACAGGGGACTGTGACCTTAGGGGGCCCAGTGACCCTCTGCTTTTTTTAAATATGCAATTACTTTACCACCTCCGCTTCCCCTTCTGCCTTCAGGGGAACCCTGTGCATTTTTGAAATACTTGCAATGAACATCGTTGGGGCCACTATGGGACATAACACTGTGTGGAGGAGCCACTATGGGACATAATAAAATGCATAGAGGCCCACTGTGGAATATTATACTGTGTGGAGGCCACTATGGGACATTATACTGTGTACAGGGGTCACTCTGTGACATTATACTGTGTAGAGGGTCCACTATATGACATTACACTGTGTACAGGGGCCACTGTGGGTCAGTATAATGTGTGCAGGGACCAAATAGGACATTATACTGTGTACAGGAGCCACTTTTGGACATTATAGTGTGTGAAGGGGCCGCTATGAGACATTATACTGTCTGGAGGCCACGTTTACACATTATAGTGTGTGTAAATAGGTCTTTATACTGAGTAGGGCCAGGAAAGGGGGCGCTATGCCATGGGAGGGAAGGGGGGGGGTGAGTGTATAAAGCAGGGTTCACATCTGTGTCCAGAGGTGTAACTTGAAAGTTCTGGGCACCAATTCAAAATCTGTGATGGGGTGCCTGCCTACTTTGTGTCATTTACAATAGTGCTATATTTTATGTGACCTTTGGGACATCCTCATGGTGCATGACTGGTACCGCTACACCCCTTATAACTATGCCCTAGTCAATGCTGTCATTTCTGTATTCCGCAGAAAATGACAGAGAATCGGATCTCTCACATGACACTAACAGTACCCAATGAACCCTATGAACTTGTCATGGGGTTCATTGAATTCCATCTAGACTACACTAGAAATAACAATACCGCATGCTGAGCTATGAATTTTCCAGCAAAAATGACAGTCTCTGAAGGCAGATATGAACACAATTATATTTACAGTACATTTCAAAGACTTTGGTAATATAAAAGAATTATGGCTATAAAAACATTTGTATGTTGCATTAAAACACATAAAATTTTATGTTCAACAGTGTTCAATAGGAAACACTTAAAACTGGGCAAAGACAAAAATATGTCCTAGGTCCAATGGAGATGCTAAAGGGACATACACAACGAAACCTACAGTAATGCTATTCAATGTGGAAAATTGTTCCTACAGCTGTAAATTGCTTATTTGTACTTCCATCCAATAGGTGATGAAAAATGGTCAGTGAAACCTTTATCAGTAAGAAGAACATTTATCAGAAGAGCAGTTGTGACAATCCTATACCTGTGTCAGCGTTGAGCTGGGGTGTCTAGGGCCCACCAGTAAATTCATTCTGTGGGGCGCACTTATACAACTACATGCAAATATTATCTGATGCTCAATATCAAATTCCTAACATGTCGCCAACATAAATGTAGTTGCCAGTAGTACCTTGTTTGACACACAGCAGTAGACATCAGACAGTGGTAAGACTGCAAGATGATGGTTTCTGGAGCCCCTGCAGTGTGATTGAGAAGATGGGGCCAGGGAGGAAGGATATGGGTTGGCAGTATATAAAATTACACTGGGTAGTTTCTTAAATAATCTACCCAGTATGCAGTACACATAACTTGGCTGAGATTCTGTATGAATATCTGTATGATGTACAGTGAGTGTACTGTGCCATTTCAGGGCAAGCTGGCGACCCACTTAGCCCAGGGTTCCACCAAGGAAATTCACCTGTTCATCTGTGGATCAGTCAGAGTCTGACAACAATCAAATTTTTTAAACAGGGGTGCCATAAAAATCCACCAGGGATGCTGCAACAATCCAGAGGGGAAAATGGTTTCATATCTGGTAGCCTAGGTGAATTATTATGTAACTGTGGATATTGGGTATTATGTGTCTGTGGCTATTGGGGAACATTATTACTTGTCTGGGGGCAGTAGGAAGCATTAATAAGTGTCTGGGGCCACCGAGGAGCATTATTAAGTGTCTGGTGATAACTGGGGAGCATTATTATTTGTTTGAGGGGTCACTGGGGAGCATTATTATGTGTCTAGGGGGGACTGGCGAACATTATATTGTGTCGGGCCACTGGGGACCATATTCTGCATGTTGTGCCACTGGGGAGCATGATACTATTTGGCAACCACTAAGGGAGCCTAGTGATGGTAAAAGGTGAAGTTTTATATGTGCTGGTTGGGTAGTATAAGATGATGTAGCTTTGAGAGGGCATTCACACGGTGCAGTTGTGATGCATTAGTTATGCAGTTGTTTCAACTGTAAATTCAAAAACTGCGCTAAAAAAAACGCAACAAAACTTCATTATTTTTGGTAAAAATTATTAGGCACGGGTACCCCAAGAAATTTTTTTTCCAGGGGTTCCATAAGTCTGAAAAGGTCATGAAACACAAAACGCACAATTATGATATCACAATGGAAAAGCTGCCTTTAAAGCACAGCTGTTGCACAAATTCCCAGGAAAGTTGTGATGCTATACTATGAAGTCGGCTAGCTTCAGGCTGTTCTGCAAAATGCATTTAAATCAGTCTTTTACAACCTGACATAAGTCATGGTGTAAACTTGAAATTGTTCTGCCAGGGGCTAAATATTAAGCCAGGGCACAATTATGGGGTCATTTGTTTCAATACATATTTATTAACAGATAGCAAAGCTTTACATCTAGCAAAATAGTTTATACATTGTTGCCAGGATTCTTATTTTGACAAATTTTGCCAGACCCTTCACAGAAAGCTGATGTTTGAACAAAAAGTGACATAATAAAAATAATCATGTTTCTTGAATTTTATTAAGAAAAATCCATCTCCTGCAGTCTCTCTAGTCCTACACACCACTTGTTTCATCCATGCAGCAACTATGTGTAAGCCCCAGCCTGTTTTCAGAAAAATGCTGTCAACTCTATACAATGTTGCAGTTTTTTGGAGAAAAACTAGGGTTGCAGAAAAAAAAATTGGAACATAGGATGATAAATTCCGGCCTACCCTCCACTTAATTTATATCCTCTACTAATACAAACACACAAGTATACCTAATGATAAGGGTAGCCATATATGTCCTCTGGTCTATTGGAACAATAGACATACCAGTGGAAAATGGTTATTAGCACATAAATATTTGTCAAAATGTTCCAATTTAATAGTTGCCAATGAAATATTTTTACTATGTGAAGACTGACAGTAATTTGCATTTCAGCACTGGACAGTGCATGCGATGGGCATTCAGTGCTGCACTTTACAGCGTCTTTTACTAAAAATTGGTGGAAGCCTAGACTTTCTGGAGTTAGTAAAGAAATAAAGACAAAAGATGCAAGATGAGACACCCATTCTGTGTGGCCTTAGCCTAAGGGTCGCTCTCTTAAGAAATGGTACCTGATTTCTGCTGATGCCACTTGTAGGACAGCTCTACCAGATTATTATCAGATATTTTAGCTGGTAATGAGACCAATTCTGAGTTTAGTAACTCACTACAGTATCACTTCCCACTGGTATATAAGGAAATATTAGGAATACAAATATTTGGTCCAATTCATTTTCTAAACTTACTTGCCATCTAATGAATGGGAATACATATCCATGTATGATGGATAACAAGGATCCTGTATACCAATGTTCATATAAGTCAAATACTATAGAAATTAAACATACACACACTGCTTCACGTTATTAATAGCTGTTAAACCCCGTTTACATAATTATTTTTCCACATTAGTAACACAATCTGCTAGTAGAATTTCTCCCATGATGCCATGGTAAAATAAATTAGCCACTTTACTCAAGATTTAAGCATTTAGCAGGAAAAATAACTTCACATCCATAATTCGAAAGTTCAGCAAACTGAAAAACACAAAGAACAAACAGCTATCCACGTAAATGTGGTATGAAATTAAGCTGGTATAAAGCCCCTAATAGGATAGAAGCTGCTTTTTATGTGACATGATCAAAAAGCGCATTTCATGTGAAGCTGCAAATTAAAAAAGGATATTTGCAAATCTTTAATTGGCTGAGAAAATGCTGATTTAGGGTATTATCACTGGAAAGTGTGTGGACGTATATATCATAATGTAGGACTTAGAGTACATTATAGTGTGCTGTATAGAAGGCATGTACAAGGGGTTGTCTGCTTTAGAAATAGGTTTTAGAGTATTCTGAGTTAATAGAGGAAAAATGTCCATATACCAGCACCTCTCACTGTTGGTGTATTACACAGACTGCGATCAGCTTATTGTCAGGAAACTCTGCTTACAAAAAGTGATTGTGCAAAGTGGATAACCCCACTAAGCTGTCCGACTAATGCTGATAACAATCTATTTGTATCCGCTGTTCATACTTATTTTTATCATCACCGATAGCTAGTGATAAAAATGGTTTAGTTTAGGTTTTGAAGTAATTTGTAATTGACCTAAAAAATAAAATTAAAAGCTCTAATAACTGAAACTTCTATTCCCTTTCTTTGCAGCTTGCCTCCTATGCCCTCCACTGGCCTTCTACTGCAATCGTATATGATGATGTGATATCTATAGTGACATCACGTCATGTGATAGCAACACTGTATCAATGCTATAAGACATGACACCACTATGGCTAGGTTCACATCTGCGTTCGGATTTCCGTTTGGGGTGTCTGCTTGGAGACCCTCCGAATGGAAACCTAATCCACATTAAAAAGCAGTTACCTTAGGAAACCCGCGGACGCCATAGACTATAATGGGGCCCATGTGGTTTCCACTCGGTTTCCACATGAAATACGCGGAGAGAAAAGCACTGCTTACAGCGCTTTTCTCTCCACGTTTTTCATACGGAGAAGGGAATGGAGTTCCCGAACGCAGATGTGAACCGAGCCTATGAACGAAGCATGAACATAGCTGATAGCAATAAGCTGTTGTAGCCACATAACATCATTATGGACAGAATCTAAACACCAAACCTGTGGTTCATGAAAGAGGTCAAAACTGGAAACCCAATAACATTTTCCAGGTGAGTACACTGGTAAATACTGTTAAATGGGTATTTATTATAACATTACTTTTTCCAGGAATTCGACCTCAAGGACTTCTGAGAATTAGGAAAAAAAATCGAGGTCCTTAACAGCTTATTCCAAGGACAAAGGTGTTCTTGAACAATGGTGTGCAGAGAAATGCAGCATAGTCCTATTCAATCTATTGGGGACATGCTGAAGTTCCCTGCACACAGGGTGGCTGGGAGTATTGCTGGGTAAGGAAATACTATAAAGCAGCAGCTACTTTTTTCTGAGATTTCAGTAAGTGATGACATTGATAGCAGGAAGTGATCATACTAGCCTTAGGGTTCCTTTACACTTGCGCTCGGTGTGTCCATTCTGCCGGGTTTCCGTCTTCAGCCACGGTGAAACTGGACAGGGGACAGAAACCTGGCGGTCACCTTTAAAACCCAATCACTTGAATGGGTTTCTAAAAGTGACTGCCGGTGTCTGCTTGCAGCCTGCGGGGAAACAGTTTTTTTTTTTTTTTTTTGCCGGACACAAAGTCGGACGTGCAGGACTTTGTGTCCAGCTTTAAAAAAAAAACTGTTTTCCCGCAGACAAGCAGCAGGCGGACATCAGTGGTCACGTTTATAAACCCATTCAAGTCATTATTGGGTTTTAAAGGTGACTGCCGGGTTTCCGTTCCCTGTCCAGTTTCGCCGGGGCTGAAAAAAGCAACCCGGCAGAATGCACACACCAAACACCATTTGGAAAGTCCAATGGTGAACTATTAAAATGGCATACAACCATAACCAATTTGGTGCAATGAAGAATAAAGTTGCAAAAACCACTTAAACATGCCAAAGTTCAGACACAATTTGTATGTATGTTACACAAGGATCTTTACAAAAAAATACTGAAAATCAACATGACATTGTTTGTGACAATTCCAGCATTTGCTGCTGTGTCAGTTCTTGAGATTCATCCAGCTTTGCATTCCAGATGGAGACAGTGTTGATGATTTATGTGTGTGCTGAGCTAAATCTAAACAGTATTTACAAGTTTCTGCCATAGGGTATTTTTCAACTAGACATTTTACTGAAAACTAGAATGTACCATTAATCATAAGAAACCCCTACCAATATTAGGTTAATGACTAAAGTATTTGAGAAATATATCAATGCTATGAGCGTAATTGCTGTTAAGAGCACATTTTTCTTACTACACTGGATTGACATTGCATGCTTGTCTAATGAACAAAGATCATCTTAAAGTTTAACTCTTATTTAATTTATTTTATGCTATTGTGTCAAGTAGGGAATTGATGAATATTTATTGTAATATACCTAATTAACCTTTTTTTTTTTATTAGAAAACAGGATACAAAATTCTCCCTGCAAACTCCCTTACTCTAAGGAAAATCTGTACACATTTGTTCTACAGAGGACTGGCAGTATAGAGGACAATACAGAGGACAGGGCAGAGCTCTCTGAGAACCCTCTTCCTGGATTGCCAGTAATTTACTCTATATTCCCTGATGAGCACCCTTATCCATGGGTCGAAACGCGTGACATGTTGAGACAAAACAAATTTGGAAGATGCCAGGAGTTCTAGAGACACCCAGAAACCACTCAAAACACTGTTAAACGTATATGGGTGCATGTATTAACCCATTAATAGCACTAACAGACCTTTTTAAAAAATACATTTCTTTCCCTGGAAACCCCCTTTAACTTTATCTTATTTTTAAGTTATGCTTTAAGTTTTTTTAAGTTTTGGGTATCAAGCTGATCTGATTAAATTAATACTTAATGTGAATAGAAAAAACTTTGTAATATATCTTATCAAAGAAAATGTTTCTATTTCATGTTATCAGCTGCTCTAGTGCCTGCTAAACTGCTCAGTTCACTACTGATTTTCAGTGAAGACAGGCTGCAATCCATAGAAGTCTATTGGGTGGGGAGGAGGGAGAAGGAAGAGAAGCCAAGTTAGTGCAAAGCAGAGAGACAACAACACAGATGTCCTGTTGCAGATTCAGCATGAAATCTACCTTGCTTGTTTTATCCACATCTGTACTGCATAATACTGCTAAAACCTAATGAAAAATGGCTGTAAAAGTGCTAAACACTTAATGTGATCTGAAGCATGTTACTGTGTCTGATTCTCTGTCATGGGGCATCCCACAGTTTTCCTTTGACCCAAGGATAACGTTGTATTTACTACTGGCTGGCAAGACCATTCCAGACGAAGGGATTGCAAGTGGTTGGCCCTTCACAGCAACCTTACTGGCATTACTTAGTGTTCTGTCTATTAGACTGCACAACCACCTAAGGTGAGTGGGGTGGGAATCCACCAATTTTGCAGATTGCAAATCCTGCTACTCTACGGGAGCACCTTCACTCTAATTTTATCCCCTTTGCCTTAGAACATTTAATGGTACCTATTTAATGATCTTTTTTACATGTCTATGGACAACTAACCTGCCCATAAAGATATCTGCAGGCAGACGGCACCAGGTTTTATTAAATTGACAAACTAATGCCTGCATAGATGGACATATGGTCAAGATCATCACCTGTCCTACTGGATCCTAGACTACCTCACAAACCACCCTCAGTATTTGAGAGCCCAGGACTGTGTGTCTGACACTGTGATCTGTAGTACGGGGGCACCACAAGGTACAGTTCTTGCCCCATTCCTCTTCACACTGTATACTGCTGACTTTAGGCACAACTCATCGAGCTGTTACTTACAGAAGTACTCCGATGACTCTGCTATAGTAGGCCTTATCACTGATGGCGATGATAGGGAATACAGAGACTTAAACCGGGACTTTGTTGAATGGTGCCAGCAGAACCACCTCAGGATTAAAGCTGCGAAGACCAAGGATATGGTGGTGGACTATAGTAAACGGAGAGGTGCTCCGACCCCGGTGGAGATCCAAGGAACATGCATTGAAATAGTCAGGACCTATAAGTATCTGGGCGTGATCCTCAACAATAAACTAGACTGGGCTGATCACCTGGAGGCGCTGCACAGAAAGGGCCACAGCAGACTCTACCTGCTCAGGAGGCTGAGGGCCTTCGGAGTCCAGGGGACACTTCTTAGGGCCTTTTTCAACTCTGTGATTGCTTCAGCCATCTTTTTCGGTGTGGCCTGCTGGAGGATCAGTATATCAACCAGGGACAGAAATAGACTTGACAGGCTGATCAGAAGGGCCAGCTCTGTCCTGGGGAGCCCCTTGGACCCAGTACAGGTGGTGGGTGACAGAAGGATACTGTCTGTGGTGAGCTCCATGCGGGTGAACAACTCCTACCCCATGTATGAGACCTTGATGGCACTTAGCAGCACTGTAAGTGACCGTCTGCTTCACCCCAAGTGTGAGAAGGAGCGCTATCGCAAGTCCTTCCTTCCAACCACGACCAGGCTGTATAATCTACATCAGACCAAGCAAAGAACACTCCGCACAGAAAACTAATAATGATTATGACTATGAAGTCTTCGTTCTTCCTCTTCTGTTCCTTAGCTGCTATGGACTCCTAGTATATCTTCTCTTCTCAGCTTATGTGTGCCTACGTCTGTATTATATTACTGTGTATTATCCTGTACCTGTATTATTATGCTGCTGTAACATACTGAAATTTCCCCACTGTGGAACTATTAAAGGATTATTTTAAGATGACAAAGGTTGGATTTTTCCAACATGACACACATGTTTTTGCCCGAATTAAACAGCATCAGGACTTTACCTTTACAGAATAAAAATACCCATGTAGCTATGGCATTGTAGCTTTGGTATTTTTGTGCTTTTTAGGCTACAGCCAAAGTTGCCTTAGATCATTTTGGCTCATACAACTTCAGAAACATGAGAATCGCCCAAGCAATCATAAGCCATACAAGCATTGGGCACTGACCTATTCCCAGGAAGGGTCAATGCCCAAGTATGCCTCACAATAGTCAGTTTTGGAGACCTATTTTCTTTCAAATCAACGGAGATATGAATAAAGACATAAGTGTCCATAAATGCGCCAAATTTATCAGCCAGCATGATCCATGCCATTTCTAAATACTGTAAACTTATTGGGGCAGATTTTCTAATCCTGTCTAAGTGCATGTGATGAATGACTGAAATATAAATAGTAGTTCGAAACGCACATTATATGGAGGTGAATGAAGTAATGCACACTGTATATAACATGGTATACAGTAAGGAAGTGCGTTCTGTCTGTCCTACTAGAAAAATCTATCACGATAACAGTATGGAACTTTGAGTGATGAATGAAGCTAACCACTGAGGAAGAAAGTTTCTTTTTACTTCCATCAGTAAAAATCATTTACAGAACAAAGCTTTAAAATCAATTCTATTCACAGAACCCTGTCTATAACCCAGTGTGACTTCATCTGTGTTAAATTAGAGACTATGGCTCTGGAGCAGAGCTATTTAACTTATGCCACCTATAAGATACCAGTCAATGGCCAAAAGCAATCCTGTGACCCGTTCTGACTCTAAGGAAGAGGAAACACAAATTAAGCTATTGCTTTAAACAGAGATAACGTTCCATTGTTAAAGGATGAAATAAATACATTAGTACTACATACTATGGATAAATATTATTACTATTATTATGTAATAGAGGCAGATAGAAGAACATTAAAATATTTATTTTTTAGAAATAATAAACAAGCACAGTCCTTGTCGGCTGTGATGTCCCGTGTCCCTTCTACTGAGGCTGCTGATTGGCCTAAGGTAGGGATCTGGGGACATCGCAGGTAGTGACATCATGTGTCCTTTGCTGAGGCTGCTGATTGGCCTAAGCAGTCACATGGGGCAAGGGCTTCCACTGGAAGAAGACAACGAAGCTGCATATTGGATCATTCTAGGACAAAATGGAGCACAGAGGAATTTACATTTTTTTTAGCCTGAGCAACCGCTTTGTGAGTGAGCCAGGTCCCTAAAGCTCATGTCATAGTATACTTATGGGACTAACCAGACCCAGCAAAGCCCTAACAGCAGGGGTGAACCTACCATCGCTGCATCCTCGGGCAACCTAAAGAAAGGCTTTCATGTTTGGAGCCCTCTTGTTAAAATTATAGACCACACCCTCCATTTGCAGATGAAAAGAATATCTTTTTTTGGCCCATACACAGTATAGCGCTCCTTTTACTGACCCCACAATGTATTACCCCTTTATTGGTCCTCTCACAGTATAATGCCACATTTACTGGCCCAGAAAAGTATAAAACCCCCTTTTTACTGGCTCCCCCAGTATATTAATCCCCTTTACTGGTTCCCATACAGTATATTACCCCATTACTTATTCCCACAGTTTATTGTCCCCTTTACTGGTCCCCACACAGTATATTTCCCCCTTTACTGACTCCCACACAGTATACTGTCCCTTTAGGCCCCTATACATAATAATGCCCACTTCATTTTGGTCCCCACATAGTATACTGCCCCCTTCTTAGCCCCCACACAGTGATATGCTAACCCTAGATTTGCAAATTTTTCAAAAGTTTTGGTCTTGACCCAAAACTTTTGAGATTTGTCAACCATGAAGAACTATTATACTCTGGGATCTCCTCAGACCCTAGAGCATAAGAGGAGACCCAGGGAAGATGAGGAAAAGTAACAAACACTTATACTCAACTTGTCTCACCTCTCCTGTTCATCTTCACAGTGTCCAGTGAGTCCCCACATCCTTTTCAAACCTTCATCCCACGTCACATGCAGCCTCATTAATTACTTCTGGTACGCTGACTGTGACCACCGCTCCAATCACCCAAGAGCACATGATGGCAGACACAGCTGGCAGAGGCCTGAAGAGTACACTAGGGGATCTCTAAACGCCCAGGAGAGGTGATTATAACTGTTTTTACTCACCTCCCCTGGTGCTACACAAGTTCAGCCGCTACCTATTAGGTACCTGAAATGAAGCGTCCTGACCGGTGCCTTTTGGCATAAACCGAGGGGCTACAGGATTAACCCAACAGGTTGTATCCAGTATTTTACTTGCCGATTCCCACTTTTACTGCATCTGGTCTCTCCTTCTGCCTTCAAGGTGCCCTCTGGAGTAAGAATCAGTGCTACAGAACACCCCTAGGCCAAAAGTCTGGACATAGAAAAGGTTGAAAACTGAAAATGCATAGGAAGGGATGCTCAAGAAAATACTGACGGCAGCATTGCTCTCTTGACTAGTGCATGAGAAATCACCCAATGAGGGTAAGTGGCAGCTGCTCTTCAATGAAGGGACTGTTTTTTCCTGGAGAGTCTACAAAAGTATTTTTGGGCAAAAAATGTAAATTCTTTTACTACTATATGGTAAGATATGGCACTCTCAGCATTGGATACCATATGACTATTCTGAGGACCATTTGTTACTATCTTGGCACATTTTGCCCCTATGTATATTTTTATCAGGACACATCATGGCATTTAATGGTCATTGTATGTGACTGTGGACACTGAAACTATGTATTCCATAGTGACTCTCTCTCTCTCTCTCTCTCTCTCTCTCTCTCTCTCTCTCCATATGTTCGGACATTTTTTGCAGCATTATAAACATACTTTTGGTCTCATAGAAACCCAGGCAGAAGATGGCTCAGACTGGGGAAGGTGTCAGTAACTGTTAGCAGGGAAAGCCATAATCTAGAGACTCATTATAGCTGAAAGCAAATCCCTGGAAAGGCCTGACACAAGCAATCACAAACCTCTGTATTCTTTTGTAATAGGCTACATATATATCTTTTCAGAGGCTACATACACATCTATCACATGCTGCACCTTTTCTATCTTCCTTGGTAGACTTTGCAATAAAAAATGCTATTAAACCCAACTTAGAAAACTTTATATAACTTTTAAATTATGACTGAGTGCTAGCATAAGACAATGCACACAGTGAAATGTGCTGGAAGAGGGAATCATTTAACGCTCGCTGATCTTCCCAACATTTATCATATGCTGCGATACACTATGTCTAGCTTTTCATTCAATAGCAGTACATCTGTATTTATTCATACAGAAGCAGTTGACTGCCATACTTCTGTGATAGTCTAGCCCGAGATACACTTTCAAAGCACAGCATTTCTATTGTCACAGAAATTTCTCTCCTCTCAGACTACACTGCACCGTCCTGACATCTCTGATAGAATTCATCGAGGTTAGCAAAAACTAGAATTGTGAAAATGATGTGTGACAGCATAGCACCAACTGATCACTCTCTAATGCATGAAGACATGCCATTTATATGAAAATGTAAAATACACTTTTGTGTCGGCTTCAGTTCTACTTGCTGATGCAAACTTTAATAGAAATATGACAAGGACAGTACAATCTTTCTACCTTTCAGAGATGACTGATGCCATGATGTCCTGGCTGCTTACAGACCATATGCACCATTCACTTTATAGCTTGCATTTGCCCCCAACTGACTCAAAACTTACAGGTAGATTAAAACCTTCATGTACATAAACAATGTCAACCATTTAATATCCATCATGGAATGCTTTATCTATCTATACAGTTAACATCTTACTAAGCATCAACTAATAATTTTATTGCCCCTTTACAATGCATTTGACTAAATTCAATTTCATTATTTTTTATTAGTGTGGAAACATGGTAGCGCTTGATGGACGCCTTTTTCTCAACACAGAGACTATGTAGCTATGTATATCAAAGTTCCTTACATTTTATATTATTAGTTTGTTGTGCTATTTCTCCCAGCTACTTCTATACTGTACATGCACACTAATGTTACCATACAGTTGTTTTCAGGAGGAAAAAGGTGAAGAGACCCATGCCAGGCTTCTCCGGCAGTGGTTTATCTCTTATGGGAACAAAGCACTTTAGAAATCCATTAGACAGGCAGATGGTCCCAGTGAACTTGGCGGCTTACATGTAATGTGTAGAGGCGTGTTAGTATAAGCCGTAAGCCTATTTATCAATATATAAAGACATACCTTCATCTATGCTTGTTGTAGAACTCTCTACACACAGTTTATTCACTGAAGAAACAATAGAGCATCCACACAGCACATATACATGAAAAAAAATATCTAAAATCTCATTTCTTTTTACATTTCTGAATTTGCACAGTTTCTAGGAATTGCTGCTTTTTTACAATATATGCCCTTTGCCATCAACAGAGAAGGGTGAAGCACAAAAAAGCAGGTTCTAGAACTAGCTCTTAAAAAAGACAAAATTTTGGTACTTTATTTGCTGATGCCATCATGGTGTCACTTCCTCAAAGTATATTATTTAGCATGAGGCATTTCCTTTAAAGAGGACCGTTCATCAGATTGGGCACAGGCCGTTCTATATACTCCTGAATTCAGCACACTATCGGCTTTCCCGATCTGTGCCCGGTGTAAAGCGCTATCGGTCCCGGGACCGTAGCGCTTTAGTGTCAGAAGGGCGTTTCTGACAGTTAGCCAGGGACGCCCTTCTGCCCAGCAGCGCCTATCGCGCTGTACAGTGTGAGCGGGGAGGAACGCCCCCTCCCTCTGCTCACACAGCTCGTCCATAGACGAGTATTATCAGGAGGGGAGGGGGCGTTCTTCCCCGCTCACACTGTGCAGCGATATAGGCGCTGCTGGGCAGAAGGGCGTCCCTGGCTAAGTGTCAGAAACGCCCTTCTGACTGTAAAGTGCTACGGTACCAGGACCGATAGAGCTTTACCCGGGGCACAGATCGGGAAAGCCGACAGTGTGCTGAATTCAGCGCACTGTCAGCTTTCCAGCAGTATATAAAACTGCATGTGCCCGATCTGATGAAAGGTCCTCTTTAAATAAATGTTCAGACTTCAGTTAAAGGAAATAAATATTATTGTTTGTGCTACAAGCAGTGAGATGTGCACCTATGTCTATCACATAACCACGGATTGTACACTATGATTGTGGCCTAATTTATATCCACTACCAGTAAACAATAGATGACAGCAAGCAGAGATAACTATGAGGAATTGATACAGGAAGTATATTGGAGAAATCTATAACTTTTAATTATACAAATAACATGTATTTGATGAAATTGGACAACCCCTTTGAATTAATGACTTTTTATACATAGTGGTACTATGTATAATACTGAAAATAATTTTCACTAATGGACTGTATACTGAACTTTTCTGTATATGCACTCTTCTTAAGTAGAAAGCCATCTAAGCAGGGTCATAGGTCTTGCCATGATGAAAGGTAACGTTTTCCAGAAATACTTACAATGTACCACATGCTTGGCCACTTGGGATCGTTGAAATATGCAGAATGAAGATTACTAACTTTATAATCCCTTTTCGTCCTTCTTTTAACAACCTGCTGTTCTATCCATTCCACCTGCCAGGAGAAGAGAAGCATTTGTTAAATCTTAAGAAAGTCAGCAATTACAAGAAATGTTTTTACGTATATTCTACATCTTGAATCCATTTAGAGTGTTCTATCAATTCTAATGCTTTTTACCGCTTACAGGCACTACTTCCTTTTATACTGAACCTCAGCCATGTTGTTTATAGGCCCAATATACTAACCTGATTATCTTGTTCATACATTTTTGGAGAGTTTTGTATTTCTGCAAAGTGTCCTGCATATGTGAATATAAGAAACTTTGTGATATATTTTTATTAAGGAAATCTATTTCTTTTTCTACTTATTGGGCTGATTTTTTCCTCCTTATCAGCCTGTTTGTTTACATAGAATATGTAGTTATATCATGCTCACACATAGAGCGCTATAGAGATGTGAGGTGGATAAGTAAGATGGTTATTCATTGCCTGCCCTGGTAACCTCTTATATCTGTAGCATAGCTATATTAAAAGAACTACTACTCAGTCACAGAACTGCAGTGTAGCCGCAGCAGTTATCTTAGCGTGCCTTCCAGGAGCCTCTTTCTCCTCCTCCCTTCTGTATAGACTAATATGTAAAAAGTAACAGTTTGCTAAATGGAAAAGGCAACATGTTTGCCTTAAATAAGATATATTACAAAGTCTCTTATTTTCATCTGTATTATTAATTTATGAAAGTTTTGTTGTTTTTTTTTTTTTTTTTATAATTGAGGGCATTCTTTAAAAACAAAACATTTTGGCTGCCTGCATTCATCACTAGAGGGAGCTTACTGCATATTGTTTTATTATTAAAGGGGCTATCCAACTCATTCCTGTTGATGACCTATCTTCTGACATCTGAAAGTTTTCCGGCACCTGAACTTTGGCAACCTCTTTAATGTGTAACTCCCATTCCATTGACTTATTGTTTTAATTTTTTGCTATTGTGTCAGTGAACAGGGAAGGGCGAATGTTTTTGTAATATACCTTATTAATCTATCAAATTCCCTTTTAATAGAAAACAGGCTGTGAAGTTTCCACTAGCAATAAACCAACCAAGCATTGTTGGGAGACTCTGTCCATACACATGTACTCAATTTAATACATAGAGCTGAAGCATTTACCAAAGGGGATGGTCAATTCCAATGGCTCTTTGGTTTTATACTAGCTAGAAAAATGGTTCTAGTATCATAAGAAATATGAGATTCTCAGCTTTCATATGGTGCCAAGAATTAAGAACTAGAACAGCTATAACATAATCTGAGATATCACTAGTTCGGAATGTGATTTTATATGCAGCATGAATGATCTACTGCATGTGAAGTTGAATATGTCAGCTCTCTTATGATACCAGAACCATTTTTCTAAGTGGTATAAAATCGAAAATAAAGCCATTCGAAGTAAACGTCACCATCCCTCTTTAGCTTTACATATTCATGATATAACTGAGTACATATTTGCCCTAGCCAGAGCTCAGTTAGAGGGTTGCTAAGGAAAATGTTACAGTATGTTTTTATAATAAAATGGAATTGAGATAAGGTAATAAAGTATATTTCAAAAATGGTCACCAAATACCCCACGACACAATAGCGGAAAAAAGGGGGTGGGGTTACATTTTAAGCTAAATATTTAGCTCATATTACTCTCTTTAGTGGAGGCTATACGTGGTCAGAAATGCATCTTTTATGGGCAACATGGTGGCTCAGTGGTTAGCAGTGCAGCCTTGCAGTGCTGGAGTCCTGGGTTTGAATCCTGCCAGGGACAACATCTGCAAGGAGTTTGTATGTTCTCCCCATGTTTGCGCGGATTTCCTCCCATTCTACAAAGAAATACTTAAAAATAAAGAAAAAAAATGTACATTGTGATCCCTATATGGGGCTCACAATCTACATTTAAAAAAAAAAAAAAAAAAAAGAAATGTATCTTTTAAAACTATGTCTATAGAAAGGGCCTGAGACACCTCTAAAGATATAGTAAAACTGATCAGCATAGAAATTTAAGCTTATTAAGTTAAAAAAACAAGCAAACAACTAAAATGGTGTTCCAGTGTAGAAATGTACATTATAGACGTATTGCCATCTTATATGTTTCTATATGGGTATACAGAAATGTCATAAATAATCTTTTAGAGCAAGTCTGACACCATGGTATTCAATATCAAATCTTCCACAGTGCATTGTAGGGAACATTATGCTAGAGATTATACCTTTACATAGCCCAATAGATGCTCCATTTCCTTTACTTGTTTTTATAAATATGCAGATGAACCTCACATGTAATGGGGCATGCCAAAGTCCTTGCGGATTCTGGAAGAATTTAGAAGACCCTCTTTAACTCCAACCTTTCGCTGTACTTCTTGTCCCCACAGGGGGATTGCAGTTTTATATGGTAGACGATGAAATTTATGCGGCCAGGTCAAATCCAGCAGAGCAGAGCAGCTCCCTCTTCTGGATCTTAAAGAGCAGGACCCCTCCACCCCCACAATCTCTATATGACCTAATAATGAACTCAAGTTCACATAGGAAACCTGTCCATATATTCTATTAGGTCATCTAGAGATTGTACCCATTTCTTAATGGTGATGGATGAGTAACAAAAATAAAATGTTCATGGTGCAGGAAGTTGTAAGGGCAGAAAGTGGAGGAATTTATGGAAGGAGTCCACCTCAAATTGCCCTTTCATTTCCACCATGGGAACATACTATTACCCTTTAGCATACAGGTAAGTATAAACTTTAACTTTTGTACCACTTTGCACAATTGATAATTCTATATTTTCTTTCATCGCAAAACAATGTAATACTCCATTTGCATAACTCATCTAAAGACAATACAGCCGATATGTACTCATCTGTAGAAGAATAACACTCAGCTGTTATCTCAGGGAAACAGTTAACTCTCTATCACAGCCTGAAACTAATTTCAAAGAGCAAATTCACAGAGGACAGAGCAAAAGGAAAAATAATAATTCTAAGCCGTGTGATTATTTGTCATGATTCACTCAATTAAGCTTTCAGACGCAGCATTGTCTGAATGGAAGTATTTTTCACAGCATAAAGACCACGCACACCAGGGTACAGAACTCCAAGCTCATTTCTTTAACGAAGTCTACAATAATGGAAACACTAAATCTATAGGTCAAATGCACTTTTGAAAATGTGTTTCTGCCCAAGGACTCAATTACCAATGTGTACAGGTAAAGAAAAATACAAGCTCCAACCCCAGTTCATTTGACCTCTTTCCTTCATGAGATCTATAATTATTCTATTCAGCAGTTTCTTATATAGTTGAGACAAACAACTAAGATGTAAACAAATTATATACAGTCCACTGGAGATTACTTTAGAACCTTAACAGTATGTTCAGTCAATAGATTATTTTAGATGCTATTTACCCAACCTTGTATTTACAGAAACCTTAAAGGGGTTGGCCACCTTCAGACCAATATTGACAAACAAATGTACAATAAAAAGATATACAATTTTCCAATATATTTTCTGTATCAATCCCTCACAGTTTTCTAGATCTCCAGACATCTCCCTGATTACCAGGCAGATGTCTGATTATTGTGCTGTGACTGTAACGAGCGGCACCTGTGTGCTCATCACATGACCATGGACCGTAAATCACATGACCATGGTCAGTTTTATCCTCTAGAAGTAACAGAATGAATGACAGCAAGCCGAAATCTAGAAAACTGTAAGGAATTGATACAGAAAGTATATTGGAAAATTGTATATCTTTTTATTGTACATTTGTTTGTCAATATTGGTCTGAAAGTGGCCAACCCCTTTAAACTTCCCCACCAATGGCTACTAGAGATTATGTGGAAGGCATACAAGTGATGTAGCGTGATGTGCCAAATCTGACACGTGTGGATTGTCTTATATGGATGCACTGCATGAAACGTAAAATAACTAGTTATTCATAGACACCTCTAGCTATCCTATACTATTATAAAAGATCATTTATTACAAACATATCTGAATAAATTGAATAAAAATATGTCTTAAAGTGGTTGTAAACACAAAAACATACCCCTCAAAAAACCTCTAGAATGTTTATAAAACAGCTCCTTCTGAGCATCTTAATTGTATCTAGCCTATGAGCTACCTATAGGCAAAGCGTTCTTTTTCTCAATGATTGCAGATGCTCCTATAACATACCTTGTGTAGGTTGTGTTACACACTGAAGTTTTCACATAAGGTTTTTGAAGCCAAAATCAGGGAAGAATTTAAATACATTAGCAACTACCCAATGTACTTTAACTCCCTTTATGATCAATGTCTAATTTTGGCTTCAAAATCTTCACCCACACATTGTACAAATAATTAACTTTTCACAGTTATAGAGGCCGTTTTACCACTACCAAGTCCAGCTCTTTACATCATTTAATAGCTGCTGCAAAAAAGACGTGTTTTCAAAAAGTACCTTGGAATTTTACCTGTTGAAATACTGCTTTTTCCCTATAGACTTATATGGGAAGGGGGTAAAAAAAAGAAGCAGAAAAGCAGTTAAAACCACAATTTTGCCATGTTTATAGCTGCACTTTGCTTCGTGCAAATATAAGTGAGAAATGGTAGTTTCAGCTTAATTTCTGTAAAAAGCCCCAATGTTTTAGCTACCTGACTAAAGTTAGGATAAGTAAATATAATAATCGGCCATGAAGCAATTGGCCTGTGGGATCATTCATACAAATTATTCTTCCAGCAACACAAGGTAGAATGTTATCAGCCAAAATCATCCGACAGTGCTATAAACATATAGTGTTGATTTACTAAGACCAAAATTTTCTGACCTGACGTATTACATTTATAGAAGATATTTTGGACGATCAATATCAGCCATTTCACCCAATCTTGTGTAAGGGCAATTTAAGACTTCTATTTTCTACTTTGCAAGCAAAGACATGACCATTCCAGATACAGGGGCATACAAAAGTTGACAGCCCTGATCAAAATGACTGTTATTGTGAAAAGTTAAAGTTGAAAAGTTGAAGATGAAATGATCTTTAAATGGCATAAAGTTACAGATTAAACAGATTTGTCTGTAATTCTAAGCAATATCAGTGTATTATATTTGAGTACAATTTTAGTGAAAAAGGGAAAGGAGCACCTTGCAAAAGTTTGATAACCCTTGTAGATTTGTGTGCTCAGATAACTTTGACCAAGGTCTCAGACCTTCATTAGCCAGTTATGGTTATGGCTTGTTCACTATCATTGTTAAGAAAGGCCAAGTGATGCAAACTTTACAACATTATAAATACCCAGCCTCCTCTAACCTTCCAAAAGCAGCAGCCATGGGTTCTTCTAAGCAGCTGTCTAGTATTCTGAAAATGAAAATGGCAGAGGCCCACAAAGCAGGAGAAGGCTATAAGAAGTTAGCAAAGCGTTTTTAAGTAGCCTTTTCCTCAGTACAAAGTGTAATTAACAAATCACAGTTACCAGGAACAGTGGAGGTCAAGATAAGGTCTGGAAGACTAAGAAATATTTAAGAGACAGCTGCTCATAGGATTGCAAGAGTGGCAAATTAAAACCCCCGCCTGACTGCAAAAGACCTTCAGGAAGATTTAGCAGACTGTGGAGTTATGGTACAATGTTGTACTGTTTAGTGATACCTGCACAAATATGGCCTTCATGGAAGAGTCATCAGAAGAAAACCTCTCTTGCATCCTCACCATAAAATTTAGTGTCAGAAGTTTGCAAAAGAACATCTAAATACGCCTGATCATTTTGGAAACAAGTCCTGTGGACCAATAAGGTTAAAATAGAACTCTTTGGCCACAATGATGAAAGGTATGTTTGGAGAAAAAAGGGCACAGAATTTCAGGAAAAGAACATCTCTCCAAACATTAAGCATGGGGGTAGATCAATCATGCTTTGGGTTGTGTTGCAGTCAATGGCACGGGGAACATTTCACAAATAATGAGAAGAATGAATTCAATGAAATTTCAGCAAATTCTTGAAGCAAGCATAACACCATCTGTAAACAAGCTAGAAATTTATGAGAGGATGGCTACTACAAATGGATAATGATCCTAAACACACGTCAAAATCCACCATAGACTACCTAAAAAGGTGCAAGCTGATGGTTTCATCATGGCTCTCACAGTCCCCTAATCTGAACATCATTGAATATCTGGGGCTAGACCTCAAAAGAGCAGTGCATGCAAGACAACCCAGAAATCTCACAGAACTTCCAAGGAAGAATGGATGAAAATCACTCAAACAAGAATTGAAAGACTCTTGTCTGGCTACAAAAATCATTTACAAGCTGTGATACTTGCCAAAGGGAGTGCTACTAGGTACTAACCATAGAAAAACTTGGGCCCACAGAGGGTCAGGTAAGTATATACTCAAGATCAACTGAATAATTAGGAACAAAACATCCAAAAATTGCAATTTTTGACACAACAAACAGTTGAGCAGAAACTGGTGTAAAATCATTGATAATTTCTAGAGATGAGCGAACACTAAAATGTTCGAGGTTCGAAATTCGATTCGAACAGCCGCTCACTGTTCGAGTGTTCGAATGGGTTTCGAACCCCATTATAGTCTATGGGAACATAAACTCGTTAAGGGGGAAACCCAAATTCGTGTCTGGAGGGTCACCAAGTCCACTATGACACCCCAGGAAATGATACCAACACCCTGGAATGACACTGGGACAGCAGGGGAAGCATGTCTGGGGGCATAAAAGTCACTTTATTTCATGGAAATCCCTGTCAGTTTGCGATTTTCGCAAACTAACTTTTCCCCATAGAAATGCATTGGCCAGTGCTGATTGGCCAGAGTACGGAACTCGGCCAATCAGCGCTGGCTCTGCTGGAGGAGGCGGAGTCTAAGATCGCTCCACACCAGTCTCCATTCAGGTCCGACCTTAGACTCCGCCTCCTCCGGCAGAGCCAGCGCTGATTGGCCGAAGGCTGGCCAATGCATTCCTATGCGAATGCAGAGACTTAGCAGTGCTGAGTCAGTTTTGCTCAACTACACATCTGATGCACACTCGGCACTGCTACATCAGATGTAGCAATCTGATGTAGCAGAGCCGAGGGTGCACTAGAACCCCTGTGCAAACTCAGTTCACGCTAATAGAATGCATTGGCCAGCGCTGATTGGCCAATGCATTCTATTAGCCCGATGAAGTAGAGCTGAATGTGTGTGCTAAGCACACTCATTCAGCACTGCTTCATCACGCCAATACAATGCATTAGCCAGTGCTGATTGGCCAGAGTACGGAATTCGGCCAATCAGCGCTGGCCAATGCATTCTATTAGCCCGATGAAGTAGAGCTGAATGTGTGTGCTAAGCACACACATTCAGCACTGCTTCATCACGCCAATACAATGCATTAGCCAGTGCTGATTGGCCAGAGTACGGAATTCGGCCAATCAGCGCTGGCTCTGCTGGAGGAGGCGGAGTCTAAGGTCGGACCTGAATGGAGACTGGTGTGGAGCGATCTTAGACTCCGCCTCCTCCAGCAGAGCCAGCGCTGATTGGCCGAATTCCGTACTCTGGCCAATCAGCGCTGGCCAATGCATTCTATTAGCCCGATGAAGTAGAGCTGAATGTGTGTGCTAAGCACACACATTCAGCACTGCTTCATCACGCCAATACAATGCATTAGCCAGTGCTGATTGGCCAGAGTACGGAATTCGGCCAATCAGCGCTGGCCAATGCATTCTATTAGCCCGATGAAGTAGAGCTGAATGTGTGTGCTAAGCACACACATTCAGCACTGCTTCATCACGCCAATACAATGCATTAGCCAGTGCTGATTGGCCAGAGTACGGAATTCGGCCAATCAGCGCTGGCCAATGCATTCTATTAGCCCGATGAAGTAGAGCTGAATGTGTGTGCTAAGCACACATTCAGCACTGCTTCATCACGCCAATACAATGCATTAGCCAGTGCTGATTGGCCAGAGTACGGAATTCGGCCAATCAGCGCTGGCCAATGCATTCTATTAGCCCGATGAAGTAGAGCTGAATGTGTGTGCTAAGCACACACATTCAGCACTGCTTCATCACGCCAATACAATGCATTAGCCAGTGCTGATTGGCCAGAGTACGGAATTCGGCCAATCAGCGCTGGCTCTGCTGGAGGAGGCGGAGTCTAAGATCGCTCCACACCAGTCTCCATTCAGGTCCGACCTTAGACTCCGCCTCCTCCAGCAGAGCCAGCGCTGATTGGCCGAATTCCGTACTCTGGCCAATCAGCACTGGCTAATGCATTGTATTGGCGTGATGAAGCAGTGCTGAATGTGTGTGCTTAGCACACACATTCAGCTCTACTTCATCAGGCTAATAGAATACATTGGCCAATCAGCGCTGGCCAATGCATTCTATTAGCTTGATGAAGCAGAGTGTGCACAAGGGTTCAAGCGCACCCTCGGCTCTGATGTAGCAGAGCTGAGGGTGCACAAGGGTTCAAGTGCACCCTCGGCTCTCCTACATCAGAGCCGAGGGTGCGCTTGAACCCTTGTGCAGCCTCGGCTCTGCTACATCAGAGCCGAGGGTGCGCTTGAACCCTTGTGCAGCCTCGGCTCTGCTACATCAGAGCCGAGGGTGCGCTTGAACCCTTGTGCACACTCTGCTTCATCAAGCTAATAGAATGCATTGGCCAGCACTGATTGGCCAGAGTACGGAATTCGGCCAATCAGCGCTGGCCAATGCATCCCTATGGGAAAAAGTTTATCTCACAAAAATCACAATTACACACCCGATAGAGCCCCAAAAAGTTATTTTTAATAACATTCCTCCCTAAATAAAGGTTATCCCTAGCTATCCCTGCCTGTACAGCTATCCCTGTCTCATAGTCACAAAGTTCACATTCTCATATGACCCGGATTTGAAATCCACTATTCGTCTAAAATGGAGGTCACCTGATTTCGGCAGCCAATGACTTTTTCCAATTTTTTTCAATGCCCCCGGTGTCGTAGTTCCTGTCCCACCTCCCCTGCGCTGTTATTGGTGCAAAAAAGGCGCCAGGGAAGGTGGGAGGGGAATCGAATTTTGGTGCACTTTACCACGCGGTGTTCGATTCGATTCGAACATGGCGAACACCCTGATATCCGATCGAACATGTGTTCGATAGAACACTGTTCGCTCATCTCTAATAATTTCCTCTCCATCCAGCCATTATATATGTAATACGTTGATCTTGTAACTGATTACTTAACTCTAAATATTACTATAATGACTTCACAGGTTTAGATTGCTAACTCACTAGACATTTCCAAACATTCACAGCCATGGCTATAAACTGGAAATGTAAAATCCAATGTTAATTATTTCACACCAGTCCGAGGTCCAGATTTCACTACAAAATCGTCTGGGAAAATGTGATAAATCCTTTGAACTTTTTTTTTTTTTTTGTAAAAGTAAGGTAGGTAAAGAGAGGTTATTAGAAGAAGATATTGTTTTCAGTGTCACTAATAAGATTCTTCTATGAAGTCACACACAAAAACAAGAACATCTTGGCCGTACTTTCTGGAGATGGAGTAAACTATCTGTGATTCTAAATGATGACTCTTAGCATAAGGAAAGGAAAAACACTGCCATATATGTATCTCAGTCCATTAGTAACCTAGAAAGATCCTGCTATATAGCAACAGATCCTACATAATAAAGTGGCATATGGAAATATAATGATTTCTAATAGTCCCTGACTCACTAAGAGAATGATAGGACACATTTAATACCGACTTGTAGTGTGTCACAGAACTATGAACTATAGCTGCTATTGAAAAATGCATTACCGACTATAATGTGTCAGAGTAAATGCGTCAATAAGTATCATTGGACAAGCTAATGGTCTGTTTACTAGGGAACATATTACCCTGAACGAACTGACTTTATCTGTCTGTATTATCACTACAGTCCAACACAAGATGAATAAGCTCTAGGGCATTTGGGACTCAATGATTTCTAAATGATTAAATGAATTGAGTTAAATGACTAAATCCCTTCCTTTGTAATGCAAGATGACAAATGCACTGTAAATGCTATTAACACCATAAACACAGCTGCTTACTGAATGTATCATGGATTCATGGCCCTGCCTTGCTGCCTGGACTTAATGATACAGGACGGGGGCAATGGCGTGAAGAATATATTCTTGATGGATGTTAAGTGCTCGGGTGCCAATATGTACCTAAAGCTACACTATAAATAAATGATTGTTTAAAGGGTTTTTCGGGGCTTATCAATTGATGACCTATCCTGAGGCTAGGCAATCAATTATCAGCAAGGGTCCCACACTGATCAGCAGTTTGGAGGAGCTGCGGTATTCAGAAGAATGCTGCAGCCTCTTCACACAAAACCATGGATTTTACAGCTTGATATCGCACCTCTGTCCCGTTCACTTGAACATCACTGAGCTGTGAAAAGGTCATGTAACTAATGAATATGATGTCACATGGTCTGTGAAGGGGAAACAGCACTTACGGAAAACCACTAAAGGATAGGTCAATTGATAAGCCTGGAAAACCTCTTTAAATTAATCAAAGAATTTCCAAACATCCAGGGGTGTAACTGAGGACTCATAGGCCCTGTGGCAAAAGTTCAGCATGGATTTTCCTGTGTAACGTCTACTCATTCATACTTTTCTGCAGCACACACTGCTGCATCTTTTAAGTGACCTCAGCTCTGTGTACAGTATTATACCTCTATAATGGCAGGATTAAGTATAGCTAGATAAAATGGAAGGCCTAAATATAGAAGCCCAGCTCTATGGATGGTAGTATTCCTCTATAATGCAGTCACTAGAGCTGAGCGAGTAGAGAAATATTCGAGATTCAAGATTCGTTTCGAGTAGAGCCTCAATATTCGACTACTCAATTGAATATCTAATCCCATTATAGTCTATGGGAAAAAATGCTCGTTTCAGGGGAAACCACTATTCGACTAAAGGAGAGTCACCAAGTCCACGAGTAGCAGGAGGAGAGTATTTAGGAGGAGCGCTGTGCAGTTAAAGCGCACAGACCTCATTATAGTCTATGTGGTCCGTGCGCTTTAACTGCACAGCGCTTGCCGTTGCGCTAGTATTCTGTTCGGGGGGGGGGTCCTCCTGCGGACTCCTTCAGGACGGAAGGCAAGCGCTAATGTGAACCGGCCCTTACACGTCCTGCAGAACCAGCATTGATTGGCCGAATGCTATAAACTGTATAGCATTCGGCAAATCAACGCTGGTTCTGCAGCAGGCTCGTCCTTGCTAGTCGGGAGAGATGACGGCTTGCGGTTATGCGGGAGTTAACTTTTTCTCATAGGAATGAATTGACCAGCGTTGATTGGCCAGTGTACAGCATTCGGGCAATCAACGTTGGTTCTGCTGGAGGCTCGTCTGTGAGGAGGCGGAGTCTAAGATCGGAGCACAATGGAGACTGCTGTGGTCTGATCTTAGACTCCGCCTCCTCACAGACGAGCCTCCAGCAGAACCAGCGTTGATTGGCCGAATGCTGTACACTGTGTAGCATTCGGCCAATCAACGCTGGTCAATGCATTAATTTGAGAAAAAGTCAGCTCCCGCATAACGCAAGCTCTCCTGACTAGCAAGGACGAGCCAGCTGCAGAACCAGCATTGATTTGCCAAATGCTATACACTGTATAGCATTCGGTCAATCAACGCTGGTTCTGAATCGAATCTTTACTGGGAATAGCGAGTAGTATTCGAACGAGTACGAGTATTTCGAATACCGTAGTATTCTATCGAATACCTACTCGATCTAATACTACTCGCTCATCTCTAGCAGGAACCATATAATGTTCATATACAAGCTTTCCATACAGTTATGGTTTCAACTAACAACGGTTGTCCCAGAACAATTGATGTTGTAATTTGAAGCACCTATCTACTGTAACCCTTTAGCTGCAATTTATCCACAGCATGCTTTACTTTATATACTGACCTTTTTCTACTTTTGGAATTAAAAGGTTAATGCTCTCCTGACTGGTGAGGAGGGTGTCTGGCAACCTATGGATCATGAATCACAGTGCAGAGAACATTGGAAAAATAATTTATCATGCATAGACTGCCAGACATTAAAGGTAAAAGTGGGTTGAGAGGGGCTTGTGATCGCCCCCATGGCTTATGGGGCCCCAATGAAACTGCAATGGCTGCAACTTGTAAAGCTACAGCATTGGATAACATGGATATACCTGCTCTGTTTGCTGGTTTTAATGAAATCGATAAACTTGATGCCTGCCATGGACAGTACTTAGGAAGTAAAGAACATGTAGTTCTTATGAAATCAGTAAACAGTGCCCGTGTCAGGAGCAGAGTTTCATAGGCTTCATGACCTGGAGTGTTACAACGTTCAAAACAGTTATATTTTTGAAGCATGTGTTCATTGTTACTTACAGATTATTTTTATGTTTGCAGACAGGGAGAATGGGTTTGAGGTGTTAAAGTGGTTGTCCTGCTAACACTAACTGCAACGGCCTATAAAAACCGATTTTACACTGAAGCTGGGAGACCCCAATGACTATAATAATGTCTTTTGGGTGTCTGTCATTTTTAAACTGAAACCAGTAGAGGTCATTTTCCTCTGCTGATTCCTGCAAAAAAAAATTTTTAGGTCTAAAAATGAAATAGCAAAAAAAAAAAAAAAATTAGGAAATTGTAATACCACTCAAAGCTGCTATGGACTGTGATGGCATTTTGCAAGTCTTAGTAATTGTTGTCCCCAATGCAAAATCTATATCACACCCTACTACAATGTATTGTTTATGGTACGGGATTTCTCGTGTTGGGAAGGGACACCTTAGCCTGCATGCACATGGAGGAATCCAGACTGGAAAATTCAGTGTATACCGTATATACTCGAGTATAAGTCGAGTTTTTCAGCACAGTTTTTGTGCTGAAAAAGCCCCCCTCAGCTTATACTAGAGTCAAGCAAAAAAAATAAATATATATATATATATATATATATATATATATATATACACACTGTATATATACACACACAGAGATTTTTTTTTTTTTTGGGGGGGGGTCTATGATCAGCCGCAATAGTAATGTATAGAATCTCCCATAAAGTAGTGAAAAAAAGCTTTAAAAAATAATAAAAAAGTAAAATAAAAAGTTCTAAATCCCTCCTTTCCCTAGAATACATATAAAAGTAGAAAATGACTGTGAAACACATACACATTAGGTATCTCTGTGTCTGAAAGTGCCCGGTCTACTGAATATAGGGTATATGCAGTGCTCCTGTTCCATCGAAAAGGGGTTAATAGGAGCACTGCAGATACCCTATATTCAGCCAGGCTGAATTCCAAGTGGGGGAAAAAAAAAAACACAACCGAAACATCCCCTCCCCTTCCCCAGCACCCAGCAACTACTGCACCCAAAAACTCCGACCATTTTAATTTTTGAAATTTTCCAGTAGCTGCTGCATTTCCCCCCTCGGCTTACACTCGAATCAATAAGTTTTCCCAGTTTTTTTTTTTTTGTGGTAAAATTAGGGGCCTCGGCTTATATTCGGGTCGGCTTATACTCGAGTATATACGGTATATCGGACAGATTTCTTGGCTCAAATTCAGTCTGGAGACCAAGACTCCCTGCATCATAGTGGTCTATGGTGCTAGGATCTCTTCATCGCCATGGCTCAACTGTCCCATACTGTATGAAATAGTAGAGAGACAAGAAAATGTACAGGCACATATTACTCACAAAATACAACAAATGTTAAGTTCACAGGCAATTGTTTTGTAACTGTTTTGGTGACAGACTCCCTTTAAAGTAATCTTTCATTTTATCATGTGTGAGCGTTGAGAAACGTTGCTAGACCTTAATATAGTGTAAGCCTTAGATGTAATGTCAGATGTAAACCTTATTAAAAATTAATCATATTATACTCTGGGTGCCTTAATAAAGGCAGAGGACCAATTGGTTCCCAAACTTTGGGGATGTGATGCCAATAGCTATACATAGATGAAAGAAATGGATAGAAATATAAGTTTACTTTTTTTGTTTCTCTAATGAACAAGACTTGATAAGGAATATGTGACAAGATAGGCAATCTTTGGTTATGTTTAGCTGAAGAAAGCAAGCAAGCATTAGCCCAGGCGGGGTATAACAGTTATTACCATGTATAAATGTTACTGACCCTTAGGCAGCATTCACATTTGTGCCGCTGTCCGCTCACTGTGATTCCACTGAATTTGCATGAAAAACAGCTTGGGGACGGTTTGCCCGTGGTCAGTTTAAAAACCAATTCATTTGAATGGGTTTTTAAAGCAAATCGCCAGTGTCCATATGCAGCCTGTCCGCCGTGAAACAGTTTTTTGTTTTTTTTTGCACAGACACAAAGTTGGATATGCAGGACTTTGTGTCCGTGCAATAAAAGCGGTTTCACAGTGGAGAGGCTGTATATGGACACTGTAAAGGGAAGTGCTGTTTAAGAGTATGAATGGGACACAGCTTATGGGTGTGAAAAGGAGTTTCATAGGGGAGCCCAAGCTGAGCTTTTGCACCAGGGCCTGTGAGTCTTTAGTTACATACCTGCTTACATGTAATACTACATTCCCATTGTACAAACCTCATTCTCATGTAAAAATATACTGACATTGATGCATTTTTTCAACTTGCCCTTTTATAATATTGTTTAAAGTATTATAGAAACCTCTCAAGGTATAGTTTTCATTTTTGAAGAGGCCTCTAAAGATAATAGCTGGAATCATTTCATAGGAGAGATCATTGTAATGACGTGACTAGGCAGAGAATCACATAAGGAAAGCTTTCTTTGTCACCATAGGGTCAGTTTGTGTCAAGTGGTACACAGGAGAGTATATAGCATGAAAGCTGTGATAAGTGCAACAAAAAAGCCAGATGGCACACTATAACGTATAAAAAGTTAGTATAAATTGAAAGTTATGTTAATACTGGCTTTTGGCAAATAATTTTGTGGGTATGTGTGTATTGTAAATGGAATGACAATGTCCCATCAACACCGCAATTCAGAGAGATTTAAATGGAACAGCACCTCTGTAGGTCAGATACTGCACATGAACTTATTGAGTTACAGACAGATGTGCCATTTCTTTGGATCCAGATATTCTGATGAGTGAAGAGATCACCAGCTTTAAAATATATATTTCTTTGATTTACTAACAATCCCTGACACAGTGATGCAAAAATTACCTGACCCACAAGACAAGGCAAAGAAGGACACGTGTTGAATGCACATGGCACTGTTGATAACTGATATTGCTAATGCTACTGCTAGCTTAGGCTGATTCCCCCTGAGTACATGTATAGCATATACCTAGTTTTTCCTAATGGTGCTTTAGTACTTTATAGCCATTCTTTCCTGTTCTAGTAAGCAGCTCACTATGTACTTCTGTCTTCTCAGTGGGCTATGATAGGTTTCTGTTTATGCACAGCAGCACATGTGGGGAGAAAAACATGCAGGGGAAAGGAAAAAGCAGCCTGAACATGGGCAGTGGGTGTGTCTCAGACTACCTCCACCTCCTTGTAGGCACTGTACAGTTCAGAAAATCCAGATTTCCTGGACTAAATGTGGTTTGGAGATAGAAGACTCCTTGCATCTTAGTGATCTATGCCTACCTCTCCATGGCTCTACTATCCTGCGCTGTACACACTATGAGACAGTACAGCTGTGGGAAGGTAAGGACTCCTATTAGAGATGAGCGAACAGTAAAATGTTCGAGATTCGATATTCGTTTCGAGTAGCCCCTCAATATTCGACTACTCGAATCAAATATCGAACCCTATTATAGTCTATGGGGGGAAAATGCTCATTTCAGGGGTAGGCAACGTTCGATCAAATTATACTTACCAAGTCCACGAATGAGGGTCGGGCTGGATCCTCCGAGAAGTCTTCTTCGTGCAGCGTCCCCGCGGCATCTTCCGGCTCTGAATTCACTACAAGCGGGCATGCGCAGTCGGCTCTGCCCAGGCCCGATGCCTGGCAGAGTGTATTCAGAGCTGGAAGACGTCGCGGGGAAGCTGCACGGAGAAGACTTCTAAAGGTAGGAGAAGAACCAGCGTTGATTGGCCGACTGTATAGCATTCGGCCAATCAATGCTGGTTCTGCATCAAACTTTTCCATTCGAATAGCGAGTGGTATTCGATCGAGTACGAGTATTTCGTATACCGTAATATTCAATCGAATACCTACTCGATTGAATACTACTCGCTCATCTCTAACTCCTATCATTAAAACTATGATGCAAGGAGCCCATATTGCGTGACTAAGCACAGGCCAGGAAACAGATGGATTTTCCAGCTTGTATTCACCTGTGTGCAGAAAAAGGGGCCAAACATCAAGATCTGAGGATAATAAATATCAGGCATTCATCCCCTGTAAATGTTTGTGTCATCCTTAAGGGTCATGACTGGCCAGCAAATTTAATTATAATTGTGTTAATTAACACTTTATGCAAATTTTAATTTCACAATGCTCTTGTACCGTTTTCTCTGAAAACAATATATATCTTATGTCACTTTTAGGGTTCACTAACCAAATTTTTGTTTCCGTAAATGAAGGGCTGTGCAAGTATCCCTACATTTCATATTTCATTGTCCTTATGTCAACAAATTCAATGCCCAATAAACAACTGACAAATGCTTAGGCACTAAGAGATTCAATGACAGTGAAGGTCCTGCTTAATTTAATGTCTGCGCCATTACTATTTGCTTTCTCAGATTCTTTAAACACATTTGACCTTTGTAGAGGTGAGATAACCAAATGTATTTACATTCATGCAAATGGCTTCATTTGTAACTTCACAGCCACTTTACTTAACTCACAGATCACAATTTATGATAAAGTGTTAGAATCTGTGAAGTCAGCTAACAGTTTGGAATGAGAAACATTAAAGCACATTTAGTGCAATATTCTGTTTGATGGACACAAATTAAAGTCGACTGATAAGGTGCCCTTTAAAATCCTCTGAAATGAGCTCAGTAAAGGTTCACATTATGGGGCTGCCATAGTTATAGCGCTCCTATATTTAAGATTGTTATTGCCCAGCACTAAATATCATTGTCAAATGAACCATCTACTCACACATATAATGACAAGTGTCTGATGCTGGGGGTCCCACTGTGCAGTGTTTGCTCAATTCAAAGAACAGACTAGGGACTCCTGTACTCGTGTTCGGAGGGGTCTCAGCAGTGGGACCCTTATCAAACACTTCAAACCTAGCCCGTAGATAGCTGATACATTGTGATTTGGGGGCAACCATTTAAAATACTTGAGGACACGTAAACATAATGTTTAAAATAATAAAAGACACAAAGAATTCTAATCTTCTACAAAACAATAAATGTAAACCAAAGCATTAGGCATAAAGCACAAATGATTTAAACACATTTATGTATAAAAATAATAACAATGACTACTTGATTGTAATATATTAATGCAACTCAACACATTTTATTGTGTTATTATTTTTTATTGTTATTTATTACATCTCTTCTTCCAGTCAAATAACTTTGCTTAAACAATAAATCTATTCAATTTATTAAACTTTTAGTTCCACTACTTTGACAATTGATGCTAAAGCTCACATAATTCATTGTACGCGATATCATCCATGAAATGTGGAGTGTAGAATAAATACTACAAATGCATGGATTCCTGTCCAGATTGTATTTGTATTCAATTTATCTTCACAGTTTCATTCTTGCACAACGTTACTAGCGCATGACTGAGCATCAAGTAAGTTTGGATTGGTGGCTTGGCACATAAATGTTATTAATATTGAAGGTATGAACATGTTCCAGCCAAGCAATATCAACCAAAGGAAACATTTTATCTTTACTATTTAAGTTTACTTTGTGGTTAGTAAATAATCTTTTCTCTTGCCTTTTTTGTTAATATACTGCCTATGCATTTGTATCAGAGACGTAGGGGGCAGAGGAGGCAACTGCCCCAGGCTCGATGACTCTGTGGAGCCTACCCTAGGGCTGCCATTAATGCTTTACTTTTAACTACATCGGTGGACCCTGCACATAGAACATAGTGCCAAGAAGAGGAGGTGGTGTCTCCATTCACCAAAGGATAGCAGGTAGGTATCCTTTTTTTTAGCACAGTTGTGGGTGTTTTAATAGTATAGGCATTGTTAGGAGGGGGAAATACAAGGAAGGATTCATTAGGGGGCATTATGACGATAGGGGGTTCATTTATATTAGGGTTATTGGGAGCAAGTTCATTTATATACAGGGTCATTAGGGGTGCAGTATTTATGTCAAGGGGAATCAGAGGCATAAAATTAGGGAGCAATTCATTTACTTAAGGTGGCACTTGGACTTTATTAAGGCTAAGACCCCATATAGTGGGCCACAGCAAAAAAGCACTGCAGGGAAAACCACGGTGGTAACGAATCAGTTTTTCCTGCACCACTTTTCACAGAAAGTCCACAGAGGTTTCCATTGCAGACTTTCTGCTTCCATTATACCTATAGGGAAAAAGCCAGCATTTCCATAGTTATAACTGACATGCTGCAATGCCGTTTGGCCATTTTCTGGTGGCCTCTTACACGACCATCTGCATGGTGGCAGGAAAATGGCCAAACTGACACAGGCAGTCGGCTCTGCTGGCTGATGACACATGTGATGACGTGGCGGCGGAACAAGGCAGTGGCAGTGGAGAGTCTTCAAGTAACACAAGAGAGGTCCCCTGTGCTTTCTGAAGACTCATTTACATAAGGAAGAAATAAGAAATTTCTCAGGAACGGCTGTGCAGATCAGAATAACAAAGGTAGGAGAACAATAGCCTTTCTAAAGGCTATTCTGATGTGGTATTTGTAGAAAAAGGGTTTCTAATGATAAAATCCCTTTAAAGTGGTCTGCATATGTGATGAGAACAGGCACTAACTACATCCCAATACCGTGCCACCACTCATGTCATGAGACTGCGACAGCGTAGTAGTATACAATACTATTCTAAGTAGTATACAATACCATTTTACACACATTATATTAACATGTAAAAATAGGCTTTGCATTGTCTTGATATTTTTTCTTTTATCCTACTTTGTAATAAACACATGTCTACCAGCTACTTGTTTTAACCAAGGTTACAATGTCTCCTAAAGTAAGCAAACATTCATTGTACATTCCCTCTTTGTCTAGCTTTTGACAGGCACTGAAGGAGGTGATGTATCAGTTCCATAGTACTCAAATGGCTTGTGAGCATCTTTTTCTGGTGTGACATTACCAATTAATAATGCAAGACCCTTGGCTTTAGACACAGTGGGGATCAGCTTACCTTTGGTTCCATTGAGATGAAGTTGTGCGTTCCTCGGCTTGATAAGACTGATCTCTTGATAATTTTACTGTGATAAAAGTGATAGTAATCCTGGAGTGACCCAATCTGCAACAAGCAAGAGACAAAACTTTTAAGTGTTATTATAAGAAAATGCTATAATGTTTATATTTGTCTATTTTTTCTGCCCATAATATAAATGTATAAATTATGCAAGCTCCTGCTGTGCTAGAACATTACTTGAGCCCAATGATCATCTTTCAAAAGAAGGACATGTGATATGAAATGGATGTGGGTGTCCTTCAGGCACTAACTGCATAACCAAAGATTATAATTGAGCTTCTAAGGCGGCCTGTGTCTACCTTTTAATGTTTAATTTATATGCAGCGTTTTATATCAATGCACGTCGACACTGACACATAACAAACTGCATTCACAAAAATATGTGCCAAATGACTGGCACCATTAAAAAGCATTCTCTTGTGTTGCTACAGGAAATCTAGTTTCTAATGGACAAGGATTCTCTATTGGGATTATTAAAGTACTGAACCAAGTTTCAGAATTTTATAAATTGTATTTGTAACACTGGAAAAAGTATCTGTTAATAATATACAGTCCTATGAAAAAGTTTGGGCACCCCTATTAATCTTAATCATTTTTAGTTCTAAATATTTTGGTGTTTGCAACAGCCATTTCAGTTTGATATATCTAATAACTGATGGACACAGTAATATTTCAGGATTGAAATGAGGTTTATTGTACTAACAGAAAATGCGCAATATGCATTAAACCAAAATTTGACCGGTGCAAAAATATGGGCACCTCAACAGAAAAGTGACATTAATATTTAGTACATCCTCCTTTTGCAAAGATAACAGCCTCTAGTCGCTTCCTGTAGCTTTTAATCAGTTCCTGGATCCTGGATGAAGGTATTTTGGACCATTTCTTTCTACAAAACAATTCAAGTTCAGTTAAGTTTGATGGTCGCCGAACATGGACAGCCCGCTCTCAAATGATCTGAAAACAAAGATTGTTCAACATAGTTGTTCAGGGGAAGGATACAAAACGTTGTCTCAGAGATTTAACCTGTCAGTTTCCACTGTGAGGAACATAGTAAGGAAATGGAAGACCACAGGGACAGTTCTTGTTAAGCCCAGAAGTGGCAGGCCAAGAAAAATATCAGAAAGGCAGAGAAGAAGAATGGTGAGAACAGTCAAGGACAATCCACAGACCACCTCCAAAGAGCTGCAGCATCATCTTGCTGCAGATGGTGTCACTGTGCATCGGTCAACTATACAGCGCACTTTGCACAAATAGAAGCTGTATGGGAGAGTGATGAGAAAGAAGCCGTTTCTGCACGTACGCCACAAATAGAGTTGCCTGAGGTATGAAAAAGCACATTTGGACAAGGCAGCTTCATTTTGGAAACAAAAATTGAGTTGTTTGGTTATAAAAAAAAGGCGTTATGCATGGCGTCCAAAAAGAAACAGCATTCCAAGAAAAGCACATGCTACCCACTGTAAAATTTGGTGGAGGTTCCATCATGCTTTGGGGCTGTGTGGCCAATGCCGGCATCGGGAATCTTGTTAAAGTTGAGAGTCGCATGGATTCCACTCAGTATCAGCAGATTCTTGAGAATAATGTTCAAGAATCAGTGACGAAGTTGAAGTTACGCCGGGGATGGATATTTCAGCAAGACAATGATCCAAAACACCGCTCCAAATCCTCAGGCATTCATGCAGAGGAACAATTACAATGTTCTGGAATGGCCACCCAAGTCCCCAGACCTGAATATCATTGAACATCTGTGGGATGATTTGAAGCGGGCTGTCCATGCTCGGCGACCATCTAACTTAACTGAACTTGAATTGTTTGTCCAAAATACCTTTATCCAGGATCCAGGAACTGATTAAAAGCTACAGGAAGCGACTAGAGGCTGTTATCTTTGCAAAAGGAGGATCTACTAAATATTAATGTCACTTTTCTGTTGAGGTGCCCATACTTTTGCACCGGTCAAATTTTGGTTTAATGCATATTGCACATTTTCTGTTAGTACAATAAACCTCATTTCAATCCTGAAATATTACTGTGTCCATCAGTTATTAGATATATCAAACTGAAATGGCTGTTGCAAATACCAAAATATTTAGAACTAAAAATGATTAAGATTAATAGGGGTGCCCAAACTTTTTCATAGGACTGTATATAGCAGATCTTGTACTTGTATGATTCTTTACTAAATGTAATGTCGGCTCCTTTATTGAACTTGCACAAAAGGCGCTTTCTGAACTGGTTAAATGAGCTTGAGGGGGTGTTGCAAACAGAAGACACCTTTCATTTTTATTTATATAAGTTATACTTAAATTCTACATAAACCCTTATTTACTATTTCTTTTCTTAGTGCAGGGGAGATTTATTTAATGTAAGTCATCTACTCTCATCTTTTCTTGACTGTCGGCAAGAATGATTGTGCAAAAAGTATATACAAGGAGATTGTTCCTACATGTAGCAACCCACAAATAAGTTTTAACACACAATAGAGTGGAATGTTTAGAACCATGTGGGTCAGTTTAGTAAGGTTTATATGTGGAAGCGGCCGTTCACATCATGATTTGGCTGCCTATTAGCATCCGCCAGTGGCATACACTGGAAAACGTGAAAACAGGTACTCACAACAGAAAATCAACCATATGAGCATTTCCTTTGGAAAGTATTACCATAACGGTTATCTCACAGCTGATTTTGACTATTGTGTGAATATAGCCTTAATGTACTGTATATTTTATGGAATTCCATTGAAGATGGCAGTGAAAAACTTGGAACACTGGTTTACAAAAGATACCATCCTGCTATTGACTAGCAAGTTTTCAAATAAAGTCTTAGTCACTGGAGAAGAAAATAAAGTCCCTGATTTAACAGAACAGGCAGCACTTATCTGCTGTCACCCCATTTAAGTATATTTTGCTTTGAGCAATAGGAATTGAAGAATAGATGACGGAAATGTGAGAACTGTAGTAATCATAAGACCGATTTGTTATCCACTGCCTACATCAATAAAGTCGTAGAAAATAATAAAGCTTTTGTACATATTTGTCATCTTTATCTGCTCTCTGATGTGTCGCTGTTTTATTGCAGTTCTCAAGAGTTGTTCAGAAAGCATACATTCCAGACAATGCCAGGACCAAGACGTATGCATAAGGCACTACACTGCAAGATCTTTCACATTGGAGATCACATCATTTTGATGAAAAGAATAATATCAATTTGCCGTTTCTTATACATTTTATTGACTGCCATAAATTCAGCAACTCCATCTCTTTGTAGGCAGTGTCCGGCCTAACCCCCTTGTCTGCTCCTGCATGAGACTGGTTATAGTAGAGACCCTGAATATAGGGTAGAGCAAGGTGGGGAGCAAAGAAAATATTACAACTGTGCTGGAATCAGTGGAAAGGCGGCCATTAAAAAGATGCAAAGAAATGGTTAGTAGAGACTGTGAAATGTCCTCTAAAGTATTCCTAAGGCTAAGACTATATGTTCCGACAATCTGATGGAGAACATAAGAATGTATTTTGCCTAGGGTGAATATACATGTTTTTTGTACTTTAATCTTCAGTCGACATCTCAGTGTTCCTACAATGTAGTCTGTCAGATTAAAAACACCACTTAAAAATTTCCTGCTGGATGTCATGTTTCTGTCTAAGAAAATGCTGTAAATTTGCTTCAGTTGTTCAACCACTGCTTCTATGGTATCTACAGATCCAAAATTATCAAATTCATTATAGTAATTGTGATATATATTTGGCAACTGGATGTTCCATTTACATAGCTGAGGACTTCTTGAAGATAGGGAAACATATTTGCAATAAGTTCTAAGTTTCTAAGTTTATACTAGCATTAGTTGTTACAGTAATTGACTTAAAACGTCAGCAATATATATAAATCTAAACAGATACATCTACCTTGTGTCAGTCAATGTATTGGTTAGCACATAGAAACACAGTACACAGCCCATGCTCCAAAAAAGATCCACAGCTGCACAGATACCGTCCTCTGGGTGAGAACACGAAACATGAACAAAACCAATGCAAAAAGAGGGTATCCAGCACAGTGTAATCTAATATTAAAATATAAATTTTATTGAAGTAGTATATAGTCCATAAAACTAATTCTTCACACGACACTGAGCAAAAAATGACATGAAAAAACAAAGACATACCGGACTGGACGAACATTAACCAGACATGTGGACCCGCTGACGCGTTTCGGGGCTGCACACCTTAGTCATAGCGGTATGATACCCTCTTTTTGCATTGGTTTTGTTAATGTATCGGTTACCCATCCATCAAAGAATACAATATAAAATTATCACACTCACCCATAAATCCATCCATAGATCTATGCCCGTCTATATCTCCTGTCTCATCACTGTCTACCGTCCTACCTGTCCTCTCCATTCTGCCAATGATCTTAGACTTCCATATTTTATATGACCATCCCACTCCTGTCTCCAAGACTTTTCTTGAGCTGCACCAGTGCTCTGGAACGATTTACCCCAGGCAAACAGATTAATCCTCAACTACAGTAGCTTCAAAACTGACCTAAAATCACATCTGTTTGGTCAGTCTTATCACGTCACCTGATCATAGTATAGAATTGCTGAAGTATAGAAAAAACACTACCTTTTATTCTTCCTCCTCTGTTCCTCAGATCCTGTCCTCTCCATCTAGAAGTTACACTGCACTTCTTACACTTAGTATTTGATTAGTCACAAATACTGGCTGATGAGGGGCGCATTGTCACAGTTATATAGATGCCCGACAACCGTGGTACTAAATGGTGCTTGCACTGCTAGGAAAATGGGGTAGGTGAGCTGTCCCTACCCCTACGATGGCTATCTAGGCCCTTCCTGAGGGTGTTGGTCAGCTGTACCTGAGCTAAACTCGGCTCCAACATCTACTGGCTCTCTAAACGCAAAGACCTACACAGGTAGGATGAGAGCTGAAACAGGCTAGGGACTGGGAAACTAGAGGCGGTCACCCCTAGCAAAAGGATTAGTGCATCTGCAAGCAGTACTAACTAGGATGGGACATGCTGGAGAACTAACAGGTGCAGCACAACCACCAAACACACAACAGGAAATGAGGAGAGGAGGAGAGGAGTAGTGAGGAAAGGGTATCACAGGACAAGGGCAAAACAAACCTGAAACCCAAAACAGAACCTCACTAATACCAAACAGTGACAGACAGCCAGGAATATAGGAAAGGGGTTGAGTAGAAATGTTTGAGGGTAAAACAGACTCTCACACAGAACAAAACTCACACCACTTCCAATTCAGCTCCAGAAACAGTACAATTCTAACTAAACTCTCTTTCAAGACTGGGACTAGAATCCTAGCAGGTAACCACGAAAACCAGCGAGGACTGAAGCCAGCAGTCAGCCTTTTACAGACCCCGGAAAGAACTGATAGGTTGATGACAATAACACACACCTGAAGCTCGCATCCACCGAGACCCAAAGCAAGCTCAAGTAGACACTGTGGCAGATACCCAACCGCTATCCCAACAGCTCAGTGGCAAGAGAACCGACCAAAGAACCCAGACGAACACCACCAAAAACACACAACCATTTTATAAATAACTCAGATACTGACACTCCATCTTCACTCACTCCAGCCTCAGTTACACAACCTTCTCTATTAAAAGATGGCTGAACCATTGTATCAAACAATCCCTCTGACCTCTTGTGTCCCCCCCTATCTCCTCATAGAATGTAATCTCTTGTGAGCAGGACCCTCACTTCTACTGTTTGATATGTTTATTTCTTTGACACAGGAAGCCAATTTAGGCAAAGGCCCCAAGTAGTGGGCTGCAGAAAAAAAGTGCTTTTCACAGAAAGTCTGCAGGAATTTCCTCTGTGGACTTTCTGCTTCAATTATACCTATAGGGAACTCGCCAGAGTTTCCGTAGGCGTAGTTGACATGCTTGCGGTTTTGGAAATTGCAGCATAATCTCTGTGCATATTTTCCTGCAATGTGTGGATGGGATTCACTAAAATCCCATCCACTTTGCACAGGCTATAAAACGCTCCAGCCTCGAGGCCATAACATGGCATATAGGTAGTTATATAAAAGAAGAGAGAGAAGTAATTATAATGGAAAAAGGTAGTACATGTACAGGGCCTAGAAGCTTCAATTTATATGTTTAATCTGGAATCCTTTTATGGATTTCACCCATTTTCAGGGTATACAAGGTGATGCAAAAATGCACCAATGGACATTGCTTCGTATTACATCAATATGATATTCGTAAACACAATATGGACCAGAACAAAAAGTAGAGTAATCTGATATTACTTTATGCATCACTCAGTTTGGGTCAGCTGACTAAGAAATAAAAGATTAAAAAAAAACATACAGCTAAAAATATGAGAACCCAACCTTAGTGTAGTAATAAATATCATACAAACTCATGAACGACAATCAGTAAATCTATCGGACAATAATGCTGACGAAGGAGAGTTGTGTGCAACAAATCAAATGTTATTCCAACAAGAAAGTTTCTAATATATCAGAATATGTTTTCTAGGTTATATGTCCTGCTTACGATCACCTCCATTTATAAAGCTATAGTGTATGTTAAAGGAAATGTTCGGTGATTCAGAACATCACTTCATTGTGCTAGACAGGTGCTGAAACAGTTCATGGCCATTTTGTAATCAGCAGCTCGGTTTTCCCATATGACGCTGAGAGTGCAGCAAACATGCATCATTTCTGAAAAACTAGACAAAACAGCCATTTCAAGGTTGTAGAAGAAAACCTGCCAAACCTATTGTGGTAAAAGCTGGCTGAGACTGAGATGTGGGCTGGCATAGATCCCACTGCTTCTACACATACAGTACAGAACCATAAAGAAAATGCAGCCAATATTATAATACCAAGGGTAATATACAGTAGCTGAAATTATAACTAATTCCGTACATTATGCCTAAGGGGACAAGCAAACATTCCACATTATACACAGACCTTATTTTTCCATATAACTGCACAGCCTGTATCCTAATAAGTTTTGACTTGCAACAGAATTTAGGAATATCAGCTAATTTTCACCTACTATATTATACCCTGAAATAACCCCTTACTAATGTTAAACTCAAGTAACCTCTTCAGTAGACATATAAAAGTGTCTTAATGTATTAATACCAACCATTACATGCAAGAGGCACCATATTTTTATCAGAAGAAATGGAAATGATGAATCTGCTGTGGTGTACTTTGCCACGATCCTCATGGATTAACATCCGTTAGCAGAAATGCTGCCTATTCTCATAGCAAAAATTAGATCAAAAAAGATCTTGCAATTAATAAAGGCATCAATAGCAGAAATACATGAATGAAACGACAGACCTGAAAGAAGAGTGGGGAAAAATCTAATCTTTCGGACCTGCACTCAAAGGGACTTATATCTCAAGTGTGTATCCTCTTAAATATGATGAAGGAACCCTTCAGACAGGATATTTTGGTCAGGATTTTGAAGCGGAATCCGCCTCAAAATCCTGACCAAAAAAAAGGCTCCCATTGAAATCAATGGGAGCTGGTCATTTCTTTTTTCCGCGAGCGGTCTGTTCTGGCTCCCAGGAAAAAAATAAGCGACATGCTCATTCTTCAGGCAGATGCCGCAGCCGGTTTAGCCGCAGACATCTGCCTGAAGGCACTCCCTCCCTAGGCCCATTCATTTGGGCCTAACCCGAAACAGAGTGCCGCGACTGGATGACGGCGCACTGCAGCGGCATCCAGTCGCAGCTACCATTTTTTGGATCCGGAATCTGAGGCAGCCTCTGCCTCAAATTCTGGACCAAAAACTCCATCTGAACTCAGCCTAAAAGCATTCACATTGCCATATGTGAACCATGGTTGGGAAGGGAACTGCTGTCATCTTTGTGGTTGGAAAATTGATTGACAGAGTCCAAAATCTCCCTTTGCTCTGTCTACAAGGAAAACTAATTCAATTTCCTTAGTCGGTGCCATACTACAACATTATAGCATACACTTAATGGCTATCCTTATGGACATAACCATAATTATATTTGTAGACAATTAAAGGTTAGCTAACTTTGCAAATGAATATAAGCCTATTGTACTTGAAAGGCCACTATTGATAATGTACAGTGGGCCCATGAACAACTTTATACTGTATGTGTGGCTCTACATATCCATCTACATACAGTGTGTATATAGAAAATAGCAGTTTATTACATTCATTAAGGGTTACTTTCATTGTGACTTTTCAGTCACTGTAGTCTTCCATTTCCCAGTATTCCCAGTTCGGCAGCACAGTAATAATTACATTGTGAACATGGACAGCTCTTTATACAGACATTCAATTTCCATAATGAGCTTTATCATTATTTTGCTGGTGATGTATGATTAGTTGAGGGACATGGCTGATAAACCTGGGCTTCAGTTGTAATAGTCATTCCTGGAAAGTAATGGCAAAAAACACGACTTCATCCAATAAGCACTACAGACTTGCTATATATATTTTCATGCGTTCTGCCTAATGTGGAAATGAAAACTGCAACTTTTATCATGATTTCTCCTCAAATGAAGCACAAAAGGAAATTAACACAAAAGTTTACTGTACTAAAGTTGTTACTTGGGAGGAATCGAGAAGCAAGAATAAGAGGCAAACCTGTTTATTGTAAGTTGAAGTGACATATAAAGAGGACGTGTCACCAAATATATAATGCTAAACTACATACACCATTTGATCACAGCTACACCCTTGAACAATTGGACGTTTCTTTATTTATTTAAATACAGTCACCTGTTCACAAGAAACAACCATTGGAAGGTTGTAACTAAATTCAATCCTGTTCTTTGGGCAGTAACCTTTTATTGTATTTGAGAAAAAACCACTGTCAGAATCTGTGTGTTAGAACCTGTGTTTCATCATCATGCATGTGAAGATGCTGTTCCAAGGATCTCCACTGGTGGCCGCTATTCAAGTGTCATTACTACTCCCACCACTGGAGGCTGCTGTTCCCTGACTCTTGCCCACAGTTAATATGGCGAGTATCGTTTCATGACCATGGCCATCTTGTTTCCTGTTTGCGGCCATCTTGTTTCCTGTTTGGCCCTATATATACCCAGAGCATATTATAAACAATGCTTGAGTATTGTGTTTGTTCCCAGTCCTCTAGCTCTGAGGTATTCTTGCTCAGTATACCTTGGCTTCTCCTGCTTACCCGCTCTGTGTACCGACTCCTTGGCTTCATCTGACTACCCGCTCTGTGTACCGACTCCTTGGCTTCATCTGACTACCCGCTTTGTGTACCAACTCCTGGCTTCCTCCGACTACCCGCTCTGTGTACCGACTCCTGGCTACCTCCGACTACCCGCTCCGTGTACCGATCTCTGGTTATCCTTTGACCAAGTCTCCTACTCCGCGGCATCTGCCGTCCTTCCTGGCTATCGGATTCCAGCTGTATCACCAGTAGCGTAACACCCACTTGGAGAATAGCAGCTCATTTACATATAACCTACATGGAGCTTTAAATTTTGAACAAGGGGATGGATTTAAAAAAAAAAAAATCAATAACAACAACAAAAAAACCCCATCATGACTTTATGAACATTAGGTTTAGCATTAATCATTAATAAAGTAGGAACAAAAGCACCAAGAGCAGTGCATCAATGGACCTTACTGCAGTTCCCCATAAGGTGGGTGGACATAGTTTTGGGACTGTGATTTACTTTTCAATCTCTCACTTATCATCATTCTGGTGGAAAAATCCCAACAAAAATATTAGGAAATGGTAGCAAATCTCCAAATGCCATGGCTGACATACTGTTCCTTGATATACAGATATGTCCGCAGTTAATTGATCACCAATTTGGGAAAGGGTTTCTTCAAGACTCAATGTTACATAGAATAAGCTGTGTGGAGCACAGTATACACAGTTAGTAGAGACTCATGGTGTGAGTCTCTCTCTGCATACTGTTTAGGATCTAGCCAGACAAAGGTTCTTTAACCGAAACGTTGCATTACTCTGATCCTGATCTACAGTTTCCCTTTCTCCTGTATATCTCTACATGGCACATTACATGTTGTATACCTTGTTATGGATGTAAAAATAAAAGAATACTTCTTTTCACTTCAAAGTTATGTGTGTGTGGCTAAATCATTGTTCCTTAGATATAGGTTGGAGAACCCTTTAAGTCCAGCACCCCTATTAAGTATTCAAAGAGTGTGTGGCTCCACTGTTATATCTATCCAACAGGGACTCTGACATAGATGTGAACCTAGCCTTACTTCCAGGCACTTTTCCTACTGTTTGATGAATTGATCTTCCTCAAACCACAAACGGGCAGTATGCTAATAGTGAATATTTATGGTTTATCATAAACAGTTTCCAATCATGCCAACAAATGAATCTGTAAAAAAATTAAACAATTCAGATGACTAAAATGCATCTTATATATCTTAAATGTGATTATATGGAGACCCAAAATGACTTTAAGTATTTTTCTTGCCTTTACTTCTTATCTGATTCATTCTGTCCATACTCTGCACACAATCAGTCTCAGATTACAATGGACTCTATGGAGGGCAGAATAAAAGAGAAGAAGGGAAAGCTTGCTATCTTCATTTGGAGCATGAATTTATGAAAAAACAAAGCTTAGCTATGCTATAAGGCCCAGTTCACATCTCGGGTTTCCGTTCAGGGGGTCCACTTGCTGCTTGCAGGACTTCCCTCCACATGTTTCGTGCAGAAACCAAGCGGAAACCACACAGACTCCATTATAGTCTATGGAGACCATGGGTTTCCCAGGTAACTGCTTTTTAATGCATATAGGTTTCCATTTGGTGGGTCCCCAAGTGGACTCCCCGAATGGAAACCCAAAAGCAGATGTGAATAAGGCCTCAGACTGTATATAACTTACTCCAGTTTTCTAGTGTTAATTCTAGTAAACTTGTTGGGTTGAGGTATCTCCATCTCCACCCCAGCCTTCTTTGCACGTTGCTTTGCTCTGAACACTTTCACAAAAGCAGAGTGCAGTAAAAGGGAATTGATGCATACAACAAATTCTGGAGTAGAGGAATAGGAAATTCCTTGCAATTAATTTCTTTTACTATGAGGAGAACATTTGCTCATGTAAAATTAGTCCGAAATTAGGAAACTATATGAAATATCAGAATGTTGGTTTAATTGAGGCCAAAATTCAAATATGTAAATAAAATCTAACTCCACACAACCTTACTCCATTTAAGGAATGGCCTAATACATTGCATTAAAAACATCAGGATAAAATTTCTTGTTTCGTGTTTTCTGAACAGTTAGGTAAACGGGCTTTACCCGCTGTAGTTATTTCATCAACTGAAAGGTCAAGAGCACAAAGTACATGGCTTAAAATGCTACAGCTAAAAAGCAGAGAAAAATATTTACACAGTTTTAGGTCTGTTAAACTGAATGTACAATACTTTGGACTTTTCCAGAAAATACGTTGTTATCACTGTACAATGTAAATTATTTCAGAGAATCAAGATTACTATATTATGGCGCTAATCATTGCCCCATTCTTTTCTTTTTGCCCTCCCCTTATGTTGGCTATTGGTTTTTATATTTTGTTTCCCTTCTCTAGGTTTTACAGATGTGTTCGGCTTAGACTTGTTACTGTTTCCTTACATTATGTATGCCTTACTCTGCATTTTTGCACTGATACTGTGATTCTCTTATTGATTAATTTATGTTCTGTACTTTTAATATCCTTCAATAAATATATTTTGAAACTAAATTGTAGTACCAATTTTTAAACATATTTCCTACAGCATGGGTAGGCAGCCTTCAGCACTCCAGCTGTTGTAAAACTACAACTCCCAGCATGCATACTTGCTCTAATGTTCTTGGAAATCCCATGGAAATGAATGGAGCATGTTGGAAGTTGTAGTTTCACAGCAGCTGGAGTGCCAAAGGTTGCTGATCCCTGCCCTACAGGACAAGTGGTAGGTGTGTGATCAGTGGAATGTTGGCATACCTACTGATCAAGCGACCAGGGTACCAGTGTTCCTACGTATTAATGCATCAGTGGTCGAGCATGCATGCTACTGCTCCATTTGTCTCTAGAGGACTGCCCATGATGGCCAAATACTGAATTAGGCCTCTCTTAAGCAGTCCCAAAGAACTGAATGGAGCAGCAGCACAAGCATGACATCTACTCCTGTGGGTAGTCTGATGAGGTAAAAGGGGCATGAATAGGCTTACAATGGATGTATGACATAAGCATGACATACTAGACATGACATATATAATATAGTATGTATCACCCTGAATAACATTATTGAACAAAATGGAAAGGTACAGTCAAAAAGCCATAAAGTAAAATGACCACTTGTTTAAATGAAGGAATATCACAGACCAGCCAAAGCTTCACATCCAGATGGGTGCAAGCTGTTGAGGATAAACCATTCCTTTTTATATTACCAGGTACACAAAGGAGGAAGCAGCACTCCAATCTAAAAATATCAAAGGAAAATATTTATTCGCCCAGTGGAATGCAACATTTCAATTCCTCCATGATTCCATTTGTTTTATACTGTAGTGCTGCTTCCTCCTGTGTGTACCTGCTGTTAAAACGACCAGTACTCGTCTCTTTCTTCCCCTATCAATCCAGTACAGCTACACTGGTGGTCCCCACCTGGACCAGCAATGATGTGCCATATCACTACATGATTGGTACAGTAAATCAATGGCTTTAGTGGCCATATAGTGTATTACTACTGGCATCATCGACATGTCATTGCTGGCTCCTTGTAAACAACATAAAAACAAGGCTAGTTCACATGTGAACTGCCCGCGTGGGCTTTGACACCGAGAAAGCCGCGGCGAGCCGCGTGTCTCTCTTGTCAAAACCCGCCTGCCGCGACCATCGCGGTCGCGGCTTTCCCTCCGCTGTCGGCTCAAATGAATGAGCCGACATAGGAGGGTGCTGCCGGGGGCGGAAGCCGCGCAGCTTCCGCCTGAAGATAGGGCAGGTCGCTTCTTTTCTCCGCTAGCAGCAGCCCGCCGCTAGCGGAAAAAAAAAGCCTGGCGGTCTACATAGACCACCATTGTAAAGGGGCGGATTTTGAAGCGAAATCCGCTGTCAAAATCCGCCCCTTTGCCCACGTGTGAACTAGCTAGATGTAAACATCCTTGGCAAATAGTCAGAACTTGGATCCAAGTAGAAAATTGTAGTATTTGCCAATAATATTTATTCACACAAGTAATAGAACATAGTGAACTAACTTAGGGTTAATTTACATTAGGCTAATCTATACACATACAACATAAATGTCATATACAGTACATCAGTTCTATTACTTATGTTTCCACCTCCGACTTCAGCTTGATAGGGACAGATACAAGGAAAGACTCCCATAAAGTTGCATGTCTGTATACAAATGTTGCTGTTGTAATAATGTCATACATGTTCATAAATTATAAATTGGGGGTCACCTGTTTGAATCTCAAATACAAACTTGTTTTGTTACAAAATGAATCACCATATAAGTTAGAATGTATCACACTATGACAGATATTGATCAGATAATAGAGCAGGACATGTATAGGGAAATTACATTTATCATTGCTTTCCTGAGCATCTGTTTGCTAGACCTTCAATTACAGTAGTATGTATTCTGTCTATTGTGCTGTAGAAATCGTCTAATGGAAAATGTTATGCACTGAAGGCCCACATGGCCACTACCATATATTCTGGTGAATATAGGAATAATAGGCAGGATGTCCAATGTATGCACAATGGCGTTTTATTTTAGGCTACATTTTTCTGGCTCAGACAAATCCCTTCTTTTTTTATTTTGGAAACAATGCTGTGGTGAAGGTGACTGACAGACATTGTTGTAAAACCACACTGCAAGCAGTCAAAGATGTCAGCTGAGGAGACACTCGCAGTGCAGTCAACACGAAAGCAAATAATGTTGTTGCACATAACCTTTTCTATATCCTTTACAGAAAAACAAAAGACTCATCCAATGGCACAATCACAAGATGTTCCATGGATTCCGGAAATGCTTCATCTAAACAACGTATACTCCACATATGTAGGTGACTCAAGATACTTACTAAGGCTTGCCATGAACTTTGTATCTAAGATAACTATGTAAGAAGTGATTTCTGTAAAATTAACCTTTATGGTATTTGCTTTTTCATTGCCAAAGGTAGTAAATTATATGGTATCTGTAGATGTAATTGAACTAATTGATCCTGAAGTCAAGCAATTGCTTAAAACTGTGTCTGTCACGAGTCAAAGACACCTCAAATAGTACAAGTAAGCATTACTGAACTAATGGCCATACCCACCAGATGCAAACTCAGTCACCCCCCCCCCCCCAAAGAAGAAAACTCTGCATCATGTCTATTTGAATTTAGTGATATGAAGACTTAGTTAAAAGACGACAAATCTTAATGCAAGGAAATACAGTAGTTACTTACATATTACCCTTACCGAATGATAGTTTAGAGCAGCGGTTCTCCACCAGTGGTACATGTACGTGTATAAGGGGGTACGTGTCATGGCTGAAAACCAGTGCTCTGGAAATGATGGATTTATCTAGTGCTTAGGTTCTGAGGTTCCTGGGGTCTAGTACCATCCAAACTACCATCTTCAAATACAGAGGTACAGTAGTTGCCAAGCAGAGGCAGATAACAGGAGATGTTAGGATGAGATTATAGGGAAAGATGTTTACAGCAGCAGGTAGTCTCTACTGAATAGAGAGATAACTTCTGACCTATGATTTGATGAGAGAAAAGATTGTCAGAAGCTAAAAGTCCCTCGGGAATGTTAGTGTGTGCATGCCACAGGTACCACCATAAGCATGAGGACTTGCTTGGCATGTTATGCATGCCAGTTTTTTTTTTTTTATCGCCACTTGAAATTGGAAGCAGGACGCTCCAGGCCACTGTCAGGGGTGCAGATCACAACAACTACCTCTTGTGTGCCCCTGCTACCTCTTGTGTCACCCCCTCTACGTCATAGATTGTAAGCTCTTGCGAGCAGGGCCCTCAGTGCCATTGTGTGAAACGACTTTCTTTGTATTGTATCTTTCTGTCTGTATTTGAACCCTACAAATTGTACAGCGCTGCGGAATATGTTGGCGCTAGATAAATAAAATTTATTATTATATTATTATTAACTAGTCCCCAGGGATAAACAGGAACAAATCCTTCCCCAGGCTGCTTTAGGATAGGAAGTCTTCTGTCTGCCTACCTTCAGGTGCTGGTCTCAACTCAGCCACCATTCAAGTAGAGATAACTCTCTCTGTCCCCCTTTAGGTGCTGGCCTCAACTCAGCCACCCAAGAAGGGATAAATCCAGAAATATTTGATTTTGCAACTCTCTCCCCTACCTCTTCTTATATCCCTAAGTGGGGTGACTAAACAGACAGGTTTCAGAGAAGGTAGTGAGCCTGGCGGGGGGCGATTCCAGGAGACCTGGCACAAAAGGTGGATCTCCACAGGTGGTCATCACACGGAACTAGACACCTTTCAGCTAAGGCCAAACAATACTGATTCAATTATCCCCCCCCCCTCCCTTTGTGCTCAGTTCTTGGTGTGGCAGACAGGACATAGGGTTATACACCTCAATACAGATGGACAAAGTTTAGTCAACACAAGAGATACATGTGCACAAAGCAATTATCACAATAAACAATAGGAATATGATATAACACATATCACAGGGTACTTGGTTTTATAAAACTGAAGATAAAAGTGTTTATAAGCTTAAGGAAACACTAAAAGAACATCTCAGCTCTTCTGGCTTTTATATCTATATTAAATTTAGAAAAGAATGATACAACTTTTTGTCAGTCTGAATGTTCTTGAAACAGTTGTGCAGAAATTCTAAAGAGAACTCAAGGGTTAATCTGCTGATCTGGTCCATGTTCGTTAGGTGGAAAGAAAGAGATGTGTGGGGTATAACAGAGGTGCAGGCTTAAAGGGAAGCTGTCAAATGAAAAATACTGTCCAATTTGTAGGAACCATGTTATAGAGCAGAATGAACTCATTGATTGCTGTATCAGTTTATGGGAAAAGATTCAGTGTAACTTGATAATTGAAATCTCTGCTTTTTCTATGTTTAGAAATGAAGCAGACAGTCCTACCAGTGAGCGACAGCTTCCCTTCTTTGACTGTGCATACAGAGACAGATGTTAGACACCGATAGGACCAACTTCTTGACTTTTTAGCATCGAAAAAGCAGTGATTTCCATGAATAAATGATGGGTAACACTCAGGGGTATAGCTAGCAAAGACTGGGACCCATAGCAAACTTTTGACTTGGGCTCCCCACATGGCATAGTGCCCCCTTTCCTGGTGCCACATGGTTTAAGGTCTATTAACATACAATGATGTCCCATAGCGTCACCCGCCACATAGCATAGTTACCCATAGCAGATTCTTCTTACAGTATAATGTCCCATAGCGGCCTCCATACAGTATAATGTCCCATGATTGCTCCTCCACACAGTATAATATGCCATAGTGCCCCTCTGCACAGTATAATGTCTCCAAGTGGCCTCTTCATATGCTATAATGCCCCAAGTGTCACATAGTGGCCCCTGGGGTTAACCTCCCACAAACTATTATTATACTCTGGGGTTTGTCAAGAGAGTGGAGGCCCAGGAGAGGTGAAAAACATAAAAAACAGTGTTACTCATCTCTCCTGGGCTCCAGCTGTCTACAGGCTTTTTCGATGATGCCACAGACGTGGTTATGCCTGCGACATTATATCTTGAGACCCCAAAGTATAGTAATAGCATTTTCACTTAGGAAATGGTCGGTCTGAACAAAACTGCCAGGCGAATCTCATGAGGTTTAGTCAACAAATGCCCAGTACTGCAGCCCTACTTTCTGATTCCCGTTCCTGCCACGACCACCTCCGCTTTACCTTAAGCCCTTCAGGGGCCCGATACATCCCATATCATGTACCAGACAGTAATGTCCTGTTCAGCATTAACAACATGATTTGGAGGGTTGAAGGGGAAGTGGAGGCAGACATGGCAGGTTTGGTAAATAGAAAGGGGTAAATCCAGCAGTTACCGACCTATTTTTTTTTTTTTTTTTTTAAGGAAAATATAAAAAGAAGTACTCTAAGGTTGGTGTCTCGTAGCAGTCACTATTGCTGCTATGTTGGTCGTTCTGCCATTGGTTACACTGAATCTTTTCCCACAAAATTATATATAATTCAACTCAGTTCCTTCTATTCCAAGTCATGCTGCCTGCAAATTGAACAGCATTTCTTATCTGACAAGTACCCTTTAAAGGCCTTTTCACCACTTTTTATTTATTTATTTATTTATTAAAACCAGAGAGTGAAATATGTAAATTAAACCCCTTCATTAAATCAATAGGACCATAAACTGTCCATGAGATAAGGTTTTACTGTTATGGGAATGGAAAAATGGATATGGAAAAGTGCAGCTTTACATGCATTATAGATAACTAGCTGGTACCCGCGACTTCGTCTGCGGTGATTGTAGAAGTGGGTATATACAGGCGTGGGTAAGGTTTTCGTAGTGTGTATATGGTATGGGATATGAAATGTAACTTTGTATCTTGTTTTTGCTGTTATCAGAGAATACGTGAGACTTTTGTGTTGAAGTTAATTTGTATTTGAGCTGCTATACGGTGTTGTGAGAAACTTTACATAGTGACTTTGGGACAGAAGTATTTGAAGTTAAAAAAAAAAAAAGAAGTATTTGAAGTTAACCCTTTCCCGCCGATAGTATTTTTTGATTTTCGTTTTTGACTCCCCTCCTTCTAAACCCCATAACTTTTTTATTTCTCCGCTCCCAGAGCCATATGAGGTCTTAATTTTTCCTGGGACAAATTTTTCTTCATGATGCCACCATTATTTATTCTATATAATGTACTGGGAAGCAGGGAAAAAATTCTGAATGGGGTGGATTTGAAGAAAAAATGCATTTCTGCGACTTTCTTACGGGCTTTGGTTTTACGGCGTTCACTGTGCAACCAAAATGACCTGTCCCCTGTATTCTGTGTTTCGTTACGATTCCGGGGATACCAAATTTATATGGTTTTATTTACATTTTGACCCCTTAAAAAAATCCAAAACTGTGTTAAAAAATTATTTTTTGAAAAGTCGCCATATTCCGACAGCCGTAACTTTTTTATACGTGCGTGTACGGGGATGTATAGGGCGTCTTTTTTTGCGGGACCGGGTGTACTTTGTAGTTCTACCATTTTCGGGAAATGTGATTGCTTTGATCACTTTTTATTCAATTTTTTATCAGAATCAAAACAGTGAAAAAATGGTGGTTTGTCACTTTTGACCATTTTTCCCGCTACGGCGTTTACCGAACAGGAAAAATATTTGTATAGCTTTGTAGAGTGGGCGATTTCGGACGTGGGGATACCTAACATGTATGTGTTTTACAGTTTTTAACTACTTTTATATGTGTTCTAGGGAAAGGGGGGTGATTTGAATTTTTAATCCTTTTTATTTTTTTTATATTTTTTTTTACTTTTTTTAAACTTTTTTTTTTTTGCATTTATTAGACCTCCTAGGGGTATTTACATGGGTGGGCGGTGTCGCGGATTGTCAGAGCGGTGGGGGTCGGCAAACATGGCTGCTCCGGAGCGTTAAAGAGCGCCTCCTGGAGTATTGTTAAGGTGAGGGGCAAAGAGGTAAAGTATATGTATATGTGATTGTGTGGGGTTAGGGGCGAGGCTGTAGAGAGCAATATGAATTTTGTGGCTTGCTATGGTCCAAAGTGTGTGAGATTGCAGAGATGGTGGTGTGAGTTTGGGTTTTGTGGGGGTCCTGGCACAAACGTATGTGCGCTATTGTGAAGAAAAGTAGCCTATTATTTAATAGGGTGTATTAACTATGTTTGTGGAAAATTTCAGCCAAATCGGTGGAGCGGTTTTTCCGTGATTGAGGAACAAACATCCGAACATGCAAACATCCAAACACACAAACTCACAAACTTTCACATTTATAATATTAATAGGATGTAAGGAAAATGCACCAAGGAATAAAGCATGCTTCAGTTTCATCTGAGCAAGAAAACCAGGAGGTTCTCTATTATACTGCATAAAAAGTATTTGTGGACAAAACACCAAGGAGCCACAGTGAGCTGACCATAGTGGGAGCATCAGACAGAACCCAAGGACATTGTGTGGTGCTGTTTCTGGCAGAAAGTAGCTAAGTTTTTGATATCCTAAACAACAACATCAAGCATAAGGTGCCCATGCATAAAGAAATGTCAGTTGCTCCTCCGTGTATGTACCACAATATATTGGGTCCTTTGTGGTTCCTATTTATTTACTATCGAGATGTGGCTATTTAGGTTCACAAGGTGTAAATCCAGTACCTAGGGTCACACAAACAGAACAAGCCTTCTTGAAGATGCCCTGAAGATTATACCCATTGTATTGAATGAAATGTAGCACATACACAAGATTCTCTATTGCTTCCATACAGTCAGTGCTGAGGTAATACATTAAAAGCATCTTGGCCATGTGGTGATTAAGTACATTGTTTGATCTTCAGACACATAAAATACTACGGCCATGTGCTTCTCCCAGATAACCATGGCTACGCCTGCAAGTGTTTCATTTCAGGCTGGACTTGTGCGAGCAATCATCAAATGTTTGACTAAGTGTGTATGAGGTAATGAAGGACCAGGCGTTCACCCTGGGTCCACGCAATGTAATAGCAGGCACACGTTGTTCATGACGGTGGTTGCATGTCTTGCAATTATTTCTTCTCCCAAGTGTTTATTCAGGTACTGCAGGTGCCTCAGTGCACACGCCAATATTGTATTATGTCTCTCAACACTCCACAGATTTCATTTTACTGTACAACAAAGAGAGATACATGAGATGTTCCTCCCTAGGAAAGCAAAAGTAGGTTATGAAACAACCACCTCATGTCAAAGACATGAAGAATCAAAGGAAAGATTCAACCTTCCATCTATGCGTAGAAACAAGAATTATATTGGGAAAACTGCAACATTTGGAGCATTTTATAGTTTCTAAAATAATAGTAACATTTTGTTGGGTGTTTCTCTGCAACTTGCATAAACTTGATGCGGAAATTAAATACATTTCTTCTGTATCAGTGAATTCATAGATTGTAAGCTCTTGCGAGCAGGGCCCCTCAGTCCCACTGTGTGAATTAACTATTTCTTTATGTCTTTTTTGTCTGTACAAACCTTACGAATTGTCAGTTCTGCAGAATATGTTGGCGCTATATAAATAAAATGTATTATTATCACCATCATCCCTGTACAGAGCCTTTAGCCTTAAAGGGGTTGTCCAGGGGTTATTTAGAAAAATATGTCTTCCTTCTTTCAGAAACAGTGCCACACCTGTCCATAGTTGTGTATGGTACTGTAGCTCAACTTCTTTCACTTCGATGGCTGTAAGCTGAAATACCAATGGAACCATGGATAAGCGTGGCACTGTTTCTAGAAGGAAAAATCCACATTTTTCTAATCCTGGACAACATTTTTAGGGGAAGTCTCACTAGAATAATTGCTTTGTCCTGCCGGATCGCCATCCATTCTTCACCACAGGAGCTACTGAACAGTCTACCTCAGCATCAGAATTTCTTAAACAAAATAATAGCAACATTCATGTAGATGTATAGAACTCTTGTTATCAATGCTGATGCTGTCTGATCTCCACCTGGAGTGTAGACACAAAGGTTTTCATTTAGCTTATGCATTTTGGCAGCAGAGGAGCAGTTACAGTCCTATGAAAAAGTTTGGGCACACCTATTATTCTTAATCATTTTTAGTTCTAAATATTTTGGTGTTTGCAACAGCCATTTTAGTTTGATATATCTAATAACTTATAATATTTCTGGATTGAAATGAGGTTTATTGTACTAACAGAAAATATGCAATATGCATTAAACCAAAATTTGCCCGGTGCAAAAGTATGGGCACCTCAACAGAAAAGTGACATTAATATTTAGTAGATCCTCCTTTTGCAAAGATAACAGCCTCTAGTCGCTTCCTGTAGCTTTTAATCAGTTCCTGGATCCTACTTTTGCACCGGTCAAATTTTGGTTTAATGCATATTGCACATTTTCTGTTAGTACAATAAACCTCATTTCGATCCTGAAATATTACTGTGTCCATTAGTTATTAGATATATCAAACTGAAATGGCTGTTGCAAACACCAGAATATTTAGAACTAAAAATGATTAATATTAATAGGGGTGCCCAAACTTTTTCATAGGACTGTACCTTCGTCTAGATCCACGGGGAGAAACAAGGTTCTAAAGTTTGCCCATCGCTTCCACGTCCTTTCCTATCTCTTGGTTGAAGCTTGATACACATATGCTTTTTTTTTTTAATCAAACTAATAATAATTAACCAGGAATTCTGCACCATTGTCTTTTAGATTTTAATACTGTTCCAAATCTATAGCAAAGATCCATGTCAGCTTTTGCTTTTTCAGTCTGCCAAGATATTTAATAAATAATAGCCATATCCTCATCAACCTTCATTCCAAAACTAGCAGGAATTCTTGCTCACTCAATATGTTTTCAGAAGAATCGTATTTTGCTAATTCTGCAATGTTTAATTAACATTTATCAAAAGAGCGAGATAATAACTTCATTATGTAAAAAACTTGTTGACTGTACAATTTCTAGAGTTAATGTAATTATACTGTAACTATACTGTAATGAAATAAGAAGCGGTTTTTGCTGTGAGTGTGCCCTTTCTAGCCACTGACTAAACAGTTAGGTGCTGACCACTCGCATAGCTATATAAGTGTACTCTTCTACAGAGTATCTTTGTAAGCTTTGTCATTGTACCAATATATATGATCGAATCAAAGGTTGAGACTTCTCCTTAAATGCCATCTTTTTCTAAATTATATCATATTTACAAATGAAACTGTTATTGTATTTCCTAAAATGATAACTATAGATGTTAAAAATATTCACCATTGCCTGTAATTAAACAGTGTAGAATTAAGACCAGGAAAGATCTTCCCAAATCAGTAGAGAAAAAAAACCCACTGCAGATATTTCTACTGACTTAGGGGCATTCACACGGAGTAACGACGGGCGTGTATTACAGCCGTACACGCCGGCGTTACGACAGACTGCCGAACACTTCCAATTCACTTCAATGGGAGTGCTCGTAACAGCGGCGTTTACGAGCACTCCCATTGAAGTGAATGGGAAGTGTTCAGCAGTCTGCCGTACACGCCCGGCGTTACTCCGTGTGAATGCCCCCTTAATAGACCACTCCAGGAATCTAACAGCTCTATTATCAAACATTTTAGAACTTTGTCACAATTAATAAGTCAGTTTTCCTTCTTTTCAGTATGTAAAATAGTACAGTAAAATTTTGTTCTTCTGATAGAAAACAAGTGTGAACAGGGACTTACTGTTGTAAGGCTACATTCACACAACCAAGGTACAAACCAGCCATGAAAAGGGATTTTTTTGTTTATTTTATGCATCTGAGGGGCAGTGGAGTAACTAGCAGGGTAGCTGCAGTAGCGGCTGCCATAGGACTCGGGACATTTTTTAAAAAAATAGGCTGTTACCTGCTGGAGTAACCCCAGCAGGTAATGGGTCCTATTTATTTGCCACTCCCCGCTCCTGCTCATGGCCACCTGTGCCTCCCCTTCTGGGGATGCAGCTGTGAGCAGGAGCGGTGATTGGTAAGTGAGGCTGCAGGCCCGCGATCCCCACAAACACTGCTATCCTTATACTCAGGTGTCTTTTCAGACCCCCATGTATAGTGATTGGAGGACCAGGGAAGATGAGAGAACATAAAAAAGACTGTTACATACTAGAGATGAGCAAACACTAAAATGTCCGAGGTTCGAAATCCAATTCGAACAGCCGCACACTGTTCGGCTGTTTGAACGGATTTCGAACCCCATTATAGTTTATGGGGGGAAATGCTCGTTTCAGGGGTAGGCAACATTCGATAAAATTATACTTACCAAGTCCACAAGTGACGGTCGGGCTGGATTCCCCTTGAAGTCTTCTCCCAGCGCAGCGCCCCCGCGGCGTCTTCCGGCTGGAATTCACTCTGCCTAGGCATCGGGGCCTAGGCAGAGCCGACTGCGCATGCGCGGTCGGCTCTGCCCGGCCCGACGCCTGAGCAGAGCCGACTGCGCATGCGAGGGCATGCCCGTGCATGCACAGTCGGCTCTGCCTAGGCCGGATGCCTAGGCAGAGTGAATTCCAGCTGGAAGTCGCCGCGGGGACGCTGCACGGAGAAGACTTCTAAAGGTAAGGGAAGAACCAGCGTTGATTGGCAGAATGTATAGCATTCTGCCAATCAACGCTGGTTCTGCATCGAACATTAAACTTTGAACAGCTAGTAGTGTTCGATCGAGTACGAGTATTTCGAATACCGTAGTATTTGATCGAACACCTACTCGATCGAACACTACTCGCTCATCTCTATTACTTACCTCTCCTGCGCTCCGGCAGGCTTTGGGCCTATTTGATGACGTCACATGGCCCAGGCCTTTGTCATTATGTGTCGTGAAGCCCGGCCTGGGTCAGGTGATGTGTGGTCCAAAAGTGAAAAGGTCCCTCTTGAATTTAGGTCTATTGGAGTCTATAGTAAAAATAGGACATGTTCTATTTTTTGACAGTCTGTTAAAAAACCTGTCAAAATATGGTTATGCAAATTGCACCATTTACATACACTGAATTGAAAGCAGACTTGTGTCATGTCAATACAGCTTAAGTTTATAGAAACGCCCTTGCTTACATTGAGGGCAAAAAATCTTGTCCTCACCTTGTGATATGCAAACAGCTTCTGGAATTGAATACCACTTTCAATCCAATCCCAAACAGGAATGAATATAGTAGTAGCGCAAACCTCTCTTGTAAGGACTCCAAGCTGATCAGCTGTTATCTACACTGATACACCGTACAAAACTGCAGCTTTGTGCGCATGACTATGAAAGGGGGTGTTCTCTGCAACTGAATATAAAAGAGGATGTATCAATGGCCGCCAAAAGGCATTTTCAGAAAGCTAAGGAACTGGAACAGAAGCTTGGAGAACTTTTCTATATACAATGGAAATACCTTTCTGCATATGGCTAAACACTACAGTTAGGCTCGATTCACATCTGTGTTTGGTCTCCATACGGGGATTCTGTTCTCCTCTCCACATGAAAATGTGCAGAGAAAAACGCTGCATGCCGTGCTTTTCTCTCTGCCTTTTCCACCCTTTTCGGGTGGAAAACCGAACAGAAAACATGGTAATACAATATAAGTCTATGGAGTCAGTACATTTTTTAATACAACCGCTTTTTTATGCAGATTAGGTTTCCGTTTGGGGGTCTTTAAGTATTGGAAATTGGTAGGGGTCTAACACCCAGCGCTCCCATCGATCAGCAACCACCGGAGAAGACAGACCATCAGTATCTATAGGTTGGGAGATGCCTTTAGGTCCAGACAGCTGCTCCTACGGCTGTATCACTGACAACCTGATTCTGCTGAACTCTTACTAACCACCTACCACTATCTTGTTAATAAAAGAGACATTTCTTTCTCAGTCTCCATTCCCTTACTATATCACATGCTTGTTATTGCTGGTAATACACACAGTGACACATCAGCTCTATAAAATAAATGGCCGGTTATGGATCTCATACTCTTCCAGCTCATTGCTATGTTATATTGCTAAGGAAACTGAAATGTGGTGCCATGCTGTGTTGGTAATTGCTAAAAGGCACTTGCATTGGTCGGTTCCCTACAGAAACATTATATTTATGAATAATAACATTGAGTTCTGCTAATATTTAATTAAAACCAATGCTTAGCTGTGTGGCTGAAGTGCTGCGGATAAAACAGCACTATGGCGCTCACTCTTCTGAATAAGCAATTTATAAAAGTGATATTTATATGAACAGACCATTCAGCTTTTACCTCAAAAACCTGTGGCAGCAAAATCTGCTGTTGTAGGTTCCCATATAATTTACTGGATTGATGAATGAATACTTATCATATGAATTTGTAATAATACTGACTTGTATGGGCTGATATAAATAATAGATTTAAGTATGGGAAAAATTGGACGCACAGAGTTGAGACAAAACATTAGTAAAGAACTGCCTGACCCTACCATAGTCATCACTACTCAGGACGGCAGAGCGATGCTACATCATCCATGTTACTATCTAGGATGCGCCATGACATCTGACATCATGTAACAAAATGCAGCATAAGTAATATAATGAAAAATTCTGTAAGCAATAAACAAGGTCAACCACTGGAATATGCACATTATACCAGCCTTCATAAAGGAAAAGAAACCCAATAACTCGCAAATGCAGACTTTATATTTCAATGGATTTTATTAAGTCTCTGTATTGATATTGTGTTGCGATCCTGTTATACCATGTAATATGCTATTGTTCTGGTATTGTCTTTAAAATATCAACTCAATAAAGACAATTGTTTACAAAAAATCTGGACAAATCCAGTGGTCTATAACTTTAAAAGACCTACAAACTGTGGAAAAGGCCTAAAGCATTGGGCAAAGAGCAGAGGGGAATTGGTGACATGCTTACTGCTTGCATTTTAGAAATGTTTTTATAAAATAAATTTAACGCACCAAAAAGCAGAATAGATTGTTTACATATTGTGAGAGAGTGAAGGGTGTGGTCTGGGAAGACAGGTACATCCCAGCCAGGCAGCTAAAGGGTGTATGGTAAAGATTCACACCAGGGAGGTCAGCTGACTAATCAGGCCCTAATAACAGTCTGAGTGTGAAGACTAGCAGTGTGGCACCACACTGACAGAGCTGACCTGTCCAGACTGGACCTCCAAAGCACTGACCTCACCCCTCACAGGGATGAGCAGGACCAAAGACAAGAATGACAGGGTGACTAGGTGGTTCTTGTCACTTCCGAACTTTAGATTCACAGTGGAGCACAGAGCCGGGAAACTGCAAGACAATGCGGATGCCTTGTCCCAAACTTATTGTTTGGTGGCTAGAGTTTGCCCCAAGGGGTCAGAACTGGGGGGGGGGGGAGAGATATGTGAGAGAGTGAAGGGTACTGGATAATCAGCAGCTAGAGACTAACAGCGAGAGACTAACCAGCAGTTACAACAGAAATTTGCAGAGGCTACTGCAGCGCAACAGGAGACCAACCGTCTTTTGGCCAAGCAGATGTCCATGTCGCTGGCTGCTCAGCAAAAGGCCGACCCAGCAAAGCCAGAGCGGGATGCCAGAAAAGAGGTCCGTAAAGCATTGACCAAGACGAAGTCAGAGGATAACGTAGAGGCCTATCTGATAATATGAGGGACATGATGGGGTTTATTCCTATTAATATGAGGCACATAGGGGTTAATATGAGGGACATGACGGGTTTTATTCCTATTAATGTGAGGCAGACAGGGGTTAATATGAGGGACATGATGGGGTTTATTCCTATTAATGTGAGGCACACAGGGGTTAATATGAGGGACATGATGGGGTTTATTCCTATTAATGTGAGGCACACGGGGGTTAATATGAGGGACATGATGGGGTTTATTCCTATTAATGTGAGGCACATGGAGTTACTAAGACTAAACTAATAACCCCAAATGCCTGACATTAATGAAAACAGTAATCCTATGTACATGTGTGTTTTTCAGTTTCACTTTGCTAGCACCTTCCTCTCCTCCTCGGGGAATTTTTGCAGGATGCAGACCACTATAGCAGGCACAGACCTGAGCGCTTAAGCTCCACCCCCTGGGTTTCCTGCACCCCTCTCAAAGGGGAGTGTCCTTATGCCTCAGCTCTAGCAGAGCACTGAAGGGACCTCGGACTTCATTTAACTCTTGCAGGTCCTGTGCTGCTGGCGTGCCAGTGAAATATGGCAGGAGTGCCATTCTTGGCACATGTGCCAGGGGTTGCTGACCTCTGCTGTAGAGGGTAATGAATATGAATTTTGTGGCTTGCTATGGTCCAAAGTGTGTGAGATTGCAGAGATAGTGATGTGAGTTTGGGTTTTTGCTATTGTGATGAAAAGTAGCCTATTGCGCAATCGAGTGTAGTAACTATGTTTGTGGAAAATTTCAGCCAAATCGGTGGAGCAGGTTTTGCGTGATTGAGGAACAAACATCCAAACATCCAAAACACACAAACATCCAGGATGGTATCATATGATCATGATATAGCAAACAGGTGACAAATTCAGCTCTGCTGCTTCGAAAAACTCCTGAAAAACAAGTGTACCTTCTGATCTAAACCCAGTCACAAAAAAGATATGGTTACAAATCACAGCAAGGTACCCCAGAAGCAGAAAGCCATCAACAAGTATTCACTATCTGGATTACTACATCATTTATATGGTAGTATTTGGTAGTTAAAAGGTTGGTTATGGATGGAGTTATAATGCATTCTAGTTATTCCCATGCAGTTAACTAGAAATAACTCATGGAATTTTTCTAGACTTGTAATTTCTCTTTGCTGGGGCCACCCACTGCACAAAAGTTGTGTTTTTGTTGCAGATTTTCTTGAGATTTTTAGAGCCAAAGCCCAGGAGTGAATTTAGCAGAAGGGAGAAGTATAAGTGCTTCTATTATAGTTTACAATCATTTGAATAAACACCCAAATAAAAAGGATCAAAAACGTACCATTTTTCCAATGTGTGATTTCAGCCTTAAGGTTTTTTTCATGGACTTTTATATTCATGCTGTCTCTAGAGAACACATGGAGGTCCAACTCCTGGCAACCCAAACTGCACGGGTTACAGCAGTCCCAGAAACAGATCTCCATTCAGTTTAATAGGAGAGAGCTGCCTTTCCTCAGCAAAGTGGCAATAGTTCCAATTGCTAATCTGGATATTTCCACTGCACTAGGAAATCTATTTTCTTTATTCTTATTATGCAGTGATGGTCACTTAGTGCGCCCCAAACTATTATGTTTATAGCATTTACAGTTACAATAACTTTGCTCATAGGCATTTCCGTAAATGAAAAAGTGGAAATTATTCTTTCCTCTTGATGTCTTCAGTTATAAGTTAGCATGTATTTGGGTATGTTCACACCTCTGTTGGAGACTCCAGTGCAGTGTGCAATGAAAAACTGCATTGTGGACTTTTTCCTTCACCGGTTTCATTTAACAACAGACACTCGATGAACCCCATTATAGTCAATGGGGTCCACAGGGCTGTGCATATCAGTCCGCCTCTCCATTGTTCAGGTTACCAAACATCGTTTAGCCAGCACCAGTGTTAACCTTACCTAAGTACATTAAGGCCGGGGCCCCACGGGCCGTAAATGTCGTGATTTGCCCGCAGCAGAGACGCTGCTGGAAAAATTGAGGCGTTTTACAGTGCAAAGGGGATGGGATTCATGCAAATCCCATGCCCACTTTGCGGAAAAAAACGCAGTGCGGACATGCTGCGATTTGTAAAGCCATTGCAGCTTTGCAAATCGCAGCGTGTCACTGATATCTACGGAAACGCCGGCGGCTTTCCCGTAGATATAATGGGAAGAGAAAGTCCGCAGAGGAAAACTCCGTGAACTTTCTCTTCAAAGCGCTGCGGAAAGAACCGCAATGCGATCACACAGCGGTTCTTCCCGCAGCGATTTATCACTGCGTTTATGGCCCGTGGGACCTTAGCCTAAAGGGATTTTTCATTTAGTAAAACATTTTCTTTTACAAATAGCTCAGAATCTCTGGCTGAGGCTGCTCACTAGCGCAGCTCGTGAAAGACTGAACGGTTATTGCCTATGTACTGCTAGGGATTGACAAGTACAGATCAGCGGTAGACCATCAGATTGAGAGACACAAAGTGAGGATCAGTGAGTATTACTACATTAATCTTTTTAACCTATTCTGAGCTGCTTGTAAAATAAATGTTCCAGCTGTAAAACCTAGGATAAGATTGAAGTAAACCGTGAAGTTTAAGGCTAAGGCCCACGTTGCTGTAAAGCTGCTTTTTTTGTTGCATATTTTGCTGTGGTTTTTTTGAGCCAAAGCCAAGAGTAACTACATAAAGAATAGAAAATATATAGAAATCTCTTATACTTCTCCCTTAGCTTGTTGCTATGCCTGCCGTATTACAGAGATAAAGCATTGCTTCTCAGGAGAATATGATGCATCAAGGAGGTAAAAAAAATGACACAGTGCACAGACTACTTGCTTACAGGTCCTTAAAGGGGCTCTTTCATTGGCAAAAGTCATATTTAACTAATCACATCCTTGCATAGCCTTTAGAAAGGCTATTCCACACCTACCTTTAATATGTAAATTGCCTCAGTAGTGTTTGAATAAGTTTGTTTTTATTTAAGTGCTAACTCGGTTCCAGTGTGCACAGGAAGTTGTCAGCTAGCTCTCCACTCCCTGCTGTGTGCTGTGTATGAGAGCAGGGAGGAGGAGTCAGAGCAGCAGTAGCCTGTGCTGTATATACAGAAGACAGTGCAGAGAGACTTCCACTACACAGAGAAGCTAATTAGCATATGAATAAAAACAGACTTATTCAAAATCTACTGAGGCAATCTACATACTAAAGGTAGGTGTGAAATAGCCTTTCTAAAGAATATGCAAGGATGTGATTAGTTAAAAATGACTTTTTCCAATGATAGAGCCCCTTTAATAAAACAAGTGCCTCCATGTACATGACTTTGCCATTTGCATCAAACCTTTGCCCTGGGCATGCACAAGCCCGAGTGTGCTTCCAAGGTGAGGCCAAGTTTGCATCGGAATGTACTTGGATGACACTAAGTGTGATATCCAAGTGCATTCTGTTATCCATTCACATCCATTCTGTTCCTATCACACGGAGCAGGTTAGGACCTGTTCTATAATCCACTGCAAACTAAGCCCCACTTCAGAAGCACACTGAGCCATGTGCAAGGGCACTTAAAGTATATCTGTCATAAGACAAGTGCACACTCAAAAAGGGTATCAACAAAATCCCATAAAGCAATATTTAAAGGGGTTGGCCACTTTCAGACCAATACTGACAAACAAATGTACAATGAAAAGATATACAATTTTCCAATATACTTTCTTTATCAATTCCTTGCGGTTTTCTAGATTTCAGCTTGCTGTCATTCATTCTGTTACTTCTAGAGGATAAAACTCTGACCATGGTCATGTGATTTACGGTCCATGGTCATGTGATGAGCACACAGGTGCACAGCTGATTACCAGGCAGATGTCTGATTATTGTGCTGTGACTAACGAGAGGCACCTGTGTGCTCATCACATGACCATGGACCATAAATCACATGACCATGGTCAGACTTTTATCCTCTAGAACAGGGGTAGGGAACCTTTGGCTCTCCAGCTGCTGTGAAACTACAACTCCCAGCATGCTCCATTCACTTCCATGGGAGTTCCAAGAACAGCAGGGCAAGTATGCATGCTGGGAGTTGTAGTTTTGCAACAGCTGGAGAGCCGTACGTTCCCTACCCCTGCTCTAGAAGTAACAGAATGAGTGACAGCAAGCCGAGATCTAGAAAACCGTGAGCAATTGATACAGAAAGTATATTGGAAAATTGTATATCTTTTTATTGTACATTTGTTTGTCAATATTGGTCTGAAAGTGGCCAATCCCTTTAATAAATTGTCATGAGGTGAGGAGTTAAGGAGGTATTGTTATAGTAACTCCACTGGACAGGTAATAACTTCCAGATCAGTGAGGTTCTGATCCAGACATCTTCACTGATTGCCAGAACAGGATTCCATGTCACCCATTACCACAGCCAAAAGACTGTGAGCAGAAGGAGTTGAATGGATCGCTGGTCAAACTCTCGCACTGCATCTCCATTTAACCTAACTGAGAGTGATGGAGATATCGGAGTATAACATTCAGCTATCTTTGCAGATCATGAGACTCTCGTTGAAGTGTTCTCATGTGTTGGACACAGATCTAGCAGTTATATCATATCCAATAGACAGCTTTTTACTGGGAAATTCAGCAGTGCTTCATTAAAAAAAAAAGACAGAAAAAGAAATAAATACCTAGAAAACAAATGTATATAATTAGCAGAGGCTTAACCATCTTTATATGGATATGCAAATCAGCTGCCAGGTGCAGCAGGGGTGGGGCCTGATTTACCAGATTTGCCTACAGACAGCTGTGATACAGGCAGAGGCTGAACATTTCATTCATAGCTACAGGGACATTATTGGGTTGTGATTCCAAAGCTATCTATAGGTAAATCAGTGTGTTGCGCCATGTATCAGTAGGTGACCCCCCCACCGCCTCTGGGCGTTATTAACACCAGTCTTCATAAATTAGCCTCCTAATGTTTGCATTGCTTCACTGGTTTGTGACCACAAAGGTATAGAACTGATTCTATTAAAGGCCCCAACACAGGAATTTTGGACCTGACAGACTCCTTTTAAAATGACTAAATGTTAGCTTTTCCCGAATGAATTCACCATTATCAATGTACAATTAAAATACTTTTCAGCGACTGTAATGGATATTTTACAATCCCAATATATGTAATGAGTTATGAAGATAAAAATATGTATATCAGCTCGCCACCTTGCAGAAAATGGATACAGTCATCTTAAGGATTTGTCTCTCAATGCATGGAGGAGCAAGAATCACCAAGTAAGTTTTAGGTATAACTCCAGCACTGTGATCTTGTAAAAATATCTGAGATTTTTTTGAAGAATCACATTAAAAACAGAGTTGGGTATGCATCTATAATATTCAGAAAAAATGCTTCTTTTTCCATTTAATACGCTGCTTTCCACAGTAACTGATGTCACTATACTTTCATCTCCATCTAGGAGGAACTCCTCATCTCTCCCCTCTCCACAGACTTCTATGGGTATAAAGGGATTTCCTGACTCACAGACTGATGAGCTATCCTTAGGATAGGTTATAAGTCGAAGATCAGTGTGGGTTGAACATCCAGGACCCTTGTCGATCAGCTGTTTGAAGAGGCTGAAGTGTTGAGGCATCGAGGTCTTTTCATTGAAAACCAAGCACATCATCATCATCATACACAATATAGTGGATGTGTTTAGCTTTGCAGGTCCTTCCCATTCACTTGGAAGAAAGCGTACATTACAAAGTTTTTTTCTGTTCACTTTTTTATGAAAAGTTTTTTTGCCATAAGGTACGCTTTATGTTAATAATAAAGCTCTGACAAGTAATGTATTTTTGGGCATAAACAGCCATTTCTTTAGATCAGACAGATCACTTTCTAAACTAGGGTGTTGTTGCACCTACACACTAAGGCCGGATTCACACAGGGTTTTTTGGACCGGATGTTGACGTGGAATCCTCTTCAGAACCTGGCTCAAAAAACCACCTCCCATTGGCTTCAATGGGAGCCGTTCACTTCTTTTCCGCTAGCGGTTTTGTGCTGCTCGTGGAATAAAGAAGCGGCCTTCCCTTTCATGCCACGGATTCCGCAGCGGAATCCACTGCAGCGTCCACGGTGCGACACCTCCCTCCCTAATCCGGAGAGGAATGCTGCAACTGGATGCTGGTGCGCTGCACTGGCATCCAGTCATGGAACCCATGCCCGTGTGAACCCAGCCTAAAGGGCACAAAGCTTGTGATGCCTCAATGCTGTGCTTCTGTCACTTGCCTGTTTGGAGCCACACTGCAAGCAAAATCATAAACTTGTGTATGTCTGAACAGGGAGATATGCTCTGCAACAGTAGGGGAGAAAGCTTTATCATAAAGCTACTTGAAGTTCTGTAGGAACAAAGTGTAATTCCCGATGTACAAAGTGGATACATTAGGACAGCACAGCCCTTTAGAGTGTCTTTAACTGAGTTCACATTGTGAAGTATAGAAAAGTAGTAATCTACTGAGAAGACTGTCACAGAGAAAACAAATATTCCTTTGCTCTTGGAAGTTACACAAGTCCTGATTTGCCTGGTGACAGATAAGGTAAGGTGATCTCAGCATACAATTCCATGAGCAATATGCATAGATTGCTAGCCTCATAGTGTAATAGTGATTAGTAGACACTGAAGTTATATGATGTTATGGAGCAAGGCTGTTCATAGACTTTGAACCAGGTTAAAGTTCAAGCGGATTATTTAGAAATGTTTCATTTGTGATGTGTTGGCACTGGGCACCTGGGTTAACGTGTAATGCAGCTGTGTGTGAGGAGATACATGCTTAGTCATGTCTCCTAGCATGACTGGTACATTACACAGCTCCTGAACATGATGTCCTAATGTAAGTCACACGCAAAGGCAGTTTATATGTCGCAATTTAGCCAGGCAATTGCTTCAGATCATATTACCATATGGGCATCAACTGCTATCAGACGGCTTGTTTAGACAGTACTAACCTACATTACAGTATACAGTATATCTACTTGCATACCTTGTATATATAACCTACTTGTTACGTTCAGTGGATCACAAATACTACAGTGCCTTGTGCATACTATCAACTTTTTATTGCCACTAAAGATCAGAAGACAATCCTGCAACTATGACACATCAATGGAGATTAGTTAGAAAATGGAATTTACCCCTTATTGCAGAATGAGGTAGATGTAAGTTATCTGTAAGGGAAAGTGCTCACAAAATCACAGTGAGTAAGATTGTAGCTAAAAGCTGGGCCTCCACTGTAAAAGTAGAGTGCAACCCTTTATCCAATTAGATGCTATGGTCAAGAATATTTTCTTCTGAGAAACAAAATACATAATTGGTATTGCTGCATGTGTATCAACCTGAACTATTACATGAACATGGCTATGAATAAGGAGACGCATTATCTCTGAAACACGTCAGCCAGACGCCTTTTATCAGATCTAGGAGGTGTTTTTTGGGCATGTTATCCCCTTTTTATTGTGTTATGTGTTTATAATTAAAAGCTAAGTTTTATTGGATCTGAAGATTGCTGGACATCCTCTTTTTTCTCTGTGTATACAGTTTTGTTGCCTCTATATAGTCCAAAAATATCCATTAGGAAAGAACGATACTTGAAAGCGAAAAAGCCAGATTATTGAGTTCCAGGTTGACCTGATAATCATGCAGATTTAACCTTCTGGTTTTTATATTTTCCCAGAATGATTTTCTCCATTAAATGTTGGAGGAAAGCCTAAAACTGTAACCTCTGAACATACAGCCTTCTGCAGCATGTGTCTACAACTATTCTGCTTGTATTAAACCAAAATCCATCCTACCTCGATATAAATTATGTCTAGTTTAAGCTTTATCTTATATTTTGTGTAGATGCCCCTGTAACTTTTGTTTTAAGAGTTTGCCATTGTAACTGTTTAATAGAAAGTCTATCAGTCCACTCCAAGTACTTCAGTGAAAAAACATCAGTCCGGGAAATTTTGATGAAATTTATGATGTTCACACTAAGGAAAAACTATTTTTATAAGTTTTTAGACTGGGCATTTTCAGACAGATACCTAATGTGTATGTGTTTCACAGTAATCGGTAATTTTCTACTTTTACATGTATTCTAAGGAAAGGGGGTAATTTAGAACTGTTACTTTTTTTTTATTCACAATTTTATTAGCCCCCCCCCCCATCCACAGGGGCTACTTTTACACTTTAGGGGGGGGACTTTGAAGTAGTAATGACCGCGATCAGAGTGGACTCTGATCATGGGCATTAGCTCCAGCAGAAACTCAGTAGCTATGGTGACCCCTCTGCATCAGAGTGGCCACTTTCATCTTTACAAACCCAGCATGGCGGATGCTGGGAGGTTCACTCCACTCAGCCCAGAGCCCGTAGCATTGCCCCACTCCTCCCACTGCAGGAAGCCAGCCGCAGTAGGAGTGGGGAGATGCAGCAACACCGCTCCTCTGTGCCCCCCCCCCACACACACCAAAACAACCCCCCACATTTGGACTATAAGACACACCCTCATTTTTCTCCCAAATTTGTAGTCCAAGAAATACGGTACAATATAGTGCATGCTTCTGACTTTTATGTGTAAGCATTTGATATATCTACATTCATTATCTGATGATTTTTCTTTAATCTTATTTTTTTCAGGTTACTGGTGATGTTTTGTGGTCTTCAGACCAATTACTAGTTTTCCATGGCATTATGTTTAATTAGTATTATAACTTGAAGGACCACTGTATATGATCAACAGGGATAAGAGTGACTGGAGTCACAGCACTGGAACCAAAGAGAGATATAACAAAGGAATGTACGTTATTTCTTTTTTTTTTACGGCATATCCGGCTATGCTCAATTTTCTTAAAAGTTCGCAAACAACTACTATTATGTCTGCAAACATGATGAAATCTGTTAGGACTGTATGAGTCAGGTATTTAAGTAAGTTTTAGTACACCATTATCCCTATAACACGATGGTTCTCCTTGCTTGTTACCAAAAGGTACAGATTTTACATTTCTGCACATAACATTGCAAATTGCTCATTATTTGAAAAGAAACTATATCATTTCTGGGAAGTACAAAGAAAACAGAGATCAATACAGAGCCCATCTTCAAATATTCAGTACAGCCTCTTCCCTCAGTATTATTGAACTTGACCAAACAAAGAGTGTCAGTCTAGAACACCATCTGAAGCAGAACTTGAACATCAAAGCTGGAGAGCAATGCAATATGGTTTAATAATATCTAAGTATCTAAAAGCTGACATATCTAAACATGCACAGCGAGGTTACTACACCTTTGTGTCTTGCCATTAGATTTATTTCTTGCTATTGTCTATAAAAGCAAAGGCGTGCGAGACATTTAGCCAAAAACTGTAGTAAATGACAGAAGTTAGGTATAAGTAAATGACGCCATTCTCCCTGTATGAAGCTTCAAGAAGCCTAAGAAGAAGAGGCTTTTCAGCAGAACATGGGCCTCCCAGGCTGCTGACTTTTGTAACAATATGGCACACAGAGCTGGGAGACTGATTGAGGTTACAATGAGAGATGCAACACGACTGGAATGTTGGAGGGGAAGTTCTTGCCTCACACAACACTTACATCATTAGTGGAACAAAAGGTGCTCTGGGGTTTGTATCGATTATTAAAAACATATTTTACTGGCGGCCCTAGATATGTTACTGATTTTCACATTATATCTCAGTATCTGAGTACAGAAGATTGTAAACAGAATCAACTGCTACACATTAAGAAAACCAGAGCACAAGGAGACATAGACAATGCTGTGGGAGAACCCGGAAAACCTTTCCAAATCTATTGGATGTGTTTTGAGGCATCTTGATGCAAACATATGTAAATGACAATGATTTCTGCAGGCAAGTCTTAGCAACTATCTGAAAGCCTGGTACAAGTAGCTTCCCTGACGGGTATTTCAAAGGTCTCTGCAGATCTGGAAGTCCCTGGGCTTCTAGATTCATTTAATCATGTTAATAAACTGATTATATAAACCAAAGGAAAAACCCAAAGCGTTTATTAATCCAATGCATTGCTGTTAGAAGAAATGATTCCAAATGAAACATTATAATATGATAATAGTTACCAGGACTTCTCCAGTACTGCAGTGTTACTGCATCAAAGAAGAGCAACCTGGACACTTTGTAAGATGTGTATGATAAGCGCAAACTCCATATAAAAATAAAAGCTTAGACAACAATATATACAATAGCGGTAGCCTGAATATCACTGTATATAATAATAGTAACATGGACATAACTACATATTTAAACATTAACTTGGACATCATAACATATAGTAACTGTATACCATAACAGTAGCCAAGACAGCACTACATGTCAAAAAAGTAAGACTACGGCGGAGATAAAAGTTCTGCACAAAAGGAATTTCTCTTCCGATGGTTTCAGTTTAAAAATGATGGACACCCAACAAACAATGCGACCATTGGTCTCTGGGTGCAACTGCTTTTCTAGCAGTCCAATTATGACTTCAAAGATCTGAACAACAGAGAAAAAATACTAGTGTGAACCTAGTGTAACATGTACATCACTGCATATAATAATAGTAACCTGGATCTCACTGCATATAATAAAAGTAACCAACATATCACTGTATATAATAATAGTAACCCGGACATCACTTTATGCAATAATTGTAAGGCATTGTATTTAAAGGGGTTCTCCCTTATCAGTCTTTCAGCCAGGCTGCATGCAGTGTCTGTTTCTCACTTCCTATATTTCTCCTCCCTACCCCCCCCCCCCCACACACACACACTTCTGAACAGGACACAGAATACTTAAAGGGGCCCTATCATTGGGAAAAATCATTTTGTAACTCAACACATCCTTGCATAGCCTTTAGAAAGTCTTTTCCACACCTACCTTTTGTATGTAAATTGCCTCAGTAGTTTTTGAATGAGCCCATTTTTATTCATATGCTAATTAGCCTCCAGTGAGCACCCCGAAGTGTCTGTGATCACAGTCTGCTATTGTCTGCTATGTGTGTGAGAGCAAAGAGATGAGTCATCAGCACTGCAGCCTCTCTGCTCTCATACACATAGAGAATAGCAGAGAGGGTGCACAGACTCTTCCAAAGTGCATGGAAGAGGCTAATTAGCATATTAATAAAAACGGATTTATTCAAAAACTACTGAGGCAATTCCTTTCTAAAGGCTATGCAAGAATGTGCTTAGCTAAAAATGACTTTTCCCAATGATAGAGCCCATAGCAGATAATATGCATATTCTTGTACAGAATGGACTTAGTGTTATCTGTGTATTTACATAGAGAGATAACAGACAGGGCTTTATCAGCAAACTGCAATTAGCTGAATGATTGTCCTGCCAGCACTGAGTAAGTGACCTCACTTGCCCTATCTCACAGGTCCGTGGTTATAGCAACGCTGTGTAAACAATGGGAGGGAGGAGGTCACATTGCAGGCAAAGAAAGCAGAATTTCTAAAGCAATATGTTTAGGAAAAGTCTGCAATTTACATAAGGTACCAGTAAAGATAGGATCCTTGAGATGGGGCAATCCCTTTAATAATAGTAACCAACAAATCACAGGGTATAGTAATAGCAACCAACACATCACTGGATATAAAAACAGTAACCTGGACATCACTGTATACAATAAAAGTAACCTGGACATCACTGCATATAATAATAGTAACCTGGACATCACTGCATATAATAATAGTAACCTGGACATCACTGCATATAATAATAGTAACCTGGACATCACTGCATATAATAATAGTAACCTGGACATCACTGCATATAATAATAGTAACCTGGACATCACTGCATAGAATAATAGTAACATGGACATCACTGCATAGAATAATAGTAACATGGACATCACTGCATAGAATAATAGTAACCTGGACATATAATAATAATAGGAACCAGCACATCACTGCATATAATAACAGTAACCTGGACAATACTGTATACAATAATAGTAACCTGGACATCACTGCATATTATAATAGTAACCTTGATATCAATACTTGAAGTAATAATAACTTGGACATTAACAAGTATAGCAGTGGTAACTAGAATTTCTCTGCATATAATAATAGTAATCAGGACATCACTATATACAATAATAGCAACCTGTACATCACTGCATACAATAATAGCAGAGTATTTATAATAGCAGTTCCTATTCAGACGTGTTCATTTTGAACAAAACTGCAGGTAGAGAACCTCGTAAATATTGTAATAACTGAAACAAAATAATCAATATTACCAAAATCCGTTATTCAGGTTGCTCATTTACTAGTTACCCTACTATTATTGTATACAGTGATGTCCAAGTACTATTATTGTATGCTGTGATGATGCATATAATATTAGTAATAGAAACAAGGGCATTGCTGAACACAATAATAGTAACCTAGATATATAATAGCAATCGTAGCCAGCACATCACTGCATCTAATAATAATGACCAACATATTTCATATAATAATAGTAATCGAGGCAACACTGCATATAATAATAGTCACCAACATATTACTTCATACAATAATATTAACCTGGATATACTTCATATAATAATAGTAACCTGTACATCACTGTATAAGATAATAGTAACCTGGATATCACCATATATAATAATAGTAACCTGGACATCATTGCAGATAATAATAGTAACCTGGACATCAATGTATAAGATAATAGTAATCTAGACATCAATGTATAAGATAATAGTAACCTGGACATCACCGTATATAACAATAGTAACCTGACATCATTGCATATAATAATAGTAACCTAGATACAGTCCTATGAAAAAGTTTGGGCACCCCTATTAATCTTAATCATTTTTTGTTCTAAATATTTTGGTGTTTGCAACAGCCATTTCAGTTTGATATATCTAATAACTGATGGACACAGTAATATTTCAGGATTGAAATGAGGTTTATTGTACTAACAGAAAATGTGCAATATGCATTAAACCAAAATTTGACCGGTGCAAAAGTATGGGCACCCTTATCATTTTATTGATTTGAATTCCCCTAACTACTTTTTACTGACTTACTGAAGCACAAAATTGGTTTTGTAACCTCAGTGAGCTTTGAACTTCATAGCCAGATGTATCCAATCATAAGAAAAGGTATTTAAGGTGGCCAATTGCAAGTTGATCTCCTATTTGAATCTCCTCTGAAGAGTGGCATCATGGGCTACTCAAAACAACTCTCAAATGATCTGAAAACAAAGATTGTTCAACATAGTTGTTCATGGGAAGGATACAAAAAGTTGTCTCAGAGATTTAACAGGTCAGTTTCCACTGTGAGGAACATAGTAAGGAAATGGAAGACCACAGGGACAGTTCTTGTTAAGCCCAGAAGTGGCAGGCCAAGAAAAATATCAGAAAGGCAGAGAAGAAGAATGGTGAGAACAGTCAAGGACAATCCACAGACCACCTCCAAAGAGCTGCAGCATCATCTTGCTGCAGATGGTGTCACTGTGCATCGGTCAACTATACAGCGCACTTTGCACAAATAGAAGCTGTATGGGAGAGTGATGAGAAAGAAGCCGTTTCTGCACGTACGCCACAAATAGAGTTGCCTGAGGTATGAAAAAGCACATTTGGACAAGGCAGCTTCATTTTGGAAACAAAAATTGAGTTGTTTGGTTATAAAAAAAGGCGTTATGCATGGCGTCCAAAAAGAAACAGCATTCCAAGAAAAACACATGCTACCCACTGTAAAATTTGGTGGAGGTTCCATCATGCTTTGGGGCTGTGTGACCAATGCCGGCATCGGGAATCTTGTTAAAGTTGAGAGTCGCATGGATTCCACTCAGTATCAGCAGATTCTTGAGAATAATGTTCAAGAATCAGTGACGAAGTTGAAGTTACGCCGGGGATGGATATTTCAGCAAGACAATGATCCAAAACACCGCTCCAAATCCTCAGGCATTCATGCAGAGGAACAATTACAATGTTCTGGAATGGCCATCCCAGTCCCCAGACCTGAATATCATTGAACATCTGTGGGATGATTTGAAGCGGGCTGTCCATGCTCGGCGACCATCTAACTTAACTGAACTTGAATTGTTTGTCCAAAATACCTTTATCCAGGATCCAGGAACTGATTAAAAGCTACAGGAAGCGACTAGAGGCTGTTATCTTTGCAAAAGGAGGATCTACTAAATATTAATGTCACTTTTCTGTTGAGGTGCCCATACTTTTGCACCGGTCAAATTTTGGTTTAATGCATATTGCACATTTTCTGTTAGTACAATAAACCTCATTTCAATCTTGAAATATTACTGTGTCCATCAGTTATTAGATATATCAAACTGAAATGGCTGTTGCAAACACCAAAATATTTAGAACTAAAAATGATTAAGATTAATAGGGGTGCCCAAACTTTTTCATAGGACTGTATATAATAGCAATAGAAAGCAGCATATCACTCTATCTAATAATAATGACCAACATATGACTACATATAATAATAGTAACCGAGATATCACGTCATATAATAATAGTAATTGAGACATCACCAAATATAATAAGTCACCAACACATTACTTCATATAATAAAAGTAATCTGGACATCACTGTATACAATAATAGTAACCTGGACATCACTGTATACAATAATAGTAACCTGGACATCACTGTATACAATAATAGTAACCTGGACATCACTGTATACAATAATAGTAACCTGGACATCACTGTATACAATAATAGTAACCTGGACATCACTGTATACAATAATAGTAACCTGGACATCACTGTATACAATAATAGTAACCTGGGCATCACTGTATACAATAATTGTAGCCTGGACATCACTGTATACAATAATAGTAACCTGGACATCACTGTATACAATAATAGTAACCTGGACATCACTGTATACAATAATAGTAACCTGGACATCACTGTATACAATAATAGTAACCTGGACATCACTGTATACAATAATAGTAACCTGGGCATCACTGTATACAATAATTGTAGCCTGGACATCACTGTATACAATAATAGTAACCTGGACATCACTGTATACAATAATAGTAACCTGGACATCACTGTATACAATAATAGTAACCTGGACATCACTGTATACAATAATAGTAACCTGGACATCACTGTATACAATAATAGTAACCTGGACATCACTGTATACAATAATAGTAACCTGGACATCACTGTATACAATAATAGTAACCTGGACATCACTGTATACAATAATTGTAACCTGGACATCACTGTATACAATAATAGTAACCTGGGCATCACTGTATACAATAATTGTAACCTGGACATCACTGTATACAATAATAGTAACCTGGACATCACTGTATACAATAATAGTAACCTGGACATCACTGTATACAATAATAGTAACCTGGACATCACTGTATACAATAATAGTAACCTGGACATCACTGTATACAATAATTGTAGCCTGGACATCACTGTATATAATAATAGTAACCTGGACATCACTGTATACAATAATAGTAACCTGAACATAACTGCATTTAATAATAGCAATGTATATATCATTTCTTTCGCATATAATAATAGTAACATGGACTGCAGGTTACTGCATACAATAAGAGTAAAATACTGTAGATATCATTGCATACAATCCTGAGAGTCTGGATATCAGTGTATAAAAAAAATTACTATGGGCTAAGGCCCTATGTAGCGAGCCAGAGCTGAAAAACGTCGCAGCAAAGACTGCGGCGTAAACACATCACATTTTTTTCCACAGCATTTTTCACAGAAAGTCTGCACAGTTTTCCTCTATAGACTTTTTGCTTCTCTTATACCTACACGAAAAATTCCAGCAATTCCATAGGTATAATGGACATGCTGCGATTGAAATACTTGTGCTTTTAAAATTGCAACATTTCCACTGCAGATTTTTTCAATGTGTGAATTCTATTCCCTTTGCAGGTAATGTAAAACACAGCATTTTCGCAAGGTGGGGCCTTGTTCATAAGTTCAAAAGGGCTCTATCAGCAAAATCATGCTGATAGAGCCCCACATATGCGTGAATAGCCTTTAAAAAGACTATTCAGGCACCGCTAAAATTATATTAAACTACCCCCCCCCCCCCCGTTTTAAAATAAAACCCTAAAACAGAATATGTTCAACTTACCGAACGTGCACGAGGGGCGGGCATTCAGGGTCCAACATCATCTTCAGCCATGCCTCCTCTTCCAGCGATGTCCTCGGGTCCTGTCTAACTCGCAAACTGACATTGATAAAAAATGGTGCGGGCACATGCGCAGTAGTAGAAACAGCATGCTACTGCGCATGCACCCACGCCATTTTTTTTATCAATGTCAGTTTGCTAGTTAGACGGGACCCGAGGACATCGCTGGAAGAGGAGTTATGGCTGAAGATGACGTCAGACCCTGAATGCCCGCCCCCCGTGCACGTTCGGTAAGTTAAACATATTCTGTTTTGGGGTTTTATTTTAAAATGAGGGGGAAGGGGTAGTTTAATATAACTTTACCGGTGCCTGAATAGCCTTTTTAAAGGCTATTCACACATATGTGGGGCTCTATCAGCATAGTTTTGCTGATAGAGCCCCTTTAAGACTCTGTCTACACTAAAGATGCTTCCCCGCCATGTTTTCAGTATAGCCCTTGCTATACTGCAAGCAAGCACCAGAAAAGCATATCTGTGGGCCCTCTTCAACAATTGAAGGGTAAAAGAGTATCTTTTGGCCTCTAAGAGACCCCTCTTTTCCTTTTTGATGATGGCTGGAATTATGTAGCTGACTGCGCTATTTTATAGACATACAGTAAAAAATGAACATAAGGCGATATATTTTATGTTATTTAAAGTAGGAGTCTATGGATGAAGCCTGCTAATCTATGTCTACACAGTGGCATACATCAGAACTTCTGCTGCATGTATGTCAGGAAAGACACTGTAAAAGCATCATAATGGAGGAGATTTATTAAGACTGGTGTTTTGTATGCCAGTCTCCATATAGCGCCAAACAGGCTTCAGACGTTTTGCATATCAGGAGTACTCTGGTGCGCCATAATGGAAATCTTTGCTAGTCAGAAACTGATATAGATTTCCAGTATAATTCACGCCAGAAAGCTGGTATGATTTGTAATAAAATCATGGTCCAAGGCAACCTCGGACCATCCTGCTCTGCCAACTTTAGCAGGAGCAAAATGCAAAAAGGGGGGATGTGTTGTATCTTTGGGCATCTTGCACCACAGCTAGAACACATTTTCATACAACTACATCAGAAAACTGGCGCAGATGTGTTAATAAATTCTGCCCATTGTCTATTTTATTACTGTCTTAAAAAGAGCAACATGTGATTTTAATTAATATAGGATTTTTTTCATTTCAGTTTATTTCCTTTTTATTGAGGCTTCCATTGTCTTGGAACGCAGAATAGTGTAGTCTAGTATGCTACACCAACCAATAAAAGAAGCATATAACATATCTAAGGACATCCCTTGAGATTCTACATGAAAATCCACAGACTATCAGTCCTGTTTTGACATTCACTTAAAGAAGACCTTTCATGTCCTCAGGCGCATGCGGGTTTATATACCGCTAGAAAGCCGACAGTGCGCTGAATTCAGTGCATTGTCGGCTTTCCTGTTATGTGCCATGGGGCTAGAGATATAGATGCCGTTATCTCTTCCCACTGTCAGAAGGGCATTCCTGATAGTCTAGCTGGGCTATGAAGAACTCCCCCCCCCCCCCAATTGTACTCGTCCGTAGACTTGTACTGGGGGGGGGGGGGGGCATTCTTCACAGTTTAGCGTCATCACTGGGCGGTAAGGAACGCCCCCTCTGACAGTACAGAGCTACGAACAGTACTGTCAGGATGCGGGTTCCTTCCAACCCGGCTAGACTGTCAGGAACACCCTTCTGACATTGAAGAGATATCGGTAAGGACACCAATATCTCCATCCCAGGGGCACATCATGGGAAAGCCAAAATTGCACTGAATTCAGTGCACTGTTGGCTTTCTAGCGGTATATAAAACTGCATGTGCCCGAGGACATGAAAGCTCCTCTTTAAGGCTAAGTTCACACATACTGAGAAAGCTATGTATTTTGCTGCAGATTTTGCTGTATTTTTTTTTTTTGAGCCAGAGCCAAAAGTGGCCACAAAAAAACACTTATTTGTCTCCATTCTGCTAAATCCACTAAAATCATGGCAAAATTTGCACTAAAACAAAAAATTTATGCTTTTACACAATGTTTAGCCTCAGCCTAAAGGAGTTTTCTTACTGAGAACACTAATTCCCCTATCCACAGATTAGGAGATAAGTGTCTAAATGCTGGAACCCCCAGTGAATACAAAAATAGGAGTCTACAAGTCTCCTGTGTGAATAGAATAGTAGTGTGCATACATGACCACACTTGCATTTATTTCTATGGTATTGATGGCTGACAGTACTTGACTATATCGGTTAGTCCTGTATAAGTACATGGATGGGTGGTTGTGCACATTCACATCTTTTGATTACCGGATAAGTGTTCTTAGTGTGAAAACTCCTTTAAGACTGTCTGCATTCTTCCTATAGAAGAGCAGACACAGGCTGTAATAAAATGACCTATTCTGAATTCCCTCCAGCTTCCCTGCTCTATTTTTGGATTACGTCAGACCACAGGAATATTATGGATTTTATGTTTATACAATTCGTTGAAATAAACTGTCAGCTAATTCTATACGTTCGACACAAAATTTTGACAAATCTCCTTTGCATATAGGGACCTTAAAAGTTTTTGTGACTTAGTTCTTCCAAAAGATGAAGTTCACTACAATGAAATGTGTGTAATTTTGCTGCAGTCACTAACATCCTTCTCCGTAGAGCGTCACAGACTGAAATGTTTCATGATACAAACCAGATATACAGAATGATGATCATTACGCCTATGGTGTTAGTATAATCTGATAATATAAATGGAAGACAAGTACTGCTAGCTGTTAGATCCTAATTCAGTAATGTGATGAGCCGACCATTTGTCACCAATATTTGACAGTCCATAATGTGACTCTTCAGTAAAGGATCAAGAGGGTAGAAAATCATTGACAACAGGAAAATAACTCATTCTGTTTATGATACGCCATGTAATAGGAAACATTGTATTGTGTAATTGTTTTTTCTCCTCCAGAGGAAGAACGTCTCGGGTTCCCCTCTTATTAACTTGTTTCCCCTATACTCCCACCCTCCCCCTTGAAGTACAAGGCTGACACGGCAAGCTTTTATCACAGAGGTATCAAAGTCCACACTGTCTTCTCTCATTGCCTGCACTGGAGCTAAGCAAACTTCCCGAGAATGTCCACCTAGGGAATCTGTCATGTACTAGACACAATCCTTCACATTTCTCAGTAGTATGCTGCGCTCCATCATGATAGAAGCTTGGCTTTCAGGGCTGTGCAACAAATAATACTAAACTAGAATAGTAGGAAGAGTGCAAGGACATAATGTGTAAGCCTGGCACCACCTGCAGCTTCTCACCAGGCAATGGTATTACAGACTGGCTCTCCTGCAGCCACTCCAGGGTCATATGTGTATGTTATAGTGCTGGATGTTGTGTATGTTCCTGCAGCAGAAGTAATTAACTATATTATATACTGACATAGTTGGATGTACCCATCTGTGGCTACGCCAGCTCAAGCATTTAACCCACGGCTGAGAAACAAAGTTTCATGCCAGTTCTCAGCATCTCCACTTCTTTACACACACATGTATAAGTTCAGCAAAGATACAGAAACCGAAGTGTATTAGCACAGACATACATATGGACATTGCGGGTAGGGGGCACATCCAGGCTGCTACATGGCTACTTGTCTTGTGTACACAACACACAGCACAATCCTTCACAGAAAGTTTTTCCAGACAGCCTATAATCTACATTGAGGGACAAGGATCCCTTGACTACTTTCATAAGCACCATGGCATAGCATGACAATACTACAAGACATTCTGGGACTTGAAGTTCTCTAAGCATTGTGGTCTCCACTTTAAGGTGTAAGAAAGGAGTGCCAGGAGTGTTGCCCTCACCTCAGAAGCTGAGAGGCTGCTCTGTAACCTGTGGACTGGGCACAGCAATGCCCCACATGAAGGGTGCCCAGTGGGATTGACTACAACTACACAGAAAGTGCATTACATTACAGATGACCTGCGGGCACTCAGCCCCACACGGAGGGAGAAAAGTTGTGGGCAGTGCAGATGGGCAGGAGAGAAGCGATGCCATTACCTTTCCCATGTTGATGTATCCATACTTGCTAGCTATCCTGTCGGCTTCCTGGGCTCCCCCTTTTATCCTCACAGCCCAGTGGTTGGTGTATAGACGAGCCCAGCATGTAGGTACAAGACTCCCCAGCAGCACAGTCAGGACGAAGAGCAGAGACCCAGCAGGCAGCAATTTCCAAGCCATGATATGCCTGCTGTCCCTGAAGACAAGGTGCCCTGCTCCTCAGAGAGGGGGTGACACACTCAGACAGGTGAGGCTGTGCTCCAGCACTGCACGATTCCCGGAGCAGCCCAGCAGATACTACAGAAAAGTTCCCAGGCACTTGGCTAGCCCCCTGCTCGTCTCCTCACTTTGGGATTACCAAAGGCTCATCTGGACGTCCTCCTTGTGCAGGGCTGGGGCTCCTCTATGGCATCCAGTGCCCTCCTCGTGCGCTCCTGGTACCTCAGATGTGACTGTGGAGTGTGAGTGTACACGGCACTTCTCTCCCTCTCCCTCACTGCATAAATGACTGCCCCCCTTCTGCTCTCCTCCGTCCGAAACCAACAGTACCCAGATGGAAGGGAAGGCGGAGGCTGCGAGCTCATTGTCCCTCCTACTCCGGCTACTATCCTGCCCACCCCCTGCCACTCACACAGTGCACGGAGATGCCCTCACCTAGCTGGGAGGTACAAGAGGGCACTGTGTGGGTGGTGGGCTCATAGGCTGCAGGACAGGCATGCCACATACCTCTCTGCATACACTTCATACTATACATGCATCCATATATACATACATATATATATATATATATATATATATATATATATATATATATACATACATACATACACACACACACACACACACACACACAATCATTGCTGCCCCAGCATTTACACTATTAATGGTAGCTTTAGGCTTCTTTCATGGCAGGTGACCCAGATAAAGGCCAATGTAGTTCTTATATTAGAGGACCCTGAAAAATACCACACATATAACATATTATGTCTTGCAAAAATTACTACACCCTCTAAATGTGCCAGTATGTCTCCCCAGTGTGCATATCGCCACAAATGTGCAGGTTAACCTCCTATTCTATTATGCTTAGGTTCACACTTGCATCTGGTATCCGTCCCCTTGCAAACCATTATAAAAAAAAAAGGTTTGGACCAAAAAAGATTCCAATTGGTTACACAGCGTATACGCAAATCCATCTCTTTAGATGGATTAGTCAATGAAAAAAACTGACCATTTGGGATGTTTGTGTCCAGTTTTGACCAATCCATTTTTCCCCACCTTCTTCATTCTGAGCTTGTGCAGAGGGAAAAACAGATTGCTAAATGGACTCAAATAGATTACTATCCGTTTGTAATTCTCCTTCCATAGACCTCAATTTAAAAAAAAAAAATGGATTGACTGCTGTCCATCTGGTATCCTTAGTTTCTGGACAGAGAAAAAGTCTTGCAAGTCTCACTTTTTTTCTCTGCCCCAAAAGAACGGATGCCACACAGGAATGCTCTAAACACACACACACACACACACACACACACACACACACACATTTTTCAGGTTCCCAATCTGCTTAGTTAGAGGTTACCCACAGAACCCATAGACCTATGTTGGCGAACCTATGACACGCATGACAGACGTGGCATTGAGAGCCCTCTCTGTGGGCACCCATCTGTGGAACAGGATATACCTTGTGGGAATCACTGTCAGGCAAATTGTACTGCGTGGGGAACACTGTGGAACAGATTGTACTGTGTGGGGATCACTGTGGAGCAAATCATACTGTGTGGGAGCCACTGTGGAGCAGATTGTACTATGTGGGGGCCCCTCATTATTTATATCACACAGTATTTGTTTTATAGCAGACAGGTGATATTAGTACAGGCTGTAATAACATTGCACGGTCACTATAAAATAAATCCTTTGCGATGTAAATAGTGAACAATAATTGTTCAAATATATGCCAAATACAAACTTCTACATTTCAGTATAAAGTTTGTATTATTGAAACCCCTGTAAAGCCCATTTCATATGACTGTACTTTGTGGGTCCCTAACTGTCTGCAATTGTGGAGCCGCACAGTATTAAGGTTAAATTGCCCTGTTGGCACTTTGTGATAAATTAATGAGTTTTGGGTTGCAGTTTGGGCACTCAGTTCGCCATCACTGCCATATACTTTATGCAGGACTTTTCTTTTTGCATTTTTCAAGTGGATTGGGGGACAGAATACTCAAACAGTCACCAAACGCAGGTTTGACCGCCTTTCTGACACAAAAAAACCCTGACCTATTAACATGTGTGAATCCAGCCTAAAAATAACACTTGATACTTATATCGAGGGTGAGTGACAGGGATGATTGAAGTTATCCCCCACCACTTGAGAACCGCTACAGTGAAATCCAATACTAACCGCACAATGATCATGTTACATGAAGTAACCACTTTATAAGTGAAGTTTAATCCGTACATGTGGGATATCTTTGTACAAGTCCCATGAACTATTGAGGAGTGAATTGTAGAACAGGGTTTTCTGAGCACAAATTACAAAGAAGTGAATACTATAAGCTATTCATATTACCTCTTGTCCAGCGCCATCAAAAGGGCCATTGCTTGTTCAGCCACTGCACTATATCCTTTCCTTTCCTTTGTAGAAGATAAGATTGGTAAACTTTACAGAAAGGTACACCTTCAATAGCTGCTGGCCATTCAGCCTCAAGACATGTGTTCTGAATGGGGAGGGGGGTTTAAGCTGCTGTAAGAAACTGTTGGTGGCGATTTAGCAGCAAGAAAACAAAATGACCTGTTGTCGAAATTCAACATGTCTGATCATTCAACATGTCTGATCAAGCCCCCTCCACATTAAGTATTTGCCTGCCAAAATTATTGAGTTTGTTCTAATATGGGATTGTCCAGGATTTTGTAACTACTGATCTGCTATCAGTGACCTACCCTAAGGATAAAGTAGGCCATCAATATCGAAGCACTGGACATCCCATTTATTTCTATATATTTTTTCTAATATATTACATGACATATATATACAGGGCCCCTGAGTCTACCTTTGCTAAGACTGATTTAAGACTCATTTGTAAGACCCCTTAGTATGTGTGACAATACTTTTCTCAAACGTGGTTTAATAATCTATATTTCATAATTATGTCCTTGCTGTAATAGAAATCACTGACTTCCTGGCAAGCTTGTGATAGAGGCAAAGCTGTAGGGGTAAGAAAGAGCAGCAGTCCAAACCTGTAATGAGAGGAGTGGTCTTAGACTACCTCAGATACCCTACAGGCACTGTAGTCACAGATCACAGCTCTGTCCAAATGGAGTTCAGCTACAAAACAGTTAAAAAAACATGATCTGAGAAAAATAAATAGCGGGTAATCGCCCCCTATAGGTACAGACTTACATACTTATCAGTTATGAGATTTTAAAAGGTAACTCCAAACCTAAATACTGAAACATAAAGTCCCATGCCAGATTTCCACCTGGCTTCCCCTGCTTAAAAAAAAAGAGAAACAGAATATGTTTCTGTTGTGAAATTGACCACAAATCCACAGAAAATCCACAGTGGATCTGGAGTATAAATTGTAAGCGCTTGCGAGCAGGGCCCTCAGTCCCATTGTGTGAAATGATGTTCTTTGTTATGTATCTGTCTGTATTTGAACCCTACAAATTGTACAGTGCTGCGGAATATGTTGGCGCTATATAAATAAAATATATTATTATTATTATTATTATGCATGTAACATCACATAAATTATGCTGTGGATTTGCTGGAGATGTCACCCTATACAATACAAAGGGTGAAGACATGACTTTTCTGCAATATAATATGCATTCAATCCAATATTCAACACCAACCTATTCAGGGGCAGACATACCATTGTTGTAGCAGCTGCACAGGGGCCCAATAGGTGAAGGGTCCTTAGCACCTTAAGAGCAGCTTTCTACAGTCTATTAGATTGTGGGTGAATGTTTAAGCTAATTAACTTAATGACTAACAAGGGGTCCTCATCTGTCTGTGTCTGTCCCTGAGCTTATTGTTAGGAAAAACTGAGCCTTTGGTCCCTACTAAAGATGGGCGGGTTCCTGATTCGTTTCAAATTGAACAAGTTTAGATAGAAGCGGAAGTGAATTATTATACTTGCACAAGCACTGGGGAGCCATGTTACTATCGTGGCTGTGGATGCCTCTGTCCCTCACTTCACAAGTACAGATATTCTATATTTTCTTTGAATGTCTTTCCTACATTTTTCCGTTTGTAATATACACTCAGTTCAGCATTCTAATGCTTTGCTTAAAATTAAGTGATCCAAGATTGTGTATACAAGAGAGACAGACCTGAGCATTTATAGTACATCACCTAACATATCTCCTGCTAAAATTTGCTCTTTGAATTTTGACCTAAGAAACTGTAACTTCACTGTTCATTGGCAGGCAGAATATACAGAATAAGGAGCCTTTATAGACTCTAATTCCATGATAGAATACATTACTGCCAATTGTAGTCAATAGCCCACTTCTCCAAACTGAAGAACATTGTGGTTCACAAGAATTGATATGATTTATCATAGTATTTTACTAGAATAAAAAAAAAATCACATGTGCTTTGGTCTACTGAAAACCTGTTGTGCTATTCCTTCCAGGTAGCAATGATAATTATATCCTTATTAGTGGAAGCAGTAATAGAGATACCACATCAGCAATTAATTGGATCAAATGTCTTTTGTCTTTCCTGGCAGGTTTACAATAACCAACCATATAGCATCAGCCTTATCGTATTTATATTCTGCACTATTTTCCTCTAGAGGTGGTTTGTGTTATAATAGGTATGCAAACCTCAGAGGACACACTAGCAATTCTTTTATTGAAATGTCCTTATTAGAATTCCAACTCTATGTGTTTTATTACATTCGAGAGCTCTTATCCACTTTTCACACAACCCCCTCCAAGACTTCTACCGTGAACCTCCCTACCCTGGAACTGGATATGACAACTGCCCCCACAATCACAAGCTTCAAGAAGACCTTGAACATTCACCTTTTCAGGAAGACCTACAACCTTCAATAACACTACTGCAACTACATCATCGTCACCATCTGGTCAGCTTCTTCCCTCACCTAGTGTTCTATCCTCCTTCCCTCATAGATTGCAAGCCCTTGTGGGCAGGGCCCTTCATATCCCACTTTGCCAGTCGGTCACTGTGAGGCTAGGTTCAAACCTGTGCTGGGCTCTCTGTCATTTGGGTCCACAGTGGTTACCTGTGGACCCCTTAGACTATAATGGGGTGCAGATGTGAACATGGCTTTAGTATTGTACTTGTTTTGTGTATTGTGTGTAAACCTCAACAATGTTCTAAAAATAGATAATAATTAGAGGTGAGCGAGTACTATTCGAAACTCCAGTATCGAATAGCATGCACCCTTTAGGAATGAATGGACGTAGCTGCTTCCATTCATTCCTATGGGTTTGTGCTATGTGAAACGGCCGTTTCGAATAGTACTCACTCATGTCTAATAATAATGTATAGGAGAAGAAATGTGCCCATCCTTTGACACTCTATGTGCACATTGTTGTGAGGCTCATGATCAGTGAATACTATCCTTTTCTACTATATAAGAAAAAAAGAGTAGACATTAGGTAAATTGTACTAATACTATCACATATTTAGGCAGCACAGACTTAGACCAGACAGTTAAAAGATTCACCAGATATATCAGAGTAGCACACAGTGTGGCAGATTTCCTAGTTATGAGACTAGACAGTTTTAAAGTAAACTAGATTTATCACAGTGGTTGGTACTGATGAGATATATGGTGCATTTGTAAACTGCCTACCCTAAGTTTACATCATGTATAAATTGGCTTACTCTACAACTTTTAACAATTCTTTTTTTTGCATACAGTGTCATGTTTTTATGTCCCACCATCTTTTTGGCAGGTTTTCCCATTGTTCATTAATTTGCACCCGTTTGTTAGATAATGCACAGGCAAGGTCAGATAGTGCCTAAACAGTTAAAAAAAAAAAAAAAGAGGCATGTACATCAGTTTTCTGGCTTAATCTGGTGCACTTTGAATCAGTGGCGTAACTAGGAATGGCGGGGCCCCGTGGCGAACTTTTGACATGGCCCCCCCCCCTTCCTGACTGACCGACCTCCGCCACATTCCTGCGCGCTCTATTATGTCCCATAGTGGCCCCTGCATACACTATTATGCCCCATAGTGGCCCTTACACACATCATTATGCCCCATAATGAACACCCATGAACAATTATTATACTCTGGGGTCTTTTCAGACTCCAGAGTATAATAATTGGAGACCCTGAAAGTAACCGCTTTTTAAAGCGTATAGGTTTCTGTTTGGGGGGTCCCAAGCAGACTCCACGAACGGAAACCTGAACGCAGATGTGAATCGGGCCTAAACATCACATTATAAAATACAATTCTAGTATGTATAATGGTAGACATGTATAGAAGTAAATACAGATAGATAGATAGATAGATAGATACACAGACATTGATATGCTGTATATACTTACACATATACACATCTACTCATACACGTACATTCATATACAACATATACACACACCTATCTACACACATACAGGACTCACAGTATATAAGACACATAATGTAAACACATATACACATCTATACATATTTTATCCAAAAATATATTTACATGTGGCTGTGCAGCTCTATCTAGCAGTGAAGAGAGCAGATACATCACACAGGATGTCTCCCTTCACACTCCGATACTGAGGAGGGGGAGGGGCGGAACAGGAAGCTGCTGTGTGCGGAAGCTTTTACAAGAAGCATCTGCAGCCCTGCATCTACTGCCGACCTTCCCGGTAGGGAAGGTATGGGGCCCTTGAGGGTGTGGGGATATTAAGGAGCCTATCAAGGAAAAAAAAACAGCGGGGTAGCAGCTGTTGTCTGGCCCCTAATGTCCCGGGCCCTGTGGCAGCTGCTACCACTGCTACCACGGTAGTTACGCCACTGCTTTTGGTGCACCTCCCTAAATGTTAGACACTTTTCTCTATTTTACAGTATATCAGTTTAAGACCAACTTACATTTTTGTGGCAAGGAAACTGGCACACAACCTTAAAAGAATACTCTGGTAATTTTCTCACACAGTGTAAGGTCTAGAAAGATCAATTTTAGTATTAAGATTGCTGTGTTTTGCAGAACCATGAAATATACATAAGTATTAGACATGGGCAAAGGCACGAGACATGAGTGACAGCATTGGCAATAACAAATTTTGAATCTACCTGCATACCGTAGCTAAAAAAAAAAAAAAAAAAACCTCTGGAAAGTCACTTTAAATTGTATGATTTATCTTAGGAATTTGTGAAATCTACCTAACCATTTTCTACACCCTGTGCTAGTATGACACAAAACATACCCAAGACTTTAATGGCATGTGGAATTCTGGTTCAGTTTGAGCCACAATTCTGGTACATTTTAGATGGTACACTTGACGTATTGTACGAATGGAGAACTTCCACAAATGCTGGCTCCAAACACATGGGTCAATTCACCAGTCTTTCATTCACCAGTAAAGATTCTGAAACTTTCTGTAATGTGTAATGGCTGATAAAAGTACAGCATACACTTTGACCTCCAGATAACACATTAAGAAGGTGTGTCCTTTGATATGACATCCTCATGCTAAATATATGAGATATACAACTTGGCCTAGACATGCTATAGTATATGCAGACATCCTGGAATGGCTCTTTGTGAATCTTTATTAAGAGTTTAACAATATAATACACAAATAGAGTATTCATCCATCTGAGAAGAGGGGACACTGGGGAAGATTTAATAAGATTGGCGAATTGTACGCCAGTCTTAATAAAGGCCCCTGACAGCTGCAGGGCTTGGCTGATATATGAAGAAGCGGCGGTCTCTTCATAAATCAGGAGAACTCCCATGTGCCCAGAATGGAAATCTATGCCAGTTAGCAACTGCACAATGTGGGAGTGAGGTGCAGAGCGGTTGACACAATAAAGGGCACTAAATTTGTGACAAATTAATAATCCCTCTACGCTAGTTTTCTGGCATAGGGGATTGATAAATTGAATCCACTATGTAAAGAATAAAGTGCTCACTCGCAGGTGACAGTTTATGCCATCACACTCTTTCTTCACTGGACAGGGTAGCTCAGGCCTATTCTTGTAGGGTAACATGAGCCTCCACCTAATTTTCTAACATTGTTTGCTAACAACCCTGTCCTTTTTAAGAGTATCTGTCACCAGGAAACTGGATATCAAACCAGCCACAGTGCAGTGTAGAGGACATTATGCTGAGTACCATCATTTCTTTACATAGTTCAATATGCAACAAACATTGAAGGAGCTAGTCACGTACAGCGCGATTAAAATCCCATACATGTGCTGTACGTGCTCTGTAAGCAATGAAGAGGAGGGATAGTCTTTCAAGTAGGGGGTGGTTAGAATCGGAGGCAGCTGATGACGCAGGGGTGCTCGGGGCACAGGAGAAATGCTTCCAATGCTCCCTGAAGATTTATTTGCATATGAAGAAAATCGGGTGAATTAAAAAATGGCTGCAATGATCAATGAAAGACAAGTATGCCTAGAATAGCCTTTCCAAAAGCTATGTAGATATGCTTACTTAAAAACGATCTAGGCAATGATAGACTCCCTTTAACATAGTCCAATAGATCCATTCAATTTACAATGGTGCATCCAATGAACAGTCTAAAGGTATGATGGTACTCAGTATAATGTCCACTACAATGCATTATGGGTGATTTAAGGTTATTTTGCTTACTTATATAGTGCTATTATTTCCCACAGTGCTTTACAGAGACATGGTTACCTGGTGACAGACTCACCTTATGTGAAAGTCCTACTCCTGGGATATATTTCATTATTTAGAACTGTAGTAAAGGGCATACTCATATGTAATGAATAGTATGGGTGCTTAACCCTCCACATTTTACAGTTTAGGGAGCTCCAGAACTGGTCCCCTGCCTGGTCATGTGACATGTCGATTCATACACCAGTTGGAAGTCCCTGATTTAGATGTCAGAGAGTGCAACATGCAGACTGTCATAACCTTTTCATAGAAAATTGATGGATAGCCAGAATGGGGTTAGAAACAAGACTTATGCAAGTGTATATACACTCTGTGATCAAAAGTATCCAGACACCCCCAAAAACATACGTTTTTCATATCAGATGCATTGTGCTGCCACCTACTGCCAAGTACTCCATATCAGCGACCTCAGTAGATATTAGACATCGTGAGAGAGCAGAATGGGGTGCTCCGCAGAACTCACTGACTTCGAATGTGGTCAGGTGATTGGGTGCCACACATCACGCAGGTCAATGCCAAACGACGCCTCGCTTGGTGTAAGGAGCGTAAACATTGGACGATTGACCAGTGGAAAAACGTGTGGTGTGACCAATCACGGTACACAATGTGGCGATCCGATGGCAGGGTGTGGATATGGTGAATACCCGGTGAACGTCATCTGCCAGTGTTAGTAGTGCCAACAGTAAAATTCAGAGGCGGTGGTGTTATGGTGTGGTCGTGTTTTTCATGGAGGGGGCTTGCACCCCTTGTTGTTTTGCGTGGCACTATCACAGCACAGGCCTACACTGATGTTTTAAACACCTTCGGGCTTCCCACTGTTGAAGAGCAATTCGGGGATGGCGATTGCATCTTTCAACACAATCAAGTACCTGTTCATAAAGCACGGCCTGTGGCGGAGTGGTTACATGACAATAACATCTCTGTAATGGACTGGCCTGCACAGAGTCCTGACTTGAATCCTATAGAGCACCTTTGGGATGTTTTGGAATGCCAACTTCGTGCCAGGCCTCACCGACCTACATAGATACCTCTCCTCAGTGCGGCACTCCGTGAAGAATCGGATGCCATTCCCCAAGGAACCTTCCAGCACCTGATTGAACGCATGCCTGCGAGAGTGGAAGCTGTCATCAAGGCTAAGGGTGGGCCAACACCATATTGAATTCCAGAATTACCGATGGAAGGCGCCACGAACTTGTAAGTCATTTACAGCCAGGTGTCCGGATACTTTTGATCACATAGTGTAGCTATAAACAAAGACACTTGAGCAGACTCCTTCTTCCATCTCATGAATCCAACTACGTGGGTGGGGGCTATGATACATGTTCCCATGTTAAAAAAAAATAAAAATAAATAAAAATGTAGCAAACAGAAACTGTAATTGGTTTACACAAACATTCAGTTATCTTCAGTGTCTAAATCAGTCAACCAATATAAATAGTTTATACAATTGACCTCTGTTACATCCCTATTCATTCACCTTTTAATTCTTTTCTTTATCTCTTTTCCATTCACCATTAATCTACTGAAAATCTTTATTTTGTTTACATCCTATTTGGAAACTCATTTCCTAAAACAAAGTTTCATTGTTCCTTCAACAATTACTGGAGACACTTGACCAACAGAGATTATAGGCATTAATAAAGGAGATGGATCAGTGCTGTATTTGGTCTTTACTGAATGTACTGCACTAGTTATAATGTAGCACATGTTTCTCTTTACTCTTATAGTAAGAGCCAGAACCTATTGGGAAGGATACATGACAGTGTACAAGTTGGGCAGACATTGTAGTGTCTCAATTACTTATTCCTCCTCCTCATCCCCAGCTGGTGTTTCCTGGGGCTAGGTATTAGCACATTTCTTTTGTTAATGGACACCTCATGTGAACAAACTAACACACTTTGTTTAGTTTTCCTAGTGTAGCCATCTACTGACTATGAATGAACTGTAGAGAATAATGGACCTAGAGCTCCAAGGCATATTCAGGATATGCATGTGCTCAATGCCTTGTCACCGCAAGTCCTTATTATTTAGGAATGCTGTTTAATTCATTGTAACTTAAGGCTGTACGTTGGTTAGTATGTATAGTGACACATGCATATGTAAATGGATCATCTCTTAACTTATTCATGGAATATGTAAATATCTTATGGGTGAATTTATAAAGTAATAGCATTCAAGGACACTGAACTAAGGCCCGATTCACATTTGCACATGGGTTTCTGTTTGGGGAGTCCGCTTGGAGACACCCCCCCCCAATGGAAACCTAACCGCATAAAAAAGTGGTAACCTTAAGAAACCGGCAGACCCCATAGACTATAATGGGCTCCATGTGGGTTCTGCTTGGTTTCTGCCTGAAAAAATGCAGAGAGAAAAGTGCTGCTTCAAGGACTTTTCTATCTGCATATTTCATGCAGATAGGGGAACAGAATGGCCCGAACGCAGATGGGAAACAGGCCTTAAAGAAATATCTATATCTGTATATAGAATATTTTAGCATATTAGCATTTATTATGAGTTACATAAATTTACCAGCATAAAAATACAATTGTGATTTATATCTATTAATTTAATTTAAGGATTTTTAATTATGTATGATACATAATTGACGAGCATAAACATAAAGTTGTGGCTTATATCCATTAATTTAATAATTTTTAATTGAACTGTATTTATATATAAATAAACATAAATAATTGTATTATATCAGCATTATTTTATTGTTATGTTTTGTTCTAGTCTTCAATAGATATGGCAACTAGTGGTTATTATTTTCTTATCAAAACTTGCTAATAGCTTAATTGACTTTCTGTTAAATGGACATTAGTATGTGTGCATGTCTGAGATAGGAAAAATACATTATGAGGCCCTACAAGAGCAGGGTCTAACGTGAATGATTAAAATACTAATAACAGCACTAGGGAATGTGTTGGAGCTTGTGTATACAAGCGATAGGAGAAAATGGACTTCTCAGTCAGTACCAAATCTTGTCATACTTTCATTCATCAGTTGAGTAAACGATGCTACATCATTTATTCAACCTGAAGACACTAATAGAATAGCACCACCTAGTGGTCAAATACTCATAGAAAGGAGAAGAACAATTCCCCGGTAATGTGGTAACACACTATGGCATTAAAGAAGATGTATATAGCACACCTAATATAAATGACAATATATATGCCAGTCATGTTTCTACTCAGTGCAAACAATGCAGAAAACTATACAATTGCTACAGAGATGGACGTTACGTTATCTATAGCCACAACATTTACAGTCGTTTTCATAATGTACAATTATTTAACTGTAAAAGAAGCAAAGACAAATACATCTGTTTTCTGATACCACAACTATAGGGTAAAATGGATCCTGCTGTAGGATCCAGCTATTTCAGCACCCCTTATTTCACACCACCATATTTCCTGGAAATTAGAGAACTTTATTTATTTATGAAATAAATTGTCAAAGTCATTTCAATATTTGTTCTCATGCAGCAGGCTGTACAGTGGCACGCATAGTCTGCTGTGGCTCCGCACTAGACAGCGCATGGACTGCTGTATAGTACTTTATGTGGCAGTGCTTCTAGCAGAGAATATCTCTGTAATAAAGCATCTTATAGACCATACCACAATTGTTTTCTGTTGGATTCCATATGAAATGATACAGCATATCTCTCTATAACACATACTGAAGTCTCACATTAGGTAGCTATACAGTCCTGTGCTGATGCTTGTGTTCAAGACCACACAAATACAATAAATAGAAAATAAGTGATGTACTCCTGGTATATTAATACTGCTTGGAATGGGTACTCATGTAGAGACAGTATCCCAATATAGTCCACAGTTCTCCAAATAATGCAAACATACAGTTTATTCATTAATATATTTTAACATGATGAGTGGCATGGTATGGGTTAGTTGGGTAATAATAAGTAGGGAAATGTACAACCAAACATTTTGGTCCTAGTATACCCTTATCAGCTGATATCAGCCCGATGCCATGACAGATCGCTACACACCGCCACAACCTGCCGTGTTTTGACAGTGTGTTAAATTCTTTCATGGCATGAGGATGATGTCCGCTGATAAAGATCTAATGGAATCGAAATGTACAGTTCTATGCTTCCCTATTTTTTATTGGCCTACGAACAAATACCATGCCACTCATCATGTCAAGATACAGTGTATTAGTTTATAAACTGTATGTCTGCATTATTTCGCTTCACTTGTGAGTGTTTTTGTAATGTACTTTCAAGACCAACACGAAAGGCACCGCGCTTACTCTCGAGTTTCGATAATAACACGTAGCTTTATTGCGACCAGTAAAACTTGTAAGCTATTTGTCTCTTATGTCCTGCACTATATATCCTGGAGCATAATACTGTGTGCAGGAGCCACTATTGGGCATAATACTGTGTGCAGGAATGTGGAAGGGTGAAGTCGGTCATAACCTCCAGATTGCTCCCTCCTCATTTGTCGTCATAGCCAGGCAGGACCAGGAAATCACGAAACTCACGCCCTCGCTCCCCTCGTACAACTTTCTTAGTTATCCATAGCAACCAATCACAATGCAGCTTTTATTTTCAGTTATGCTCCTGAAATATGATAGCTGAATCTTGATTGGTTGCTATGGTCAATTAATACAATTTTGCTTTTAGACAGTTTAATAAATCTGCCCCATAATGTCAGATTTGGCTATAGATTCTATATATACATTAAATAATGCATTACAGTAGTTTGAGTGATGCTACAGATACCTCTCGCCCATTTGCCATGGATTAGCATAGTGCCAACAGACATGATGTCACCTGATTTTGTGGAAGTGCTCCAGCTCTATAGTCACTGGTGCTCTAGGGGGTCTAAAAAATAAAAATGAGCAATTTTTTAAAAATATAAAAGTAATTAAAAAATATAAAATTTCAGATTTCTTACTTAGGCTTAGATCCTAAATATAAATAAAGTCAAACATAAACATATTAGGTATCCAAAAATGCTCTCACTTTACGCCATATGTCAAACACCATAGTGGGGAAAAAAAATCAAAATGGACAAAACTTTTGTATTTTTTTTTTTTCGTTTCACTTAAAATTTTTTATAAAAGGCAATCAAAACATCAGACAATACCCAAAATGGTATAAATTAAAAATACAACTTGCCCTGCAAAAAGTATACCTTACATGTACATGGGAATATAAAAAAGTTATGGGTGTCTGAATATGGCGACATATCCAATGTAACAAAGTGTCAACAGAATATAGCTAACACGTCAGTTTTGCTGTACAGGAAAATCCATAAGAAATTGCCACAGTTTTTTTTTTACATTTCACCCCATTCTGAATTTTTTCCAGCTTCCCAGTACATCATTAGAATAAGAAATTGTACCATTATGAAGCACAATTTTTTCCCCACAAAAAATGAGAAAGATAAAGCAGCTATAAATTTTGTAATGGGAAGAGTATAAAATGAAAATGAAAAATGGCTGCAGCTGGAAGGGGTTAATCAATATTTCAACCATGCCTCTGGTTAGAATTTTGCAAAACAAAGGTTTAATACTAGAGCACTCTATGCTAATAGCATACATATAGGCATTGCAATGGTATAACAGGACTGCAGATTTTGGAGACAGCATTGAAAGCATGGATATTTCTCAGCAACCCCCTTGTCTACTAGCACTGACGTCAGCAGGCAAGGATGTCAATCACTGATGGATAGGTGTGATAACACCATGTATGTTATAAATATACAGCGTACCAATATTAAACTCTTTATTTTGCAAAACTGAGAGTTTACCATAAACACGGAATACTGAATAAAAGTCAGACAGTGCCATGTCTTCAGCTTGATCCTGGAAAAAGATGATGAAAGATTCCTTAACTTAAACTGGCAAAAACATGTTAAAAAAGTTTACTATAAAGGGGCAGATGAAAAGCATATAAAAGTGACTTCAAAAGAACAGTGAAAGCAATACAGTAAGGTATAAAGAAACAGGGGTTAAGAACTATTATACCTTCTACACCGCTCATCTAACCTCACAAGATTTCAGGTTTCTGTCAAATAGTGATACCAGCCTGCAAAAGGTCTATTAAGCTTCCATCCTTGCTGATCACCATAAAAGAGTTAGGAAATGTGCCCTATATAGCTAATAGTTTCATCCCCACATATCCTGAAAAAGTAGTTCTGGCACTAAGGACTCATTGCGTGAACATTTCTATAACACAGCACAGAGGTAGTGTCACAACCTCACATCAGAAAAGCATCTTTTCAGTCATATGTAGAAATTAAGCTTTGAAATTGTATTAAACTCCACTTTTCTATGGATTAAATTCACTTATAAACTTGGATATTCTCCTTAACTTTACTTTGCTTTAAGCAGTGAATTCATATAAATGATGATGCTATAACAGCCACAGAACCCAGACCAAATTTCTAAATGGATCCAGATCCCATTAATTCATATACCTTAGACCATTTTCCTACATTTGTTTACTACTTCCAGCTTGGTTCCTCTTCAGTCTCCAGACTTGAGACTGTTTAGCATTAGCATGTATATGTGTCCTCATATGCACAAACGGTCGATTAAGTCTATTATTTATGTTTACCACCCTTCAGCAGAATATTCCCAGGACAGGACTATAACATATGGATGCGGTCGGCTGATTCCTGTTAGAAATCTCTGTGTGCAGCATTGTTTGCTGCTGTTGCTTTAAGGTTGTCATCCAAACACATGCAGCTTTCTGCAGCTGTTGGAGCTATGTTACCCTGAATCAATGAGAAGTCGAGGAGGGATATTTAAGGTCTGTTCTCAAAGCCCCATTTGCCTGCTATTAGTTCATTCATGTTAGTTATGTTCCCGAGCTTTGTGCACACCTGTTTGTTTTGCTGCTTTACTGATCTTGACTTGTTTTTTGGATATCTCCTTGTCTTCTGATTTTGATATTACCTATAAACTCTGGGATTGACCTTGGCCCAGATATATTTACTCTTTTGGTTCTGCTCTCCTGTTTTGCTCTGGCTAGTGAGTATTGCTGTGGGGTCTGATTTGGTTTCATATTTCAGAGCATCTATTTCTTGTACTAAATTTCTGGGGCGATAACTTGGATCCAAATACAACCGACTTCACAGAGGGCTCTGGTGAAGACATTTGGGTAGTCTTAGTCCTATTTTTCAGCGCTGTGCCAGATTTAGGTAGTTTGTGCTATTGCTTTCTGGTATTTACCAGTTTCTGCATTTTTGAGAATTTCTGAAGTAATAATTCCCTAAGAATTCCCCCTCCACACATAGTACATATTTTATTGTGCCTAGCCCCTATTTCATATAAGAGTTTGATAGGTTTTTTTATATCTTATGTAGCAGGTACAGACAAGCCACAATTTCTTTGTGTTTCTATATATACCTTCTATAGAATAACACAGCTTAATACTTTCTTTTTTGGAAATTTTCTGATGTATTCTCACCCAACAAAGACTACAGGGGCCCTATTTTGGCCTTGGATAAATGAAGTATTATTAATATGCTTAACATGTACAATGAAAGTTTTTCAGGTAGAGGCCAAGGATAAATCAAGATTAGCTACAACTGCTGGTATCCCTATCGACCATGAGAACAGGGGTTCCATGTTCCCCATACAAATAGAGCAGTGGTCAAGCATGTGCACTGTCAGTCCATTCATCTCTAAGGACTGAATCTGAATACTACACTTAGCTTTTTTGGCAAGGCAAACGCTCAGTTACCTCACCATCTATCCTGAGCGACCCATTCTCATGATTGGTAGTCCCAGCAGTCAGACCACAGTGCGATTAGACTTTTAACATTGAATATTTGCCTTCAGTAAAGAGAGTCTACCAACAGCTCTGACTGTAGTAACCCATGCTATGGCTTATTTTTCAAATAATTGCATAATATAGGGAAACCTTTTGAATCTCTCTTTGTACATTAACCCATGCTCTGTACATTCGCTAAATGGAAACTACAGATCTAAGATGTTAGTGATCACAATCACCTTGTTTTATCACCAATTCTGTTGACAGACATGGTGTAAAGATCCACTGTATGATAAAAAAAACCCCCCAAAAAACAGTAAGACTTTTGACTGACTATCCTGATTGGTACAGACTTAGTCTTTGATAGATACAATCGGTTGGGAAAGTTAAGCTTGAGCTATTAAAAAGTCAGTATTGTTCATGTCCTCAGTGATCTCTGTCTAATCCATTTCGTATAGTTCTGTATTTATGCTTCTGATTATATCATGTCCTACACAATGACATTAAATAAACAACTACATGCATCTTTAATTTTACCTTAAAGCATAGAATGAATTTGGAAAGCCCTAAGCCAATTATCTGGTAATTAATGTTTGGACTAAGTCTGCTGAGATTTCTTTAACATCTGTTTGACAAACTTCGACCTTGAAGGCAGAATGAATAGTCTACATCCTTGTTCCATGTCAGCAATCCATATAAAATACTGTAAAATGTTTTCAATTAGCCAGGTACCTGGTGAGACAAGGTGTGGAAAGTAAGTCATAAAGTGGCAAATGCAGTTTAATCTGCAAGTAAGTAATAATAATGTTAACTAAAGGCTTACAAGGCAAACAAACACATTTGCCATCTGCACAGACATTGTGTGGTGGCACACAGAGTACCTACAAATCCATAATGTATACCCACAGACTCTTGGTGTGGTGCCTCCATGAGTTACTGTATTTTCTTTATAGGGAGTCTATCAGCAGGGTGAAGTATATTACAGCAGCAACACAGTTACATAGGTCATGCTCTCCAGATTGTAACACTTTTTTCCCATAAAAATTTGTGGCTCCACTGCAGAAATATTAATTTATTTCATAATATGCAAATGAACAATATGCAGCACCAAAGGTGGGTCTGTTGGTTCAAACTGCTACACCCCACACTGTTCTACTATGCCCTCCCATCTTTGAGTGACAGGGATAGGTGAGATTTTAGCTTAGCCCCTGGCCCTGTCACTCAAAGAAGGGAGATGGGAGTGGGGCATAGCAGTTTGGAGCAACAGAGCTGTCCTCATTTGCATATTCTGAAATACAAGAATATCTCGGCAACAGAGCCACAAATTTTCATGCTGAGTCTGACATATCTAACTGTGTCTCAGTTTTTATATGCTTCACCTTGATGACAGATTTCCTTTAGCACTGATCCTAACACTAGAATACTAGAAACACTGTGAATTGGAGGATGACATCATTTCTGTCACACATTTGGGTAGATTCTCTGCACATCATGTAAGTTGGCAACACATGAAGTGTTATTTAGTAACAAAGTCTGGCTAGGTGTACTGGGAAAGGTATACTCGAGTACAAGCCAAGCCCCCCTCAGCTTATACTCGAGTCAGCAAAAAAAAATAAAAATATTTTTTTTTTTTAGGAGAGGGGGGGGGGTCTATGACCAGCCGCAATATCAATGTATAGAATCTACCATAAAATAGTGGGGGGAAAAAAGAAGCTTTAAAAAAATAAAGTTTCTAAATCACTCCTTTCCCTAGAATACATACAGTGTGCTCAGCACTGCTACACCAGAGATGCAGTCGAGCTGAGCGCATGGCCAGCACTGCTACACCGGAGATGTGAACCCTGCTGGATGCCCAGCTCTGCTTCATCAGAGATGCGCTGAACCCTGCTGCACACTCAGCTCTGCTGAGATGCAGCAGAGCTGAGTGTGCAGCAGGGTTCAGCGCACACTCAGCTCTGCGTCCTGTCCGGTGTAGCAGTGCTGACCGCATGGCCAGAACTGCTACATCTCGGCATAGGAATGCATTGACCAGCTTTGATTGGCCAAATGCCATACAGAGTACATCATTCGGCCAATTAATTCTGGTTCTGCCAGAGGAGGCGGAGTCTAAGATCGGTCCACAGCAGTCTCCATTCTGGTCCGATCTTAGATTCCGCCTCCTCACAGATGAGCTTCCGGCAGAACCAGCGTTGATTAGCCGAATGCTGTACCCTGTATGGCAAAAAGTCAGCTCCTGCATATCGCAAGCTGACAGGGATCCCGACCAGATAGAGCCCCAAAGAGCTGAGTAACATTCCCACCTAAATAAAGGTAATCCCTAGCTAACCCTGCCAGTACATCTATCCCTGTCTCACAATCACATAGTTCACAGTCTCATATGAACCGTATATTAAATCCACTGTTCGTATAAATTGGAGGTCACCTGAATTAGCCAGCCAATTACTTTTTCAGATTTTTTTTCGATGCCTCCGTTGTCGTAGTTCCTGTCCCCTGCGCAGTTATTGGTGCAAAAAAAGCGCCAGGGAAGGTGGGAGGGGAATCAAATTTTTAGTGAGTTTGCCACCTGGTGTTCGACTAGTAAGTGAAACTGCCGGAGAGCGCGGTCCGGGACTGGCCCTGGCAGGAGCAGACCAAAATCTGTGGAGATGGGAACATGAGAACCACTTTGGGCATGTTGCTGGGGGATGCAGCTAGTAACCGGTTCCACCAGTGGTTTGGTCCTGGCCACTGTAGGGAGCCGATGAAGACTGCCGACGCTGGCAACACGACCACTTGGCACCTCAGTGCCATGGATCTTGGCCGGAGGGTCGGGAGGCGCTCGAAGGCCTCTTGTGTTGTGCCTCGGGGGCTGAGTGGACCCCGAGGTGCCTTATCTCACTGAGCGTGGGAAACCCACTGAGTGAGGCATATTGCGTGGCACAAGCAAACACCTTTTCTGAGCACCCACTCCCTATGCCTGGTCCACCAGTGCAGGGAAATTTTTTATAGATCCGGCGGTGAACCGGGCCTTGATTGGCACTTCACCTATTGTTTATATGTTTTTCACTTCTTTTGTTCAATCTGTCCACTTTTTTGTGTGCGACGAAGGGATGCTGTACCCTTTTGGGATGCCCCCGACGGTCGTCTGGAGGTGAAGTCTGTAATGGGCTTCCCTCCTGTCTCTGGTTGATCCCCCTTGGATATACTGGGGGGGACGCTGGCTCTTGGTCTGAGTCCGGGAGTAACCTTGGTGGTGGCAGCCCGAGGTGATACTCGACTCCGCTCGGCTCCTTTTGGACCTTGTGGGGAAGAGTTAGTCGGGAACCCCCCCTCTCTCCTTTTGGAGTGGGGAAGGGTGTTTTTGACTGACAGCATCCTGGGCACGTTTTTTTTAGTGGCACCCCACTTTTTTCGTGCACTGTGGTGTTTACGTTGGCACTGTTTGAGGCCTTCGATAAAAATAAAAAATAAAAAGTAGAGGAAGACAACTGATTGGTGAAAGTATTCATTGTACATCTATAGCTCCACTCCAGCAAGGACTTGTCTTCTCAGCACCGTTATATGGAGAACTTTTCTATTTGCACAAATGATGTGGAGGGAAGGCAATGACCAAAACTTCAAGTTACCCACAACATTTTGGGCTGTACTGCATCTCACCTACAAACTCATCTGCAACGGACTACATCATGAATTAAATTGGTTTAGAAACAACTGGCACACTTATAGTGCTGAAGATTTGAAGTGCCTAATTTTGCATGAAAAAAAAAAAAATATTAGAATAGATTTTCAAGTATATAATTTACCCTATACCCCAACCCCAATATTTATAAATCTGCCCTATTTTATGTTATATCTTATGTAATGCATATAGGGAACCTGTTACCATGAACATGCAGACTGGTGCAATAGCAGTATGTTTTAGCGCAGGAAGGACTGAGGAGATAGATATATAGTTTTGTCAGTCCACTGGGCGATCGCATTTCATTATTCACAGCCTTCAATGTATGATTGTAGCCACAGAAATAGCTGTCCATAACAAGTTACTGTAGATAGCATTTATTTATTTTCAACCAGAGCCTTCACAGACTGGACAGGATGTTCAATGTGGAAGGCTGTCTTTCACAAAACATTACTTACCAGTAGAGATGAGCGAACAGTTCGATCGAGTACATGTTCGATTGAATATCAGACTGTTTGAGATGTTCGATTTGAGTCGAACACCAGGTGGCAAACTCAATAAAAATTCGTATCCCCTCCCACCTTCCCTGGTGCTTTTTTTGCACCAATAAGTGCGCAGGAGAGGTAAGACAGGAACTACGACAACGGAGGCATCGAAAAAAAATCGGAAAAAGTAATTGGCTAGCTAATTCAGGTGACCTCCAATTTATAAGAACAGTGGATTTAATATACAGTTCATATGAGACTGTGAACTATGTGATTGTGAGACAGGGATAGATGTACAGGCAGGGTTAGCTAGGGATTACCTTTATTTAGGTGGGAATGTTACTCAGCTCTTTGGGGCTCTATCTGGTCGGGATCCCTGTCAGCTTGCGATATGCAGGAGCTGACTTTTTGCCATACAGGATAAAGCATTCGGCTAATCAACGCTGGTTCTGCCGGAAGCTCGTCTGTGAGGAGGCGGAGTCTAAGATCGGACCAGAATGGAGACTGCTGTGGACCGATCTTAGACTCCACCTCCTCTGGCAGAACCAGAATTAATTGGCCGAATGATGTACTCTGTATGGCATTTGGCCAATCAAAGCTGGTCAATGCATTCCTATACCGAGATGTAGCAGTGCTGGCCATGCGGTCAGCACTGCTACACCGGACAGGACGCAGAGCTGAGTGTGCGCTGAACCCTGCTGCACACTCAGCTCTGCTGAGATGCAGCAGAGCTGAGTGTGCAGCATGGTTCAGCGCATCTCTGATGAAGCAGAGCTGAGCATCCAGCAGGGTTCAGTGTAGCAGTGCTGGCCATGCGCTCAGCTCGACTGCATCTCCGGTGTAGCAGTGCTGAGCGCACTGTATGTATTCTAGGGAAAGGAGTGATTTAGAAATTTTATTTTTTAAAAGCTTCTTTTTTCCCCCCACTATTTTATGGGAGATTCTATACATTGATATTGCGGCTGGTCATAGACCTCTCCCCCCCCCCCCCCTAAGAATAAAATATATATTTTTTTTTTTTTTTTTGCTGACTCGAGTATAAGCTGAGGGGGGCTTTTTCAGCACAAAAATTGTGCTGAAAGATTCGGCTTATACTCGAGTATACCTTTCCCAGTACACCTAGCCAGCTTTTTATCATCATTGAGCATGCTAATTTTTATTTAAATATTAGTTTGTTGACTTGTAAGTTTCCTTGTGCCCACCCTATCTTCCTGAGAGTACATAAGTCTGTTTTAAGCCATACACAGGCCAGACAATGTTTAAATGGATTTTCCCATCTCCCTCTCCCACCAGTTTGCCTTCTGTCTGCTCTTCTCACTTCCTGTATTCCTCAACAAGCTGATGGGTGGGATTTGACTGTTTGATAAACAGGACACTTTGAAATACCTCAGTAGATATAGACATTGCCTTTACCATGAAAGATTATTTATTAAGATTACTAGAAATCTAAATTAAATGCTGATCAAATAATATGCACAGTAAATGTAGATTACACTGGTAAGCAAAGGAATAACAATGTGTTGAACTTTTGACTTTCAGGCTCCATATCTCACCCTCCACACAGCTTTGAATGTGAGACTACCATCATTTTATATACACTCACCGGCCACTTTATTAGGTACACCTGTCCAACTGCTCGTTAACACTTAATTTCTAATCAGCCAATCACATGGCGGCAACTCAGTGCATTTAGGCATGTAGACATGGTCAAGACAATCTCCTGCAGTTCAAACCGAGCATCAGTATGGGGAAGAAAGGTGATTTGAGTGCCTTTGAACGTGGCATGGTTGTTGGTGCCAGAAGGGCTGGTCTGAGTATTTCAGAAACTGCTGATCTACTGGGATTTTCACGCACAACCATCTCTAGGGTTTACAGAGAATGGTCCGAAAAAGAAAAAACATCCAGTGAGCGGCAGTTCTGTGGGCGGAAATGCGTTGTTGATGCCAGAGGTCAGAGGAGAATGGCCAGACTGGTTCGAGCTGATAGAAAGGCAACAGTGACTCAAATAGCCACCCGTTACAACCAAGGTAGCCAGAAGAGCATCTCTGAACGCACAGTACGTCGAACTTTGAGGCAGATGGGCTACAGCAGCAGAAGACCACACCGGGTGCCACTCCTTTCAGCTAAGAACAGGAAACTGAGGCTACAATTTGCACAAGCTCATCGAAATTGGACAATTGAAGATTGGAAAAACGTTGCCTGGTCTGATGAGTCTCGATTTCTGCTGCAACATTCGGATGGTAGGGTCAGAATTTGGCGTCAACAACATGAAAGCATGGATCCATCCTGCCTTGTATCAACGGTTCAGGCTGGTGGTGGTGGTGTCATGGTGTGGGGAATATTTTCTTGGCACTCTTTGGGCCCCTTGGTACCAATTGAGCATCGTTGCAACGCCAAAGCCTACCTGAGTATTGTTGCTGACCATGTCCATCCCTTTATGACCACAATGTACCCAACATCTGATGGCTACTTTCAGCAGGATAATGCGCCATGTCATAAAGCTGGAATCATCTCAGACTGGTTTCTTGAACATGACAATGAGTTCACTGTACTCCAATGGCCTCCACAGTCACCAGATCTCAATCCAATAGAGCATCTTTGGGATGTGGTGGAACGGGAGATTCGCATCATGGATGTGCAGCCGACAAATCTGCGGCAACTGTGTGATGCCATCATGTCAATATGGACCAAAATCTCTGAGGAATGCTTCCAGCACCTTGTTGAATCTATGCCACGAAGAATTGAGGCAGTTCTGAAGGCAAGAGGGGGTCCAACCCGTTACTAGCATGGTGTACCTAATAAAGTGGCCGGTGAGTGTACAATCATGTTGGCTAACTCATACATAAATATGACTTGCAACTATTTAACATATGATAAGTTCAGCAGATTTTTGTCATGTAATTTCATTGTTACTGTTGCTCCTAAAAATAATTTTTTTTTTTTTAATTTTGTTAGTATTTTGTAAATCTAAATTTGGCTTTCAACACTGCAAGAAACTTTCTGGGCATGATCTTGATCAGATTCAAGCATGTCTCAACTGAAATTTGTTCCCAGGTCTTTTCTATACAGTCCTATGAAAAAGTTTGGGCACCCCTATTAATCTTAATCATTTTTAGTTCTAAATATTTTGGTGTTTGCAGCAGCCATTTCAGTTTGATATATCTAATAACTGATGGACACAGTAATATTTCAGGATTGAAATGAGGTTTATTGTACTAACAGAAAATGTGCAATATGCATTAAACCAAAATTTGACCGGTGCAAAAGTATGGGCACCTCAACAGAAAAGTGACATTAATATTTAGTAGATCCTCCTTTTGCAAAGATAACAGCCTCTAGTCGCTTCCTGTAGCTTTTCATCAGTTCCTGGATGAAGGTATTTTGGACCATTCCTCTTTACAAAACAATTCAAGTTCAGTTAAGTTTGATGGTCACTGGTGCAAACACCAAAATATTTACAACTAAAAATGATTAAGATTAATAGGGGTGCCCAAACTTTTTCATAGGACTGTACATATTGGTCGACTCACTTGGGTACAAATACAGCTTTTTCTTCAACTCTACCCATAAGTGTACAATTGGGTTAAGGTCTGGGGACTGGGGGAGCCAATCCAGCTCCTCCATTTCATTCTCATTTAACTATTTCTTCACTAATCTCGACATATACTTCGAGTCATTGTCTTGCTGGAACACAATGTCGTACTTTTCATAACCATACTACTTGAGTGTATGAAGTAAATTGTTTTGTAAGATACTCATATATAGCTCAGCATTGAGACCACCATTGATTCTGGTCAAGTAGCCAATTGTGACAGGGTACAGGAGGAGCACTTCACTGTGAAAGATCAGCAGGCTTATGGTATTATGCTAGGAGTAGGCACATATCACCCACACTATGATACTGCCCCCTTCCTTATGGGAAGACTAGTTGCAGTTGTGCATCTCTTTACAGGTGCATGTAAAATTCTACTGCCACTGCAGTTAACTTCTGAGTAGAACAGACTTGTGGCAATGAGCAACTCATGAGTCTAGAGCCCCAAGCGGCTTCCCAGAAAGGCCATTTTATAATTCACTATTGTAGCAGCTAAATTCACTTTGAAGAGCTGACAGAAAGCTCCAGTAGCTGTCAATCATGGTGAAAAGAAAAGAGTAGAATAGAGGTGACTGGGAATAGAAACTGAGGTCTCTATCTGGGCGTTTGCTGCTAGGTGGCCGAGGTGACCTGAAAACTAGGCAACGAACACTAAACGCTGAGGAGGCATAATGAGCAGTGTCGGGCAAACAGAGCAAGATAGATAAAGCAATACATTGGGTAAAACACTTAGTTTACAAGTTTAAACATTATCCTGGAAATGGGAGCACCCCTTAAAATCTTGTATCTATTTTTCCATGTATTAATCTATCTGTATATAGGGTTAGACATGAAAAAAGAAATGACAGAATTAATTGGACTTTTTGGAGCATTGACTTTTGTTTGTTTTTTTTACACTTGAGCCAAATGCAGCTATATGAGACCTGCTCCCGTTTGTATGATACATGGTAAAGTGACAATATACAGTCATGGCCAAAAGTTTTGAGAATGCTACAAATATTAATTTTTACAAAGTCTACTGCTTCAGTTGTTCTAATGGCAATTTGCATATACTCCAGAATGTTATAAAGAGTGAACATCTTAACAGCAATTACTTGCAAAGTCAATATTTGCCTAGAAAATGAACTTTATCCCCAAAAACACATTTCAACATCATTGCAGCCCTGCATTAAAAGGACCAGTTAACATCGTTTCAGTGATTGCTCCATTAACACAGGGGTGGGTGTTGATGAGGACAGGGCTGGAGATCAATCTGTCATGATTAAGTAAGAATGACACCACTGGACACTTTAAAAGGAGGCTGGTGCTTGGCATCATTGTTTCTCTTCTGTTAACCATGGTTATCTCTAAAGAAACACGTGCAGTCATCATTGCACTGCACAAAAATGGCCTAACAGGGAAGAGTATCGCAGCTAGAAAGATTGCACCTCAGTCAACAATCTATCGCATCATCAAGAACTTCAAGGAGAGAGGTTCCATTGTTGGCATAAAGGCTCCAGGGCACCCAAGAAACACCAGCAAGCGCCAGGACCGTCTCTTAAAAGTGTTTCAGCTGCGGGATCGGGCTACCAGCAGTGCAGAGCTTGCTCAGGAATGGCAGCAGGCAGGTGTGAGTGCATCTGCATGCACTGTGAGGCAGAGACTCTTGGAGCAAGGCCTGGTCTCAAGGAGGGCAGCAAAGAAGACACTTCTCTCCAGAAAAAACATCAGGGACAGACTGATATTCTGCAAAAGGTACAGGGAGTGGACTGTTGAGGACTGGGGTAAAGTCATTTTCTCTGATGAATCCCCTTTTCGATTGTTTGGGACATCTGGAAAACAGCTTATTCGGAGAAGACGAGGTGAGCGCTACCACCAGTCTTGTCTCATGCCAACTGTAAAGCCAAGGGAATCGGCTCTCTCACAGTCTTGCCTAAAAACACAGCCATGAATAAAGAATGGTACCAGAATGTCCTCCAAGATCAACTTCTCCCAACCGTCCAAGAGCAGTTTGGCGATCAACAATGCCTTTTCCATTATGATGGAGCACCTTGCCATAAAGCAAAGGTGATAACTAAATGGCTCAGGGAACAAAACATAGAGATTTTGGGTCCATGGCCTGGAAACTCCCCAGATCTTAATCCCGTTGAGAACTTGTGGTCAATCATCAAGAGACGGGTGGACAAACAAAAACCTACAAATTCTGACAAAATGCAAGCATTGATTGTGCAAGAATGGACTGCTATCAGTCAGGATTTGGTCCAGAAGTTGATTGAGAGCATGCCAGGGAGAATTGCAGAGGTCCTGAAGAAGAAGGGTCAACACTGCAAATATTGACTTGCTGCATTAACTCATTCTAACTGTCAATATAAGCTTTGGTTACTCATAATATGATTGCAATTATATTTCTGTATGTGATAAAAACATCTGACAAACACACATAAAAACCAGAGGGCAGCAGATCATGTGAAAATATAATATTTGTGGCATTCTCAAAACTTTTGGCCATGACTGTACATGCCTATCATAGATTATCTATTAGCGCTATTAATTTATATTTACATTCTAGAAATATAGAAGTTTTACTACATATATCACCCAATGTAAACAACAAAGGAAAAAACAACAAAAATGCCTTGTTGTAAATTTAACATGAAACAATGTAATTAAAGTTTGCAACATTTGTTATTGCTTTGACAGAAGTCAAGGTAGTTTTGTTGAAAAGATGAAAGTAAGAGAACTGATTAAAAATAAGACAAATACAATCAACGTCAGTGATATTTAGAATACCAAAAGAGCATTGCAAATAATTCTTATTTTATTTTTTTATAGTTATGGAGAGAATAAGATCAGAACGGGTCTTTAGAAAACAGTAACACTATGAATTTGGGCCATTTTTAATGTTTTATCATTTCATTAAACAAGACCTCATTTGGAAACACAACTTTCTATCCATGCACCTCATTGTCTATCACACATCAGACTAGTGCATCTCAATAAATTAGAATATCATCAAAAAGTTTTTTTTTTTTTAGTAATTCAATTGATAAAGTGAAACCCATATATTATATTGAGTCATTACAAACAGAGAGAACTTTTCCAAGTATTTATTTCTGTTAATGTAGATGATTATGGCTTACAGCCAAGGAAACTCAAAAGTCATTATTTCAAAAAATCAGAATATTATAGAAAACCAACAGTAAAAAATTATTTAGAAATGTTGGCCAAATGAAAAGTCTGTCCAATAAATGCCCTCAATACTTGGTCAGGGCTCCTTTTGCATGAATGACTCCATCAATGCGGCAATGTGGCATGAAGGTGATCAGCCTGTGGCTCTGCAGAGGTGTTATGGAAGCCCAGGTTGTATGATAGCAGGCTTCAGCTCGTCTGCATTGTTGAGTCTGGGGTCTCTCATCTGCCTCTTGACATTATCCCATAGATTCTATGGGGTTAAGGTCAGGCGAGTTTTCTGGCCAATCAAGCACAGTGAGGCTGTGCTTATTAAGCCAGGTCTTGGTACTTTTGGCAGTGAGGACAGGTGCCAAGTCCTATTGGAAAATGAAAATTCCATCTCCAAAAAGCTTGTCGGTAGAGGGAAGCATGAAGTGCTCTAGAATTTCCTGGTAGAAGGGTGCGCTGACTTTGGTCTTGATAAAACACAGTGGACCTACACCAGCAGATGACATGGCTCCCAAACCATCCCTGATTGCAGAAACTGCACACTAGCACACCTCCCAACCATCCCAGATTCCGCAGGACATTCATGGATTCGGTGCCTGTCCCGTGGTCCCGGTCGGTGGGAGGTATGTCCCGGTTTCAACTCATCGGCGTCCAGAGGAAAGAGCGGCAGGGGAGTGTTGGAAGGTGAGTATAAGTGTTTTTTTTGTGTTAAACGTTAAGGTGGAACATAAAGAAGGGAGCCCATGAATCTGTGTGCTGATGGGGGGGGGAATGGCAAGACACTGGGGCAGATAAAGGGGGGAAGAATGGCATGAAACTGGGGGCAGAGATGGGGGGACATAAAACTGTGGGCAGATGAGGGGGGGAATGGCATGAAACTGGGGGCAGAGATGGGGAACATGAAACTGTGGGCAGATGAGGGGGGGGGGAATGGCATGAAACTGGGGCAGAGATGGGGAGACATGAAATTGTGGGCAGAGATGGTGGGACATGAATCTGTGGGCAGAGATGGGTGGACATGAAACTGAGGGAAGAGATGGGAGGACATGAAACTGTGGGCAGAGATGGGGGGGACATGAAACTGGGGCAGAGATGGGGGGACATGCAACTGGGGGCAGATGGAAGGGTGACATTAAACTGGGGGCAGAGATGGTGGAACATGAAACTGGGGACAGAGATGGAGGGGGGACATGAAACTGGGGGAGAGATGGAGGGGGACATATAATTTACGGGTGACTGTAGGAGGATTATACTGTGTGGGAGCGCATGAAAAATGAATGAGAATGCACGGAATCAACATGAAAGTTGGCAGAGCTAAATTTGCCGCGGCACGTTGCGCGCACCGCACATTTTGTCCCTCTTTCTACTCTTCAAAAGTTGGGAGGTATGCACTAGACCTCAAGCAGCTTGGATTGTATACAGCAGCCTCTCCACTGTTCCTCCAGACTCTGGGGCCTTCCAAATGAAATGCAAAATTTACTTTCTTCTGAAAACACACAGCTTTGACCACTGAACAACAGTCCATAATTTTCCCTGCAAAAAAAACGGTGCAGGAACACATGTGGCAGCAACTCATCACAGTTTTTCATGCAGTGCTTTTCACAGTAAGTTGGCACAGGTTTCCACTGCAGGCTTTCAGTTTCTATTATAATAGAATATAATAGACCGCTGGCATTTCCGTAGGTATAATTGACATGCTGCGATTTCCAAAACTGCAAAATATTTGAAAACTGCAGTGTATTCATTGCATGTATTTTTCCACAATGTGTGGATGGGATTCCCTAGAATCTCATCCACATTGTACTGACTGTAAAACACTGTGGTTTTTGAAGTGGTGTTTAGAGATGAGCGAACACTAAAATGTTCGAGGTTCGAAATTCGATTCGAACAGCCGCTCACTGTTCGAGTGTTCGAACGGGTTTCGAACCCCATTATAGTCTATGGGGAACATATACTCGTTATGGGGGAAACCCAAATCCGTGTCTGGAGGGTCACCAAGTCCACTATGACACCCCAGGAAATGCTACCAACACCCTGGAATGACACTGGGACAGCAGGGGAAGCATGTCTGGGGGCATAAAAGTCACTTTATTTCATGGAAATCCCTGTCAGCTTGCGATTTTCGCAAGCTAACTTTTTCCCATAGGAATGCATTGGACAGCGCTGATTGGCCAGAGTATGGAATTCGACCAATCAGCGCTGGCTCTGCTGGAGGAGGCGGAGTCTAAGATCGCTCCACACCAGTCTCCATTAAGGTCCGACCTTAGACTCCGCCTCTTCCAGCAGAGCCAGCGCTGATTGGCCGAAGGCTGGCCAATGCATTCCTATGGGTATGCAGAGACTTAGCAGTGTTGAGCAGGTTCTGCTCAACTACACCGTGTGCCGGTCAGCCCATCAGATGTAGCAGAGCCGAGGGTGCACTAGAACCCTTATGCACACTCGGCTCTGCTACATCAGATGTAGCAGAGCCGAGGGTGCATAAGGGTTCTAGTGCACCCTCGGCTCTGCTACATCTGATGTAGCAGTGCCGAGTGTGCATAAGGGTTCTAGTGCACCCTCGGCTCTGCTACATCTGATGTAGCAGAGCCGAGTGTGCATAAGGGTTCTAGTGCACCCTCGGCTCTACTACATCTGATGGGCTGACCGGCACACGGTGTAGTTGAGCAGAACTGGCTCAACACTGCTAAGTGTCTGCATACCCATAGGAATGCATTGGCCAGCCTTCAGCCAATCAGCGCTGGCTCTGCCGGAGGAGGCGGAGTCTAAGGTCGGACCTGAATGGAGACTGGTGTGGAGCGATCTTAGACTCCGTCTCCTCCAGCAGAGCCAGCGCTGATTGGTCGAATTCCGTACTCTGGCCAATCAGCGCTGTCCAATGCATTCCTATGGGAAAAAGTTTATCTCACAAAAATCACAATTACACACCCAATAGAGCCCCAAAAAGTTATTTTTAATAACATTCCTACCTAAATAAAGGTTATCCCTAGCTATCCCTGCCTGTACAGCTATCCCTGTCTCATAGTCACAAAGTTCACATTCTCATATGACCCGGATTTGAAATCCACTATTCGTCTAAAATGGAGGTCACCTGATTTCGGCAGCCAATGACTTTTTCCAATTTTTTTCAATGCCTCCGGTGTCGTCGTTCCTGTCCCACCTCCCCTGCGCTGTTATTGGTGCAAAAAAAGCGCCAGGGAAGGTGGGAGGGGAATCAAATTTTTTTGGAGTTTGCCACGTGATGTTCGATTCGAATTGAACACATCGAACAGCCTGATATCCGATCAAATATGTGTTCGATAGAACACTGTTCGCTCATCTCTAGTGGTGTTCACTCCATGGCCAAACGGAGGCATTTACGCCACATGGGCCCTGGCCTTATAGTGTTTCAAGGCAAAGCCCCAGTGTATTTAAGTTTTCATTAGGGGGCCCTGTATATAACTTTGAGTCTCTAGGAATGCTAATTTCAACCATTTTTTGAGACATGGACTACACAGGATTTCCAATGGTGTTTTGTGACAAGAGTTGCAAGGAAAGGATTCCATGGATTGGCCCTGTTTTCCCTGCATGATCCACAGGTGCTTGATCAGGAGTCACCATCCTAAACTAATGTGCATTTTTGCACCACCTGCTCCACATTTGAAAGGTGAGTTGGAAAGTGGGCCAGGTTAGCCTGTCTAGATGTATGTACTCTAGATTTATTTACTTTTTAAAAAGTCGCAAAAAATACAATTATATAAGCATTAAATGTATCAAACATTGTGTGATATTTGAAAAGTTTGGCATAAATTATGCAAATATAGACTGCTAGAAAGCTGATAGTGCATTGAATTCAGTGCTTTCCTTGTGTGCACCCTGGAGCTGGAAATAACGATACCAATACCTCTCCATTGTCAGAAAGACAGGCCTTACAGCCTATTGTCATCGCTGGGGCTAGCCCTTCTAACAGTGGAGAGATATTGGTGCACCATCGTGCATACTGGGAATTCAGGGCACTGTCGACTTTCTAGCAGTATATATGATGAGGACATGAAAGTTCCTCTTTAAAAATTCCCCTTATGATAAATCTCCCCATGTGTTCTGATATCTTTTTCTATCTTAATTAGGGCAGGTTCACCTCTGCGCCCGGTCTCCAGTTTAGCCAATCCAGCCTGTTTCCGTCTTCTGCCCTGTGAAACTGGACAGGAGACAGAAACCCGGAGGTCAGCTTTCAAACCTATTCACTTGAATGGGTTTGCAAAGGTGATCGCCTGTGAGCGTCTTCTGCCTGTCCGCGGGGAAACCGTTTTTTTTAACTAGACACAAAGTCAGACATGCAGGACTTTGTGTCCGGTTAAAAAAAAATGTGAATGGGTTTGAAAGCTGATCGCCGGGTTTCAGTGTCCCTTGTTTTGCGGGGTAGAAGACAGAAGCTGGCCAGATTAGCTAAACCGGAGACCGGGCGCAGATGTGAACCCGCCCTAAGCATTAACTTATTCATTACAGTTGAAATGTACAAGCTAGCCTTTACTTTCCACATGTGACAGTGACCTTGGCACGTGACCCTGTTGCCAGTTTTACAGTTGTCCTCCCTTTTATTATGTTTTTGGTTGGGAAAGTGGACATGGTTGACCAGTTTATCTGTCTGTACACCAGATTTATGAAATGCAACTCGCAATCTCACTCCAGTAATAGGGTGGAGTAATATCTAAGAAGGGGTCAGAGTAACAGTAAGATATCCCACACCATGAAAGGTACCATTAGGACAAGATGAAATGTTATTTTCTTCAGATGGATTTGAATAATTTTTCTGGGTTTATACTGTAAAATTGATAGCCTGACTTGAATGGCCCTGAGCTGCAAACACGCTGTGACAAATGAACATGATGTCACATGGCTTATGAACTTCAAATGTCACTATGTGCAGCTGTTGCTATTAATAGCTGATCTGTGGGGTTCCCCTGTGTCCCTGCCAATAATTGAAGGATAAGTCATCAAGCCCCCCAAACCCCTTTAATGTTATGATTGATCAGTGATCAAAAAAGATGTGGATGAATCAATAGTGAGGCGCATGAAGGATGCAGTAAAACAGGTCATCATGATATAGTTCATCCATGTACTCATGACCCTACCAGCAGAATTATACAGTGCTAGAATGGATGTTATCTGCAGATTTATAGTAACCCAGCACCCTCATTTGCAGATGTTAAAGTGTTATGAAAATTACACAATGCTCTTTACCCTAGAAACTCCATGAGGAACTTCTGAGAAATTTTGCAAGTTTTCCTGTAAATTCATGTAAGCAGCATATTTAATACAGAAGTATTAAAGTAGCGGTTTTGAGCAAAATTCTAAAGAAAAGTCAGACTTTAACACTGAAATGTCAGTCTGGTATTTTTTTAATGCATTACACAGTAGTTTGGGTACTATTCCGTTATCGGGCCAGCAGAGCTTATCAGCACCAGCATCGGGACAGCAGCAGTCAGCATTTCAGCATTGGGAATGACATCTGAGGACTGACTGCTGGCCCGATGCTTGTGCCCAGCTCTCCTTCCATCTGCCCGTACCCCTCTCTGGCCCAGCTCTCCTTCCATCTGCCCCTCTCCCCGCCACGTGACTAGGCTTGACCGACATTACTAGTCGCCGGGACGCTGCAGGAAGTTTGTCCCTCTGGGTCACCATAGCTCCCCGCCGTTACTATGGTCAGCGCATCCCTGAATCTCCGCCGCCACTTTCAGGACCCTTTATTGAGCCCCGGTGTGTGCTATTTTTTTCCTTCCGGTCTCCGTTCTCTGTGCCGGCCATGGCTTCCAGTGCGAGCGTCTTTCTTTCCTCCTGAACGCTAATGGCCAGAATGAGAGCGCCGAGGTGAGGCCTAGTCGAGTGGCAGGGAGAGGGGGTACGGGGCAGATGTAAGAAGAGCTGGGGGGCAGCACTGGGAGGATGGATGGGGGCATTGATGTACTGGTTACTAGAGACAGGGCGCCAGCATCGGGCCAGCAGTCAGTCCTTGGGGCGGGCCAGAGAGGGGTACAGGGCAGATGGAAGGAGAGCTGGGCACAAGCATCGGTCCAGCAGTCAGTCCTCAGATGTCATTCCCGATGCTGAAATGCTGACTGCTGCTGTCCCAATGCTGGTGCTGGTAAGCTCTGCTGGCCCGATAACGGAATAGTACCGTAGTTTGTTTCAAACCATTCTTTAAACGTAAATATCACTATATTTTAGTAATTGATATTGGTTATTTTAGGTTGTAGGATTATTAAGAGGGTGAATAAAAAAAAAGCTTAGAATGGATTAACAACAATCACCTGCCACCTCCCAGGTCTCTTGCTGGTCTCCACCTCCTGGTCCCTCTGAACACACAGGAAAAGCCAAAGACTGGACAAAGGGGGTCATCACTGCAGACAGGGATTGGCTAAACAGTTAGTTGTATTTCATTTTATACTGTATACCAGTTACATAGAATTGTATTAGTGTATGGATAACAGTGGAACAAAACTGGTAGTTGTTTATTGATGGGCATTTAGGACAGTCTTAAAGAGGACTTTCCACCAACTTCACAAGTCCTTTCATCCTTCAATAAGCATTGTTCTACTAATTCCATAACAGCTGGAATTTTTCTCTCTGATCCTTAGTTTCAGCACCCAATGTACTTATTAGACTCTCTACTGTGAGATGGGTGGTCCTGAGCTACAGTACAGGACCACCCACCTGTCAATAGCGAGTCTAATTAGCATATTGAATGCTGAAACAAACTGAAATGATTGCTCAGGGATGGTGGGATCTAGAGAAGAGATTCCAACTGCAACAAAATCAGTGCCGCATAATCTATTAAACCTTAGAAAGCTGAAGTTGGTCATGCTGGTGAAAGATCTAAGGGAGCGTTCACACTACCGTCGGTGTCCGACATGTAGTGTCCGCTCCTAGTGTCCGCTCAAAATCTGTCACAGACATTAGGAGCGGACACTAGCTGTGTCCGTGACACCTGTCATTCATCTCAATGGGCATCGGGTGCGTTCTTTTGCACTCCGTGCCCGTCCTTCCCTGTCCGCAAGTGAAGATGTCTGACTTCTCAAGCGGACAGAAAAACCCTGCATGCAGGGTTCTTCTGTCCGCTTGAGAAGTCGGACATCTTTACAAGCGGACAGTGAAGGACGGGCACGGAGTGCAAAAGAACGCACCCGATGCCCATTCAAGTGAATGAAAAGTGTCACGGACACAGCTAGTGTCCGCTCCTAATGTCCGTGACAGATTTTGAGCGGACACTAGGAGCGGACACTACATGTCGGACACCGACGGTAGTGTGAACGCCCCCTAAAGCTTAAGTTTTTAAAGGGGTTGGCCACTTTCAGACCAATATTGACAAACAAATGTACAATAAAAAGATATACAATTTTCCAATATACTTTCTGTATCAATTCCTCACGGTTTTCTAGATCTCGGCTTGCTGTCATTCATTCTGTTACTTCTAGAGGATAAAACTCTGACCCTGGTCATGTGATTTACGGTCCATGGTCATGTGATGAGCACACAGGTGCCGCTCGTTACAGTCACAGCACAATAATCAGACATCTGCCTGGTAATCAGCTGTGCACCTGTGTGCTCATCACATGACCATGGACCGTAAATCACATGACCATGGTCAGACTTTTATCCTCTAGAAGTAACAGAATGAATGACAGCAAGCAGAGATCTAGAAAACCGTGAGGAATTGATACAGAAAGTATATTGGAAAATTGTATATCTTTTTATTGTACATTTGTTTGTCAATATTGGTCTGAAAGTGGCCAACCCCTTTAAAATTAGAGTAATGCATCTGGCCTGACGTGTCGAGAGTTCTGTTTTTGCACCTGAAAAAGGGTCGTACTGACCCGAAACGCAACGTGCTATACTTCAATAAAATAATTTTCTATTGGACCATCTGGTTTTGAACATCACTTCTCTACCAGCGGGCGCAGACCCAACACGAACCTCGGTTCTTGGCTTCCACTATTTCTCCGGTCACTCGATGTCTTGTTGACTCTGCTGCCACTCCCACCTGAATTCTGAACAAGTGTATATAGAGGTTGTGACTAGAGATGAGCGAACACTAAAATGTTCGAGGTTCGAAATTCGATTCGAACAGCCGCTCACTGTTCGAGTGTTCGAATGGGTTTCGAACCCCATTATAGTCTATGGGGAACATAAACTCGTTAAGGGGGAAACCCAAATTCGTATCTGGAGGGTCACCAAGTCCACTATGACACCCCAGGAAATGATACCAACACCCTGGAATGACACTGGGACAGCAGGGGAAGCATGTCTGGGGGCATAAAAGTCACTTTATTTCATGGAAATCCCTGTCAGTTTGCGATTTTCGCAAGCTAACTTTTCCCCATAGAAATGCATTGGCCAGTGCTGATTGGCCAGAGTACGGAACTCGACCAATCAGCGCTGGCTCTGCTGGAGGAGGCGGAGTCTAAGATAGCTCCACACCAGTCTCCATTCAGGTCCGACCTTAGACTCCGCCTCCTCCGGCAGAGCCAGCGCTGATTGGCCGAAGGCTGGCCAATGCATTCCTATGCGAATGCAGACTTAGCAGTGCTGAGTCAGTTTTGCTCAACTACACATCTGATGCACACTCGGCACTGCTACATCAGATGTAGCAATCTGATGTAGCAGAGCCGAGGGTGCACTAGAACCCCTGTGCAAACTCAGTTCACGCTAATAGAATGCATTGGCCAGCGCTGATTGGCCAATGCATTCTATTAGCCCGATGAAGTAGAGCTGAATGTGTGTGCTAAGCACACACATTCAGCACTGCTTCATCAAGCCAATACAATGCATTAGCCAGTGCTGATTGGCCAGAGTACGGAATTCGGCCAATCAGCGCTGGCCAATGCATTCTATTAGCCCGATGAAGTAGAGCTGAATGTGTGTGCTAAGCACACACATTCAGCACTGCTTCATCAAGCCAATACAATGCATTAGCCAGTGCTGATTGGCCAGAGTACGGAATTCGGCCAATCAGCGCTGGCTCTGCTGGAGGAGGCGGAGTCTAAGATCGCTCCACACCAGTCTCCATTCAGGTCCGACCTTAGACTCCGCCTCCTCCGGCAGAGCCAGCGCTGATTGGCCGAAGGCTGGCCAATGCATTCCTATGCGAATGCAGACTTAGCAGTGCTGAGTCAGTTTTGCTCAACTACACATCTGATGCACACTCGGCACTGCTACATCAGATGTAGCAATCTGATGTAGCAGAGCCGAGGGTGCACTAGAACCCCTGTGCAAACTCAGTTCACGCTAATAGAATGCATTGGCCAGCGCTGATTGGCCAATGCATTCTATTAGCCCGATGAAGTAGAGCTGAATGTGTGTGCTAAGCACACACATTCAGCACTGCTTCATCAAGCCAATACAATGCATTAGCCAGTGCTGATTGGCCAGAGTACGGAATTCGGCCAATCAGCGCTGGCCAATGCATTCTATTAGCCCGATGAAGTAGAGCTGAATGTGTGTGCTAAGCACACACATTCAGCACTGCTTCATCAAGCCAATACAATGCATTAGCCAGTGCTGATTGGCCAGAGTACGGAATTCGGCCAATCAGCGCTGGCTCTGCTGGAGGAGGCGGAGTCTAAGATCGCTCCACACCAGTCTCCATTCAGGTCCGACCTTAGACTCCGCCTCCTCCGGCAGAGCCAGCGCTGATTGGCCGAAGGCTGGCCAATGCATTCCTATGCGAATGCAGACTTAGCAGTGCTGAGTCAGTTTTGCTCAACTACACATCTGATGCACACTCGGCACTGCTACATCAGATGTAGCAATCTGATGTAGCAGAGCCGAGGGTGCACTAGAACCCCTGTGCAAACTCAGTTCACGCTAATAGAATGCATTGGCCAGCGCTGATTGGCCAATGCATTCTATTAGCCCGATGAAGTAGAGCTGAATGTGTGTGCTAAGCACACACATTCAGCACTGCTTCATCAAGCCAATACAATGCATTAGCCAGTGCTGATTGGCCAGAGTACGGAATTCGGCCAATCAGCGCTGGCCAATGCATTCTATTAGCCCGATGAAGTAGAGCTGAATGTGTGTGCTAAGCACACACATTCAGCACTGCTTCATCAAGCCAATACAATGCATTAGCCAGTGCTGATTGGCCAGAGTACGGAATTCGGCCAATCAGCGCTGGCTCTGCTGGAGGAGGCGGAGTCTAAGGTCGGACCTGAATGGAGACTGGTGTGGAGCGATCTTAGACTCCGCCTCCTCCAGCAGAGCCAGCGCTGATTGGCCGAATTCCGTACTCTGGCCAATCAGCACTGGCTAATGCATTGTATTGGCGTGATGAAGCAGTGCTGAATGTGTGTGCTTAGCACACACATTCAGCTCTACTTCATCGGGCTAATAGAATGCATTGGCCAATCAGCGCTGGCCAATGCATTCTATTAGCGTGAACTGAGTTTGCACAGGGGTTCTAGTGCACCCTCGGCTCTGCTACATCAGATTGCTACATCTGATGTAGCAGTGCCGAGTGTGCATCAGATGTGTAGTTGAGCAAAACTGACTCAGCACTGCTAAGTCTCTGCATTCGCATAGGAATGCATTGGCCAGCCTTCGGCCAATCAGCGCTGGCTCTGCCGGAGGAGGCGGAGTCTAAGGTCGGACCTGAATGGAGACTGGTGTGGAGCGATCTTAGACTCCGCCTCCTCCAGCAGAGCCAGCGCTGATTGGTCGAGTTCCGTACTCTGGCCAATCAGCGCTGGCCAATGCATTCTATTAGCCCGATGAAGTAGAGCTGAATGTGTGTGCTTAGCACACACATTCAGCTCTACTTCATCAGGCTAATAGAATACATTGGCCAATCAGCGCTGGCCAATGCATTCTATTAGCTTGATGAAGCAGAGTGTGCACAAGGGTTCAAGCGCACCCTCGGCTCTGATGTAGCAGAGCTGAGGGTGCACAAGGGTTCAAGTGCACCCTCGGCTCTCCTACATCAGAGCCGAGGGTGCGCTTGAACCCTTGTGCAGCCTCGGCTCTGCTACATCAGAGCCGAGGGTGCGCTTGAACCCTTGTGCACACTCTGCTTCATCAAGCTAATAGAATGCATTGGCCAGCACTGATTGGCCAGAGTACGGAATTCGGCCAATCAGCGCTGGCCAATGCATCCCTATGGGAAAAAGTTTATCTCACAAAAATCACAATTACACACCTGATAGAGCCCCAAAAAGTTATTTTTAATAACATTCCCCCCTAAATAAAGGTTATCCCTAGCTATCCCTGCCTGTACAGCTATCCCTGTCTCATAGTCACAAAGTTCACATTCTCATATGACCCGGATTTGAAATCCACTATTCGTCTAAAATGGAGGTCACCTGATTTCGGCAGCCAATGACTTTTTCCAATTTTTTTTCAATGCCCCCAGTGTCGTAGTTCCTGTCCCACCTCCCCTGCGCTGTTATTGGTGCAAAAAAGGCGCCAGGGAAGGTGGGAGGGGAATCGAATTTTGGCGCACTTTACCACGTGGTGTTCGATTCGATTCGAACATGGCGAACACCCTGATATCCGATCGAACATGTGTTCGATAGAACACTGTTCGCTCATCTCTAGTTGTGACTCCTCACAACCTTATCAGGTGAGAGACCAACTGGTATCATTTCTAAATCATTTCTACATCTTTTTAATATTATAACGAGAATACTACACTCAGAGCGCTCGGTGTCTCTCTTTTGTATTTAAAATTAGACTAAAGGAACACATTAGAGAATCAGATAACTAGTTGCTGCTAATCCGCCCAATGTAGCCAAACACTTTTCCACTGCACATGGTGGGAGGGAGAAATTGCTTCAAAAATTGCTCATCTTTACTTAATGTTTAAACCAAGTAACCATGGCTAACATGTCCTGATGGTTCCCAATAGTGACTAAGACAGAGGTCAAGGAAACTTTGTCTCCCTGTTTCTTGTGACTAGAAGAACTGACTAAACAAACTATGCCATGCACTTAAATGCCACTGTATCTTCTGTGTCTTATTCACACCCGAAATTAAAGGGATCCTATCATTCAAATGCAATTTTTTCTCTCTAACATGTCAGAATAGCCTTAAGAAAGGCTATTGTTCTCCTACCTTTCGTTGTCTTCTCCGCGCCACCGTTCGCTTGAAATCCCAGTTTTTATCAGTATGCAAATAGTTCTCTCGCAGCACTGGGGGTGGGCCGCAGTGCTCAAACAGCAATGGGGGCATCCCCCCTGCTGTGAGAGAACTCTCTAGCACTGCCTCCGTCTTCTTCAGGAACAGGGTTTTGACACGTCTTCTTCAGTATTGTAAGTAGCCATTTTCTTGTGGACGGCGGGCATGCGCAGTCGGCTTTGCCTTAGGCCCGAGGGCTAGAAGTCTTAAGCCTGCATTGGAAAAAGATGCTTCAAGATCCCGTTCTTGAAAAAGATGGAGGCGGCACTGGAGAGTTCTCTCGCATTGGGGATGCCCCCAGTGCTGCAAGAGAACTCATTTGCATACCGACAAAAAACAGGATTTCAAGCGAACGGCGGCGCGAAGAAGACAATGAAACGTAGGAGAAGATTAGCCTTTAAGGCTATTCCGACGCGTTAGTGAGAAAAAAATTGCGTTTTAATGATAGGATCCCTTTAAGGACACCCTGAAACACTATTACTAGCGCGTCTCAATAAATTAGAATATCATCAAGAAGTTCTGGACTGTTGCTCAGTGGTCAAAGGTGTTTTCAGATGAAAGTACATTTTGCATTTTATTTGGAAGGTCCCAGAGTCTGGAGGAAGAGCAGAGAGGCTGCTGTACACAATCCAATCTGCTTGAGGTCTAGTGTGAAGTTTCCACAATCACTGATGGTTTGGGGAGCCGTGTCATCTGCTGGTGCAGGTCCACTGTGTTTTTATCAAGACTAAAGTCAGTGCAGCCGTCTACCAGGAAATTCTAGAGCACTTCATGCTTCCCTCTGCCGACAAGCTTTTTGGAGATGGAATTTTCATTTTCCAACAGGACTTGGCCCCTGTCCACACTGCCAAAAGTACCAAGACCTGGTATATAACCACAGTATCACTGTGCTTGGGTGGCCAGCAAACTCACCTGACCTTAACCCCATAAAGAATCTATGGGATAATGTCAAGAGGAAGATGAGAGACCCCAGACTTAACAGGCTGATCCCTCCATGTCACATTGACACATTGTTGCAGTCATTCATGCATAAGGAGCCCCCACCAAGTATTGAGGGCATTTACTGTACAGACTTTTATTTTGGCCAACATTTCTGTGTTAAATATTTTTTTTACAGTTGGTCTTATATAATATTCTAATTTTCTGAGATAATGACTTTTGGGTTTTTCTTGGCTGTAAGCCATAATCATCTACATTAGCAGTAAAAATTCTCTCTGTTTGTAATGACTCAATATAATATATGGGTTTCACTTTTTCAATTGAATTACTAAAAAAAACAACTTTTTGATGATATTCTAATTTATTGAGATGCACTAGTACCACAGTAAGGAATTCCCTAAGAAAACATCACTACTTTATCATTTAGTGCTCAAAACGTGCACATGTGAAAAGTCCAAATAACTCTTCTTGTTTTGTGGATGAAAATGAAATAATTGAAATTATTTTGATAATTAAGAAAGAAAACTTGTGATCTTAAAATAATTTTCAACAGACTGAAGTGTTTGTTTTTTGGCAACTGAACCCTTTCTAGTTCTTAAATAGAAGAGGACCCAAAACGGCTATAAATTACCAGTATTTTATCAGTATGATGTCAGCGTACAGCCGAGAAAACAAACTACACAGATGTGATAAGGCAGTCAATCAAAGGTCTTATACTGTTAAACATATAATTGTCTTCACTTCAGTTTGGTGGAATTACGACCCTCAAGTAGCAGCTGACACTTCATTTTCTTTTTTTATCAAGTTCCGCAGTCACATAAGAACCAGCAAGCCAAGAAGTATTTAAGTAGTTTTACTGTATATGTTTTCTAGGGAAAGGAGGGTGATTTGATATTTTTATATTTTTTATACTTTTTTTTTAAAATTTCTTTTTACTTTTTTTTTGCATTTATTAGACCCCCCAGGGGGTATTGAACACCAAGGGGTCTGATCACTAATGCAATGCATTGCAATACTAGTGCATTGCAAAATATCGGCATTTGAATGGCAGACAAGCCTGGGAACAATCCCTGGCAAAATGGTGGCGCACAGGTGCTATCGGCAAAATTGCACCTCAGTTTTGACCGAGGTGCGGGTAGGGGTTAATGCCCGCAATTAGTGTAGGCACTGATTTCAGGCATTAGTGCCGGGTGTCTGCAGCTCATTTGATTCTGTTTCAGTTGGATTTTTCTCTCTAGCTTCCCCATTCCTGAACAATCAAGGAAAAAAGTGTCTAAGCCACATAATAAATATAATGTACTTGTAGGTCAAATGTGTGGCACAAATTAGGTCAGAATCTGGTACATTTAGCATCTGGCCCGATGTTTCTAGGTGATAATACATCCATAAATTAGCAATTTTATTTTAATTAGAGGCATACAGAGATATGTTAAAGATCTATAGGTACCTCTGGGCACTGTTAGGGCTCGTTCACATGTGAACAAAGGGGTGGATTTTGACAGCGGATTTCGCTTCAAAATCCACCCCTTTACAATGGTGGTCTATGCAGACCGCCGGGCTTCTTTTTTCCGCTAGCGGCGGGCTGAAAAGAAGCGACATATCCTATCTTCAGACGGACACCGCAGCACGCTGTACCGCGGCTTCCGCCTAGCGGCAGCACCCTCCTGTGTCGGCTCATTCATCTGAGCCGACATAGGAGGGGAAAGCCACGACCGCGATGGTCGCGGCAGGCGGGTTTTGACCAGAGAGAGACGTGGCTCGCCGCGGCTCTCTCTGTGTCAAAACCCGCGCGGGAGATGCACATGTGAACTGACCCTTAGAGATCTGTAACATGGATATGTATATGAGGCCTTGCTTTGAGATTCTGTCTATATCTGCAACACTCCACATTTACATCAGTGACCATAGTGGTAAATATTTGGAAAACAGGTGGTTCTCCAGGATAAGGCTCTGTTCACACTACCACACTGGTGCTGACTAGGTCATAACAAAACACGACTGAGAATCTACACGATTGAATGAATATAGCTTAAAGGGATTCTATCATTAAAATCACATTTTTTTCTTGACCACATGTAGGAATAGCCTTAAGAAAGGCTATTCTTCTCCTACCTTTAGATGTCTTCTCTGTGCCGCCATTCAGTAGAAATTCCGGTTTTCGCCTGTATGGAAATAAGTTCTCTCGCAGCACTGGGGGCAGTCCCCAGCGCTCATACAGCGTCCCCAATGCTGTGAGAGAAATCTCCAGCGCCGCCTCCATCTTCAGCCTCTCTGCGTGTCTTCTTCCGGAGCTGGGTTCAAACTTCTACGCATGCGCAGTCGGCTCTGCCATCGGAACATGGGCAGAGCTGACTGTACATGTGTGCGGCCATTTTTTTTGTGGCCGCTTACCCCAGCTTACTGTGCGCTTACACCAGGTGGACATGCGCAGTCGGTTCTGCCCCGAGGCCTGACAGCAGAGCCGACTGCTCATACATAGAAGTTTGAACCCAGCTCTGGAAGAAGACATGCAGAGAGGCCGATCCTGAAGAAGATAGAGGTGCCGCGGGATTTCTACTGAACGGCGGCGCGGAGAAGACATCTAAAGGTAGTTGAAGAATAACCTTTCCTAAGGTTATTCCTACATGTGATTGAGAAAAAAATGTGATTTTTATGATAGAATCCCTTTAAGCAGAAAAACATCATCTTTCAGGCTTACATCACTCTGTTGAAAAATTCTGTGCTATATGCTGTACATATAAGTTTGTACGTGATACGTTTGTCTTGGCCCTGACAACATGTTATATATGAAGCAATAATAAATAGCTGTTCATCAAAGACCATATATTTCCAGTGGTGAATTAAATGTATCATGAACACCAGGCTGTCCACAAGGGGCACATTACAATATTCTAAATAAATGCAAATCATGAAGCCAATATACAGTGCTGTAATAAAAGTACACTGTATATGAAGAGTAGAATAGCACAACCATCCTTTACACAGCTACTGTAGAACACTTGTGGTATGCCGGAGATGAGGAAAAAATGAACTAGCTAAGTCATTTAATGGAATCATGCTGTGATGGTTTTCACATGAATTCAGACACGCACTATAACAGCACACAGAATAAAGCTAACACTGCAGACCAAGTGAGTGGGAAAAACTATAAAAATAGTATTCAATAACCAACATAATGTTTTTTTTGTAATGTAGATTATGAGCCCACATAGAGCTCACAATGTACATTCTTTCCCTATCAGTATGTCTTTTTGGAATATGGGATGGAAATCCATGCAAACACGGGGAGAACATACAAACTCCTTGCAGATGGTTTTTTGCCCTTGGCGGTATATGAGCACCAGGACTCCAGCGTTGCAAGGCTGCAGTGCTAACCACTGAGCCACCGTGTGGCCCCCCAACTTAATAATTTATGAAGATATTAGTATAAAACAAAAAAAAAACATTTTCAGGAAAGAATTTTTAAGCTTAACACATTTTATGACATTTGGAAAGAACATAATAGATGGATAGTTTGGAAGTTTGATGATTCCATAGTGCGTACTGTAAAATCTGGAAGAGGAGAAATAATGGGATGGTGTATTTGTAGTGTATGGGCTAGGCCTCTGACAGTAAGGAAAAAATGTAGCAGTGTCATAACTATATGCTTCAAACTTATGGCAACATTTTATAGAAAGCTTTTCTTATTCCAACAAATGTGTGCACTTGTACGAAAAGCGAGGTCTATAAAAAAAAAAAAAAAAAAAAAAATTCACAGGTTTGGTGTGGAGGAACTGGAGTCCTGACCTCAACCGCATTAAACAACTTTGGGATGAATTTAAAATCTATCATGAGGCAAGCCCTCTTGTTCAGCTACATGTCTGACCTCATAAACAATCTTTTTACTAAATAGACATATATTTCTACATACACAGTCCATATTGTGAGAAAGTGACAGGGAAAGTTCTGGAAGAATGGTATATCTTCCCCAGATACCTCACTTATGTGTGGTGAGTGAGCGCATTACATAGCTGTAGCAAAACCTCAGCTGTGAGTTTAACCTCTTCTTATCCTACTGCAGCAAGGAGCTCTCAAGCACAGGTGGGAGCTGGGGCTCATCTCAGGCCTATAAAGCCTGTCAAGACTTCAGACCTGAGCAGTTCCTGGGGGAGAGTGGAGGAGCAGGGTTCTGATCTTACAGCTTGAGATCTGTTGAGATTCTAGTCTGAACCACAGCCTCTGTTTTTGATTTGGTTTTCCCGTGTGGCTGAAGCAAGCCACATGTATAGTTAGAGTATCTTTGTTTCGTTAGTCGCTCAGACGAGCAGGTTTTGTGTTAATATTTTTGCCTGAAGCTAAGGCCTTGTTCATTTTTTTGCCAGTTCCTGTTTTTTTGCAAAAATAAACGCACAGGCCCAAAAACCTGCTTAACCTGATTTTGAAGTATCGTATTTTTCGGACTACAAGACGCACTTTTTTTCCTCCAAATATGGGAGGAAAATGGGGGTGAATCTTATAAGTCCAAATGCTGTGTGCAGCAGCTGTGTGTCTGTGTCCCTTCCCTGTCCCGTCTGTGCGAAGCAAAAGGAGAGCACCGCTGTCTGGCCTGCCCCCAGGGGCGGATCCAGGGCCGGGCGAGCCGGGCAACCGCCCGGGGCCCCGCGCTTAGCGGGGCCCCGCGGCCCTAACAAAATGGTCCCGGTCAGCTCGGCATAGTCGGGCAAGTGCCGGGGTCCACAGAGCCTCTGGGGGCCCCCCGGCACTTGCCTGTCACGATTTCAGCTCATCGGCGTCCGTCCGCCGATGAGCTGAATACATACGCGATTAAAGCAGGAGCTGTGACCTCAGCTCCTGCTTCAAAGCTCCGGCCCGGCTTGCGTGTGTAGGTGCGATGACGTCATCACATCGCGCCTACACACGCAAGCCGGGCCGGAGCTAAGCAGGAGCTGAGGTCACAGCTCCTGCTTTAATCGCGTATGTGACTGGAGTGGGAGAGAGGAGCGTCGGGGGAACGATGGAAGGTGAGTGATAGAAGGTGAGTGTAAGTGTTTGTTTTGTATTAAATATTAAGGTGGAACATAATGAAGGGGGCCCATGAAACTGGGGGGCAAATGAAGGGGAGGGGGGAACGGCATGACACTGGGGAAGATGAAGGGGGTGGGGAGAGAACAGCATGAAACTGGGGACAGAGATGGAGGGGGCCCAATGAAACTGGGGGGCAAATGAAGGGGAGGGGGGAACGGCATGACACTGGGGCAGAGACGGGGGACATTAAACTGTGGGCAGATGAAGGGGGAGAACGTGATGAAACTAGGGACAGAGATGGAGGGGGGACATGAAACTGGGGGCAGAGATGGAGGGGGAGACATGAAACTGGGGACAGAGGAAGGGTGTATATGAAACTGGGGGAGAGATGGAGGGGGGCATATAATTTACGGGTGACTGTAGGAGGATTATACTGTGTGGGAGCACATGATAAATGAATGAGAATGGGTGGAATCAACATAAAAGTGGGTGGAGCCAAATTTGCCGCGGCACGCAGAGCGTACCGCACATTTTACCCCTCTTTCTACTCTTTAAAAATTAGGAGGTATGGCGTTTGTGACGCCACACTCCTGCGTGACGTCACTCGCTTCATCTGCAACGCACAGTGTCTCGACTCCCCCGCCTCCTTTACAAGGGGGCCCACTGAGGCTCTGTCGCCCAAGGGCCCATAAAAACCTGGAGCCGGCCCTGGGTCAGCATGTCCCGATTTCAACTCATCGGAGTCCTACGGATGCCGATGAGCTGAATACATAGGCGTTTAAAGCAGGAGGTGTCACAGCTCAGCTCCTGTTTTAACGCTGAGCTCCGGCATTTGTAGTCACGATGTGATGACGTCACATCGTGCCTACAATATGTGTATGAGGGAGAGAGCTGCGAGGGAACGAGGGAAGGTGAGTGTGTGTGAGAACAGTATGACGCTGGGGCAGATGAACGGAGGGAGAACGGCATGACACTGGGGCAGATAGAGGGGGGGGAGAACAGCATGACACTGGGGCAGATGAAGGGGAAGAGAACAGCATGACACTGGGGCAGATGAAGGGGGGAGAACGGCATGACACTGGGGCAAATGGAGGGGGAGAACAGCATGACACTGGGGCAGATGGAGGGGGGAGAACGGCATGACACTGGGGCAGATGAAGGGGAAGAGAACAGCATGACACTGTGGCAAATGAAGGGGGGGGAGAACGGCATGACACTGAGGCAGATGAAGGGGGGAGAATGGCATGACACTGGGGTGGATGGAGGGGGGAGAACGGCATGACACTGGGGCAAATGAAGGGGGAGAAAACGGCATGACACTGGGGCAAATGAAGGGGGGAAGAACGGCATGACACTGAGGCAGATGAAGGGGGGAAAATGGCATGATACTGGGGCAGATGAAGGGGGGGATGGCATGACACTGGGGCAGATGAAGGGGGGAGAATGGCATGACACTGGGGCAGATGAAGGGGGGGAGAATGGCATGACATTGGGGCAGATGAAGGGGGGAGAACGGCATGACACTGGGGCAGAGACGGGGGGACATGAAACTGTGGGCAGATAAAGGGGGAGAATGGCATGAAACTGGGGACAGAGATAGAGGGGGGGACATGAAACTAGGGGTAGATGAAGGGTGTATATGAAAATGGGGAGAGATGGAGGGGGGGACATATAATTTACGGGTGACCGTAGGAGGATTATACTGTGTGGAATCACATGAAAAATGAATGAGAATGGGCGGAGTCAACATAAAAGTGGGTGGGGCCTAATTTGCTGCGGCGCGCTGCGCGTAGGGCCCCGCCAAAGTCAATTGCCCAGGGCCCCGCAAACCCTGGATCCGCCACTGCCTGCCCCTCCTTCCCTCCTGTGTCCCTTCATTGCAGGAGCAAGATATGAGAGGCAGGGAAGGAGGGGTGGGCCAGATGGGTGAAGGAGTCGTGGTTTCAAGCTTGCCGAGAAAACCACACCTCCTTCTCCCGTCTGGCCCGCCCCTCCTTCACTGCCTCTCAGCTCTCGCTCCTGCAATGAAGCCACACAGGCAGGGAAGGAGGGGCGGGTCAGACGGGTGAAGGAGGTGTGTTTTCAAGTTTGCTTAGAAAACCACACCTCCTTCACCCATCTGGCCCGTCCCTTTTTTTCTTCTTGCATAGCTTCACTGTGTGAAGCTATTTTCAGTGAGATCTGAAATTAGAGTTGATCCTATTAGTTTAGACCCTGAATGCCTCCTAACATCAGAATGAAAAATACAGCATGTTGTGGGTGTCTCTTTCCATCCATGGATGCCAAACCTGTACACAAAGTGCATGAAACAATTTTAATTAAAAGAACAGAGCATGAAAAGTCCAGTTTTACAGTGGTACTAGCATGTACAGCTGGTGGCACCAAACTAAGACCGATGATTATTTTCTTATACGGCAAGTATATCCCAAAGTCTATATTTTAACTAGAAAAGTCGGGGGTCATCTTATACCCTGGAAAATTTGGTATATACTGTATATATGTTCAAATCACCCCCATATCCCTAGAATACATATAAAACAAAAACATTACTGTTGAAACACATACATATTTGGTATCCCTGTGTCCGAAAACCCCTGGTTCTATTTACATTGGTGAAATATTATATTATTATGTTATTAAATATTTTACAAATTTTTTTGCTTCAAAATTTTTTTTCCCTATTTTCCTCTAAAACCTTAGTGCGTCTTATGGTGCGGTGCGTCTTATAGTCCGAAAAATACGGTATGTCTCTGACTGTCTGGGTCCGCTGCTGCTACCACTGAGCTCACCCCCCCCCACTATAGATAGATAGATAGATAGATAGTGAAAAGCCTTCATAAATGAGTAGATACAGACGTCTATTAGGCTGGTGCCACACCAAGTCTATTGTGATGGATTTTGCACAAAAAACAGAAGTGGATTAAAAAGGAATGGTAAATATGGAGCATAGTAACATAGTAGATGAGGTTGGATGTTGACACACACATAAATCCAATCTATAACCCTACAAGGTTGATACAGAGGAGAGCAAAAAAAAACAAAAAAAAAGCAACCCATGTACCTGATGTAAATTTACCCATGTAAAGCCTCGTTCATATCTGCATTGGTATTGCGTCCGGGGGAGTCCACATGAGGACCCCCCGAACGGAGTATTGAATACAATTGCAAACGGTGTGACAGTGAAAGCACGCAGATCCCAAAGACTATAATGGGGTCAGTGTACTTGCCTCTAGATCTCCGCAGTGATCATGCGGACAGGAAAGTAGTTCACAATCTACTTTCCTGTCCGCAAGATTCGTGCGGGCAGCACGCGGCCAGAACACAGATGTGCTTTTACTGCACACCGCTTGCAGTTGCATTCGGTATTCCGTTTGGGGGTCCCCATGCAGAATCCCCGAACGGAATACCGAACGCAGATGTTTGTTTGTTTTAAATTCTTATTTTATTGGTATAACAAGTGTCATCAAACACACAATACAAGTTGAGAAATGCTCAAAGATGAGAAAATATTACATACAGCATAGCATATCATAGTAAAACAGCTATTTTAGATCCAAGTATCAGACGTGGAGGAGCACGAAGGTTCAGGGGAAAATAATTCCTGGAACCCTGGATTAACTTGTCTTTACCAAAAATCTAAAACCTGCAATGGCTCTTTCCTCTAGATGTAGAGGATGCCCCCATGTCACATTCACAGCCCTAAGTGTAAAATAATCATTAGAATTGTCTTTTTACATAGTGATTAGATCTCCCTGTAGCCATCTAATCTAGAACAACTTTTCATAAATGGATAGATCATGTAAATACAAAAATACTTTGTAATATTTCTTATTAAAAAATCTGTTTTCTTCTTCGCTTATTAAACTATTCACCTTGTCATTGTCTTCCCTCAGGCTATGTGTTTATGTAAGACACCATCTCCATATTCACCTCACCCACAGAAATCTATGGAGAGTTGCCTCATTCTGTGCTGTGCTAGACTATTATCTTGACACATAGCATTGCTTTTTTTTACTGTAATATTTTATTGAAATTTTCTATAAAGAGCATAAAACAAGTAAGTACAAAGAACATCCAAGATTATGGAAGCATACACAACAACCAATACTAAATTGAGAAACACAGAAAATTAACGAAAGGGCTGGGAATAAAGAAAAGGGGTGAGAGACATCCCACCTATCTGACTCACAAGATCGTAGGATCTACAAGAGTGTAGCATCTGCAGCTACAGTGTTGGCCAAAAGTATTGGCACCCCTGCAACTCTGTCAGATAATAGTGATTTTCTTCCAGAAAATGATTGCAATCACAAATTCTTTGGTATTATTATCTTCATTTAATTTGTCTTCAATGGAAAACCACAAAAAGAATTGTCAAAAATTCCACACCAAACATAAAAAAGGGGGTGGACAAAAGTATTGGCACTGTTTGAAAAATCATGTGATGCTTCTGTAATTTGTGTAATTAACAGCACCTGTTACTTACCTGAGGCACCTAACAGGTGGTGGCAATAACTAAATCACACTTGCAGCCAGTTGAAATGGATTAAAGTTGACTCAACCTCTGTCCTGTGTCCTTGTGTGTACCACATTGAGCATGGAGAAAAGAAAGAAGACCAAAGAACTGTCTAAAGACTTGAGAAGCAAAATTGTGAGGAAGCATGAGCAATCTCAAGGCTACAAGTCCATCTCCAAAGACCTGAATGTTCCTGTGTCTACCATGCGTAGTGTCATCAAGAAGTTTAAAGCCCATGGTACTGTGGCTAACCTCCCTAGATGTGGACAGAAAAGAAAAATTAACGAGAGATTTCAACGCCAGATTGTGCGGATGGTGGATAAAGAACCTCGACTAATATCCAAACAAGTTCATGCTGCACTGCAGTCCGAGGGTACAACAGTGTCACCCCGTACTATCCGTCGGCGTCTGAATGAAAAGGGACTGTATGGTAGGATACCCAGGAAGACCCCACTTCTTACCCAGAGACATAAAAAAGCCAGACTGGAGTTTGCCAAAACTTACCTGAGAAAGCCAAAAACATTTTGGAAGAATCTGCTCTGGTCAGATGAGACAAAAGTCGAGCTTTTTGGGAAAAGTCATCAACATAGAGTTTACAGGAAAAAAAAGAGGCCTTCAAAGAAAAAAACACGGTCCCTACAGTCAAACATGGGGGAGGCTTTGGAGTTGCTTTGCTGCCTCTGGCACTGGACTTCTTGACCGTGTGCATGGCATTATGAAGTCTGAAGACTACCAACAAATTTTGCAGCATAATGTAGGGCCCAGTGTGAGAAAGCTGGGTCTCCCTCAGAGGTCATGGGTCTTCCAGCAGGACAATGACCCAAAACACACTTCAAAAAGCACTAGAAAATGGTTTGAGAGAAAGCACTGGAGACTTCTAAAGTGGCCAGCAATGAATCCAGACCTGAATCCCATAGAACACCTGTGGAGAGATCTCAAAATGGCAGTTTGGAGAAGGCACCCTTCACATCTCAGGGACCTGGAGCAGTTTGCCAAAGAAGAATGGTCTAAAATTCCAGCAGAGCATTGTAAGAAACTCATTGATGGTTACCAGAAGCGATTGTTCGCAGTTATTTTGTCTAAAGGTTGTGCTACCAAGTATTAGGCTGAGGGTGCCAATACTTTTGTCCGGCCCATTTTTGGAGTTTTGTGTAAAATGATCAATGATTTGACTTTTTATTCATTCTCTTTTGAGTTTTTTCATTGGAGAATCACTATATATAGGAGAAACATAAGTATACCTGCCAATATTTAGCAAAGTGATCATATAGTTGCTAGAATAGTGTTGGCTGGGACCTGATTTGTGGGTACTCCATTCACCTTGGCTCCACCAACAAATCTGATATCAGATTGGGGGTCATTTTGGGATGAATGGATGATACTACCCAGCAACAACTGTTGTGATTGAATTGATTAGAAAGAAGTATTGAATATCTGTTTTTATTCCCTTCTTTTTTTGATTTTGGGAATGTTGACTGGGTGCACATAGTTTTAATTGTATTCAATAAAAGTTAGGTTTTAGTATTTTCGTGTTACCACTGAGTACCCTTGTGTAATGATATGGGGAAGTAGTACTCAAAACCCTGTGTGTTTAGAGTTTTTTCATTGCAAGCAAAATAAATGAAGATATTAATACCAAAGAGTTTGTGCTTGCAATCATTTTCTGGAAGAACATGAGTATTATGTGACAGAATTGCAGGGGGGCCAATACTTTTGGCCAACACTGTATGTGGGTTTCCCTCTCCCTCTTCTCTCCATGAACTAGTACGTAAAAAGTAACTCAGCTTGATAAATGGAGAAGGAAACATATTTCTTAAATAAATTATACTACAAAGTCTCTTATATTCATCAGTTGTTTTAAAATGTGAGGTATTTAACTACCCCCCAGTTTTAAAATAATACCCTAAAAAAGAATGTGATCAACTTACCCATCGTGCACGGTGGGTGGGCATTCAGGGTCCGCCGTCTTCTTCATCCACGCCTCCTCTTCCTGCGATGTCCTTGGGTCCTGTCTTACTCGCGAACTGACATTGCTAAAAAATGGCCTGGGCACATGCACAGTAGCATGCTGCTTCTACTACGGCTACTGCGCATGCGCCCAGGCCATTTTTTTTAGCAATGTCAGTTCGCGAGTAAGACGGGACCCGAGGACATCGCAGGAAGAGGAGGCGTGGATGAAGAAGACGGTGGACCCTGAATGCCCGCCCACCATGCACGTTGGGTAAGTTGATCACATTCTTTTTTAGGGTATTATTTTAAAGCTGGGGGGTAGTTAAATATAACTTTAGCTGTGCCTGAATAGCCTTTTTAAAGGCTATTCACGCATATGTGGGGCTCTATCAGCATGATTTTGCTGATAGAGCCCCTTTAATACGTATTAGAATTATACTCCTAATAACCTGTCATGTCCATCTTCATGGTTGTAGCACAGTGCTGAAATTGACAGGTCATGAACTAACATTTAATTTGTGATGTAACATCTTCCAAAAACATTTTTATATATGAAAGTATAGCGTTTTTCTTTGTGATATATAGGATTTAAGGTAATCTTAAGAATTGTTGATATTGATTTCATTACACTCTCCACATATGTATTTCTGTTGCTAGGTCAACAATTCAAAGGCCTTTCAAGACCTCTGGATGGATTCCATTTATGTGTCTCCTTTGGTTTACTTTAGCCATGACACGTGCAGAGCTGTGTGGATTGTGATAATGTTTTTGCCATCTGGCCATTTTATTTGTACTTAGACAGCTGTTTCGACATCTGCCTGCTATCTTATGACTCAGCTTGTTTTAGAATTGTGTGTGTTGCAGTAGAATGGGGTTGATGTCACGTTGGACATGAGCTGTTGATTTCCTTCCAATTACAAGAAAACATTTCCCATTTGTATATTTGTAGAACAAACTTCTTTTATTTCTAAGAAACATTAAGCCATTACATGTATTAAATTCCTTCCTTAGAAAACATCATAATCTACAGTATATATTCATTATTTGAGCAAGGCCTTGGGGGTTGTTACTCTGCCAGTTGTCTTGTTTTTGGATATTGGACTTTGTAGCTATTCTAATCTTTTTATTTTTAGGCGCATACAAGAGACATTGCATTATATTATGTTTACACATGATATTGTAAGAAATGTGTTTATCATGAATTTTTTCTGGGTAAATAAATTATATTACATAGATTTATGTGGGGAATGTATTACAACATTCTTAACCATTTTCTTCACTGACATGACATGCACTAGGATTATTAACAGGCTTGGCACATTAACATGATGGATTACAGGAAGAATATGCAAATCTGTCTTCCATGATGTAATTAGGAGCAGCCTTTATTGGGCTAGATCACTGAGATTCTGTCTTACTAGTTACATCAGGGAAGACAGGCTTGCACATTCCAGTGAGCGCCCTCTATTGGTTTGCAACACTGAGGCACCTGACTTCCTTTACATCATGGAAGACAGGTTTGCATATTCTTCCCATGGTCCCTTGCACAGTGGAGTGCTAAAGGCTTAATAAGTCTCTACACACCTAAATGGTGGTCTCTCCCCAAGGAGTGACGATATCCCACTACTGATGGATTACAGTGCTAGATAACTATACTGCTAGGCCCCCCTCTTCTAGCATGAGGTGCAGGTCAGCAATTTTTGCCCAAAACCCTCCACTGTGGACCATAAACTGCAACATGTTTCATGCTTTGTACACCATAAAACTACAAGACAATATAAATCAGTCCCAAAGAGTCTGTCACCATAGTAATTTTTCTTCCCCCCCAACCACAAACATACAAAGTCCTGCTTAAGACCTGTAGACACAAAGCAGTAGAATATTTTTTTTCCCCTATCAGTATGTTTTTGAAGTGTGGGAGGAACCCAAACAAACATGGGGAGAACATGCAAACTCCTTGCAGATGTTGCCCTAGGTAGGATTCAAACCCAGGGCTCCAGCACTGCAAGGCTAACCACTGAGCCACCGTAATGCCAGAATAACTTTAACCCCTTACCGCAGCAGAAATTTTTTTTCCCTCTTCACAGAGTTATATTTTACCATTGTAATGTGTTTCTATGTATGAGGTCTTATTTTTGGTGGGATAAATTGTACTTCATGGTACCAGTTAATATTCTGTAAAATTTACTGGGAAACTGGAAAACAATCGAACTCTTACACGTGTCCACCACAAAATGGCCGATGGACGTGCGCAGTCAGCTGTTCCGTTGGCCATTTTGTGGTGGTCTTGTGTAAGAAGAGGAGTGAAAAGGAGGTAATGCAGAAGACAAAGGAATGGATAACACTGTGCTCTGAGCACATTGGGAACACCCTCTGTTCTTTCTGAGTGCAATTACCATAATGAAGAAAACGCTGGCATGGACCTTCAAAATAAACATAAGAGATGAATAGCCTTTCTAAAGGTTATTCCCACGTGGTTTTAGTTTAAAAACTTTTTTTTTTTTTTTAATGACTATATCCCTTTAAATTTCACGATTATCATTTCATAATTTGTATACCGATTGTGTTACTTTAACTATTGAACCTTTGGATTATTTATCGATATTAATTAATTACAAATTACATGTCATAATGTACCATAAAGAAACGTTTACTTATTTGTGAAGTATATGTTATAGTATTTCATGCTTGGAAGAACTCCCCTGCTAATGTTCATTTATCTGCCTGGTTTCATTTGCCAAGCGAAAAGGTTACCCTTGCTCTCAGTGTATAAATGTATGAATATGTAAACTGCTAAAAGATGGATTGCCTTGTGCATAAGTATTCTGCAGAAAGTAGATACACAACTAGAGCAGATCTACTCTGCATTGATTACTTTATTTAATATATTCTAGCTATTCACAACATACCCTTGAAGAACAGGTTGCCTTTTTATGACTGCAGGGCTCATAAATATGATTATGTGGAGGAGAAAGTGGTAAATTAAACTCAATCCTACCGTGCGCAAACACAACCGTAATTGCAAGCAAGCATATCCACAGTGCTTACCCTAAAAGTATAAAGTCACAGCAGAGAACAATATATATATGTGTCTAACAGAACTTGGAATATAAAGCTACTGTACTGAATTTGAAGGCTAGTTTTTATGTAAACACATATAAAACAGTCTATTACAATATTTATTCATTGCCAGAACATCCATCTCTAAACACAATGTAAGTGACAACTATGGTGGCTGAGTGGTTATCATGGTTGTCTTACAGCATGGTGTCTTTGGTTCATACTTGGGAGGAGTAATCATTAATATTTTACACCAGTTTTCAGGGGTAAAATAGTCACAAACTTGAGATTTGCTACTTTTTAACACCGTTTGCAACTAAAATAGTCTATAAGCTGGTATAGATTTCAGCTAAGGTGCACAGACTCTTAGAAAATACCCCTAATTCATGACAAGATATGTATTTCATCATGAATCAAGCACGTCCTCTGCTTATGTCGGGGGCATCAACATTGGCGTACAATACCCCAGTCTTGATGAATTCTCTCCACTGACTTTCAATTAATATATCTCTGCATGTTTGAGATCGATTGCGAGATCTTGATCGGTGTACAGGGTTGAAGCATGTGATGGTAGCATACATCGTGTCTGAAAAGTAAGTAAATAAAATGAAAGGGTAGACTTTAGCCAGTATATGAAGTGTTTATCATTAATAAACTTGTGAACGGAAATGCACTGTGGCGGCGCTGAAGGTAGACTGACAAAGTGAAAGTAAGCGTATTCGTTTTCAGGCATTTTGTTGACATAAGCCATGCATCGAGTCACATGAGTGGAGTGAGCAGACATGCATCTGGTCTGCATCCGCAGGTGGAAACGCTAATGCGGCAAGGAGGATTTACGCAGAGAGGTTCCCTAATCGTTGTCTGCCGAATCAATGTACATACGTCATCGCTGACCGCCAGCTTTGCAAGCGCAGAACGTTTCAAGCACCTGATCACATGGACCATCTGCGCTCTGTGCAGACCCCGAGTTTGAGGAGGATGTCCTCCAGAGGTTTGGAGAGAACCCAAGCACCAGTACATGTACCGTCGGCAAAGCAACACGGGTAAGTAAGAGTTAGAAAGGGACTTGTTTTCACAATTGACACCGGCAGTCAATGTTTACGCAAGCATGTACTTTATGATTTCAGACAAACAAGTCTGTTGTATGGGAGGTATTGCATGACAAGTGCCTGTACCCATTCCGCTTCCGAAATGTTCAGGATCTGAAGCAAACTGACTACCTGCTTTGCGTCAATTTCTGTAGGTGGTACCGCCAACAGAATGTGCCGGATCACGTCTTTGCAGGGGTTGTCATGTGGATGAATGAAGCTTGTTTTACCAGGGATGGATTCTTCAACAACCACAACAGCCATATCTGTAAGTATGTGCACCCCAAACCTCATTTTATTCACCAGAACCAGGATCAGTTCTCTGCAAATGTCTGGGCGGGAATCTGGTAGACAACATCTTAGCACTCTTTTTCCTCCCACCGAGGAAATGGATGGGTTTTAAAGCTGACTGCCAGAAAGCCGTCCCCTTTCCAATTTTCCCAGGGCTCAGGGTGGAAATTCTGGCAGAATGACACAGGGTGGATATCGAGCGAAAGTGTGAACACCTCCTAAATGATTATTGCCTGTTCTAATCTTTTCTGCTGTCCCTGAGTTGAAAACAATAGGAGGAATTTCTTAAGAATGGTGTTTCTAAGGCCAGTCTTAATTATTTCCCCAGGAGGTGCAAGAGGGATCACTGCTGGTTGCGGCGCTGAGGTAGGCTGGAGGCCTCCACTTGAGTGTGCGGAGGTTCTGGTTTTTCCCTAGCGTTGGGACTGGCACTTCCGGGGTCAGGGGGGGTCAGCTGGTTATTTGTTTTACACCATGGTATCAGCTCCCTAGCGACAAGCCTCTCCTGCTTCCTACCTGCTCCCTATCTCCTGCCTCCTGTCCCTGTTCTTGGATTCCCTGGATTGTTTGACCTGGCTTGCTTTACAGACCTCTCCTCTGTGATCCTGTTTTGGCATCTTCCTGGTCTCCTGTGTATGACCTTTGGCTTCCACCTGACCTTCCTTTTGGATCCTCATTTGGCTACTCCATTGACCTTCTGTGTATGACCTGGCTTCACTGACTACGCTTCTGCCTCTGCCTTCTGCTACCATGTGACCTCCAGTTATCAACCCAGCTTGCTTGACTTGATTTGTTCCTCGGGTATCTACGTGTATTCCCTGAATTACCCTCCTGCTCATCTGTGACTCCATTCCTTCCTGCTCTCTTGGAGTACTCTAAGGTTAGTGTCTGGGTCCTTCTGGGTCCTCCTACTTGGGGTTCACTGGGTGCGTTGCTCTATGAGCAGTTGAGAATCTGGGCCTCAGACTTACTAGATTTACCAAGTCCAACTCCACCATCAGGAGCTCTGGTGAAGAACTCCAGGTCCTGGTTCTGCTCTGGTTAAGAGAGTGAGGCACAGCTAGGACTGTTTTTGCCTCCGTGCTTGGGGGTTCTAGTTGCCCAGGACTTGAATTATTTGTTGCATCAGGTTCCTAACAGCCTTGTCCTTAAGAATTCTTGCACATAAAGATGCAACTGTACTCAAATCTAAAATAGTCAGGAACTGGGGCAGATTTTTGATATAATGGATGCCAGTATTGTGTGTTATTATGACTTATGTGAGAGCTCTTTTGTTACAAGATTGTGTGACAGTAAATCTAAAACAAGTAGAATCTGTTGCCCATAGTGACTGTTTATGACTGCTTTCTGCAAACAAAAAGGCAATGAATTTAACCTAAATTTTGCATTTTATTTCTACATTTCTGTGGATCTATTGCATGCTGAGCTCCACCAGGCTTAACCCAAGGACCCCACTATCTGCCATGTCACAATTTTGCCACCCATTCTTCTTATCTGTGATTGTGTTACAGAGTTTATCACACTAGTAACAGCATGAAAGATAATGTTGATTCTAGATGACTCTAAGCCAGGGGTGGGCAACTAATTTTCCCATGGTGCCACATGAGAAATTGAAACGGTTCTAGAGGGCTATGCACGGCGGCGGCAAATTTAGCTTCACCCACTTCTACATTGACTCTGCCCATTCTCATCCAATTTTCCATGTGCCTCCACACAGTTTAATGCTCCAAGAGTCACCCTAACATTATATGCCCCCACATTATAATGTTCCCTCCAAATGTCCCACAGTATTAAGTCCCTCTCCTGGTGCCACAGTTTAAATTGAGGGGAAACTGGAAGGGGACATTAAACTGGGGGCAACTGGAGCAGGATATTAAACTGGGATAGTTGGAGGGGGACATTAAACAGAGGACAAGTAGAGGCAGAAAGGTCCCCCTCCACGGTTTAATATCCTCCTCCAGTTGACCCCAGTTTAATGTCACCCTCCATCTGCCTTCAGTTTAGCTGCCCCCAGTTCCCCCCTCTTACTCACATATGCTGTCTCTTCTCTCCTCCTTATCTTCTATCAGTTTCCATTCCTGGCTGCTTGCTTGCTTTTTCTGTGTAACACAACCACACTGTCCCATGTGGCTCCATCCACTAAAGAGACTCATCATATTCTAGTCAGTTAAAGGACCTTTGATGTTGTCATCAAAGGTCCTTTAGCCAACTTTCAAGTCAGCATCTAGGACTTAAGCAGGCCAGTCCGATACAGGTAGAGAGCCGAATGTGGCCCATGGGCCTACAATGCCCAGGTCTGCTCTAAGCTATGAAGTTTCACTTGAGAAAAAGCATAAAATTGAATTTGGCCTCAGAAGAAATAATGGTAATGTTATTGAATGTTTATCTTCAATAACAGAATATATTTAAAAGTTTTTTGGAAATTCCATACATTTAAAACATTTTATATATATTAAGTTAATATACACTAGCTGGATTTATTTAGTGACATGTTTTTATTTTAGCCCCTTCTTGCCACAGGCATTTTTCGATTTTCGTTTTTGACTCTCTGCCTTCCAAACCCCATAACTTTTTTATTTTTCCACTCGCAGAGCCATATGAGGGCTTAATGTTTGCAGGACAAATTCTTCTTCATGATGCTACCAGTTATTATTCTGTACAATGTACTGGGAAGCTGGAAAAAATTCAGAATGGGGTGAATTTGAAGAAAAAGTACATTTGTTTGACTTCCTTATGGACTTCATTTTTACAGTGCTCACTGTGTGGCCATAATGACATGTCACCTGTATTCTATGTTTCGGTTTAACAAAAATCCAAATCTGTTGCCAAAATTATTATTTTATAAAAGTCTCCATATTCTGATGCATAAGGCGTCTTTTTTGCTGGGACTGGGTGTACTTTTTAGTTATATCATTTTGTGGAATTGATATTGCCCTGTATTTAGGCTGCGGGTCCTTTCAGTATAGGGGAGTCGGTCATGTGACTGGAAGTCAATTGTCAGCTGGTGAGTAATAGGAATGAGAGTTGCGGATTCCTCAATTGCCCAGCTTAACCAGTACAGGGAATGCAGTGTTAAAGAGGACCTTTCACCATTTTGCCCACAGGCAGTTCTATATACTGCCGGAAAGCTGACAGTGTGCTGAGTTCAGCGCACTGTCGGCTTTCCCGATCTGTGCCCGGTGTGAAGAGCTTACGGTCCGGTACCGTAGCTCTTCTATGGTCAGAAGGGCGTTTCTGACATTTAGCCAGAGACGTCCTTCTTCACAGCACAGCCAATCGCGCTGTACTGTGAGAGCTGGGAGGAACTCCCTCCTCCCTCCCTGATAATGCTCGTCTATGGACGAGTACTGCAAGCAGAGGGAGGGGGCGTTCCTCCCGGCTCGCACAGTACAGCACGATTGGCTGTGCTGTGAAGGATGTCTCTGGCTAACTGTCAGAAACGCCCTTCTGACCATAGAAGAGCTACAGTACCGGGACCGTAAGCTCTTCACACTGGGCCCAGATCGGGAAAGCCGACAGTGTGCTGAATTCAGCGCACTGTCAGCTTTCCGGCAGTATATAGAACTGCCTGTGGGCAAAATGGTGAAAGGTCCTCTTTAAGTTTCAATATTCTCCAAATAACCCCTTTAATACAAAAGTAAAATATTACTGTGAAACACATACATATTAGGTATCACTGTGTCTGAAAATTCCCAGCCATGCCACCATTTCAGTCACTGGTTCGCCTCTGCTAAAAATTTTAATAAAAACTGATAAAAGCAATAGACATTCCCCAAAAAGGTATAACTAAAAAGTACACCTGACCCCACAAAAAAGAGATGCCCTACACCTCCCCGTACACAGCAATATAAAAAGTTATGGATGTCATAATATGTTGACTTTTAGAAGAACTTTTTTTTTTTTGCAAAGTTTTTTATTTTTGTTAAGGGGTTAAATTGTAAATAAAACTCTATATAAATTTGGTATCCCTGAAATTGTATTGAAACATAGCATCCAGGTGACATGTCATTTTGGCTGCAGAGTGAACGTCGTAAAAACGAAGCACTTAAAGTCGCACAAATGCACTTTTTCTTCAAATCCACCCTATTCTGAATTTTTCTCCAGGTTCCTAGTACAATGTACAGAATAATAAATAGTAGTATCATAAAGAACAACTTGTCTCACAAACATTAAGATCTCGTATGACTCTGAGAACGGGAAAATAAAAAAATTATGGGGTTTGGAAGGTGGGGAGTCAAAAATAAAAACTGAAAAATATCACCGGTGGGACGGGGTTAATAGGCATTATTAATACCAGAGAGGCATTAGGGGCCATATTTATGTAAGAAGGCATCAGGTGCATAACTAATACAAGGAGACATAAGATGCTATAATTAATAATTGGGCAGTATTAAGTTTAGGTGGAACTCAGGGGCATTATTGATTTAAGAGGGTTCACAGGACAATGTTAATTAGCGGGCATTATTCATTGAGGGGCACTATTAATTAACAAGGGCAGATAGGAGCATTATTAAATTAAAAAGACTCTTGGGGGTATTACTCATTTCCAGGGGATTTTTATATGATATATTTTATAATTTGGGGCAGCAGCAGGATGAGGCTTTATGTACATTAGGAAATGTGGGTCAGGTGCTTGGAAAAGTGAGGAGTCAAATATGTTTGACAAGTAACAGCTGGTAGAAGTGACCATGGTGGTCTAGATGGAAAAGACAAGAAATGTGAGCGACTACAGTCAGAGATGTAATTGCAACATTTTCCCTCCACTTTATTACCTAAATAGTCTGCACAGACTTGTGTAGAGCTGCTATCTGCCACTATCACGTATAGTGGTAATATCGGTGTACCTGAGTTAGGACCCACTTAGTTGTATTCACTCCCCCACTGCTGAGCCCCTAGCTTCCGCCTCTGTTCAAAACATTACTTGGGGAACTATTGACCTGTAAGTTAACCTGTATTGTAGGTGAAGTATTTAGAGACTCACTCATTGATAAAAAAGATTAAAGAACCCATAATATGAATGTAATAACGATTTGGGTAAGTGATTAAAATATTAGAGTGAAAGGATTACTTTATTGAGTAAAACTATTCAATTGAAAGGAGGCTCTAGTACACTCTTGGGTCACCTCTAGCATGGATACAAGATATGATCAGGCATGGAAGTGAAGTGTCCTCAGATCATCTCTACAGCAGTTTGGGCAATAAAGGTAGTATTGAAGTGATCACCATGAGGCCCCTTTACTTGTTCCTGACTGTTGTGGAACCTGAATAATGTAGCAATACAGGTGTATGTTCATGACACCATTGCTAACAAAGGGGATTGTGGGTGACTGTCGGGGCAGGGAATATAATAGATACTGTGATACCATATCTTCTGCTAAATGCATGGAAATGTGGCCATAGTCAGGGGTGTGTAATTAATATGTTATCTGTCTCTGGATGGTGGACAAAGAATCTGTGGGAGTTGGTTGTGCTTGTTGGTAGACAAGAAATTCTGTCTACTGGTGTTCTGTCTGAGTTGTCTGGAGCCTTTTTGTCATGCGTACATGCCCTCAGATACCTACTAGAGATGAGCAAGTACTGTTCGGATCAGCCGATCCGAACAGCACGCTCCATAGAAATGAATGGATGCACCTGGTACTTCCGCTTTGACGGCGGCCGGCCGCTTAAACCCCCCCCCCCCCCCCGTGCCGGCTACGTCCATTCATTTCTATGCGAGCTTGCTGTTCGGATTGGCTGATCCGAACAGCACTCGCTCATCTCTAATACCTACTCCTTCCAACACATCCTAACAGCTAGTTCAATACAACCTATATAGTGAGCAAGTAATTGAAACAACCATCATACTACTCTCATTCCAGTGATATGATTCCTCACAAAGTCTATCAACTGGTCAAGATGTCTTTGTGTGCGCCGTAGAGGCATGCCAACGATGTCTCACCAAGTACACTACCCAAAAGTATCCTCTTTTTATAGGGCTAACAGTAAAGCACCAGTATACATTCTTCTGGTAAAGCAGTGTCTAGTCACACTACACCTGTAATCATTTATATATCTGATGAAACAAAACTATATTCCAAGTTTTGCAGCAATTGGACATTTCTAGCTAGGTGTGATACTCTTTGTGAGTGTATATAGCCACTATTCTGTAATATCTCAATGATAACAACTAGAGATGAGCGAGTACTGTTCGGATCAGCCGATCCGAACAGCACGCTCGCATAGAAATGAATGGACGTAGCCGTCACGCGGGGGATTAAGCGGCCGGCCGCCGTCAAAGCGGAAGTACCAGGTGCATCCATTCATCTCTAATAATAACTAGAGATGAGCGAACACTAAAATGTTCGAGGTTCGAAATTCGATTCGAACAGCCGCTCAATGTTCGTGTGTTCGAACGGGTTTCGAACCCCATTATAGTCTATGGGGAACAGATACTCGTTAAGGGGGAAACCCAAATCCGTGTCTGGAGGGTCACCAAGTCCACTATGACACCCCAGGAAATGATGCCAACACCTCTGGAATGACACTGGGACAGCAGGGGAAGCATGTCTGGGGGCATCTAACACACCAAAGACCCTCTATTACCCCAACATCACAGCCTAACAACTACACACTTTACACACTCAATACCACCTCTCTGACAGTAGGAAAACACCTTGAAACATGTGTATTTGGCACTTGCAGTGAGGAGAGCTTGTCACCAGCAGTGAATTTGGCCCTTGTAGTAAGTTGAGGTTGGCACCAACATTTGTTTTGAAAATCAGGGTGGATTGAGCCTCTAACCAGCAGAGTTTGGGCAAATTCATGGTGGAGGGAGCCTCTAAAAACCCCAGTTTGGACCAATTCATGGTGGAGGGAGACTCTAAAAACCCCAGTTTGGACCAATTCATGGTGGAGGGAGCCTCTAAAAACCCCAGTTTGGACCAATTCATGGTGGAGGGAGCCTCTAACCAGCCCAGTTTGGGCAAATTCATGGTGGAGGGAGCCTCTAACCAGCCCAGTTTGGACCAATTAATGGTGGAGGGAGCCTCTAACCAGCCCAGTTTGGACCAATTAATGGTGGAGGGAGCCTCTAACCACCCCAGTTTGGACCAATTCATGGTGGAGGGAGCCTCTAACCAGCCCAGTTTGGACCAATTCATGGTGGAGGGAGCCTCTAAAAAACCCAGTTTGGACCAATTCATGGTGGAGGGAGCCTCTAAACAGCCCAGTTTGGGCAAATTCATGGTGGAGGGAGCCTCTAACCACCCCAGTTTGGACCAATTCATGGTGGAGGGAGCCTCTAAACAGCCAAGTTTGGACCAATTCATGGTGAAGGGAGCCTCTAAAAACCCGTTTGGACCAATTCATGGTGGAGGGAGCCTCTAACCAGCCCAGTTTGGGCAAATTCATGGTGGAGGGAGCCTCTAAACAGCCCAGTTTGGGCAAATTCATGGTGGAGGGAGCCTCTAACCAGCCCAGTTTGGACCAATTCATGGTGGAGGGAGCCTCTAACCAGCCCAGTTTGGGCAAATTCATGGTGGAGGGAGCCTCTAAACAGCCCAGTTTGGGCAAATTCATGGTGGAGGGAGCCTCTAAACAGCCAAGTTTGGACCAATTCATGGTGAAGGGAGCCTCTAAAAACCCGTTTGGACCAATTCATGGTGGAGGGAGCCTCTAACCAGCCCAGTTTGGGCAAATTCATGGTGGAGGGAGCCTCTAAACAGCCCAGTTTGGGCAAATTCATGGTGGAGGGAGCCTCTAACCAGCCCAGTTTGGACCAATTCATGGTGGAGGGAGCCTCTAACCAGCCCAGTTTGGGCAAATTCATGGTGGAGGGAGCCTCTAAACAGCCCAGTTTGGGCAAATTCATGGTGGAGGGAGCCTCTAACCAGCCCAGTTTGGACCAATTAATGGTGGAGGGAGCCTCTAAACAGCCAAGTTTTGGGAAATTCATGGTGGAGGGAGCCTCTAACCAGCCCAGTTTGGACCAATTCATGGTGGAGGGAGCCTCTAACCAGCCCAGTTTGGACCAATTCATGGTGGAGGGAGCCTCTAAACAGCCCAGTTTGGGCAAATTCATGGTGGAGGGAGCCTCTAAAAAACCCAGTTTGGACCAATTCATGGTGGAGGGAGCCTCTAATTAGCCCAGTTTGGACCAATTAATTGTGGAGGGAGCCTCTAACCAGCCCAGTTTGGACCAATTAATGGTGGAGGGAGCCTCTAACCACCCCAGTTTGGGCAAATTCATGGTGGAGGGAGCCTCTAACCAGCCCAGTTTGGACCAATTAATGGTGGAGGGAGCCTCTAAACAGCCAAGTTTTGGGAAATTCATGGTGGAGGGAGCCTCTAACCAGCCCAGTTTGGACCAATTCATGGTGGAGGGAGCCTCTAAACAGCCCAGTTTGGGAAAATTCATGGTGGAGGGAGCCTCTAACCAGCCCAGTTTGGACCAATTCATGGTGGAGGGAGCCTCTAACCAGCCCAGTTTGGGCAAATTCATGGTGGAGGGAGCCTCTAAACAGCCCAGTTTGGGCAAATTCATGGTGGAGGGAGCCTCTAACCAGCCCAGTTTGGACCAATTAATGGTGGAGGGAGTCTCTAAACAGCCAAGTTTTGGGAAATTCATGGTGGAGGGAGCCTCTAACCAGCCCAGTTTGGACCAATTCATGGTGGAGGGAGCCTCTAAACAGCCCAGTTTGGGCAAATTCATGGTGGAGGGAGCCTCTAAACAGCCAAGTTTGGACCAATTCATGGTGAAGGGAGCCTCTAAAAACCCGTTTGGACCAATTCATGGTGGAGGGAGCCTCTAACCAGCCCAGTTTGGGCAAATTCATGGTGGAGGGAGCCTCTAAACAGCCCAGTTTGGGCAAATTCATGGTGGAGGGAGCCTCTAACCAGCCCAGTTTGGACCAATTCATGGTGGAGGGAGCCTCTAACCAGCCCAGTTTGGGCAAATTCATGGTGGAGGGAGCCTCTAAACAGCCCAGTTTGGGCAAATTCATGGTGGAGGGAGCCTCTAACCAGCCCAGTTTGGACCAATTAATGGTGGAGGGAGCCTCTAAACAGCCAAGTTTTGGGAAATTCATGGTGGAGGGAGCCTCTAACCAGCCCAGTTTGGACCAATTCATGGTGGAGGGAGCCTCTAAACAGCCCAGTTTGGGCAAATTCATGGTGGAGGGAGCCTCTAAACAGCCAAGTTTGGACCAATTCATGGTGAAGGGAGCCTCTAAAAACCCGTTTGGACCAATTCATGGTGGAGGGAGCCTCTAACCAGCCCAGTTTGGGCAAATTCATGGTGGAGGGAGCCTCTAAACAGCCCAGTTTGGGCAAATTCATGGTGGAGGGAGCCTCTAACCAGCCCAGTTTGGACCAATTCATGGTGGAGGGAGCCTCTAACCAGCCCAGTTTGGGCAAATTCATGGTGGAGGGAGCCTCTAAACAGCCCAGTTTGGGCAAATTCATGGTGGAGGGAGCCTCTAACCAGCCCAGTTTGGACCAATTAATGGTGGAGGGAGCCTCTAAACAGCCAAGTTTTGGGAAATTCATGGTGGAGGGAGCCTCTAACCAGCCCAGTTTGGACCAATTCATGGTGGAGGGAGCCTCTAAACAGCCCAGTTTGGGCAAATTCATGGTGGAGGGAGCCTCTAAACAGCCAAGTTTGGACCAATTCATGGTGAAGGGAGCCTCTAAAAACCCGTTTGGACCAATTCATGGTGGAGGGAGCCTCTAACCAGCCCAGTTTGGGCAAATTCATGGTGGAGGGAGCCTCTAAACAGCCCAGTTTGGGCAAATTCATGGTGGAGGGAGCCTCTAACCAGCCCAGTTTGGACCAATTCATGGTGGAGGGAGCCTCTAACCAGCCCAGTTTGGGCAAATTCATGGTGGAGGGAGCCTCTAAACAGCCCAGTTTGGGCAAATTCATGGTGGAGGGAGCCTCTAACCAGCCCAGTTTGGACCAATTAATGGTGGAGGGAGCCTCTAAACAGCCAAGTTTTGGGAAATTCATGGTGGAGGGAGCCTCTAACCAGCCCAGTTTGGACCAATTCATGGTGGAGGGAGCCTCTAACCAGCCCAGTTTGGACCAATTCATGGTGGAGGGAGCCTCTAAACAGCCCAGTTTGGGCAAATTCATGGTGGAGGGAGCCTCTAAAAAACCCAGTTTGGACCAATTCATGGTGGAGGGAGCCTCTAATTAGCCCAGTTTGGACCAATTAATTGTGGAGGGAGCCTCTAACCAGCCCAGTTTGGACCAATTAATGGTGGAGGGAGCCTCTAACCACCCCAGTTTGGGCAAATTCATGGTGGAGGGAGCCTCTAACCAGCCCAGTTTGGACCAATTAATGGTGGAGGGAGCCTCTAAACAGCCAAGTTTTGGGAAATTCATGGTGGAGGGAGCCTCTAACCAGCCCAGTTTGGACCAATTCATGGTGGAGGGAGCCTCTAAACAGCCCAGTTTGGGCAAATTCATGGTGGAGGGAGCCTCTAACCAGCCAAGTTTGGACCAATTCATGGTGGAGGGAGCCTCTAATTAGCCCAGTTTGGACCAATTAATTGTGGAGGGAGCCTCTAACCAGCCCAGTTTGGACCAATTCATGGTGGAGGGAGCCTCTAACCAGCCCAGTTTGGGCAAATTCATGGTGGAGGGAGCCTCTAAACAGCCCAGTTTGGGCAAATTCATGGTGGAGGGAGCCTCTAACCAGCCCAGTTTGGACCAATTAATGGTGGAGGGAGCCTCTAAACAGCCAAGTTTTGGGAAATTCATGGTGGAGGGAGCCTCTAACCAGCCCAGTTTGGACCAATTCATGGTGGAGGGAGCCTCTAAACAGCCCAGTTTGGGCAAATTCATGGTGGAGGGAGCCTCTAAACAGCCAAGTTTGGACCAATTCATGGTGGAGGGAGCCTCTAACCACCCCAGTTTGGGCAAATTCATGGTGGAGGGAGCCTCTAACCAGCCCAGTTTGGACCAATTAATGGTGGAGGGAGCCTCTAAACAGCCAAGTTTTGGGAAATTCATGGTGGAGGGAGCCTCTAACCAGCCCAGTTTGGACCAATTCATGGTGGAGGGAGCCTCTAAACAGCCCAGTTTGGGCAAATTCATGGTGGAGGGAGCCTCTAAAAAACCCAGTTTGGACCAATTCATGGTGGAGGGAGCCTCTAATTAGCCCAGTTTGGACCAATTAATTGTGGAGGGAGCCTCTAACCAGCCCAGTTTGGGCAAATTCATGGTGGAGGGAGCCTCTAACCAGCCCAGTTTGGACCAATTCATGGTGGAGGGAGCCTCTAACCAGCCCAGTTTGGACCAATTCATGGTGGAGGGAGCCTCTAAAAAACCCAGTTTGGACCAATTCATGGTGGAGGGAGCCTCTAAACAGCCCAGTTTTGGCAAATTCATGGTGGAAGGAGCCTCTAACCAGCAGAGTTGTGGGAAAGCAGGGTGGAGGGAGCCTCTAACCAGCAGATTTGGTGGAAATCAGGGTGGAGGGAGCCTCTAACCAGCAGAGTTGGGGGAAATCATGTTGGAGGGAGCCTAGTATTAGCAGAATTGTGCAACGCTTATGGTGGATGAGTATGAGGATGCGGAGGAATTGGAGAGGTTGAGTACAGACATGGAGTTTCATGTTGGGGTGCTTTACACAGGTGGGCACAAAAATGAAGGCTCTATCCAGTGGTGGTTCATTTTTATCAAAGTGAGCCGGTCGGCACTCTCAGCTGACAGACGGGTGCGCTTGTCAGTGATGATGCCACCGGCTGCACTGAACACCCTCTCAGATAGGACGCTGGCGGCAGGACAGGACAGCACCTCCAAGGCATATAGGGCAAGTTCAAGCCACAGGTCCAACTTCGACACCCAATACGTGTAGGGCGCAGAGGGGTCGGAGAGGACAGGGCTGTGGTCGGAAAGGTATTCCCGCAACATGCGCCTATACTTCTCACGCCTGGTGACACTAGGACCCTCCGTGGCGGCACTTTGGCGAGGGGGTGCCATCAAGGTGTCCCAGACCTTAGACAGTGTGCCCCTCGTTTGTGTGGACCGGTGAGAACTTGGTTGCCTACTGGAGGAACTGCCCTCCCTGCCGCCACTGTCACATGCTGGAAACATCTCCATCATATTCTGCACCAATTGCCTGTGGCAAGCATTGATGCGATTGGCCCTCCCCTCTACCGGAATAAAAGACGAGATGTTGTTTTTATACCGGGGGTCAAGGATAGCAAAGATCCAGTACTGGTTGTCCTCCATGATTTTGACAATACGCTTGTCGGTTGTAAAGCACCCCAACATGAACTCAGCCATGTCTGCCACAGTGTTAGTTGGCATGACTCCTCTGGCCCCACCGGAAAGTTCAATCTCCATTTCCTCCTCATCCTCCATGTCTACCCATCCGCGCTGCAACAATGGGACGATTCGAAGTTGCCCGGAAGCCTCCTGTATCACCATCACATCATCGGACAACTCTTCTTCCTCCTCCTCCTCCTCCTCCTCCTCCATTAAACGCAGTGAAGCGGACAGATGTGTGGACCTACTCTCCAGCTGTGACGGATCGGATGCTATCCCTAACTCCTCTGTGTGATCTGAGTTATCCCTGATGTCAATCAGGGATTCTCTCAGAACACACAAGAGCGGGATTGTAAGGCTCACCATCGCATCCTCAGAGCTCACCCTCCTTGTGGACTCCTCAAAGACCCGTAGGATGTCACAAAGGTCTCTCATCCATGGCCACTCATGGATGTGAAACTGAGGCAGCTGACTTTGTGGCACCCTAGGGTTTTGTAGCTGGTATTCCATCAAAGGTCTCTGCTGCTCAACCACTCTATTCAACATCTGAAACGTTGAGTTCCAGCGTGTGGGGACGTCGCACAAAAGCCGGTGTTGTGGCACATGCAGGCGTTGCTGGAGAGATTTTAAGCTAGCAGCGGCTACTGTCGACTTGCGAAAGTGGGCGCACATGCGCCGCACTTTCACCAGTAGCTCTGGAACATTGGGGTAGCTCTTTAGGAAACGTTGCACCACTAGGTTGAAGACGTGGGCCAGGCATGGAACATGTTGGAGTCCGGCAAGCTCCAGAGCTGCTACCAGGTTCCGGCCGTTATCACAAACGACCATGCCTGGGCCCAGGTGCAGCGGCTCAAACCATATTGCCGTCTCATCGAGGAGGGCATCCCTCACCTCGGAGGCAGTGTGCTGTCTGTCCCCCAAGCTGATCAGCTTCAGCACAGCCTGCTGACGTCTACCAACGCCAGTGCTGCAACGTTTCCAACTCGTAGCTGGGGTCAATCTAACAGCGGAGGAGGAGGCGGTGGCGGAGGAGGAGGCGGTGGCGGAGGAGGAGGCGGTAGAGGAGGAGGAGGAGGGGGGTGTTCTTCTCGTGTCCCTGCCAGGAATGTTAGGCGGGGAGACGAGGTACACCGGGCCAGTTTGGGAAGCAGTCCCAGCCTCAACTACATTCACCCAGTGTGCCGTCAGTGAAATGTAGCGTCCCTGTCCGCATGCACTTGTCCACGCGTCGGTGGTCAAGTGGACCTTTGTGCAAAGCGCGGAACTAAGGGCCCGCCTGATGTTGAGTGACACGTGCTGGTGCAAGGCGGGGACGGCACACCGGGAGAAGTAGTGACGGCTAGGGACGGCATAGCGAGGTGCCGCAGTTGCCATCAGGTCCAGGAAGGCGGGAGTTTCAACAAGCCGGAACGCCAACATCTCCTGGGCCAGCAGTTTAGCGATGTTGGCGTTCAAGGCTTGCGCGTGTGGGTGGTTAGCAGTGTATTTCTGCCGCCGCTCCAATGTCTGAGAGATGGTGGGTTGTTGTAAAGAAACGCCTGATGGTGCCTTTGATGGTGCAGGAGAAGGAGATAAGACAGGACCAGGGGAGGATGAGGTAGAAGTCAACAAAGTGGCGGAGGCAGATGAAGTGGTGTCCTGGCTCGTCCTCTGGAGTGCATCGCCAGCACAGTCAGCAGTGGCAGTGGCAGAGGCAGAGGCAGAGGCAGTGGCAGTGGCGTGAACGGCAGGCGGCCTTTGTCCTGCCGTTGCTGCCTGCCACTGATTCCAGTGCTTGGATTCCAAATGACGGCGCATTGAAGTGGTGGACAGGTTGCTCTTCTCAGAGCCCCTAATCAATTTCGAGAGGCAAATTGTGCAGACAACACTATATCTGTCCTCGGCGCATTCCTTGAAAAAACTCCACACCTTCGAGAAACGTGCCCTCGAGGTGGGAGTTTTTCGGGGCTGGGTACGAACTGGAACATCTTGGGAGATTCCGGGTGTGGCCTGGCTTCGCCTAAGCTGCTGACCTCTGCCTCTGCCTCTAGCTACCCTTTTTGGTGCTGCACCTGCCTCAACATCCACACTACTTTCCCCGCTTGACATCCCCCCTGTCCAGGTCGGGTCAGTGTCCTCATCATCCACCACTTCCTCTTCCAACTCCTGTCTCATCTCCTCCTCCCGCACAATGCGCCGGTCAACTGGATGCCCTGACGGCAACTGCGTCACATCATCGTCGATGAGGGTGGGTTGCTGGTCATCCACCACCAAATCGAACGGAGATGGAGGAGACTCTAGTGTTTGAGCATCTGGACACAGATGCTCCTCTGTTAGGTTCGTGGAATCGTGACGTGGAGAGGCAGGTTGAGGGACAATGAAAGGAGCGGAGAACAGCTCTGGGGAGCAGGGACAGTTTGGTTTATTGTTCTGTAAAGCTTCGGAATTTTGGGAGGAAGGAAGACAAGACTGTTGGGTAATAGGAGGAGAGGAGGCAGAGTCTGACTGGCTGCTGGACAATGTGCTGTAAGCGTTCTCTGACAGCCATTGCAAGACCTGTTCCTGGTTCTCGGGCCTACTAAGGTTTGTACCCTGCAGTTTAGTTAATGTGGCAAGCAACCCTGGCACTGTGGAGTGGCGCAATGCTTGCTGCCCCACAGGAGTAGGCACGGGACGCCCTGTGGCTTCACTGCTACCTTGCTCCCCAGAACCATTCCCCCGACCTCGCCCACGGCCTCGTCCACGTCCCTTTCCGGGAGCCTTGCGCATTTTGAATTCCTAGTTAGAAATTGGCACTGTATACCAGTAGTAAAAATTGTGGGTGCACGTAACCCCAATATATTCTTTGAATTCCCAGTCAGACAATGGCACTGTATACCAGTAGTAAAAATTGTGGGTGCACGTAACCCCAATATATTCTTTGAATTCCCAGTCAGAAACTGGCACTATATGGCAGTAGCAAGAAATGAGGGTATTTGTATTCCCAATATACTCTTTGAATTCCCAGTCAGACAATGGCACTGTATACCAGTAGTAAAAATTGTGGGTGCACGTAACCCCAATATATTCTTTGAATTCCCAGTCAGAAACTGGCACTATATGGCAGTAGCAAGAAATGAGGGTATTTGTATTCCCAATATACTCTTTGAATTCCCAGTCAGACAATGGCACTGTATACCAGTAGTAAAAATTGTGGGTGCACGTAACCCCAATATATTCTTTGAATTACCAGTCAGAAACTGGCACTATATGGCAGTAGCAAGAAATGAGGGTATTTGTATTCCCAATATACTCTTTGAATTCCCAGTCAGACAATGGCACTGTATACCAGTAGTAAAAATTGTGGGTGCACGTAACCCCAATATATTCTTTGAATTCCCAGTCAGAAACTGGCACTATATGGCAGTAGCAAGAAATGAGGGTATTTGTATTCCCAATATACTCTTTGAATTCCCAGTCAGACAATGGCACTGTATACCAGTAGTAAAAATTGTGGGTGCACGTAACCCCAATATATTCTTTGAATTCCCAGTCAGAAACTGGCACTATATGGCAGTAGCAAGAAATGAGGGTATTTGTATTCCCAATATACTCTTTGAATTCCCAGTCAGACAATGGCACTGTATACCAGTAGTAAAAATTGTGGGTGCACGTAACCCCAATATATTCTTTGAATTACCAGTCAGAAACTGGCACTATATGGCAGTAGCAAGAAATGAGGGTATTTGTATTCCCAATATACTCTTTGAATTCCCAGTCAGACAATGGCACTGTATACCAGTAGTAAAAATTGTGGGTGCACGTAACCCCAATATATTCTTTGAATTCCCAGTCAGAAACTGGCACTATATGGCAGTAGCAAGAAATGAGGGTATTTGTATTCCCAATATACTCTTTGAATTCCCAGTCAGACAATGGCACTGTATACCAGTAGTAAAAATTGTGGGTGCACGTAACCCCAATATATTCTTTGAATTCCCAGTCAGAAACTGGCACTATATGGCAGTAGCAAGAAATGAGGGTATTTGTATTCCCAATATACTCTTTGAATTCCCAGTCAGACAATGGCACTGTATACCAGTAGTAAAAATTGTGGGTGCACGTAACCCCAATATATTCTTTGAATTCCCAGTCAGAAACTGGCACTATATGGCAGTAGCAAGAAATGAGGGTATTTGTATTCCCAATATACTCTTTGAATTCCCAGTCAGACAATGGCACTGTATACCAGTAGTAAAAATTGTGGGTGCACGTAACCCCAATATATTCTTTGAATTCCCAGTCAGAAACTGGCACTATATGGCAGTAGCAAGAAATGAGGGTATTTGTATTCCCAATATACTCTTTGAATTCCCAGTCAGACAATGGCACTGTATACCAGTAGTAAAAATTGTGGGTGCACGTAACCCCAATATATTCTTTGAATTACCAGTCAGAAACTGGCACTATATGGCAGTAGCAAGAAATGAGGGTATTTGTATTCCCAATATACTCTTTGAATTCCCAGTCAGACAATGGCACTGTATACCAGTAGTAAAAATTGTGGGTGCACGTAACCCCAATATATTCTTTGAATTACCAGTCAGAAACTGGCACTATATGGCAGTAGCAAGAAATGAGGGTATTTATAACCCCAATATATTCTTTGAATTCCCAGTCAGACAATGGCACTGTATACCAGTAGTAAAAATTGTGGGTGCACGTAACCCCAATATATTCTTTGAATTCCCAGTCAGAAACTGGCACTATATGGCAGTAGCAAGAAATGAGGGTATTTGTATTCCCAATATACTCTTTGAATTCCCAGTCAGACAGTGGCACTGTATACCAGTAGTAAAAATTGTGGGTGCACGTAACCCCAATATATTCTTTGAATTCCCAGTCAGAAACTGGCACTATATGGCAGTAGCAAGAAATGAGGGTATTTGTATTCCCAATATACTCTTTGAATTCCCAGTCATACAATGGCACTGTATACCAGTAGTAAAAATTGTGGGTGCACGTAACCCCAATATATTCTTTGAATTCCCAGTCAGAAACTGGCACTATATGGCAGTAGCAAGAAATGAGGGTATTTGTATTCCCAATATACTCTTTGAATTCCCAGTCAGACAATGGCACTGTATACCAGTAGTAAAAATTGTGGGTGCACGTAACCCCAATATATTCTTTGAATTCCCAGTCAGAAACTGGCACTATATGGCAGTAGCAAGAAATGAGGGTATTTGTATTCCCAATATACTCTTTGAATTCCCAGTCAGACAATGGCACTGTATACCAGTAGTAAAAATTGTGGGTGCACGTAACCCCAATATATTCTTTGAATTCCCAGTCAGAAACTGGCACTATATGGCAGTAGCAAGAAATGAGGGTATTTGTATTCCCAATATACTCTTTGAATTCCCAGTCAGACAATGGCACTGTATACCAGTAGTAAAAATTGTGGGTGCACGTAACCCCAATATATTCTTTGAATTCCCAGTCAGAAACTGGCACTATATGGCAGTAGCAAGAAATGAGGGTATTTATAACCCCAATATATTCTTTGAATTCCCAGTCAGACAATGGCACTGTATACCAGTAGTAAAAATTGTGGGTGCACGTAACCCCAATATATTCTTTGAATTCCCAGTCAGAAACTGGCACTATATGGCAGTAGCAAGAAATGAGGGTATTTGTATTCCCAATATACTCTTTGAATTCCCAGTCAGACAATGGCACTGTATACCAGTAGTAAAAATTGTGGGTGCACGTAACCCCAATATATTCTTTGAATTCCCAGTCAGACACTGGCACTATATGGCAGTAGCAAGAAATGAGGGTATTTGTATTCCCAATATATTCTTTGAATTCCCAGTCAGACAATGGCACTGTATACCAGTAGTAAAAATTGTGGGTGCACGTAACCCCAATATATTCTTTGAATTCCCAGTCAGAAACTGGCACTATATGGCAGTAGCAAGAAATGAGGGTATTTGTATTCCCAATATATTCTTTGAATTCCCAGTCAGACAATGGCACTGTATACCAGTAGTAAAAATTGTGGGTGTATATAGCCCCAATTCTATTGCTAGGGGACTTGCAGGGTATTTCTGGGGTGAAGGTGGGGGGGCACACCGTTGGAACGGGTATCGGGGTATATATCGGGTATACGGGAATACACTGACAGTGTATTCCATTCAGGATCCTGGGAAAGCTGGGTTGCGGCGATTGAGCCCGTCAGTGCCACGTTACACTGACAAGCTTCTCCCTGGAATTTAGCTCTTACAAGAGCTGTTGGTTGTCTTCTCCTTCCTATCCTAGCCTGTCCCTGCCTACCCAGAATCTAAGCCCTAGCTAGCTGGACGGAAACCTCCGTCCTCGGTGAATTGCAAGCTCAGAATGACGCGAAGCTGGGCGTCGCTGTTCTTTTAAATTAGAGGTCACATGTTTTCGGCAGCCAATGGGTTTTGCCTACTTTTTTCAACGTCACCGGTGTCGTAGTTCCTGTCCCACCTACCCTGCGCTGTTATTGGAGCAAAAAAGGCGCCAGGGAAGGTGGGAGGGGAATCGAGTAATGGCGCACTTTACCACGCGGTGTTCGATTCGATTCGAACATGCCGAACAGCCTAATATCCGATCGAACATGAGTTCGATAGAACACTGTTCGCTCATCTCTAATAATAACCTTATAACACAGTATCAGCACAAACTTATGAGGTATCTGTCTTGCAGCACTTATTTGATCAACCTCTATGAGGAGGTAAGGTCTAGACAGGGTGAGATGTTGGATATCATAGATCTTGATTTTTTTTATATGAGGTATTACACTTCAAAACTATTATATTCATAGGGCATTAGGGAAGGCTCAAACTGCTGGCTTCAGTAGACCTAATCCATTTATTATGGTGTACAGCAAAGTTACATTACTGCTGGAAAAAGGTTCTTCTGCTGATATTTTTATGCTGTGAGATAAGAGTCTGCAGGGATATATATTCTTGTATTCTTAGAGCAGAGTTAGAACTTAAAAGTAAAGGTTAACTTAGGGAATTAACATGAATGAGTCTATTTTCAGCTAGAAAAGTAATACTATTGAATTAGACAATTCATATACCCCTTCCTGTTTCTGATTTGTATATCATGTATGAATAAAGTATGTTTTAGCAGCAGAAAACATATGAAACCCTCAACAATACTCAAACTAGTAGTCTGGTTAGTTAAAACATTTTCACCCATGAGGTCTATGTTATTTATGTATATCGCCTAAGATATGTACAATATGTATCTCTATTTATATATACATAATTATATGTCTCCAACCTTTTTTATATGTGTTTCTACTATGCGTGCTGGTGATAAGGTGAAAGTTGTGTTTATGACTAATGACCAGTAATCCCGGGTAACTGGCATTGTTCTAATTAATTAGGCTGAGTGCCAACAGTAAGGAAATTACACCAGACACACAATGTTGGTATTAGTTCCTCTCTCAACCAAGAAGGAAATACTGATACACTTTTATAAATAGTAGCAGAGAAAGGAAGAGAAATAACAACAATGTAAGTTTTCATATTCATTCCTGATTGGCATAGTACATTTCAATCAAACAGAAAAAGTTTAATCAGTTCCATATATAGCCAGCTACTCCCGGTCCTGTGTGGTAACCTTGGGGAGCGGTCTTCTGACAGCAAGCCAAGCATTTGTTTTTCTTGCACCCATCCTGGATGCAGGCGCCATCTTATCATATAACATTATACCAGTTTCAAGCATAAGCAACGATATTTAGCATTCAGCTTTTAAGGATAACAATGTTTTTTTATACATTACATGATTATAACCTTCAGTCTGGTAGATAGGACAGCAGTGGATGAGGGTGTTTGGTAAGTAAAATTTTGTTGCTACTGTTGTATTGTAAATTTGTTTGATATTTTGAATAATAATAAACATCAAAAAAGGGGAACAAAGAGCTATTGAATATCATTTACCTTGCTTTCTCCAAGGCACTTCATACTGTATCATTAAAAAGGTTCGGAAATAGAATGAGAAGATTTAGACAAAGGAAAAATTGGCGTATGTGGTTAAGTAAGTGGCTCAATCAGTTATTATAAAGTACAGTATGTACTTAGACTGGATCGCACTGGTCTCTAACACAGTTATTAAAGGATTTCCTAGAATCAACATTTATCACCTGTATAAAGGATAGAAGATAGAAAAATTATCCACCCTATTGTCAGAGCCTGAGTACTTTAATAATATTTGTGTGTTTTCTGGCAGTGACGGATCCAGGGTTTGCGAGGCCCTGGGCAATTGACTTTGGCGGGGCCCTACGCGCAGCGCGCCGCAGCAAATTAGGCCCCGCCCACTTTTATGTTGACTCCGCCCATTCTCATTCATTTTTCATGTGATTCCACACAGTATAATCCTCCTACAGTCACCCGTAAATTATATGTCCCCCCCTCCATCTCTCCCCATTTTCATATACACCCTTCATCTACCCCTAGTTTCATGTCCCCCCCCTCTATCTCTGTCCCCAGTTTCATCACGTTCTCCCCCTTCATCTGCCCACAGTTTAATGTCCCCCGTCTCTGCCCCAGTGTCATGCTGTCCCCACCCCTCCCCTTCATTTGCCCCCCAGTTTTATCGGGCCCCCTCCATCTCTGTCCCCAGTTTCATCACGTTCTCCCCCTTCATCTGCCCACAGTTTAATGTCCCCCGTCTCTGCCCCAGTGTCATGCCGTTCCCCCCTCCCCTTCATTTGCCCCCCAGTTTCATGGGGCCCCCTCCATCTCTGTCCCCAGTTTCATCACGTTCTCCCCCTTCATCTGCCCACAGTTTAATGTCCCCCGTCTCTGCCCCAGTGTCATGCCGTTCCCCCCCTCCCCTTCATTTGCCCCCCAGTTTTATTGGGCCCCCTCCATCTCTGTCCCCAGTTTCATGCCGTTCTCTCCCAACCCCCTTCATCTTCCCCAGTGTCATGCCGTTCCCCCCTCCCCTTCATTTGCCCCCCAGTTTTATGGGGCCCCCTCCATCTCTGTCCCCAGTTTCATCACGTTCTCCCCCCTTCATCTGCCCACAGTTTAATGTCCCCCGTCTCTGCCCCACCTTCCATCGTTCCCCCGACGCTCCTCTCTCCAGTCACATACGCGATGCAGGAGCTGTGACCTCAGCTCCTGCTTAGCTACGGCCTGGCTTGCGTGTGTAAGCGTGATGTGATGACGTCATCGCGCCTACACACGCAAGCCGGGCCGGAGCTTTAAAGCTAAGCGCGGGGCCCCGGGCGGTTGCCCGGCTCGCCCGGCCCTGGATCCGCCCCTGTTTTCTGGTGGGGTTTGGTTGGGGATTTGAGTCGGTGTTCTGTGGCTCTCTGGTGGTTTTCTTAACACTAGGCTATGGATTTGGGTGTTGAGTATCTGCCTTAAGTGTACACTTGAGGTTTCTTTGATTTGAGCCTCAGGACTCGTTCACATCTGCGCCCAGGTGTCCGTTCTGCAGGTTTCCATTTCCTGCATAAAACAGAGCAGGAGACGGAAACCTGCAGGAGTCTTTCTCACCCATTCTTTTGAATGGGTGAGAAAGCTGTCTGGCCGTGAGCAGCGGTGAGCGTTTTATGCTCTCCGCCGCAAAACTGGGTTTTTTAATCCGGACACAGAGTCGGACATGCAGTACTCTGTGTCCGGATTAAAAAAAACTGTTTCGCAGCGGAGAGCATAAAACGCTCACCGCCGCTCACGGCCAGACCTGGTCTGTGGTTTCCATCTTCTTGCATGCAGAAGACGGAAACCACAGAACGGAGACCAGAACACAGGTGTGAACCTAGCATCAGGTGTTTGTCATACTCATCATCCTATCAGAATGTTCCGGGGCCTGTATAAGGCAGAGGGCTGCCTTCAGTCTTTGCCGGTTTTCATTGTTACCAACCTGAATTCGTGGCCCAGTTAGGAGGAGTTACTTGTGGAACTTGCACAGTTAAGGAACTGATTTGGAAGGAGTGTGAGTGTTAGCGTGTGTGAGAGTCTGCTTTTCCCTCTACACTTCTACTCAACCCCTGTCCTACATTTTCTGGTTGCCTGACACGGTCTTGGTATTAGTGAGGTTTTGTTTAGGGTTCCAGGTTTATTTTGCCCCTGTCCTGTGTAACCCTTTCCTCACTATTCCACTGTTCCACTCCTCATACTCCTGTTGTGTGTTTATGTTGTGCTGCGTGTTTGTTTCCCAGCACATCCCGTCCTAGTTGTTTCAGTTTGCAGATGCACCTTTGTCTCGTTAGGGGTGACCACCTTTAGTATCCCCAGTCCCTAGCCTCTTTCAGCTCTCTCCCTACCTATCCGTTAGGTCTTTGTGTTTAGAGAGCTAGAAGTTGTCGGGACCAGGCTTAGCTTGGGAACAGCCGACCAACACCCTCAGGCAGGGCCTAGTCAGCTGTTGTAGTGCCAGGGAGAGTTTCCCTTAGAGGTGCACGCTGCATTCAGTATTTGGTTGCTTGGGCATAGGTGCAATCATGACACCTATATAGTGCCAGACACCCTCTTTCCAGGACTTCCATAGAATCTGATGAAGGCCCGGATGGCCAAAACATCAAAATGTAACTCTTTTAGTTTTTGTGGACTGATGTAAATAAAACACGTCAATGCATTTCACTGCTGGTGTTCTGAGCTCTTCTTACTTTATGTTATTCGCTTAGGACCCTACATAAGCACACTAACCTTACTGATATGGAATGCCACACACATATCTGTTTTCTCTCTACACTTGGGTGCTCCGTAGCACAATGCTACTACAGCTTGTTAGTACAACCTTTCTGTTGGAGCCTCACTGCAAGCTACCAAACTTGGAAACCCAACCTTACTATGCTATGTTGTGGTGCACTAACTTGCTGTGCTCTAACTCAATTTACAAGCCCAGTTGGGACTGAGGTTTAACCCTTCCTTTGTAACAAGCTAACTGTTCAAGGTGTGTATCCCATTACCTTACAGGAGCTCCAATTTAAATAGAATTTAAGCCTATATTCACGTGACCGAGGAGTAAAACAGTTTTTACACCCGAGGGGCTGCTATTTTCATAGAGCCCTCTTACACTGCAATGATTGGAGGGATTTGTGAAAATGTACAAAAATAGAGCATGACCTATATAAAAGTATAATAATGTTATAATGAACTGTCAAAATATTGGTCATAAGAATTCACAGACAATTAAATGAATGCGGTGCGGGACGGCCGTCACCTGGCCTATTTTCACTGTCAAGTAAATATAAGGTTAGACCTGAGAAACCTTCATTACAATGGCTTCACTTACTACAGGAGTATTATCCACACATTTCATCATTACATTTGATCTTTTGTTTGTAGAAAAAAAAAAAAAAAACGGCTTGCATCTACTTCATCTTCCTGATTTACAAAAAAATGTGGATAATTTTGTATATGGTAAGAGATAGTTTTCCCTGTAGATATAATACGTAGCCAAAAATAAATATAAGTAATATGTTTCAGCCCTTAACTACATTCATTGTCAGCAGCTGCATAAACTCAAACACCTAGCCATGCGCTATTCCGCAGCAATAGAATATATGACACCGATGAACTTGGTTGTATTAACCAGTAATGGAGCATCAGACTATTAGATTATGGTCACATGAAAAAAAAAAAGTTCTCTGAACTCTTGAATCAAGCATCGCAGTCTATCTGGTGGCTGGCTATATCTGGGGTTGGTGGATACCTAGATTAACACGCTTTTCTATCCTTCTGTTGCTTACTCAAGATGTACAACTTTACATACAGTTAGGGCCAGAAATATTTGGACAGTGACACAATTTTCGCGAGTTGGGCTCTGCATGCCACCACATTGGTTTTGAAATGAAACCTCTACAACAGACTTCAAGTGCAGATTGTAACGTTTAATTTGAAGGGTTGAACAAAAATATCTGATAGAAAATGTAGGAATTGTACACATTTCTTTACAAAAACTCCACATTTTAGGAGCTCAAAAGTAATTGGACAAATAAACATAACCCAAACAAAATATTTTTATTTTCAATATTTTGTTGCGAATCCTTTGGAGGCAATCACTGCCTTAAGTCTGGAACCCATGGACATCACCAAACGCTGGGTTTCCTCCTTCTTAATGCTTTGCCAGGCCTTTACAGCCGCAGCCTTCAGGTCTTGCTTGTTTGTGGGTCTTTCCGCCTTAAGTCTGGATTTGAGCAAGTGAAATGCATGCTCAATTGGGTTAAGATCTGGTGATTGACTTGGCCATTGCAGAATGTTCCACTTTTTTGCACTCATGAACTCCTGGGTAGCTTTGGCTGTATGCTTGGGGTCATTGTCCATCTGTACTATGAAGCGCCGTCTGATCAACTTGGCAGCATTTGGCTGAATCTGGGCTGAAAGTATATCCCGGTACACTTCAGAATTCATCCGGCTACTCTTGTCTGCTGTTATGTCATCAATAAACACAAGTGACCCAGTGCCATTGAAAGCCATGCATGCCCATGCCATCACGTTGCCTCCACCATGTTTTACAGAGGATGTGGTGTGCCTTGGATCATGTGCCGTTCCCTTTCTTCTCCAAACTTTTTTCTTCCCATCATTCTGGTACAGGTTGATCTTTGTCTCATCTGTCCATAGAATACTTTTCCAGAACTGAGCTGGCTTCTTGAGGTGTTTTTTCAGCAAATTTAACTCTGGCCTGTCTATTTTTGGAATTGATGAATGGTTTGCATCTAGATGTGAACCCTTTGTATTTACTTTCATGGAGTCTTCTCTTTACTGTTGACTTAGAGACAGATACACCTACTTCACTGAGAGTGTTCTGGACTTCAGTTGATGTTGTGAACGGGTTCTTCTTGTCCAAAGAAAGTATGCGGCGATCATCCACCACTGTTGTCATCCGTGGACGCCCAGGCCTTTTTGAGTTCCCAAGCTCACCAGTCAATTCCTTTTTTCTTAGAATGTACCCGACTGTTGATTTTGCTACTCTAAGCATGTCTGCTATCTCTCTGATGGATTTTTTCTTTTTTTCAGCCTCAGGATGTTCTGCTTCACCTCAATTGAGAGTTCCTTTGACCGCATGTTGTCTGGTCACAGCAACAGCTTCCAAATGCAAAACCACACACCTGGAATCAACCCCAGACCTTTTAACTACTTCATTGATTACAGGTTTACGAGGGAGACACCTTCAGAGTTAATTGCAGCCCTTAGAGTCCATTGTCCAATTACTTTTGGTCCCTTGAAAAAGAGGAGGCTATGCATTACAGAGCTATGATTCCTAAACCCTTTCTCCGATTTGGATGTGGAAACTCTCATATTGCAGCTGGGAGTGTGCACTTTCAGCCCATATTATATATATAATTGTATTTCTGAACATGTTTTAGTAAACAGCTAAAATAACAAAACTTGTGTCACTGTCCAAATATTTCTGGCCCTAACTGTATGTATGTGGTATAGGCTCCCTGATTATGCCAAATCCATGCTTCATAGGGAAATAGGTAAAGGGATTTCCTGGCCTCAAACTGATTTTCCATACTGAAGACCTATTCACAGGATACTGACACATAGACGGTTTTGGAACAGTTGAACTATGCAGGGTCTGGCTGTCGGATATGACATCAGTGTGAAAAATAAATTTGAGGTCGGAAAATTCCTTTAAAATGATATTACTATACTGCACATTGGATTTTTAATCATTGTGTGTTTACAATTTTGGCTAAAATTTGGGGAAGCTTTCTGCTTTGTGTGCATGAAAACAATATGCACAGGGTAAGGGCTATACAAATAAAGTTAGGTGTTAAAAAAACTTCGCTGGGCTACATTAATGCACATCAATGAGTTGTGGGCGCTGAGGCACATGGGCATCCTGTTGCTGGTTCACCTCTTGTTCTTCCTTCTGCCACTATTGGAATATTGCTAAGCACTAACCCACTGCATGGCAAGAAGACCTATCATTTTGGAAATGCATTGACCAAGGATAAAGGACATCATTAGGGAAAGTCCTTAATAAAATTATGGTGCTTGGAAATATGGAATTACCTATGATTATGTTTTGAAATCTACACAGCAGATTTGTTGCAAAAATTTCTGTGAAACAAAAATCCATTGCATAAAATATGTAATGCATTTTTTTAGACATAGACACAAATATGATTTGTGTAGACAAAGCCCCACAGCAGGAAAGAGGGAACAACCTTTTTATTTCTTGTTTTGATTTGGCAGTCTTCTGATTTAAAGGGTTTTCCCATCTCAATGTTTTAGCAGTTTGCCTGTTGTCTCTTTTCTTACTTCCTGTATTTCACCCCCCCCCCCCCCATTGCTGAACAGGACATTGAAGTATCAAAATACTTATGAATGTTTACATAGAGAGATAACAGATAAAGCTTTATCAGCAAACTGCAATTGGCTGAACTTGTCCTGCCGCACTAAGTAAGTGATGTCACTTGTCCTATGTCACAGGTCCGTGATAATGATGACATTGTGTAAACAATGCAGAGGAATAAGTTCGCATAGCAGGCAAACAAAGCAGCATTTCTAAAGCAATTAATTTAGGAAAAGTCTTCAATTTACATGAGCTACCAGTATAGATCAGATCCTTGAGATGGGACAACCCCTTTAAACCTTTCCCGACATCCGCCATAATAATACGGCACATGCCGGGTGTGTAACCATGGAGCTTTACGCAGTAGACAACTGGCGCTAATGTCTCCGATCGGTCCCCCGGAGGCGCCATTTTCCAGCATAACATACTATATATCACTATTACAGCTCTGTGAACATGGCCTAATGCTGTGTGCATATGTTCACTCGATGCTCTATTATCTCCTTCTCTTCCACTTTGCCCTTGGCACTGCCATTTTGCTGGGAATCCCCGGCCACTGCAGTGAGATCCAGGGTCGGTGTCACATTGCTATGACAGCTGGGAGCCTATTGAAGACTCCCAGGCTTGTCTGCCATACTTTTGTCGTGCATTACCATTGTAATGCATTGCATTAGTGATCAGACCCCTGGGGTTCAAGACCCCTAGGGGGTCTAATAAATGCAACAAAAAAAAAAAAAAAAAAGTAAAAGAAATATAATTTTTTTTAAAAAAGTATTAAAAATTCAAATACTGTGAAACACATACATGTTAGGTATCCCTGTGTCCGAAATCGCCCGCTCTACAAATCTATAAAAATATTTTTCCTGTGCAGTAAACGCCGTAGCGGGAAAAATAGTCAAAAGTGCCAAATTGCTGTTTTTTCACTGTTTTGATTCTGATAAAAATTTGAATAAAAAGTGATCCGAAAATGGTAGAACATAAAGTACACTTGGTCCCACAAAAAAAGACGCCCTATGCATCCCCGTACATGGACGTATAAAAAAGTTACGGATTTTTTTTAAGGGGTTAAAATGTATAGATATAGAGCAACTTATGCTGGTTTCACATCAGTGCTTGTATTACGTTCGGGGATTCCATTTCCCTCTCTGCAAGCAATGCTTTTCTCTCCACATTTTGCAACCCTTTGAAGCGGAAACCACAGGGAACTCATTAGAATCTAATTTAATTTGTTCCTAGCCCATCACAGCCCACACATGGCTTAGCCTAGCAAGGGTAAGTTCACACAGAGGAATTTGCCATGGATTTGGGAGCAGATTCCTTCCCTGGATCAGAGGCAGATTCCACCCACATTCTGCTTCCCATTGTTTTCAATGGAAGACAGAGATCATGGTAGGATACTGAAAAAACAAGCATCTTGCTTGATCTTGCTGCAGATGCTGCCGGTAATTGAGCAGCGGATTCCACAGCTTAAGGGCTCGTTCCCATGATGTAACGCGACGCTCATTCTGACACGCATACATGTGTCAGAGTCAAAACAGAATCACATTGACTTAAATGGGTTCCGTCTTACGCGCACTAGACATTGAAATCAATGGTATGCTTTTTAACCCATTGTTTTCAATGTGCTACGCGCGTTAAACAGAATCCATTGAAGTCAATGGGATTCTGTTTTGAAGCACTGACTCTGACACGTGTATATGTGTCAGAATGAGCGCTGCGTTACATCGTGGGAACGAGCCCTCAGACTTCATACAAGTGTATATTGACATGTATTTTGATGTGTATTCATCTGGTCCTGCATTGGCATCACATCCTCTTCATTTTCTACCATGTGAACTTACCCTAAAACTATGGCTAAAGCCTTACATATATTTTCAGTAAAATGCAGTTTTTTGAAGATTTTCTTGGAATGCTTGACAAATATTTCTTCTAAAAACATCACAGCAACATGTATAAAAGCAAGTCCCCTACCTCAAGAGCACTGTCAGCCAAGAGAAGGCAATGGGAGTTGTCCACGAAGAACCTTACCCTCACTGTAGTAGAATGAGATGTGTGATCTGCATAATTGCTTTAATTGCGGCTGTTTTACAATGAGTAGTCCTGCTGTCAACTATAACAATGACTCAGAGGCTGAACTTTTCAACATTAAAGAACCTCCTGTTACTGGTGTGATTCATTTACAGGCCAAATGGGAAAAAAAATCATAATTATTATTCTAAAAAAAATAAATTTGTGCAATAAATACATAGGAAGAAGAAGAAGAAGAGGAGGAGGAGTTTAACTGTTTACCCTACTGGCCTGTATTTAAGCAAATTATCCTGTGTCCTCTGGTAATGGTACTTATTTGCGGTCTCCTTACAATAGACTTATGCCTTATGTACTATGGCAGTGTAGATGTCTCAGAAGTGCTTTTCAGTTAGTAAAGTGAAATGTCTCAGCCAGGGAAAGCTGGATGTTCTCTTTAGTTGTCATGCAGACTGTTCAATGAGGTGTCATTAGGAATCTTCTGGGGGGGGGGGGGGGGGAGCGCCTGTGTTCCAGAAATGATCTGTCAGCCTGAAACAGCTTATTCATCTGTGTGTGTGAGCACTTATTTCCAAACATAGTGTTCTGGATACAGTGAACCTTAGTCTTTTTACTGCTTGGAAGTTTGGACATTTTGTAGGGCTTTTTGGTTTGTAAGGGAGCCTTCACACGGAGTAAACGCGCGTGTATATTTGCAAAATACGGGTGCATTCACACGGAGTAACGTGACCTGGCACGTATACGCCGTGTGAGATTTTGAGCGCCATATACGCTCCCATTGATTTGCGAGGGCAAAATCAAGGGCCGCAAAATAACGCGGGAGACTAACTCCCATTGAAATCAATGTGAGTGTATACGGCGCTCAAAATCTCACACGGCGTATACGTGCCAGGTCACGCGGAACGTTACTCCGTGTGAATGCACCCTTAACATGTAAAAATACACCTGTAAAAATAAGACTCCCATTGACTTTAATGACATTTTTCAGGCGTATTTTTACACGTGTATTTTGCAAAAATACCCATGCGTTTACTCCATGTGAAGGCTCCCTAATACTGAGTCCTGTTTTTTCCTATCTCTTTGCATCGTGTTAGTTTTCCGTGTTTCACATTTATTTTCTGCACTATACTTTGTGTTTCCTCACATTCACCGTTAGTCCAGTCGGACACCTGTCGGGGGATTTTTCTGAATCTTACCTCTCCTTCCTAAATGTGAAACAAGTCAGGGTTTTCTGTTTCTCTTGTAGGTGAGTTATTTCTCTGGCTGTGTTCGCGCCCACTCAGGTTAGTTAGTAGGGCCCACGGCTACTTCTAGTGCGCAAGCCAGGGATTAGGGGTATCAGACACTAGATATTCCAAATGGCTCTTACTCTTGTTTTAGCTTTTATTTAGTGTTTTCCCTTACACTTGACTGGGAGTTTATCAGTCAGGGGCCAGTCCATGGTCCGAGATCCCCAGACCATAACAGGATCTGTAGCACAGTGTTACTGAAAATTCATTCAACTAAGTGGGGCTAAATATGTACGTAACCTTTAGTTGTACTAATTGTATGTACCATTATACAGAGAGCAACAAGACACAGGAAATTACTACAAGATAACAAGACAGGAATGTGTCCCTGTTTAGATTGTGCAGAAATACCAGATAGGACAATAAACTGAACATGAAATGTGAAAGTGCACATATTATAAACAGGTCAGGCTATAAATATGGACAACCACGCAACTTTTCAATTATTAGATATATTAACTGGGGACATGTTTATTGTTGATATCATGTTGACGATACAAATGAACTATGGAATCAGGGAATTTATTTCTTTATGAGGTTACTGTTAGAATTTAGGGCAGGGGTTTGCAATCGCAAGGCATGCAAGCTATATTGTCCTGGTGCAGCAGACATTGGGCTGGAAGGTAGCAGGCAGCAGTAACACTAGCAAGGGTTCACTCCACTGTGAATATCCAGGCAGGGAACAAGTGGGCAAATTAGTTATTTGAGAAGACCATCAGGTCAGGCGACAGAACTATTAATAAATTAGTCCTGGCCTGATGGCAGTGCTGGCATCAGGATGTTCTCAGTGGAGTTAACCATTGCTAGGGTTACCTCTGCCTGCTTCCTACAAGTCCAATGTCTGCTAGTGTTACCTTCATTGTTATGGACAAGTGTTCTATCTAGTGGCTAAAATGAACTATGAAGTGTGCTTCTTAGAAGTCTTCTCCGCTGCCATTCAGTAGATATCCTGGTTTTCTTCAGTATGCAAATTCGTTTTCTTGCAGCACTGGGGGCAGTCTCCAGCACTCAAACAGCATCGGGGGCGTCCCCTGTTCTGCGATTAAACTCTCCAGCGACGGCCTCTGTTTTCTTCTGGCTCTGCCATTGACTGCTCATGCATGACATTTAAATCCAGAAGAAACCATCTTAAGAAGACATCGCAGAGAGGCGTGCCAGAAGAAGACAGAGGCCATCACTGGAGTTTAATCTCAGAACAGGAGACGCCACCAGTGCTGCGAGAAATCTCATTTGCATACTGAAGAAAACCGGGTTATCTACCGAATGGCGATGTGGAATAGACTTGAAAAGGAAGGAGAGGAATAGCCTTTCTTAAAGCTATTCCTACAAGTTAGTCTTAAAAAATGGGATTCTAATAGAGATGAGCGAACACTGTTCGGATCAGCCGATCCGAACAGAACGCTCCCATAGAAATGAATGGAAGCACCTGGCACGCAGACTTTGCCGGTGGCCGGCCGCTTAACCCCCCGCGTGCCGGCCGCTTCCATTCATTTCTATGGGAGCGTGCTGTGAGCGTGCTGTTTGGAACGGCTGTTCCGAACAGTGTTCGCTCATCTCTAGATTCTAATGATAGAATGTTTGTAGATTGGGCGTTTTTGGATGCAGGAATACCTAATGTGTTTCACAGTAATTCATAACTTAAATTTGTACTCTAGGGAAAGGGATTGATTTAAACTTTTTAATTCTTTGTTTTGTTTTTTTTTAAATATTTTTATTTACTTTTTCTTATTGCGTTTATTAGACCTCCTAGGGGCTTGAATCCCATAGGGTCTGATCACTAATGCAATGCATTACAATGGTAATGCACGACAAAAGTATGGCAGACAAACCTGGGAGCCTTCAATAGGCTCCTCCCAGCTGTCATAGCAATGTGACACCGACCCTGGATCTCACTGCAGTGGCTGGGGATTCCCAGCAAAATGGCAGTGCCAAGGGCAAAGTGGAAGAGAAGGAGATAATAGAGCATCGAGTGAACATATGCACACAGCATTAGGCCATGTTCACAGAGCTGTAATACTGATATATAGTATGTTATGTATTACAGTCATTAGTTTAATTATAACTTTCATTTAGGGGTGAGAGTTAAATCAGTGCACAACACACCAAGTACCTCATCCTTGATTATTTTTTTTTTATTTTATTTTGGTGTTCAGTACAAAAAAGTTTGCCTATGAAACAGAAGGACAAGTTTATTGGTGAAACTCTACCATTAAATGGAAGCTCTAGTACTCTGTTAGGCCACCCCTAGCCTAGATAAGAGATGCAATATGGTTGGGCATGGAGGTATATAGGTTCTGTATGGTATCTTGCAGCACACCTGCCCACATATGTTGCATACAGCTGAACCTGTAGTTCGTGCACACTCATAGGCTGCCTAAGCTGGTGCTCCAGTTGGTTCCATAAATGCTTAATTAGCAATAAATCTGGAGGTCAGTCAGGCCAAAGAAGTGTTGCAATATGGCAGAGACATTCCTGGGAAACCCTTGCTGTGTGTGGTTGAGCATTATCCTGCAGAATAATACCAGTTGGAAGCCCTGCCATTAGTGGCCAAAGATAAGGACGCAGAAGGTTGCTAATAGTGTCCCTCAAGGGGTGACTTTTGTCAAATTGTCACACCAACAGATGGGACAGTATATTACTCCGGAGGAAAGGTAGGATTAAAGCACTTAACAAGGGCTTTCATACTCAATCCCAACAGGTCCCAGATTGAACCTGGATTAATTATTAACAGCGATACGATTCCAGTACCTAGCTGTCCAGGTTTTTGTTTACAACACCACTGCAAACAAAAGCGACAGTAAGTGTCTGTCAATGCAGGACAGGTGATGGGCATCATGACACCAAATTTCCTTCTACTAAGCACCCAGAAATGGTCTAGTCAGAGACAGGGTTGTATATTTAAAGTGCTATCCATGTCTGGATGGTGAACAAGGAAGCTTTGGGAGCTGCTTACTTGTACTTGTCAGTGGATCACACAATCCTCACTACTTGTGGTCTGTCTGGGTTGTCTGGAGTATGTCCACTGTGTGTGGATGCCTTCACATAACCACTGCTCTCAACTCCTCCTAACAGCTACTGTAGCTCAGAAAGTCCTAGATGGCAGACAATTCAGTTAGAAGATCATCCTTCTTCTCTTAGTCCAATCATATGCCGCTCTCAAAGTCTGTAAACTGAGCAATATGTCTTCAAGTGCATCGTAAAAGAAGGTCTAGCAGGTGACAATCTCTCACCAAGAAGTGTAGGAACTAAAAAGGAGCCTTGGAGAGCCTTATTATCGAACAGTAAGAAAGCACTTGTATGCTCTCTTTTGGCAAAACTCAGACCTAATCAGAGCATACGTGTAACCAGTTGCATATCTGTCTGAGACATACTTACATGACAAGTTTTGTAGCAATCTGACATTTTTATCTGGGTTGGTTATTTTTTCGGTCAATTACTGTAGTTAGCAAACATAGGTCAGTTGCCTGTTCATCCATAAGAAGCTTCTGCCAAGTCTGATAACACAAGCCCTTTTATCTCCTATGATTGTTTGTGGATTCAGTCCATCATGGTTCTCACCGTTACTTAATGAAAGACCCTAACCACCAATCTCCTTCTGAAAATAGACAGCCCTTTAACATTAGAAACATTCTATTGTATCTGCTTTTTACATCAGTATTTATGGTAAATCTTAGCCATTTCTTTCACTGCAGTTTTTTTTCTAGAAGGTTTGTCTTTTATAAAATCACCCAAGTGAATAGCTGTATCAAGCCGTATAAGAAGTGTAGCAGATTTGTTTTGTGGATTCATCCTACAGGAAGATGTGTGAAGTTGTTGTTTTTTATTAATACTAGACATAAAATATATTGGAGGTGTAAAAAAACTGATTAGAAATACTCTGCAGTTTAGTATTGCAGGACAAGGAAAGCCGTATATAATTTAAAGTTAGACTGAATGCTTGGTACATTTCTATATCTCATAGAAATGTCTCTTCTAAGAACTCATAGAAGTAATAAAGTACACATTCTGCTTTCCTCAAACACAATATTTGTACACATTCATTTTCCATTTTAAAACTCCATTTAAGCAAGTGCTGGAAAGGATTCTCATGGCTAGGTAAACTTTTACAGTGGCCCTTCTTTATTACTTGACGTTAGGTTCCATCAGAGGACTACTGTAATAGCGGTTACACATGGAGCCATATGGACCCCATTGACTATAATAAGGTCCATCAGGTATCCGTCAATTAAAACTGAAAAATTCCTCCGTGCAGGACGTTTTTTGTTCACCAATTTCAGGTAGACACTGTGACGCAGTCTCTAACAGTGACTATGGCGATGGATGTTCTTTAGTAGGATACTGCAGGAGGTGTTGAGGGTTTGGATGTGAAGCATGTAGGATGGATCAGAGTTAAAAGTTATCCCAAGGCAGCAGGCCTTTGAGAAGTGTGATAAATCGGTCAGGTAGGTAGGCTGTGCAAGACGGGGCAAAGATGATGAACTCTGTTTTATCAATGTTGAGTTTGAGAAAGTAAGATTAGAGGAAGGAGGCTACAGCTGTAGACACTCAAGTACTCTGGACAACATAGCACTAATGTCTGGTCCAGTGTTATCAGCATAGCAATGGTATTGAAAAATGTGAAATTCTATGAGTTGTCCAAGGCCGAGGATGTATATGGAGAACAGGAGGGATTTTAGGAAAGAGCGCATGGGAACACCTACAGAAAGAAGGCATGGTGAGGAGGTGGTATGTGAGTGGTAGATGCTGATTGTTGGTTGGTGAGTTATGATGAGATCCAGGAAAGGGCTGAGATACCAAGGGATGAGACAGTTTGTAACAAGAGGGTATGTTCAAGGAGAAGGAGAACAGAGTAGTGCTGTTTGACTTTGGCAGTTGGTGGGTCATTCGTGTCTTTAGTTAATGCATAATAATAATAATGAAAGGTTATTGTGATAATTAAAGGGGTTGTCTCACTCATATTTTTATTATTTAATGGTGCTACTAGTGGGGCAATAAACATAACAAAACAATGCTCACCCCTTCCTAGGCAATCATTTACCGCTGTGGTGGCTCTGACTGTCTGAAACAGATTTCCCCAGCTGTTTGTGCCAGGTGACCGCTGTAGCAAATCACCGGCCTCAGCAGTCCCCTCTTCACAAGTGGAAAGTCTTAACAGTCACTTGATGTTTGTGAAGAGGTAACCACCGAGCCCTGTAATTGGTTGAACTGGTCCCCTCGCACAAATGGGACATTATTGGTGATGTCAGCTGCGTGACCTGTATAAAGACAAACGGAGATGCCGCCACTGGAAGCTGAAGCTCAGGAAGAGGTGATTACTGGATAGTTCGCACTAGCAATACTATATAAATATGAGGTGTGCAACCCCTTTAAAGGGATTCAATCATTAAAATGACAGTTTTTCTCCCTAACACATAGGAATAGCCTTAGGAAAGGCAATTCTTCTCCTACCTTTAGAAATCTGTCGGTAGAAATTGGCCATTCCAGATGAAGATAGAGGAGTCACTGGAGAGTTCTCTTGCAGCATTGAGGACGCCCCCAGTGCTGTTTGAGAGCTGGGGACCACCCCCAGTGCTGCAAGAGAACTCATTTGCATACAGAAGAAAACTGGAATTTGTACCGAACGGCGGAGCGGAGAGGAAATCTAAAGGTAGGAGAAGAATAGCCTTTGTTATCGAGAAAGAATGTAATTTTAATGATTTAACCCCTTCCCGACATGCGCTGTAATAGTACAGCACATGTCGGGTGTGTAACTATAGTGACCGCCCGGGAGCCGGGCGGCAGCCATAGCCGCCGGGTGTCTACTGCTTTAAGCAGTAGACAACCGGCTCTAATGCCTCCGATCGGTCCCCGGACCGATTGGAGGCATTAACCCCTCCGGCGCCACGGTCAAAGGCGCCGGAGGCGCCATTTTCCCGGCGGCACATGGGCGCCACCATTTTGCCGGTAATCGCCGGCTCCTGGAGCATGCTCCAGGGCCGACGTCACGTTGGCATGACAGCCGGGAGCCTTTACAAGGCTCCCAGGCTTGTCTGCAAATTCGTTCTTTTGCAGGCTGGTCTGTGCAGCCTGCAAAAGAAATGATGATTTTTTGCAATGCATTGCAATGCATTAGCATTGTAATGCATTGCATTAGTGATCAGACCCCTGGGGTTCAACACCCCTAAGGGGTCTAGTAAATGCAAAAAAAAAAAAAAAAAGTTAAAAAAATATAATTTTTTTTTAAAAAGTATTAAAAATTCAAATCACCCCCTTTTCCCTAGAACACATATAAAAGTAGTTAAAAACTGTGAAACACCTACATGTTAGGTATCGCCGTGTCCGAAATCGCCCGCTCTACAAATCTATAAAAATATTTTTCCTGTTCGGTAAACGCTGTAGTGGGAAAAATAGTCAAAAGTGCCAAACTGCCATTTTTTCACTGTTTTGATTCTGATAAAAATTTGAATAAAAAGTGATCAAAGCAATAACATTTCCCGAAAATGGTAGAACTAAAAAGTACACCCAGACCCGCAAAAAAAGACGCCATATGCATCCCCATACACTGACGTATAAAAAAGTTACGGCTGTTGGAATATGGCGACTTTTAGAAAAAAAATTTTATAACACAGTTTTGGATTTTTTTAAGGAGTCAAAATGTAAATGAAACTATATAAATTTGGTATCCCTGGAACCGTACCGAAGCACAGAATATAGGGGACATGTCATTTTGGCTGCACAGTGAACGTCGTAAAACCAAAGCCCGTAAGAAAGTCACAGAAATGCATTTTTTCTTCAAATCCACCCCATTCTGAATTTTTTTCCTGCTTCCCAGTACATTATATAGAATAATTAATGGTGGCATCATGAAGAAAAATTTGTCTCGCAAAAATTAAGACCTCATATGTCTCTGGGAGCGGAGAAATAAAAAAGTTATGGGGTTTAGAAGGAGGGGAGTCAAAAACGATAAATGAAAATCAAAAAATGCCATTGGCGGGAAAGGGTTAATCTCTTTAAATACATATCTATAATGGGAGGCAGGACTCATGGCACCCAAAACTAGGGCTTCGGGCTGCATTTCTCATACAGTGATACTAGAGTAATGAGATACATTTGTGTATCAATTCTATGAGAGTTATAGAAATAGCTGAGAGGATGTACTATTGAACGACTGTACTGTCGTGCACAGTTATGAAGGTGTTAACATGAATTTCTTTTTCTTCTATTGCCAAAGTGATTTGCAACAGCTATTAAAATTACTATTCTAATTAATACATTTCAGTAAGTATATTTAAATCTTTTAAATGCTTTGTTAATAGAAATTATATTGCACTTTAAAAACTCCAATGAAGATTGTAGAAACTAAATAAAAAAAATAAAAAAAGTTTTTTTTCTCAACCTGATTAATTTTATTTTAGGCTTCATCAAACTGAAATATTTTATAATATTTAAATAACTTTTTGTATAACGTTGTAAATCAGACTTTACACTTTACTTATTCAAAAATATAAAGAAAAAATATATATAAGTATATCAATGGTCATAATATTTTACAATGAAGGATTAAACCAAGCGGAAAGGTTTGCTAACTTTCTGTGAAAAACACTGCGGATAAAAGCACAATTATTTTGCAATTATTTTTTCTTCGTCTGCCTCGAAGAAAGGATATTTTCTGCATAGGTTCTTCACATAAATGTGGGTATCAGAGGGGAGTCTTGCATCTCACAAATTGATGGCATATTATTATTATGTGCATATGCTTTCAATATCTGAGTTGAGACTACATTGTTAGGCTAAGGCCACATGTGTTGGGTGCACTGTGGTATGTCCATCGCAGACATACTGTGGCAAAAAGAAAAACCAAAATGGCTATTTTTTGGCAGAGCTTTAAGCTGACATTCGTGGGCAGCTTTGCATTGCAAACATTGAAAACCACTAGTAAACACACAACAATACAAGAAGACCTTGAATACTCACCTCTTCAGGGATACCTACAACCTTGCCAATACCCTCACTTACTGTCTCTATCCCCCTTCCTTCATGGATTGTAAGCTTTGGTAGACAAGGCTCTCTATCCCACTGCACCAGTTGATGTAAGTATTAAAGTTGTTTTGTATATTTTGTTTATTGTATGTAAACCCTCAAATGTACAACACTATGGGGTACATGGTCCGCAGCCAGCTGGAGATGGCTGGGGCCCCGGACCACCTTAATAGCGGTCTGTGAAAGCCTGTTTCCCTGACCACTATACCACTGTATAGACAAAAGATTAAACCGGGGCCCAAAAGACTTCAATTATGCCACTGCACATAGCCTTGGCCTTAAAAGGGCTCTATCATTGGGATAAATCATTTTTAACTAAGTACATACTTGCATTGCCTTTAGAAAGGCTATTCCACATGTACCTTTTATATGTTAATCGCCTCTGTAGTTTTTGAATGAGCCCATTTTTATTTATATGCTAACTAGGCTCCAGCGTGCACCGGAAGTATCATTGTGTTCCCTCTGCTATTCTCAGCTATGTGTGTTTGAGAGCAGAGAGGCTGCTGATGATGACTAATCTCCTGCTCTCACACACACATAGCAGAGAATTGCAGACGGTGCTCACAGACTCTTCCGGGGTGCACGCTGGAGCCTAATTAGCATATGAATAAAACCGGGCTCATTCAAAAAGTACTGAGGCAATTAACCTACAAAAGGTACGTGTAACATCTTTGCCTGTTCGGGTCTCTGCACCACCCTCTGCTCGCGTGCTGCGGCGCAGGAGGCGTGTGCAGTTTGGTTCTTGGATTAAAGTTTTTGGTCGTACTGTGTGAACACGGCTCTAGTTCTGTGATTGTATTTGCACCACACCCGTCTTCTGCCCTTGTTTGCCTCTGTTCATTAAGTGTTAATTTGTGTGATTGACAGTCTGCCTTCCTGTCAACTCCAGGGGCGGATTCTTCCTCCCTATTTAGTCTTGACTCTCATTCACACCTATGCTTGCTATTGCCGTGTGCATACTTGCTACTTACTGTCTCTATTTTTGCTTGCATTCTTATCCTTGACCTTTGGCTTTCCTCACTGACTATTCTTTGGACTCCGATTTGGCACTGCATCTCTCAACTGTTTACTGACCCTTGGCTAGCTGACCTCCCTTTGTTGTTGTCCGTCTTGTCTGCGTTTTGTGTTTCACATATCCAGGAAGGGACTGTCTTCATGGTTGCCGCCTATTACGTAGGATAGAGCCTGGTAATAGGAAGGGTCAGTTGGGGGCTTCAGCTCAGGGCTCACTGTCTCTTGTGTCCCGTCCTGTCCCAGGGTTCAACAGCTACCGGGGAATTGCTGTCCTAGCAATTCCCTAACAGTACGTGTGGAATAGCCTTTCTAAAGGCTATGCAAGAATGTGCTTAGTTAAAAGTGACTTTTCCCAATGATAGAGCCCCTTTATTTGGTTTTATTTTCCAAAATCTGTGAGTTATGTCCATGGAAATGTGGTTAAATACTAAACTTAGGGCTTATTCAGATATCAGACACATAAATCCATTCATTTCAATGTACTTATTGATGTTTCCATTTTTTAATAGACCGTGGATCTGTAAAAAACAAAAAACATCTGCACTTGTTTTTCTCAGATACATCACACCAAAGTAAGTGTATACAGTGTTTGCCAAAAGTATTGGCACCCCTGCAATTCTGTCAGATAATACTCATTTTCGTCCAGATAATGATTGCAAGCACAAACTCTTTGGTATTAATATCTTCATTTATTTTGCTTGCAATGAAAAAAAAACAAAAGAGAATGAAAAAAAAAGAAGTGAAATCATTGATCATTTTACACAAAACTCCAAAAATGGGCCGGACAAAAGTATTGGCACCCTCAGCCTAATACTTGGTAGCACAAAATAACAGACAAAATTAGACAAAATAGACAAAATAGACAAAATAACTGCGAACAACCGCTTCCAGTAACCATCAATGAGTTTCTTACAATGCGCTGCTGGAATTTTAGACCATTCTTCTTTGGCAAACTGCTCCAGGTCCCTGAGATTTGAAGGGTGCCTTCTTCAAACTGCCATTTTGAGATCTTTCCACAGGTGTTCTATGGGATTCAGGTCTGGACTCATTGCTGGCCACTTTAGAAGTCTCCAGTGCTTTCTCTCAAACCATTTTCTAGTGCTTTTTGAAGTGTGTTTTGGGTCATTGTCCTGCTGGAAGATCCATGACCTCTGAGGGAGACCCAGCTTTCTCACTGGGTCCTACATTATGCTGCAAAATTTGTTGGTAGTCTTCAGACTTCATAATGCCATGGACACGGTCAAGCAGTCCAGTGCCAGAGGCAGCAAAGCAACCCCAAAACATCAGGGAACCTCCGCCATGTTTGACTGTAGGGACCGTGTTCTTTTCTATGAAGGCCTCTTTTTTTTCCTGTAAACTCTATGTTGATGCCTTTTCCCAAAAAGCTCTACTTTTGTCTCATCTGACCAGAGAACATTCTTCCAAAACGTTTTTTTGGCTTTCTCAGGTAAGTTTTGGCAAACTCCAGCCTGGCTTTTTATTAGTCTGGGTAAGAAGTGGAGTATTCCTGGGTATCCTACCATACAGTCCCTTTTCATTCAGACGCCGACGGATAGTACGGGGTGACACTGTTGTGCCCTCGGACTGCAGGGCAGCTTGAACTTGTTTGGATGTTAGTCGAGGTTCTTTATCCACCATCCGCACAATCTTGCGTTGAAATCTCTCGTCAATTTTTCTTTTCCGTCCACATCTAGGGAGGTTACCCACAGTGCCATGGGCTTTAAACTTCTTGATGACACTGCGCACGGTAGACACAGGAACATTCAGGTCTTTGGAGATGGACTTGTAGCTTTGAGATTGCTCATGCTTCCTCACAATTTTGCTTCTCAAGTCCTCAGACAGTTCTTTGGTCTTCTTTCTTTTCTCCATGCTCAATGTGGTATACACAAGGACACAGGACAGAGGTTAAGTCAACTTTAATCCATTTCAACTGGCTGCAAGTGTGATTTAGTTATTGCCACCACCTGTTAGGTGCCTCAGGTAAGTAACAGGTGCTGTTAATTACACACATTAGAGAAGCATCACATGATTTTTCAAACAGTGCCAATACTTTTGTCCACCCCCTTTTTATGTTTGCTGTGGAATTATATCCAATTTGGCTTTTTGACAATTCTTTTTGTGGTTTTCCATTGAAGTCAAATTAAATGAAGATAATAATACCAAAGAATTTGTGATTATTATTGCAATTATTTTCTGGAAGAAAATGAGTATTATCTGACAGAATTGCAGGGGTGCCAATACTTTTGGCCAACACTGTAGGTCAGTGAAATAAAACGGATGGCATACATGTGTCATCCGTTTTTTATAGACCTAAAGACACAGTTTATGTATCTGAAAAATAGATCAACCACAGATAGCACAACCCTAAAATAAGCAAGATTGCGTGCTGTTGGTGATTATTACAGACATAATACGTCCATAAAATGCGGACATGTGAATAAGCCCTTAAACATAATTTAGAAGTATGGACATGACAGCTGCAGTCCTTAGGAAAGTTATGAGTCTAGGCATCCCTGACATTTGTCCGTGGTTTCTCAAATAGTCTAATATTTTTTTACAACTTCTGATTTATGTACATGGATAGAATGGTTTGCTGCAGTAATAAATCACTAACTATCCGTACATGAAGGGCTTCTGGTTCTATTGCCATTTTTAGGTATTGCTAGTGACTCCTGGTGGATACATTATATATGACAATACATTTTTTATTTTACATTCCTTATGGGCAGCTGTCTACATGAGAGAAAAACTAACAATATAAATTGAAAAGTGCTCCTATAGATATAAATCTATATAGAAGGACTTGTGAATTATATACAGATACTGGTGTCATTCACAGGCTCAGATTTACTATTGTGGTTATAACTAGGTGTAAATGTGGCACATCTTGGTTCATCTCAGCACATCTAGTTTGTGGTAAAATCTTTCTGGCTTGCTAGACATCTTCTTCACTCAATGTCTGGTCTGCAATAGAAAAACTGAGACAGGTTTGTTTTTTGCACTGATGTGGATGCATCACAAATATTTTACATCAATGCCAGTCTATGTTGTGTTACAAAAAGCAGATGATATCGGTATGTCATTCATGTTTCACAGACACAGAAATGTTCAGTTGTTTTTCACAGACATGAAATATGGATTAGCCACGGACAACACACCATCAGCAAATAAGCAGGGTGGAGTGCTGTCTGTGAAGAGGAAAAACTTCACACACTCACAAAATATAGGCATGTGAACACAGCATAAGGCTGGGGCCACACGGGCCGGAAACGCCTTGATTTATCCGCTGCAGAAACGCCGCAGGAAAAATCATGGTGTTTTTCAGTACAGGCAAAGTGGATTGGATTCTAGCAAATCCCATGGCCACTTTATGGTAAAAATTGTTCTGCAGTCATGCCACGATTTCCAAAACTGGCATAGTTTTGCAAATCGCAGCATGTCAATTATATCTACGGAAATGCCAGTGGTTTCCCCATAGATATAACTGTAACAGAAAGTCCGCAGAGGGAAACTGTGCGAACTTTTGTTTAAAGCGCTGTGGGAAGAACCGCAATGCGTTGCCACTGCGTTTTTTCCTGCAGCAATTTTTGGCTGTGGGTCACCCATGGGGCCTTAGCCATAAGGTGGTATAAACTTAGAGAAGACAGTCTGAAGGTGCAATAAACAGATGAACTTTCCTCAAGAGATTAATGTAAGCAGTGAAGAGGTGATCAGCGAGGACTACCACTGATGACTTATCCTGTATAACTTATGCAAAAAATAACATTTGTCTCTCAATATTGGAATGCAGAAGGACAATCCCTGTAAGTCTAACATTTGTGGCATGATGTGTTACTTCGCTTTGCAGCCATCCTACTACTGTGCTGGAGTGAGATTGTGACATTTTTTGCAACAATGTTTTGCAGTGTTCAGTAAAAGCAATGACAGCTCGGCTTGGAGTATCATTGTGTGGCTGTACTCTCACAAGGATTCTTGGTAAGGTTCTATAATCTTTTACAGTGAAGAATACCCCAAGGTTGTTCAGTATTAAAAGCCCTTGAGTAATGTAAGAGAAAATAGCAGCAGAGTTAGTTATTTTCTATGGATACAAATATTCACACTATGTTCCTTACATGATAAAAACATGACATTCTCCAGATGAGTATGGATGCTGTTTTATAGCCTTAATGTTCTATCATATGCATACATAGGTAGGGCACGATGAAGGGATGTCACTAAGGCAACCAGTAATAATGTAAAATTTATTCAATTAAATGTGGAAATTTATATAAGAAATACAAGAAGTTCAAGTGGAATATGCAAACATTTTGCCAGACTGGTGCAGTTAGGAACTGGCATAGATTTGCATTATAACTCACCCGAGATTCCCCCGTTCATACAATGTGGCGAGCGAGGTGCAGAATGGGATTGTGGCGTTCGTTTGGAGCAAGAAAGAGCCTTGCTCTAAATCTACATCACAATATCATACCTTCCAACTGTCCCGATTTCCGCGGGACAGTCCCGATTTGGGTGACATGTCCCGCGGTCCCGGTTGGAGGGAGATATGTCCCGATTTCAACTCAGATCTGCGTCCAGAGGACGCAGATCTGAGTTGAACACATATGCGGCTGAAGCAAGGAGCTGACACAGGTCAGCTCCTCGCTTCGCCGCTGCCCGCCTCTCTCCCTGACACACGCGGCTGAAGCTGCTCGCTGCGCCGCTGCGTCTCTCTCTCTCGCTGACACATGCGGCTGAAGCGAGGAGCTGACCTGTGTCAGCTCCTCGCTTAGCTGCTGCCGCCGGCTCCTGGCTTGTAGACGCGATGTACAAGCCAGGAGCCGGCGGCAGCAGCGAAGCGAGGAGCTGACACAGGTCAGCTCCTCGCTTCAGCCGCATGTGTCAGCGAGAGAGAGACGCAGCGGCGAAGCGAGCACGCGAGCAGCTTCAGCCGCGTGTGTCAGGGAGAGAGGCAGGCAGAGAGCGGCGAGGGAGCGGAGGAGAAGGTAAGTTTAATGTGGAGGTGGAACGTGAATCTGGGGGCAGATGAAGGAGAGGACGGCATGACACTGGGGGCAGAGATGGAGAGGACATGAATCTGGGGGCAGAGATGGGGGACATGAATCTGGGGGCAGAGATGGAGGGACAGGAATCTGGGGGCAGAGATGTGGGACATGAATCTGGGGGCAGAGATGTGGGACATGAATCTGGGGGCAGAGATGGAGGAGACATGAATCTGGGGGCAGAGATGGAGGGACATGAATCTGGGGGCAGATATGGAGGGACATGAATCTGGGGGCAGAGATGGAGTGGACATGAAACTGGGGCAGAGATGGAGGGGACATGAATCTGGGGGCAGAGATGGAGGAGACATGAATCTGGGGGCAGAGATGGAGGGACATGAATCTGGGGGCAGAGATGGAGGGACATGAATCTGGGGGCAGAGATGGAGTGGACATGAAACTGGGGGCAGAGATGGAGAGGACATGAATCTGGGGGCAGAGATGGAGGGGACATGAATCTGGGGGCAGAGATGTGGGGACATGAAACTGGGGGCAGAGATGGGGGACATGAATCTGGGGGCAGAGATGGAGAGGACATGAATCTGAGGGCAGAGATGGGGGACATGAATCTGGGGGCAGAGATGGGAGACATGAATCTGGGAGCAGAGATGGAGAGGACATGAATCTGGGAGCAGAGATGGAGGGACACGAATCTGGGGGCAGAGATGGAGAGGACATGAATCTGGGGGCAGAGATGGAGGGACATGAATCTGGGGGCAGAGATGTGGGACATGAATCTGGGGGCAGAGATGGAGAGGACATGAATCTGGGGGCAGAGCTGGAAGAGGGACATGAAACTGGGGGCAGATGAAGGGTGTATATGAAACTGGGGGAGAGATAGAGGGGGGACATATAATTTACGGGTGACTGTAGGAGGATTATACTGTGTGCGGGCACATGAAAAATTAACGAGTGGGCGGGGTCAACACAAAAGTGGGCGGGGCTAAATTTGCCGCAGCGCGCTATGCGCGCCGCACATTTTGTCCCTCTTTCGGTTCTTCAAAAGTTGGGAGGTATGCAATATTCTTCCTCTGTGCTAGAAAACTGACATTGGGATATTGGATACTTCTCCCCCAGTGTCTAAAAGTTAATACAAAATTAGACTAGACAATCGTAAAATTCACCACCTTTATCACAGTGGCTGCTGCTGGTTGATAAATCTCTTAATATTATTAATATGTGACTGTCTCTAGCTTTACACCTGTTCTTAGTTGGCTTATGAAAAATGACAAAAAATGTGGCAAAACTTTGGTGCATGGTGTGCCAATTAAGACCATGGCCACTTTCCACTAAGCCATGGCTCATTCCAGAGAAGCTATGCCCCTTTTTTGCCCTGGATGACAGAAAGTCTACTTACAGCTCTGACTATGCCCCTTTTGTAATGTTAGCCCAGCATTCATATTCCACTTTAAAGTTATATTTAAGTCCCCGTAATATCTTCATAATAATATTCTCTTAACAATTTGAATGTAAAAGGATATTTATACCATGTCATCCATCAGTAAGAATGTGTAAGGATGTAGATGTAGAGCCATTAATAGATGAGGAACCAGTCTCTTTGCCTAAGTAACAATAAATACACTTAAATTTAAATGAGTTTTCCAACAAAGTTCTTAGTATACATTTTCCTCTGCTATCACAATAGTATATATCCATATGGGGAAAAAAAATCAGCAAGAAAATATGTAAGGGAATAAGGGTACAAGAAAACTAATACACGTTAAGAGCTACAATAATTCTAATATGTTTGTGCAAGCATAGCAAAATAATGTGCTACATGGTAAAAAGTCAATAGTATAAACCTTATCAATGCCCAAAAATAATGATGTTAATAAGCCCCATTAAGAATCCACCTTAATGGGGCTTATTAACACACAGAACCTAGACGTGTCTGGGGGTATACAGTAGAGTCTGACTAGCAACATTATAAACTCTACTAGAGCCAATCACAAATCAAGATACTAAAATGAAAAGCATAGTTTCACCCAATGATGAACCCACAATGCCACATTCTGTTGCTAGTATGTATATACATACCCGTGCCATCAGAGATAATGCCCGCCATGCTGATGAAACTAGGAAGCTGTCCTCCATATTGGAGCATTGGAAACAGCACTCCGTTATATGCTGTGGTGTGAGACAAAGGAGCGTCTAACACGCAGGTGCATAAAGGAGTAACCTAACACCATATACTATTAACAGTATTGGATGGGATGTCTAGGGCCTACAGGTAATTACATTGCCATGCTGCTCACTCATCATATGATGTGCACCACTGCACTACCTAAACCCACCTCTACACTATGTATGGCAAGCAAGCAATGTGGCTCCTGGAATTGTTAATACTAAATGGTGGGCGAACAGCACAGCACCCAGCATGGAAACAATACTGGGTACTGCTGCTTGATCTGGTAAACATCCTAACAGTCTAAGAGATCATTGGGGTCTAACACCCAGAGCCTCTGCTGATCAACTGCTTGAATGGACCATGATGTTTTGGCAAGTGCTATTGACACTTCACAGACCTGTTTTATAGTGACCTTGTAATGTAATTACAACCTGTGATAATATCACATGTCTGCTGTAAAATAGATGGGGTGTGATGTAAATAATGAATTGGCCCCATACATCATAATGTGCTTCACTGTAGCCCCCACACAGTATAATATGCTCCACAATGTCCCCTACACAGTATAACATGCTCCACAGTGCCCCCCCACAGTATAATATGCTCCCCAGTGGCCTCCACACAGTATTATGTGCTCCACAATGGCCCCCATACAGTATTATATTCACCACATAGTATTATATGCCTCACAGTTGCCTTCACACAGTATACTAAGTAAGATAATGCTAACTATACTACATATATTATGGCGATAAGCACATAATGAATGAAAAAGTTCTGGAGAACTTCTTTAAAGGGGTTTTTATTGGTTTTTACAATTGATGGCCTTCTTTAGGTTATACATAAGTATTAAATCTACTTACTGAACTTAAAACATACGTATAAAAATTATTATTTTTATTTATCACTATTGTTTTTTTACAGGTTTACTGCATTGGAGTACAAGAACTCAAAACAATGAAATGATCCAATTGTTTAGCCATTGTACCCTTCAATGAAGAAAGAAAACTACACTTTCTCTACATAATGAATATACCAGGACCAAACGTTACAATTGACTCTTAAATGTTATTTCATTTCTAGGCAGGAAAGGAAATAACATTAAAATGTTTTAGAAGGAACATATAAAGATAATGCAGAATGCATTTTGCGTTATAGTCTAGTAAGTTTGACAATTGGGGCAATTAAGTAGTTCATGAGCAGCTTATATTAAACTCTTATGGTCACTTTATGGGTGTTTGTTCCGTGCAATGTTTTTACTGTGGACAATTGCCTTCAGACTGTAAAATGAATCTGCCATTGAAAAGATATATTCTGTCTTATCAGGTCCCTCATTGAAAAAATGTACCAGTGCACCCCATGCGATATTCTAAACTATGTAAAATGAGTGGGCTGTGAAATAGAAAATGCTTATTTTAATACCTTATTGCGGTGTGATACTTAAAGCGGTTGTCCAGGGTAAAACTTTTTCTTTTAAATTAGGCCAGGGGAGGTGAAAAAAAAGTACAAATAAAAGCATACTGACTTGTCCCCAATGCTCCAGAACCTACCGCAGCATGGTCCAGTTCTGCTGCTCCTTTAAACAGTGTGGGGAAGTTAGCTTGGTAGAATCAGTGGTGCTGACCGAAACAGTCAAGACAGGGACACAAAATATGGAGCAAAACTGGTTTATTTAGAAAAAAACAGGAAAATAAATAAACTTTGACTTCAGGCACAAACTGAATAAAACAAAATACAACCTTAACTTCGGCAAAAACAAAATAAAAAACCTGCTTGTCTGAGTCAATAACTAAACAGAATTGATAACCTAACTATTAGAGATGAGTGAACACTAAAATGTTCGAGGTTCGAAATTCGATTCGAACAGCCGCTCAATGTTCGTGTGTTCGAACGGGTTTCGAACCCCATTATAGTCTATGGGGAACAGATACTCGTTAAGGGGGAAACCCAAATCCGTGTCTGGAGGGTCACCAAGTCCACTATGACACCCCAGGAAATGATGCCAACACCTCTGGAATGACACTGGGACAGCAGGGGAAGCATGTCTGGGGGCATCTAACACACCAAAGACCCTCTATTACCCCAACATCACAGCCTAACAACTACACACTTTACACACTCAATACCACCTCTCTGACAGTAGGAAAACACCTTGAAACATGTGTATTTGGCACTTGCAGTGAGGAGAGCTTGTCACCAGCAGTGAATTTGGCCCTTGTAGTAAGTTGAGGTTGGCACCAACATTTGTTTTGAAAATCAGGGTGGATTGAGCCTCTAACCAGCAGAGTTTGGGCAAATTCATGGTGGAGGGAGCCTCTAAAAACCCCAGTTTGGACCAATTCATGGTGGAGGGAGCCTCTAAAAACCCCAGTTTGGACCAATTCATGGTGGAGGGAGCCTCTAAAAACCCCAGTTTGGACCAATTCATGGTGGAGGGAGCCTCTAAACAGCCCAGTTTGGACCAATTCATGGTGGAGGGAGCCTCTAAAAACCCCAGTTTGGACCAATTCATGGTGGAGGGAGCCTCTAAACAGCCCAGTTTGGACCAATTCATGGTGGAGGGAGCCTCTAAAAACCCCAGTTTGGACCAATTCATGGTGGAGGGAGCCTCTAAAAACCCCAGTTTGGACCAATTCATGATGGAGGGAGCCTCTAAACAGCCCAGTTTGGGCAAATTCATGGTGGAGGGAGCATCTAAAACCCCCCAGTTTGGACCAATTCATGGTGGAGGGAGCCTCTAAAAACCCCAGTTTGGACCAATTCATGGTGGAGGGAGCCTCTAAACAGCTCAGTTTGGGCAAATTCATGGTGGAGGGAGCGTCTAAAAACCCCAGTTTGGACCAATTCATGGTGGAGGGAGCCTCTAAAAACCCCAGTTTGGACCAATTCATGGTGGAGGGAGCCTCTAAAAACCCCAGTTTGGACCAATTCATGATGGAGGGAGCCTCTAAACAGCCCAGTTTGGGCAAATTCATGGTGGAGGGAGCCTCTAAACAGCCCAGTTTGGACCAATTCATGGTGGAGGGAGCCTCTAAAAACCCCAGTTTGGACCAATTCATGGTGGAGGGAGCCTCTAAAAACCCCAGTTTGGACCAATTCATGGTGGAGGGAGCCTCTAAAAACCCCAGTTTGGACCAATTCATGGTGGAGGGAGCCTCTAAAAACCCCAGTTTGGACCAATTCATGGTGGAGGGAGCCTCTAAAAACCCCAGTTTGGACCAATTCATGGTGGAGGGAGCCTCTAAAAACCCCAGTTTGGACCAATTCATGGTGGAGGGAGCCTCTAAACAGCCCAGTTTGGGCAAATTCATGGTGGAGGGAGCCTCTAAACAGCCCAGTTTGGACCAATTCATGGTGGAGGGAGCCTCTAAAAACCCCAGTTTGGACCAATTCATGGTGGAGGGAGCCTCTAAAAACCCCAGTTTGGACCAATTCATGGTGGAGGGAGCCTCTAAAAACCCCAGTTTGGACCAATTCATGGTGGAGGGAGCCTCTAAACAGCTCAGTTTGGGCAAATTCATGGTGGAGGGAGCCTCTAAAAACCCCAGTTTGGACCAATTCATGGTGGAGGGAGCCTCTAAAAACCCCAGTTTGGACCAATTCATGGTGGAGGGAGCCTCTAAAAACCCCAGTTTGGACCAATCAATCAGGTGGAGGGAGCCTCTAAAAACCCCAGTTTGGACCAATTCATGATGGAGGGAGCCTCTAAACAGCCCAGTTTGGGCAAATTCATGGTGGAGGGAGCCTCTAAACAGCCCAGTTTGGACCAATTCATGGTGGAGGGAGCCTCTAAAAACCCCAGTTTGGACCAATTCATGGTGGAGGGAGCCTCTAAAAACCCCAGTTTGGACCAATTCATGGTGGAGGGAGCCTCTAAAACCCCCAGTTTGGACCAATTCATGGTGGAGGGAGCCTCTAAAAACCCCAGTTTGGACCAATTCATGGTGGAGGGAGCCTCTAAACAGCTCAGTTTGGGCAAATTCATAGTGGAGGGAGCCTCTAAACAGCTCAGTTTGGGCAAATTCATGGTGGAGGGAGCCTCTAAAAACCCCAGTTTGGACCAATTCATGGTGGAGGGAGCCTCTAAAAACCCCAGTTTGGACCAATTCATGGTGGAGGGAGCCTCTAAAAACCCCAGTTTGGACCAATTCATGATGGAGGGAGCCTCTAAACAGCCCAGTTTGGGCAAATTCATGGTGGAGGGAGCCTCTAAACAGCCCAGTTTGGACCAATTCATGGTGGAGGGAGCCTCTAAAAACCCCAGTTTGGACCAATTCATGGTGGAGGGAGCCTCTAAAAACCCCAGTTTGGACCAATTCATGGTGGAGGGAGCCTCTAAAAACCCAGTTTGGACCAATTCATGGTGGAGGGAGCCTCTAAAAACCCCAGTTTGGACCAATTCATGGTGGAGGGAGCCTCTAAAAACCCCAGTTTGGACCAATTCATGATGGAGGGAGCCTCTAAACAGCCCAGTTTGGGCAAATTCATGGTGGAGGGAGCCTCTAAACAGCCCAGTTTGGACCAATTCATGGTGGAGGGAGCCTCTAAAAACCCCAGTTTGGACCAATTCATGGTGGAGGGAGCCTCTAAAAACCCCAGTTTGGACCAATTCATGGTGGAGGGAGCCTCTAAACAGCCCAGTTTGGGCAAATTCATGGTGGAGGGAGCCTCTAAAAACCCCCAGTTTGGACCAATTCATGGTGGAGGGAGCCTCTAAAAACCCCAGTTTGGACCAATTCATGGTGGAGGGAGCCTCTAAACAGCCCAGTTTGGACCAATTCATGGTGGAGGGAGCCTCTAAAAACCCCAGTTTGGACCAATTCATGGTGGAGGGAGCCTCTAAAAACCCCAGTTTGGACCAATTCATGGTGGAGGGAGCCTCTAAACAGCCCAGTTTGGGCAAATTCATGGTGGAGGGAGCCTCTAAAAACCCCCAGTTTGGACCAATTCATGGTGGAGGGAGCCTCTAAAAACCCCAGTTTGGACCAATTCATGGTGGAGGGAGCCTCTAAACAGCCCAGTTTGGGCAAATTCATGGTGGAGGGAGCCTCTAAACAGCCCAGTTTGGGCAAATTCATGGTGGAGGGAGCCTCTAAAAACCCCAGTTTGGACCAATTCATGGTGGAGGGAGCCTCTAAAAACCCCAGTTTGGACCAATTCAATGGTGGAGGGAGCCTCTAAAAACCCCAGTTTGGACCAATTCATGATGGAGGGAGCCTCTAAACAGCCCAGTTTGGACCAATTCATGGTGGAGAGAGCCTCTAAAAACCCCAGTTTGGACCAATTCATGGTGGAGGGAGCCTCTAAACAGGCCAGTTTGGGCAAATTCATGGTGGAGGGAGCCTCTAAACAGCCCAGTTTGGGCAAATTCATGGTGGAGGGAGCCTCTAACCAGCCCAGTTTGGACCAATTCATGGTGGAGGGAGCCTCTAAAAACCCCAGTTTGGACCAATTCATGGTGGAGGGAGCCTCTAAACAGCCCAGTTTGGACCAATTCATGGTGGAGGGAGCCTCTAAAAACCCCAGTTTGGACCAATTCATGGTGGAGGGAGCCTCTAAACAGCCCAGTTTGGACCAATTCATGGTGGAGGGAGCCTCTAAAAACCCCAGTTTGGACCAATTCATGGTGGAGGGAGCCTCTAAAACCCCCAGTTTGGACCAATTCATGATGGAGGGAGCCTCTAAACAGCCCAGTTTGGACCAATTCATGGTGGAGAGAGCCTCTAAAAACCCCAGTTTGGACCAATTCATGGTGGAGGGAGCCTCTAAACAGGCCAGTTTGGGCAAATTCATGGTGGAGGGAGCCTCTAAACAGGCCAGTTTGGGCAAATTCATGGTGGAGGGAGCCTCTAACCAGCCCAGTTTGGACCAATTCATGGTGGAGGGAGCCTCTAAAAACCCCAGTTTGGACCAATTCATGGTGGAGGGAGCCTCTAAAAACCCCAGTTTGGACCAATTCATGATGGAGGGAGCCTCTAAACAGCCCAGTTTGGGCAAATTCATGGTGGAGGGAGCCTCTAAAAACCCCCAGTTTGGACCAATTCATGGTGGAGGGAGCCTCTAAAAACCCCAGTTTGGACCAATTCATGGTGGAGGGAGCCTCTAAACAGCTCAGTTTGGGCAAATTCATGGTGGAGGGAGCCTCTAAAAACCCCAGTTTGGACCAATTCATGGTGGAGGGAGCCTCTAAAAACCCCAGTTTGGACCAATTCATGGTGGAGGGAGCCTCTAAAACCCCCAGTTTGGACCAATTCATGATGGAGGGAGCCTCTAAACAGCCCAGTTTGGGCAAATTCATGGTGGAGGGAGCCTCTAAACAGCCCAGTTTGGACCAATTCATGGTGGAGGGAGCCTCTAAAAACCCCAGTTTGGACCAATTCATGGTGGAGGGAGCCTCTAAAAACCCCAGTTTGGACCAATTCATGGTGGAGGGAGCCTCTAAAAACCCCAGTTTGGACCAATTCATGTGGAGGGAGCCTCTAAAAACCCCAGTTTGGACCAATTCATGGTGGAGGGAGCCTCTAAAAACCCCAGTTTGGACCAATTCATGGTGGAGGGAGCCTCTAAAAACCCCAGTTTGGACCAATTCATGATGGAGGGAGCCTCTAAACAGCCCAGTTTGGCAAATTCATGGTGGAGGGAGCCTCTAAACAGCCCAGTTTGGACCAATTCATGGTGGAGGGAGCCTCTAAAAACCCCAGTTTGGACCAATTCATGGTGGAGGGAGCCTCTAAAAACCCCAGTTTGGACCAATTCATGGTGGAGGGAGCCTCTAAAAACCCCAGTTTGGACCAATTCATGGTGGAGGGAGCCTCTAAACAGGCCAGTTTGGGCAAATTCATGGTGGAGGGAGCCTCTAAACAGCCCAGTTTGGGCAAATTCATGGTGGAGGGAGCCTCTAACCAGCCCAGTTTGGACCAATTCATGGTGGAGGGAGCCTCTAAAAACCCCAGTTTGGACCAATTCATGGTGGAGGGAGCCTCTAAACAGCCCAGTTTGGACAAATTCATGGTGGAGGGAGCCTCTAAAACCCCAGTTTGGACCAATTCATGGTGGAGGGAGCCTCTAAACAGCCCAGTTTGGACCAATTCATGGTGGAGGGAGCCTCTAAAAACCCCAGTTTGGACCAATTCATAGTGGAGGGAGCCTCTAAAACCCCCAGTTTGGACCAATTCATGATGGAGGGAGCCTCTAAACAGCCCAGTTTGGACCAATTCATGGTGGAGAGAGCCTCTAAAAACCCCAGTTTGGACCAATTCATGGTGGAGGGAGCCTCTAAACAGGCCAGTTTGGGCAAATTCATGGTGGAGGGAGCCTCTAAACAGGCCAGTTTGGGCAAATTCATGGTGGAGGGAGCCTCTAACCAGCCCAGTTTGGACCAATTCATGGTGGAGGAGCCTCTAAAAACCCCAGTTTGGACCAATTCATGGTGGAGGGAGCCTCTAAAAACCCCAGTTTGGACCAATTCATGATGGAGGGAGCCTCTAAACAGCCCAGTTTGGGCAAATTCATGGTGGAGGGAGCCTCTAAAAACCCCAGTCTGGACCAATTCATGGTGGAGGGAGCCTTTAAAACCCCCAGTTTGGACCAATTCATGGTGGAGGGAGCCTCTAAACAGCTCAGTTTGGTCAAATTCATGGTGGAGGGAGCCTCTAAAAACCCCAGTTTGGACCAATTCATGGTGGAGGGAGCCTCTAAAAACGCCAGTTTGGACCAATTCATGGTGGAGGGAGCCTCTAAAAACCCCAGTTTGGACCAATTCATGATGGAGGGAGCCTCTAAACAGCCCAGTTTGGGCAAATTCATGGTGGAGGGAGCCTCTAAACAGCCCAGTTTGGACCAATTCATGGTGGAGGGAGCCTCTAAAAACCCCAGTTTGGACCAATTCATGGTGGAGGGAGCCTCTAAAAACCCCAGTTTGGACCAATTCATGGTGGAGGGAGCCTCTAAAAACCCCAGTTTGGACCAATTCATGGTGGAGGGAGCCTCTAAAAACCCCAGTTTGGACCAATTCATGGTGGAGGGAGCCTCTAAAAACCCCAGTTTGGACCAATTCATGGTGGAGGGAGCCTCTAAAAACCCCAGTTTGGACCAATTCATGATGGAGGGAGCCTCTAAACAGCCAGTTTGGGCAAATTCATGGTGGAGGGAGCCTCTAAAACAGCCCAGTTTGGACCAATTCATGGTGGAGGGGAGCCTCTAAAAACCCCAGTTTGGACCAATTCATGGTGGAGGGAGCCTCTAAAAACCCCAGTTTGGACCAATTCATGGTGGAGGGAGCCTCTAAAACCCCCAGTTTGGACCAATTCATGGTGGAGGGAGCCTCTAAACAGCTCAGTTTGGGCAAATTCATGGTGGAGGGAGCCTCTAAAAACCCCAGTTTGGACCAATTCATGGTGGAGGGAGCCTCTAAAAACCCCAGTTTGGACCAATTCATGATGGAGGGAGCCTCTAAACAGCCCAGTTTGGGCAAATTCATTGTGGAGGGAGCCTCTAAACAGCCCAGTTTGGACCAATTCATGGTGGAGGGAGCCTCTAAAAACCCAGTTTGGACCAATTCATGGTGGAGGGAGCCTCTAAAAACCCCAGTTTGGACCAATTCATGGTGGAGGGAGCCTCTAAAAACCCCAGTTTGGACCAATTCATGGTGGAGGGAGCCTCTAAAAACCCCAGTTTGGACCAATTCATGGTGGAGGGAGCCTCTAAAAACCCCAGTTTGGACCAATTCATGATGGAGGGAGCCTCTAAACAGCCCAGTTTGGGCAAATTCATGGTGGAGGGAGCCTCTAAACAGTCCAGTTTGGACCAATTCATGGTGGAGGGAGCCTCTAAAAACCCCAGTTTGGACCAATTCATGGTGGAGGGAGCCTCTAAAAACCCCAGTTTGGACCAATTCATGGTGGAGGGAGCCTCTAAACAGCCCAGTTTGGGCAAATTCATGGTGGAGGGAGCCTCTAAAAACCCCCAGTTTGGACCAATTCATGGTGGAGGGAGCCTCTAAAAACCCCAGTTTGGACCAATTCATGGTGGAGGAGA